>NC_091467.1:43228878-43953044 GCF_027789765.1 Dendropsophus ebraccatus
CTGTCTACTGTCTTAATTCTTTGACACCACATGATTGAGACTGACAATGAGTCAGAAATAAATAGAAGTAATGTCAGACAGAACGGAAATCCAATCACCAGCTTCAAAATCAAATAATTTCTTCCCCTAGGCAAAGTTTGTTTTTTATCTCCATTGATATAGGCCACATATTATATGATCAAATACATACTGCAAAAAAACAACTGCTCCAACAATATAGTAATAAAACATCTTTTCTTGGTGCTAATATTTTAGCATTAGCCGTATGCCAACAATGGCCTACCTGAGATGTTAGCTGGTACTGTAGACCTTCCAATGCTGAAAGACGATTCTCCGTTTCTGGAGCCTGAAGTTTAGAAGGAGGCAATGCCGTTGATGTGTTTCCTGCAAGAGGGAGTATTTACTATATATAATTGCAGGGAATTCAAGGGAAATACATAGTGCTTGAAAAGAGTGCCCCTTAACAAGTGACGTCCCTTTAAGAGAAACTTTAACCCTTGATGCCCTCCCTTTAAGAGTGAATGTGGCCCTGGTGCTTTAAGAGAGGAGGAAGAGGAAGAAGAAAAGGAGGAAGAAAGAAGAAAGGAGGAAGAAAGAAGAGAAGGAAGAAGAAAGAAGAGGAGGAAGAAAGAAGAATACCTAGGAACCTATGTGTTTCATGCTGCCCAAACTACAGGCAGAATAAAACTGTTTTTTCCTCATTTCAATGCGCTATTGGTGTACATACACAAGACATGTTCCCAGTGATTTTAGTCGGACCAACTGTCTTTCTAAAATGTGTGGTGGCTCTCACACTCTCTGGTAGAAAGGAGGGTTGGAAAGCTGAATTTTAACAACCTGATCATATGTTCTCAGGAGGATAACTGGGTGCCAGAGGAGTCTGGCAGTGGCTCTCCTACCTCATTCAGAACACAACATTTATGTGTACGGTAACATTAGGGAAGATAGCTGTCAGCCAAACCCAGCAATGGAATAACTATTACACACACGCATTTATTTGACAGATTTGTGAAGCCAAAGCCAGGAATAGATTTGAAAAGAGGAGAAATCTCAGTCTTTTCTTTATGACCTGTTCTTTGTTTATAGTCTGTTCCTGGCTTTGGCTTCAATGATCTGTCAGATAAACCTCTCTGTGTAATAGGGCCTTTAGTCCTGCACTGTTGACGAGACAATGGTCATAATCCCTCCCAACGAATCGCCAATTAACGTATTCATTGGAGACTATGATTTGTTTATTTAATTTTTTTTTTTTTATAACTTTATACAGAGGACTAGTTCACCTCCTGCCGCAGCCAGCTCCGCTCGCAGCCTGTTTCCCATGTCAATAAGCTGCTGTTTTTCCAAACTCAGTTGAGAAATCTTCTTCACAGCTTCCTTCAGTTTCTTTCTTACTAAATAAGGGTTTGCAGGACCACCATCTGGGCATGAAAGAGCCACCAGCTGCTGACGGAGAGTCAGGATCTCTTCCCGAAGTTCCTTTACAGTTGCTGTCTGTAAGTAAAGCATTTCTTGGTTCACTAACACAATGAAAAACTAGGAAAGTGTTAAAGCGTTATCATGCGAAAATAAATACAGTTACTCTGCCGATAAAGTTCCCTGGGGCCTGGAGGACTTCATAAATACTGTGTACACCTGTGGCCGGGCAATGCCACACAGTGCCAACAGAAAACAAGCTGTCTCCTGTGTAAAGGCAGAGAATTTTCCATTATAGTTACAACATAAGTACATACCTCGCTGAGAACCACTGGGACCCGCTGACTGGCCAGCTCCAACTTCAGTGCAGAAACCTACAGGTGTAAGGGACAAATCAGTCATTTGCACTTAATGTTAGTGAACTCTGTGACCTAAGGCATAATGAGATACACATACTTAGTGTCTGTCACTTTAACCTATTTGTCCTTTCTTTTAAAGTGATGGAATATCACCAAGCTATCGTCAGTGGAGGTCTGACCCCAGTGACCCTACCAATCTTACCAATAAAGGTGATGCAGTGCTTGTGTACTCCTCTTCCGAATTTTACCCAGCATAGTGCCTCTCCTGTGCAAGGAACTAGAGCTGGCCCCATTTATATGAACAGATGTGAGACCCCTTCAAACTAATCTTAAAGAGAAAATGCATTTAGAGCAGTAGCTGTAAGGATTAAAACGTAGAAAATGGTGGCAAAACAAGAATCACAAAGTCTGACTACATGGTGCTGAATACCCAAAATTCTAACAATATGCTCAGGATAATAGTTGTCGTAATAAAAAAAAAAAAAAACTAAACCCATTAAGTGAAATATGCTGCATTAAGAGAACACTTCTTTATTTGCAGCTGATATAGCTGCCATCTACTGGATGCACAAGGTATTGCTGTTACTTTCTGTAAACTGTATGACATGGTTAGGACAGCATGACAGGTTCCTTTTAAAGCAGTGATCTCCATGTTTGCCTTTTCAGCTATTGCAAAAGTACAAATTCCAGCATGACCTGCTGACAGACTGTTGAGAATACTGAGGGTTGTAGTTTTGTAATAGCTAGACAGCCACAGGTCAGATACCACTGCTTCAGTGGTGTTTAATGCCATGAAAAGCTAGTGCCCTAGTAAATGGAATCAGGAAGGCATGCAACTAACTAAAAAAAAGTATTGCAGGGTGAAACAGACAAACAGAGGCTTTTGAATTTTTATTAAAGTATTGTATTGCCCCCCTCCCAAGTTATACAAATCCCCAATATACATATATGGGAAATGCTTATAAAGTGCTTTTTCCCTGCACTTACTACTGCATCAAGGCTTCACTTCCTGGATAAAATGGTGATGTCACGACCCGGCTCCCAGAACTGTGTGGGCTGTGGCTGCCCTTTGTCCCTCAGTGTCCCCCTGCCATCATCCTCCCCAGCAGCCGCACAGCTCTGGGTGTCGGGTCGTGACATCACCATTTTATCCAAGAAGTGAAGCCTTGATGCAGTAGTAAGTGCAGGGAAAAAAGCACTTTATAAGCATTTCCCGTAATAAATGTATATTGGGGATTTGTATAATTTTTGGGGGCAATATAATACTTAAATAAAAAAACTCACCGCACTTTAAGTGCTCTAGAAAAAAAAAAGAAGCATGTGAAAAAAAGCAGCGTGGACCATGTGCATTGCCCCACACAAGAAGAGCAGTATGGGCTGTTCAGCCATATGAGCTGAAGGAGCCAACTATTTTGCTCTAGCATGAGGTAGGCGAGAGCTCAAGAGTACATGGAGTCCTGACTACAGGGGAATCTGGCAGGCCAAAGTCATGGCAAACTGGCATAAGTGCTGCAATGAAGGGCACTGTAGACCACCAAGTCTGGAAGGCCACAATACATCCAAGGGCAAAAAAGATCTTTTGTGCAGCACAGGCACTAGGGAAAGAAGTCTCTTGTATTAACAGGCTAACAGACTGCCGGAGCTGAACTGTTGCCTGGTTGTCTTGTGCCAGCTGGTGGCAGCCAAGAGACCACAGCCAATGCCTGTTATGAGCTGTGCCCTGGTTGCATAAGGAGGGTTACAGTGGGTCCATATTTCTCACTATGCCCAGAATCCATGGACCCAAATAGTAAAACAAGGAAGGAACTGGTTTGGAGTAACATGACCTGTCTCTTTCTGATTCTAATGATGTGTCCACCATGCAGGAGCTGCCCACTAAAATAGTCACTGGTTGAGGGGGTCACCACTACAGTCATTGTTAGTAGGCATAGGTACAAACCACTGGCCATATTGAAACAGCAAAGGCAAGCCATCAGGGCAGGCTAGTATGAGTTATTTTTTTATTCTAGCAGTATTCATGAGCATTTCTTAAAAAAAAGAAAGATTTTCAGCCAGTCGGTGACTGAAGCGAGACAGTGCCGCAGCCAGTGATTGGCAGAGCAGGTTTGCCACTGCTAAGACAAGTCCATTTCAGAAGTAGCAGCCATAGCATTCAGCAGAGGACCCAAAGAGAAAAATTGATTTGTTCACCTCATTTCCAAGTTCCACCGTTTCCAGGTTTTGCTTTAGGTTCCCTTTAAAAAATTCTGCTGCTTCTTTCTGGGTCTCAGTAAGCTGCATTTCTAGCTCAGACTGCCTCTGTCGCAGACTAGAGATGGTGGCTTGGTTGTGATGAGTCTCGCTGTTTAGCTGAAACTGCAACTGACTGACTTCTGACTGTTTTTGATGGACCTAGAGAAATAAAAAAAAAAGGACATTTAACAAATTTATCAATGTTTTTTATGTAGCTTTTGGTGTAAAATTTCAGCAGATTTTTGAGCAATTTGTCTTCAGCTTTTCCTGTGTTTTGCGCAGAAAACTTATACATTGTTTTTTGATATTAATATTAACATTTATTTAACATTAATAAATCCCCCCTATTTACTTTAAACTTTTTGCTGCAAGTTCTATGGCAAAATCTGTATGTTTTTCATCTTCAGACTGACGAAGTAGGCTGTTTCATACGAATAGTTACCAAGCACACTTTGTTCATGTCTAATAAAGGTTCTTCTTTACGCTATTATTCACAACCAGCATTCCTAGAAACACTAATTTAGCCAATAATCATCCTATGTAAAAGTGGCAGCAATCAGCCAACGAGGGAAAACGCCTGCTCGGTGGCAAATCGGATTGTTTGTGCGGCGGTAAAATTCATAAACATTGAACGAACATCTCTCTATGTGAACAAGACATGTGCGTCCAATAATAATGATCGTTAATGGCCACATCAATTATACTGTGATCTTTCGTGTGGCCTGGTGCGCAATTTATTGTGCCTTGTAGAGACACTACAATCAAGCATTGAACCCGCTGATCTCCGTTCATCGTGCTCAGACGAATCATGTCAAAGGACCCTTAGTTATTTGGGAATATACCTTCTGTGAAAGCTCTGTAACCATAGATTCTAAGTGAGCGGCTCTTGCTTCTAGTTTCTTATAAGCCGCTGCTGATGCAACTTTGTCAGCTCTTAGTGCTCCTGAAATAAAGCAAAAAAAGGAGACTATAAGAATATTTCAATAAGGCTCTGTTCATATCACATTCATGCTTTAAGTTCAGCTTGGAAAATCTTGTGTTGAATATAAAGCCCAACGTAAGTAACGGGATAGCATCCAGTTGCATATGTTTAAAAAATAAATAAATAACAATGCAGTTTTAGCAATGACCTTTTGCTGTGGCTGGTCTACACATCTGGCTCTTACCTACCATAACTTTCAAAAGCAACCAGAAAACCCATCTCTTCAGATTAAGCTATGATCTACAATAACCTGCAGCCATCTCACCGCACTGTGACCAGCTGCTGCCCTCACCTTAGATTAGTAATCACCCTGGTGATTGTAAGCCCTCGAGGGCAGGGTCCTCTTTCCCTATGTACCAATCTGTCATTTACTTAATCAATGGTGCTTCAAAAATACTGAAAACCATACTGTCTTTGATGTCTTCCTCGAAAAACAGCCTTGGTTAAATCAGACTATTGTTGCATTTGAGGTTAAAAATTCATATTATTTTTATGTTTTTAGCTTACTTTCAACCATTTTGTTTTTGTTATTTGCTATACTAGAACTGTGTTAATACAGAAAATAACACCTCTCTGTATTATAGCTCAACCTCGGAATTACCCACAAGGATACCTGCCGCCTTAGGCCCCGTTCAAATTCAGCCACTAATACAATGCAATGCCTCCCACACCTCTACTCGCTGCCGAAAGAATTCTCCTGTCAATTCTTTGGGTGGAAAGCGTCAGAGAGCGGAGACGCGCGAGGCATTGCATTAAATCAATATGACAGGCTGAATTTCAAGGGGCGTCCACGGCGCAGCTCTGCTTGAAATTCTGCCGCTTTTACTCAGGGGCCCTTACTGTAACACCATATGGGTCCACTATCATACAAAATCTTTTTCTGGTGGTATACTTCATTCTTCCCTAGAAGGATTGTTCCTAAGGATGAATATCTTCAACAAAATGGAGGACTCTATGGTTGTACATGGAGGAAATAGTATACCGTACATTACATGTTTTCTGTAATTACCAATGGTTTCATTCAAGCTACTAATGTGGTTCTGGATGTAGATGTTGTCTGGAGAAACTGGTTTTGCTGTTGAAGCTTGCTCAGGATTGTCCTTTGCTAACAGTGCCTCCTGAATCTTATCCTCGGCCAGTCGATACTTCCGCTTTAGATCTCCGATTTCCACTTCGAGTGACTTGACATAATCTAAACACAATGCAAGTATTACAACAAAGAAAACCAAACAGAACGTTATAGTGTGGTTTTCCTTGTTGATGTCTCACCAGCAGTGACTACATTCTCCTTGGTGTTACCAGATGGAGATTCTGTTCCTTCGAGGGGTGCAGTGGAAATCTGCTCACATAAAGACTCCATCTCTTTTCTCATTTGACCTATCACTTCCCGCAGTTCAGAATTCTGTTCTTGCAGCTTCTGAATTTCCTTTGAAGCAAAGTCTGGCACAACTCCCGCTGTCTGAAAAAGTTAATGGCTATTTAATAATTACTTGTAATACATGTAATTATCCATGGCAATAAATTATGGTAAAATAGGCGGCCATGACAGATTGTTGGCTCATAGTTGTCGCTACATATAATACCCCACAAGTGTGCTCAGGCTCCACAACAAGCTCAACAGATGGAGAAATCCAGCGTCCAATAGACCATGACCTTTACTTTTGCTCTGTGTTGTATGAGGAAAAATCTGATAAGCGTCCACAGGCCCATTAGCTGATATTTGTATGGCCATTATCATTGAAATTGTGTACCTTAACCCCTTCCTGACTAGAAGTTACAGCCAGCATTTACTGACACAACAATCCAATCCAACAACAGTTTCTTTGTAGCAACAGAGGAATACCCACACATCTACAACAGCGAGGAGCACTTGCAAAATCTTTGCAAACCCATGACAATAACCAAGACCATGGCCACATTTTTTTTATGCACTGAATAGCTGCTCATATTAGCTTTAATGAGGTTGTTGACTTTTGTGGCCCAATGGCTCTGTCCTAGTCCAGATCATATTAAAGGGGCCATCTAAATTATATTATTTTTATATTTAAATGTGCTTAGGGAGGGATGAAAAAAAAAACATTAAAGATTGTACTCACCTAATGCTGATCACCTGATGCTAATCCCCTGTTCTGACATTGTCGCTTCCCACTGATAAGCACTTACTCCCAGCAAATCACTGACTGATAAGGGTCATCACTGGCTGATGTGGGTCATCGTTGTGGGCAGTGGATCAGCAGCAGGTGAGTACATTTTCTTTTTTTCATTACACTCTTGAGCACATTTACTGATCTAAATATGTTCTAAATGTATGTCATCTAAATGTATTCTTATGTAAATTAACATACCCTTTATCCACAGGAGTGTGAGACCGTGGCGGGTACAACAATTGGGACCTTTTTTTTTTTTATGGGAGCTCCATTTATTGTCTATTGAGCTGCCAGAGAAAGCCTACACAGTGTTCAGCTACCTTCGTCAGCGCCCACAGAAACTACATGAAACTTCGACGCTCAAAACAGTTCTGGAGATCGGAGGAGGGAATCCCCTGCCATCTCATACCAAGCTAAAAATATTATCATTAGGTCCCTTAATCTGGTAATTTAAAAAAAAAAAAAAGCACAATATTCAAGACATGTTACACCAAAGGGGGTGCAAAATATAAACTGTCATGGTTTGCACATATTTACAAGATACAATTATACTCATATAGCAACTACGCAGTGCTATATAGCAACTATGCATGTTTGTGGATTACAACATATGTGCAATATTTGCACAGTATATCAAAGGGAGCTGCCATTCAGTGAGCTCATTAATACAGAATGGGCGAGCATTATTCATTTACTGTGGTCAGGAGAGGGGATCATGGTGGTTATTACCATGATCATGATACGTCGTTTACATTTCCGACAGTTTTGGTGACCTCAGTTCTCACAGGACTGGGGTTACTGCCAGTCTCAGCTTCCATGTTTGCTACCATGCTGTCTGATCACACATGTTTGTATTTATTATTGGTTTATACTTTCTGTTTCTGTCAATAAAAGTTAAAGCAATAAAGCTTAGTTATGGAAAAACAATAGAGGGGATGAGTCAGGAGTCTTATAGATGGGGTGAAAATGAGTGGATAATCTTCAGAGCTTGCCCAGATTATTAGTCCAGGTCCAGAGCAGTGTACAGGTATCCCCAATATAATGGCTTCTCCTGACACTATGGCTAATCTATAAGAATATGACACCAATAAAAAATCTACACGTTTCCCTCTGATAAGATTTCCCTTACAAGCCGTAACAGTGGCTTTGAGAATTGCAGTGTAGAATTACCTGACAGATTAGATAAGATTAGTAGCGAGCACATCTTATTTCTTTTGTTTGTGAATGCTGGATATCAGATTAACGTCTTTCAACATTTTCATTTTCAAGATTTATAAAGTCAAGACAAGCTCCACAGACTTCACGGACATCAAGGACAGCTGCACCTGAGCCCTGCGGTCCCTGGCAGCACTGGCCATCTTGTCCTGCGCTTTGCTCTTCCGTCCAGCCTCAGCTAGCCTCCAGTCACCCAGGCTCTTCCCCTTACCCTTATCCTGAAGACACTTA
Source organism: Dendropsophus ebraccatus (assembly GCF_027789765.1). Lineage (NCBI taxonomy): Eukaryota > Metazoa > Chordata > Amphibia > Anura > Hylidae > Dendropsophus > Dendropsophus ebraccatus. The sequence continues at coordinate 43,237,458 of NC_091467.1, forward strand.
CTGAGGAATGAGGTAAAGCCACTCCGCTTCCTCGGTGCCGTTGTCTGCTGTGGCGCCTGTCTCTGTGCCGGCTTCTATTCCTCCTTGTAGCCTCTGCACGGCTCCTGTCAGGCCCAACATCCCAAAGACAAATGGCACGCAGATTCCTGACTATCACCAGTCTCTACCAGTCTATCCCCTGAGGTTAGACACCTGTAAGGTAACTGAGAATATAGCTGCTGAATTGCCCCACTCCTCCATATACTGCCTGCTGTGAGGGAAGTGGGGGCTGCAGCTGCACCAGGACTGCTGGAACTCCCTGGAATCCATTCCCTGGACTGGCTCAACTGTAAGTATTCTTCTAGAGAGGCTGTATACATTAATAGGAGACGCTTTCCATCATTTATTAGGGGGACTAGGACCATTCCTCTGTCACAGGCTCTGTTTCTAATTTCAGGGGGAAACTCCACGTTGCAGTTCCTGGTGGGTGACTATAAGCCCTTCCTAGGGAACTGACTTCAACCTCCACCAGCAAATGGTTGCTTTACCTCTGACTTTTCCAATCTAAATTCCAGTGGTGTAACACCAGCTCCACCTTGTGTTCACTCAGTCATACTACAGGAGATTTGTTTTATATTTTATTGCAATTCTCCTCCACATCCTCCTGCCAAGAATGCTTTACACCTTTTACTAATCTCCTCTCTGCTGGTGCTTAATATAATGACAGGTCAATGTAAACAGAAGTCTGACATCCCAAACCAGGCTAAATTGGAGGAACTTACGTTGAAGCCTCATCCTTTCAAACTCCAAATGGACTCGTAAGGTTCTAGGACTTAAAGATGAAGGCTTCCGCCTCTGACTAGATATAGTTTTCCACTCATGTTTTTTTAGGGCTCTCCTAGTCTAACTCCTCCTTTCTCACCAAGGGGACCAACCACCAAAGTTACTCAAATGGCTCAGAAGTTTTCCCAAATTCATTCTGCCAATCTACTCTAACATCTGAAGTTGCTGAGCTGAAACAGTTTACCTTGCTTCAACATTGATTGATTTCCATTGAAGCTGTGTGGCTGCAGCCGATTGCTATTCTACTTGTCTATGACATCACAATAGGCATGACATCATAGAAGAACACTGTGGGGGCTATATAAGCAGCATTACAGCCACGTGGCCTTCAGTACTCCCCCAGACACACAAGTGTGTACCAGTGGAAACTGATGGCATAGTTGGGGGGATGCAACCCACCTGCCCTCTTTATGGAGGGGGTGCTACTCTCCCTTCTCCCCAAAATAAAACAAAAAAACAAGTAGCACAACTCCTCTATAAAGAGGACAAATGGAGGAGACTGTATCCCTGCCCTCAGCCTCTCCCAGCACACTTGTATGTCTGGGGGAGGAATGAAGGCGGTTAGTAAAATTAAAATTCAATACACTTTATTAGGTATGTAAAAAAGTTTTTTTTTTTTTTTTTTAAAAAAAAGGTCCAGAAAAATACCCTGTTCAGGGCACCCAGCACTAGAACACCACAGAGCTATATAAGAATCCTTACAGCCAGTGTGTGTTTAGGGAGGCCGAGGACAGAGGGGGAAATATAGTCTCCCCCACATGCCCCCTTTATGGGGGGATGCTACACTCCCTTCTCCCTCCAAAAAAAACCCCATAAAACATGTAGCATCCCCTATAAAGAGGTTACGTGGAGAAGACTGTATCCCCATCTGCCCTCAGCCTCCCCAGCACACACTTGCCTTCAGTCCTCCCCGGACACACAAGTGGCTGTAAGGCTGCTTATATAGCCCCTGTGTTCTATTATGATATCACGCCTATTGTGAGGTCATAGACAAGTAGAATCTTCCAATAGCACAGGGCTGCAGCCATACAGTTGCAAATGAAAATTTGTATACAGGAAGCTACCAAGCAATATTGAAGCAACATACAACAACTGTGCCGGATGCCACAGACTGGGCCAGAAGACAACAGCTATGTTTGGCATTTTGTAATATGGCATTTTTTGTAATTTGGTACGTACATTTTCTTCTTTCCCCTGCTAGAACACACATTACAGTTGGGAAGGGGGGTAGTTACAGTGACGGTCCAGATTATAGCTTAACTTTTATTAAGAAAAAACATTGGTCCAGCACTTCTTTCATCTCCCTGTTCTAAAAATCTAAACAGAATTTATATATGGTCTCCAGATAGGAGACGTATCAGATATTAACAGATACTAGACTTGATCAGCCTACCCGTTGCAACTTCTTGATAAGATACAAGCCCCCTATTCCACTGGCGGAAATGCTCCAAGGTTGCAGTCAGATACAAACAGCATCCTTTGGCTTGGATGCCTCTTCTCATGTACCATTCCATAAGTTTTTGGGCGCAACATGGTCTCAAACTCTGAAAACATATTTTCTTAGATTTCACCCACTTTCTCTCATTTCACTGTCGTGAATTTTTTTTTTTTTTGCAGAAATCAAGTGGGGGAGCTATTCAGAGTGCTATTCAGAGGTCAGAGAGGTCAGTGGTGACATCAGAGGAGAGGAGAGGACAGATGGTAATGTAGCTTTTAATTAACTCTTTGTTGTCCTGTTTTGGTGTCTCTTTTCCCTCTCTCCATAGGAGAACAATGAAGAAAGGGGGAGAGCTTCAAACTGCTTTTTCATGATAAAAATTAATTTTTCGGCTAATAAACCCAATTACAAAGTTTCTTAAAATCACCTGGACTATTGATTTCTGCAAAAAATAAAAATAAATAAATAAATTTCACGACAGTGACTCTTTAAAGGGGTTTTCTGATTAAAATTTAATTGTCCCCAATTCACAGGATAGGGTCCGACCTCTGTTCCCCCGGAAATTTTCAAACCACTCCCCTTCGTTTTGAACAGAGATGTAGGTCGGCACAGGACCTGCAGCTGTATTCATTTTCTATAGAGCCGCTTGAAAAAAAGGGACAGGACGTTATTAGAACTTTTATTTACATTTTTAAGGCCCCTCTAGGGACCTTTTATAATCAGTGAATAGACTGCTTATTCTGATCTATGCAATCCTATAGTATTGCATTGATCAATGAGATCGGTGTTTTGCTAATAGAGTCTGCCTGAGCCAGACCACCAGCAACAGAGGGTAATTATAGATCTCTGGCTTGCAGGGGTGCCGATCAGACACTTGACAGAGGTGCCAATCATTCATTTCAGTCTTCCATTGTGGTATTGAAAATAGTTAATTACCTGCCACCAGCGGGATTGCAGACATTAGCATTAGGGTCTGCTAAACACAGTAACTGCTCCCCGCTGCATATGGAGCGGGCTCAGTTTTGAGAGCGGCATCAACACAGTTAAATAGCCATCACAAGTGATCACTCTATGACGTTTATTTGACTGTGAGTGGGGGGTGGGCGGTCCGAGGAGATGACCTTAGGGGGGTGGCACACAGAGAACAAGGGAAGTGCTCATCTTGCTGCCCACCATGTTTTCAGCGGTACACTGTTTGTTATGCCGCACCATTGCACAGCTTTACATAAAGTATTGAAAACCAAAGAATCCTGGTACTGAACTGATTTTAGGATCTTAGTATGGATATTAGTTTCAATATTTCGGTGCACCATGCTCCACTGCTGCTTACTGTCTTGACTTGTTCGCTGATCTGTTTGTTGGTGCATTCTATGTTAAAAAGTTCATAAATAAACCCTGGCTGAGCTCACATACATCTACATCTACTTAATATAATGGAAGTTCCATGATGGCTGACCTGTGGTTTCTTTTTACATTGAGTGTTTGTCTAATGTGAACAATACGTCCTACAATCATATTACTGCCCAGTCCTTATTTTGATAATATAATAATAATATGAGGGTAAATTCCCACCTGTTCTCCTGGATATTTACTCGCCATCTTATGGGCTTGATCCCTTTCCCAGGAAAGCGTAGACACCAACAGCTGCAGCTCAGTCAGTCGTCTATCCTTTTCCTTCATGTCAGCCTCTAACTGTTAACAAATGTTATGATCTTGAATGATTATACACACCGATGGAAATTATTATTTATTTTTAATGCTTTAATGCTAGAATAAAGAAAAAAAAGCTATTTTGTGAATGGCACATTGACAGGCCCATTCTACTTGAATAACAACATTCATCCAGTCATTGTGCTTCTGCGTGAACAACACAGGCCAAATTTCATGGAAAGATTATTGCTTAAATTAAAGCGATATAGCGATTTTTCACACGATAATCTTTCCATGTAAGAGGGCCCTAAGGCGACTTGTGAACAGCATGAGATTCTGTTGTCAAGATGTAATTAATGCTCAAAGGCACAACAAGTTATTGATACAATGACATTTTTTGTTGGGGTATACCCACCACTGTTGTTTTTTGTTTCAATAAATTGTTTGAGTAAATCCATTGCCTGCTTGTACATAAAGGGAACCTAACACCTCCCTAAGGAAGAGTGAGGTGGCTCTGGTACGTAACAGCTGCCAGGCACAAGTCTCCAGCAGGATGGCAAATTCAAAATCTTAATCCTTAGGCATGGGGACGGAGCTGCAGCAGTATGTAGTCACACTGCCTCCACCCTCTTCCAAGCCACTCACACTTGATTGGCAGCCTAAGGGATGGAAACTTAATGCAAACATTACGCTAGGTAGAGGACGGATGCCGCTGCAGCACCACCCTAATGCCTAATTACCAGGCGCTGGGACGGAGGATTAAAGCTTAAGATTTTTAATTTGCCAGGCACCTGATGACCTTTGGGCATGGCATCAGAGAGCTGTGCCTGGCGGGGGCAAACTCACTGTCTAAGGGAGATGATCAGTTCCCTTTAATAGCCCTACTTTCTTGATGTAATATCACTGCAACAAAACTTTTTACATTTTTCATAAAGTGTCACCCACATGCAAATATCCTTAACTTTTGAGAGCAGTGTAGCATTTAAAAAAAAAAGGAAATATTGCCATTTATGTGAGAAGAGAGCAGTTGTGGGGTAATACATTGACTGTAGTTTACATTCTCAAACATCTTACAGTACCTGTTCCTTAGCTTTGCTTAGATTTTCTATAAGTTCCTCAGATTTTTGATACTGTTCTTTCTCGACTTTCTCACAACGCTTCTGCCAGTCCAATTCAACTTGCACCCTCGCCTGCTCTAAAAGTCTCTCGCGCTCCAACGAGCATGCCAACTGTTGCTGGTATCTGATAAGAAGTATAAAAAGATTGTTAGAAAAACAGACACAAAAAGATAACCTGTAAGTGGCACCTCAGTGATAACACATTCAAAGCCTCTTATATGGGCCTACTGTGTGTAACCAACTGAAGCGTAACTGTGCAATGAGCCTGACTCAGCTCTCGCTTGCTCCTCATTCCCCGCTCGCTGCCGGCGCTATTACACGTGTTGGCAGCGAGTGAGTAAGAGCCGAGGGAGACGGGTGATCGCTAGATCGTCCGGGCAGCCCATAGAAGATAGCGGCTGTCTGCTGCATCATCATCAGTTGTTGTCTCCTCACTTCCTGTTTCAGCTGCAGCTCGTACTACATTTCCCAGCATCCTCTTCCTTGCTTCAGTTACTGCTTGTAATGCCCACTGTACACTCCCTTCTCCAGACCACTCAGTCCTCTTATCCCACCCCCTGAATGTTACCACCCCCTTGTGTCACGCTGTATTTTCCTGTGCCCGGCATCACTGCAGTTCTAGTACAGTGTCTGCAAGCCTACCTGCTGCAGACTACAGGAACCAGCATCTACCAGTATACACAAAAATCACCACATACACCTCAGACTGTTCTTTGATGCATCCACCTCCCCTCCCCTCCGTGCTGCTCTGTGATGAGGCTGTTCTCTCTTGCATTCATCTCCCCTCCGTGCATCATCTTTCTCCCCTCTCCTCCGTTCTCAGAGGAGACTGTGATGTTTTCCCCACCTTCCTCCCTCGTTCTGACCCCTTCATGACACAATATGAACACAGAGCTGTTGCTAGCACTGCAGTATATACTTGTGCTAGCAATCGCTCTGTACTAGCTCAGCTCTGTGTACCATGTGACCGGACTGGAAATCACGTGAGAGCCAGGGAAAGGCTGCCGGCACACCTCGGATCGTGACGTGGCTGGCAACGTAACGAATCAAGATGGCGGCTGCGAATCGTGACGAAAGCAATTATTGCTGAACTACAGAACTTCCGGTGGCAGAGGAGGGGGGTGAAAAGTTAGGTAACATGCAGGAATCAGTTACTGATGTATATTAGGCATTTGTCTAACTTTGGATTGTGGGCAGGAATTTAAAAAATAGTGTTGGGCCGGACTTATCCTTAAAAAAAAAAATTGGGCAAATTGGTGCACTGGGTCAAAACTTTTCATGGATATGTGGGGGTAGCAGGGAACAGGTCACCACTATGAGCAGGCTGGTTCCTAACAGGCACAAGATTATGGAGGGATGGTAGCTGTTCCCACAACTCTAACATATGTTTTTTTATATCAGTTATAAAAATGGCTTTTTCTCTGAGGGTCTGATCAGAATCTAAGTGCTTATGAAGTTCCAACTGCAGATAGGTGTATTGCCATCTCAGACATGTATGACATAGGAAATGCTATAAGTGTCTGATAGATGCTTACTCCATCGCTGGTGCCTGCACAAAACTCTAGAACAAGTCCCCCTAAACCAGTACTGTTGGAAGGTGGTGGCTGTTGGACAGGATCAAAAAAACAGCAGAGATGACTCTTTGATGAGGTTTTGTACCCATCATAGATGTGAACATGAGTTGTGGCCATATTGCTTCCATAGCTCCTATTTCCCCTCTATGTGGGTTACAGAAACACTGTATAACATCCCACAGAGCAGTTTCTATTATCCTAGCCACCACATCCACAAGTGTAAGGTTCAGGGTGGCCTCAATCTAGGTATGGGGGATTTTAAAAATATACCGATTGGGTACATTTTTAGGAAAGACAGCAACAATTTATTGGACATGCTAACATAACTACATGACACGCAGCTACTACAGATATTTTTCTACCGGTCCCTCACCTTTCAATGTCTTTCTGGTATTTCACCATTTCAGCCTTCATCTTCTGCTCTTCTTCCTGCAGGGCCTGGATCTGGAGGTCTTTATTAACAGTATCCTTAGATACTTGGGTAACGTAAGAGTCCCAGCCATTCTTCAGAGTGGCAACATCATCTTTCAGCCTTTAAAAGAGAGAACATTACGTATAGTTTTGGTAGGCAGCTTTTGCTAAAGCAAACAATGATGGCTCAAAGATCTAACGTTCTTGGGACACTTGCAGACCAAGTGCATGACAACCATAATAGTAGGTACTGTGTGATTCCCAGCCACCAAGGGTAGCCTGCCTTTGCTTGTAGGTTACAGCTATATGGGAACCATACTTTACCCCTATGGAAAAAAGAAAGGTCGGGGAAAGGCAGTGAATAGTAGAATTCAGAGCTCTATAGATGCAAATTACAGATGTGGGATACAGTTGTGTACAGTTGTCAGTGTGGGACCAGAGGGGGTAAATTTTTCCCTTAGGACACAGCACTGTATACACAGAGCCCTACGACCTTTATCTGTATAATATAACAAGGACATGGGGGAATGGCCTCTTCAAAGTCTTTTATACTTTTAGAGCATGGTCACCATAAGATCAGGCACTTCTTTGGTGCTGAGCAGAAATTCCTCCCCTTCGGCACAATACACAGAGAAGGCCAGGATAAACATAAGATCATCTCTCAGCAATGACAGAGCTTGAAATGAACAAGGACTCAATTACAACCATCATATCACACATACAGAGCATGTAGAACATGATGCTTTCACTTCTGGGACACAAATCTCATATAATCCAATGACAACCAAGATGTTGAAGGGGTTTAAGACACTGGGGCAGAATTACAAATCCTGACTAATATTCAGACCAGAAAGTCTGACGTTGTGCCGCACTTATCACAGTGACTTGTGCTATATGATAAACTTGGTGTATCTTGCTAGATGCTTTTTCTAGCTTTACATCACAATATGTGGGTGCATATCAATATGGTTAAAGCTTCACCACTTTCTAATAACCTGCCCCCCTACTGCCCTACTTCTGATGTAAACTGTCTGCTCTGTTGTCTTTGTTGCTCTACTACTTGTGTAGTGTACAGACGTGGCAAAAAGTTTTGAGGCTGACACAAGTTTTGGTTTTTAGTGGAGCAATGAAGAAGAAGCAGACAGTTTACATCAGAAGCAGAAAGAAATGACATGTTGTACATTAAAAAGATGGACTATCTGGAACACTATTTCTTTATGTATGTGGTATGTGCACACTAAGGAATCTGCGCAGATCACGCGCTGTAGATTCTGCCGCTCAAACGCATTTCCGCCCATGCCATAGACTCCATTCTATAGTCGGGTGGATTCTGCCATCTGTCCAAAAAACGAACCTGTTCATTCCTTGGACGGATGGCGGAATCCCCCTGACCATAGAATGAAGTCTATGGCACAGGCGGAAATGCAAACGGTACGAGCGGCGGAATTCACAGCACGTGATCCGCGCGAATTCTGTAGTGTGCACGTACCCTCATAGTCTACGACCTCTTTGAATGCATTGTTGAGCATGTGTATTCTTGGATATTCTTTAAGCTAAACAGTATTCCTGGACAACAGTGCCTCTCAATGCAGAAAAGCTGCAGTAACAAGATACATCAACTAACGTCCATGCCCTTAACAATGCTAGAGCAGAGTACTCTCCTTTAACCGTGTCTATGGAAACCCGCATGAGAATACTGAATGTAAAAAAACCTGATTAACAATGCTGGCACGTGTACTCACTTGTCGATGATGCAGTCTCTTTCTGCCAGTGTGGCTTGCTGTGTGCACTGTGCTCGTTGCTGCTCCGCATGCAGAGTCTCTATGCACATCTGCAGCTCCTTCACCTGTTTCTCCAGCTGCAGTACCTGTTCAGTGTGAGCCTCCTTCATCGATGCCAGCGCAGACTCCTTGTCACGAGCAGATCGGTCTAGCTGCACATGTCTACGATGTAACATTGTCATCAGTGAATATTCATTTACCTTTTTATTATCTATCTTTTTAATTGAATGCAGACAGCTGTTCTTAAAAATAACGGCTGCAAACCCTGTACATGCAGAAAATTATTACTTAGAGGGTTTTTTCTGGTACATACATAAGTTGCTGGACTCAGATCTCAAAGTGTGGTTGGCAGAATTAAAGGGGTTTTCCAGGCTAAGTTTATTGTGTTCAATAATAGCAGATTAGCGCGGAGGTCTGGCTATATAAGAAGCCTTACAGCCACTTGCCTTCAGGATGTGGGTGGGGAGGGATATTCTGTTGATGCACATGTCCGCAAAATGTCCGTCGCTCTAGTGGAGCACACCTGCACCTGCCATGTAACCTATACAGCACTTGGGATTGTTTGTTATTATGAACTAAATAAAAGAGGATACATAAAGATATGGTGAGTGCCGCATGATCTTTTTTTTTCCAGTTTTTGCTACAAATGGACTTTATGCTATCGCATGCAGAGTACCACATTAGCCACTGTGCTTTAAGACCCAAAGAGAACAACCTCATTGTATAGACACAGATTGTTTGTGCTGAAGTAGTCCCAAGTGTTTTTCTATTTTTACACATGGTGCAATGTCCCCTATAACAGTGGCACCGAGTGCAGTGTACCTTGGGGTGACCCCAATTTACCTGAAGGAGGTGCTGCTGTCCAACGCGCTGTGGGTGACTGAGCAACTAGTCTTCACCCTGCAGAGGCGCCGGGGCCACGGCAAAGGCGGAGGCCTGACAGGTGACAGCAGGACCGGGGTGGGAGGAAACAGGGGCAAGAATTCAGCAGGGCTATACATAGCACCTGAGCCTGCACAGTGTACATGATTGCCACAGTATACACAGACACTGCACTGCCACAGTATTTACAGTAGGGTTGGGCGGTATACCGCAAAAATACTGATACCGTCACTGGCGTCAGTTAACCGACCTCAACTTTGCCAGGATGGTATCTGCGGTATTTTTCCTCCCCTCACCCGGCGGCCACATGCTCTGCTCCCCTCATTTAGGCTTCTTCGCGTCCCTCTTCCTCCGCTGCCTGGCCTGGGTAAAACTTTTCTTATGTCTGTGCCATGTATGACGCTCGGCCCAGGACACTGTAACAGTTAACATCACCCTCACATTGAGATCTGACAGGCTGTATCCAGGTAGCAGCTTTAAAAGGGGCGTGGCATAATTATCGTTCAATTTATTGTTACCGCGACAATATGTACGATAAACCGTGATATTAATTTAGGCCATTATCGCCAAGCGCTAATATACAGTGTTTGTATATGGTATGGCAGTCTCCTCCATTTGTACACTGTACTGGCCCCAGAGTTGTATATAACGACACTGGACTACCACAGTATATACAGACACTGCTAGCTTTCCTTGCCTACAAGGAAAGGGAGGTGGGTTACTGCAGGGAAAATTACTGATAGGTACATGGGGGATATGGCAAAAAAAAAAAAAATAATCAAGATTTAAATTGAGAATCGTCCGCCCCCCTTGGGATACAGTTAGCAACCTAAACTTTGGTGCTTCAGGGAGAGGCTGGTGGGGCTTGTCAGAACTCCCATCCTGGGAGCATCCGGTGGCCAGGGCTAACACACAAAGGATGCCAAACTAGACTCCATTGCCATCAAGTCTGGGATGCCTGACAAGCCTTGTGGATGAGGGAGTAACATGCGGGAAAATTTAATGGACAAAGATTAAGCAGAGAACTGGATGCAAGCTTGGAAGGACTGCAAGAAAGAAAAATTTACTAAGAGAAGAACTAGCACATTCGCAGATAGTTGTCAATCACTACGCAGGACCGCCCACTTGACTACTTAAAGGGGTAGTCCACCAAAAAATTTTTTCTTTCAAATCAACTGCTGCCATGAAGTGCCAGAGAATTGTAATTTACTTCTATTAAAAAATCTCAAGCCTTCCAGTACTTATCAGCTGCTGTATGCCCAACAGGAAGTTGTATTATTTCCAGTCTAGAGAGCAGGAGAGGTTTTCTATGGGGATTTGCTACTGCTCTGGACAGTTCCTGACATGGACAGAGGTGGCAGCAGAGAGCACTGTGTCAGACTGGAAAGAAAACACCACTTCCTGCTGGACACACAGCAGCTGATAAGTACTGGAAGACTTAAGATTTTTTAATAGAAGTGAATTACAAATCTCTGGCACTTTATGGCACCAGTTGATTTGAAATAAAAATTTTTTTGGTGGACTACCCCTTTAAGCCCAGAATGAGTAAAGATTTCCATGAATTGCTGACGCGTTGCCGTGGAACTATTACTACGTAACTGTATCACTCTGCTCTACTTCTTCTGTTCTATAACATGCTGCCTGCAGACTGGACTGCATTTTCTTCTAAAAGGTCCCTTTAAGTAGGTTTATTGTTATTACAGATGCTCTTTAGCATTCTGCAATGTCATCCAAGGAAATTACAGGCCAAAAGTCTGTTATCTTGAGAGCTAGAAATAGCTTGTTTACATAGGACATCATGGAACTCAGTGTTAATGTAGCTCCATTAATATCCAACTCCACTGTAAGTGATATCTCAGGAAATTCTGTGTATGGCAAATGAAGAGCACCAGAAATCCCCAAAGAACTACATCCTCTGTGGAAATGCAGGAAAAAGCCCAACTATGTTAAGGGTAAGTTCACACTGTGTTTTTGATGTCTTTGTACTGTGGCATACAACTGAAGGTGTCATTCATTTTAATGGCCCAAACTGAGCTCACCTGGTAACTACACTCAGTATATGGTAATTTATAGGGTTTATCCAGGATAGAATAAACACAGCTTCACTTTTGCAAAAACGGCCACCACACCTGTCCTCAGGTTGTGTGTGGTATTACAATTCAGCTCCATTCACTTCAATGGAACTAAGCTGCAAAACCACACCTAAACTGAGGACAACAGTGATGCTGTTTCTGGAAAAGAGTAGCCATGGACAACACCTTTAATGTAAGCCCTGGTAAAATAGCTAAATGCTAAATAAATAAGAGTTTCCCATTGTGGATCATTAGATTTCCAGACTTCTTTCTACAAGTTCTGACCAGGCGAAAATGGATATCCATATTCCTGTGGATGTAGTGTTTCACAGGCAAGAGACACGGACTCTGTTGGAGAATTGGTTTGATCCAACTTACTTTCTTTGGAAAGTCTGTTCTTGTTTTTTCATCTGATGTTGCAATGACTGTAGCTTTTCGTCCAGTTCTTTTATTCTACAATACATAATTATAAACCACAACACATTAAAAATTAATAAATTAGGTAAAAAAAAACACAGATCAGCTGCCTATCTAAACAAGCTCATTAAAACATGGTAGATTCAGATTTATATATTTATTTAATATATGGCGCCTCCCTTTTTGCACCATATTCGGTAGTATTTATCTGTACCATTTTCCATAGGTGTGACTAGTTGATCCCACCAGGAGGCCTTTAGCTGCCATGGTAACCCATCAGCACTATGCGACTGCAGTGCAGAGATGCTGATCAGGACCCTAACAGGTGCAGCCCCTGTATTTAAAGGATTAAGGGTCCATTTACACAGAAAGATTATCTGACAGATCATCTGCCAAAGATTTGAAGCCAAAGCCAGAAAGACTATAAACAGAGATCAGGTCATACAGGAAAGCCTGAGATTTCTCCTTTTTTCAAATCCATTCCTGGCTTTGGCTTCAAATCTTTGGCAGATAATCTGTCATATAATCTTTCTGTGTAAATGGACCCTAAAACGCCAGGCTCAAACTGTCCCCAGTAACTGCAGGCGATTGTTGGTTCTAATATGGAATGGAGCCTGCTCCATATGCAGAAACCACCCAAATTCTAGTAAAAGGCATAATGGTGGTGACTAAGGGGTTAATATTTTCTATGCCAAAAAGTGACCACTTCAAAAAGAGGTCAAAGGTCCCAGGTCTCATTTTTGTGTTTTTTCGAATAAAGGGTTATTCTTTTCATGTGGATTCAAATTACTATCCACAGAAATATCTACATTATAACTGTCCTGAATAGTTATAAATATGTGCGTATATATATATATATATATATATATATATATATATATATATATATATATATATATGTGTGATCTGAATCCATACAAAGCTGTAGCCATTTGGGAATGGCTTTTTATTGATGACTATGGTTTTATCTTTCTGACTTCATGGGTGGTATAGCTGGTTCCTACCGGCACTACTGTTCTCCATGTACCAATATCAACCCTCTGTCTGTGTAATCCTTCCGAGATACTCCAACTCCAGCACTTGGACACGTCAAAAGATTCTTGTGACCAGTACATTTTATTTTTCTTGAAATTGTGTAAATGTTTCCAAGAGCTTGCAGGAAGGGAGACACGTGACCCAGCAGAAGTTTGGGGACCAAGTTTCCCATATGAAGGACTTACCGTGCATCTTTTACTGCCGATAGCTCCTTTATTTCAAACTCCTTCCGTTTTAGAGCCTCTTGCAGTCTCTGGTTGGTGGACTCTGTTTCCTGAATTGTTTCTGCCGCTTTCAGTTCTGTTTCCCTCATAACTTCTAACTCTTTTGTCAGTAACTTCACCTGAGAATTAAAAATAATACAACTTCAATGGGGGAGGGGCCCACCATGGAGAAAAAGGTTTATATTGAGCTGACGTCATCATAGTCCATAAAATCCATTTCATACTATGGACCATTACGTAAAGGGGTACTTCGGGAAAAAAAATTCCCAGATCAGATGGTGTCAGAAAGTTATACAGATTTGTAAATTACTTCTATTTTATAATTTTAAATCTCTCTGTATTTATCAGCTGCTGTATACCCTGCAGGAAGTGGTGTATTTTTTCCAGTGTGACACATTGCTCTTTGCTGCCACCTCTGTCCGTGAGAGGAACCGTTCAAAGCAGGAGAGGTCTTCTGTGAGGATTTGCTGCTGCTCTGGACAGTTCCTGCAGGACATACAGCAGCTGACAAGTATGGGAAGACTTTAGATTTTTTAATAGAAGTAATTTACAAATCTGTATAACTTTCTGACACCAGTTGATTTGTATTTTCACTTTAGTACCCCTTTAATCCAAACCTCTCACCAGTATGTTCTTTGTACTATATACCTTGAGCTCATGAGAAAGAACTTCAGTGCTCATCTCGTCTAAACGTAGACGAAACTCATGCTCGCGTTTCTTCATTTCACAACTAAACTCCAAAGACAATTCCTGCAAGTAAAATGCAGACAAAAAATAAAAAACATGATATGATCATCACTCATCTATTAGGCCATATTCACTGCAAGTCTATGGACTCGGTCTGGTGGCCAGCGAGCAGGTCAGCTTCACAAACGGTGACTTCAGAACAACACAATAAACGCTGGGACATCGATCTCTATGGCTGAATCTAATCTGGGGGGGGGGGGGGGAACTGTGCCAACAACCGATTTAACTGCAGTGGTAACAAGGCGCTATGGTCAGTTTAGACAAAGCAATTTCGCAATAGTGGCCGAATCGTAGCGATTATCTGTCCGTGTATACTCTAGTAACGATCAAACGACTAGCAATAAATTATTGGTCGCGGTCTTTAAGCATTTTCAGCATTGCCGTTTGCCTGTCTTTCGTGGATCCTATTGTGTGAATAGTCTAGAAGTCTTAGGCTTATATGGAATTCTCCTGTTGTATGTTATAGATCTCTAAGTGTGACAGAAGGAGGTTGGACATAGTGTAACTAACCACAGTGCCAGGCAAGGGTTAAAGTGCCTTCATAGCCGTACCTTCACATATGTGAACTTCTGCTTGTGAGCAGAGTAATTTTTCTGTATTTACAAATAAGCAGAAAGTGCCCAGAGGGCGGAGCCAATCAGTTCACATGCCCAGAGGGGGGAGCCAATCAGTTCACATGCCCAGAGGGTGGAGCCAATCAGTTCACATGCCCAGAGGGTGGAGCCAATCAGTTCACATGCCCAGAGGGTAGGGCAAAGAAATTCAAGTGCCCACAGAGCGGAGCCAATCACTTCACGTGCCCAGTATTTCCACTCCCTATGGATGCTACCTCCTTTTCTTGAGATGATATAATGACCTGTATCCTGTGGGCACTTGATACTTATTTGCATGTATGAAAAAAAAACACTCATGTTGCTTAGCTCACAAGCATATGTTCCCAAATATAAAACATAGGATTGTGAAGGTGCTTCTAACTCAGGAATGCTGTAGCGGGTAAGTTATCTGTTTTTGTAGTGGCTTGCTTGATACAGAGCCAATAATGTAATAGGGTTTCAACACAGTCTTCACTGACACTATGCTAGTGTGAGGCTAGGATTTAAAAATCGAAGCCAGGAATTACTAGGAATTCTGTCATCACTCATTAGAACTGAGCAAACTTCATCGAAAGATCAGAAACTGAATTAATTTGGTTATTTTACTACCTAAAAGTACACATTACTGTAGGTGGTAATACCATATTATATACAAGCTACTAAGAATAACTATTAATTCGACTAGGAGTTGCATTCATTTATCATGTATGCAGTGTCCCGCTATCCGTATCCCAACTACTTTACATATAAGACTGTTGTGTGGCAAATTCGGTGGATATCCATGGCTGAGCTCTCCGACGCGGAATCCTGTCTGCCTCATTGTCAAAGAGCGTGTCTATAGGAGGGCTCGCGTGCCTCCACTCTCCACCGCTCAAAGAATTGACAAGTCAATTATTTGAGCGGAAACCGGAGGAGAGCAGAGGTGCGCGAGCCCTCCTATAGACACGCTGTTTGACATTGAGGCAGGCGGGATTCCGCCGCAGAATTGTACCGAATTTGCTCAGTGTGAACTGGCCCTTACAGCATACACTGAAGTGTATTGCAACCACTTGTGGCCAAGACATAGACACATATAGAACCTAAATCAGAGATGTAAAAATCTGCTAACCTCCACTATTCTCCTACTACTTGCTGACCTTTCTGAAGCTCCCTGGAGAGCTGCTATTAGCACCATATCGGACATACGTTCACGTCAGGGCAGCTATGAATGTTACAACACCACACAGGTCAAGGCAAAGGTCTACACAGCTGCCCTGCCTTAAACTCCCCCCACTAAATGTGACCTTTCCTCAAGGTTGCAGGGATCAGGGATCTTGCACCTCCTCCTCCAGTCTGCATTCTTGTATGTTTGCACTCACAGACTGGTAAGCCTGGCCACCAGACTGAGAGCAGCAGCTGTCCAGATCAGCCGCACTCACTGAACTGTCAAAGAGAAATACCAGGAATGACAGGGGAATGGAGACCACTGGACTGCAGGATTCAGATACAAGAGACACACGGCTCTCCCCTCTATACAGATGTTTTATATATATATATATATATATATATATATATATATATATATATATATATATTCTGCAATGTTCATCAAAGGATTGTGATGGATCCAATGACATATGATAGTGTAAGTCAGTGTTTTTTGAAAATACCATAGTATACCGCAATGTGAACAAAACCCACTGCAAAGCCCCCAAAATAAGCTGATCACAAGGTGTCCTGCTGCTGGACCACCAGCCCAGCCATTTTTTACATGTCAAGGTCAGGGTCTAGATGTTTACACCCCCATTGATCGCTTGATAGATCAGGGAGTAGCATGTGGTTGAGCACTTCACTCTTACTTACAGCTTACTCCTCTGTTTCTCACTGCAGGAGACGGATTCTGTAGAAATTCTATGAAGCACAGAGCTGATGGATCATGTAGTCACCCGACCTTTTGGTCTTTTAGGTACAGTACACGCCACAAATCTCTTACCTTTCTCTGTAGGTTCAGATCTTCTTGCACCTCCTCAATTTTCCTTTCCAGCTGGTGCTTCACATTCTCATACTCTTCTCGGAGTCGATCAATATCCCCATTTTTAGAGCTGTAATAGCAATACAGATAACACAGTGAAAAGTAGGGCAACAAGTCATTAGCGTTGACAACAGGAAAGTGGTTAATAACATCAACAATAAACATGTGCAATATGAACGAGCCTGGGGTCCATTTGTACTTGTATTAAAAAAAGAGCTCTTTCATACACCATTTTGTGCACCTCTTGTCACCCACTTGTCAAATGCTGTGTTGTAGTTCATAGGTATCATTTGCAAAAGCAGTAAATGGCACATGATAGAACAGAACTCATTACAACCCGACGGGGACAGGAATCTCCTTGGGACAAACATAGATCGTCCAGGACACATTTGGTGTCAGAATGAAATGTGCCGAAAGGTCAAGAGAAGCGGATACATTATAGAGCTCGCTGCTTTTCATGACAGGCTACCATACATCGCCCATTCATATCTATTTGCTTCCTGTCCCTATATATAGCACCCGCTTAAGCCCCTATTCCACAGGTCGTTTAAAGGAGCAATATCGTTCGTATTCGGCCGATATCGGCCGCTACGAACGATATTCGTCCCGTGGAATAGAGTGCAACGATCAGCCGACATCGTTCATGTCGGCTGATCGTTGCAGTCGCTTGTTTTTCAACATGTTGAAAAACAAGCGACTGATATAGCAGCGATCTGCTGCCGTCGCTCCGTTGAATAGGAGCATCGGCAGCAGACGCTGCTATATCTTATGGGCTGCCCGGACGATCAGCGATCCCACGGGCAGCCCCCCCGCAGCTCCCCGCCGCCCCCTCCCGCACTCACCCGCTTGCTGCAGCCGCGTTGAATAGCGGCGGCAGCGAGCGGGGAACGAGGAGCAAACGAGCGCTAATAGCGCTCGTTTGCTCCTCCAAACGACTCGTGGAATAGGGGCATTATTCAGCAGTGTTGGGTCACATCACATTACAGATACAATACATAGGTAACTGCAGATTATCCTGACAGTGTGTAGGAGGAATACATAAAAGAAACATGGGGACAATCCATGAAAACAGGTTTCACATGTATAGAACGGCGACGGGGCAGGAAAGCTGGTTCAATTAACGGGCACCGGCCAGGGGTGAAGCACTGGAGGCGGCTGGCCCGCCCCTCTATGACGCAGCTCCATTAGAATCAATGGAACCACATCATAGAGGGGCGGGGGTTTCCTCTCACTGGGGGCGGGCTGGCCCATCTTCAGTGCTTCACCCCAGGCCACTACCTGGGAACAGAACAGCGCCGTACACTTTAACCGGGCCCGGTTTCAAAAAAGGACCACGGCACCGGCTTCCCCGCCCCCGCGCTGTTCTATCCATGTGTAACATGATGGTACATTCCCTTTAAAGTAAAGTAATCTACAGTTCTGAGTCCCTAAGCCCATAAGTAGGGCAGGACAGACATATTGGCATTCTGCATCAAAGAGATTTTTCACAAAGGGGCCTGGCTATGGACAACGACACTAGCCTGTTCAACAGAGACACAATCTTTGATTAGGTGCGTCTCTAGAAGACATCCAATGACATTAGGTTGTGATGACCTTTACAGCTTTACCCAGCCCCTGTACATTCGAGGACATAACAGTGACCCAATAGTAGATAACTAAGCAAAAGTATAGAGGTCGATGAGAAGCTTTGAGTGGTATTCCTGGGCAGAGGACACTGGAGACCACTAGGCATATATATATATTTATTTTACACATACACACACACATATATATATGCACACATGCAGTATATATATGCCAGACCACAGACTCATCTTTGACTGCGAAGAATCTCCATATAGCCTATGATGAGCAGGCTGTCATTCACTCTCAGAGTTGGCCTGGAGGGGGAGCCTTGGTCTTAGAGCACAGCAGACGCAAACAGTGTCTCAGACCTGCCTATGTGACACTGTTACCAAGACATGGCGGATGATGTTTTTACCAACATGCAGGAAGATGAATGTACCCAAGCAATGCTCAATTAATACTAGGTAACTGAAAACTGGCAGCACATGGCCCTATGCCAAGATGTGATTTCTTAAAGTTACAGGCCCAAAGCCTGAGGGTGCACTACTGCAAGATTCACGTCTCCTACTGAGACTGATAGAACTTGTGAGGACTACAAATCACAATACTACATTGACTTCCCACCAGCTAGAAAATAGCTAGCTATGTGACTATATATGGAATTTGTGTCCACGTTTGAGAAATGCCCACCTCAAACACTATACTTCTGGACAAAGTGTGACACGATATGGCTCCACGTGGACACTATAACTATAAGGACAAAGTATGACAACAGATATTATCTGGATTTAAACAGAGATTATACACAACTGCGGATTTGATATAAATATTAAATTTTATTAACATGATTATTAAAAAGTCTCCATTTCATAAGTGGTGACAAGGGATCCAGTGACACCCTGATCTTTAGGTGGTACAATTTAGCAGCTGTTTTTCATAATTTTTTTGTACGCCGTTTACTATATGTTATCATATTCGTCAGGCCGGTACAATTACAATGATATCCATTTTATACAGCTTATGTTTTGGTTTATGGCATCTATACCATAAATACTGTTTGTGTCTTGCATATTGTAATATTTTTATTTTTTCGCCAATGGAGTTACGTGAGCTTTTCTTTTTTTTGCGGCATCAGCTGACGTTTTTAGTGGTACACCTTTTGGGTACATAATAAACATTGTTTATTTATTCATGTATTTGTGTTTTTAACTAACTTTTGCAGGTATATATATAACTAGAAAATGTACCCGGCGCTGCCCGGGTATAAAGTCTCAATATGTTAATTAGATTTGTTCTAAGGTGCCCAGGAGGCCAAGCTAAAGGTATTGTTTCATCTGAGTTAATCAGTGGAATTAGTGTATACCTGTAGTGCATAGTTGGAGGGGTTCTGTATACCCACAATGTATAGTTTTTAGGGGTCTCGCATATCTGTAGTGCATAGTTGGGGGGGCTGTATACCTATAGTGTATAGTTGGTGGGGGGGTTCCTGTATACCTGTAGTGTGTATTTGGGGGGGGGGCTGTATACCTGTAGTGTATAGTTGAGGGAGGTCCTATATACCTGCAGTGTACAGTTGGTGAAGGTCCTGTATACCTGTACTGTATAGTTCGGGGGTCCTGTATACCTGTAATGTATAGTTGGTGGAGGTCTTGTATACCTGTAGTTTATAGTTTGAGGGTCCTGGATACCTGTAGTGTATAATTGGTGAAGGTCTTGTATACCTGTAGTATATAGTTCGGGGGTCCTGTATACCTGTAGTAAATAGTTGGAGGGTCCTGTATAACTACAGTATAGAGTTGGTGGAGGTCCTGTATACCTGTAGTGTATAGTTTGGGGTCCTATATACCTGTAGTATATAGCTGGTGGAGTTCCTGTACACCTGTAGTATATTTGAGGTCCTGTATACTTGTAGTATAGAGTTGGTGAAGGTCCTGTATACCTGTAGTGTATAGTTTTGAGGTCCTGTATACCTGTAGTGTATAGTTTGGGGTCCTATATACCTGTAGTATATAGTTGGTGGAGATCCTGTATACCTGAAGTATATAGTTGGTGGAGGTCCTGTATACCTGTAGTATATAGTTTTGGGGTCCTGTATACCTGTAGTGTAAAGTTTGGGGTCCTGTATACCTGTAGTATATAGTTTTGTGGAGGTCCCGTGCACCTGTAGTGTATAGTTTTGGGGTCCTGTATACCTGTAGTGTCCTGTATACCTGCAGGGTTGTATTTACCCGTATGGCAGTGTTATTCAGTCAGTGTGTCTGTATTGGTCATGTCTGGTATGGCGGTGTTATCCAGTCACAGTATGGCAGTATTGGTCAGCTCTGGTGTGGCGGTGTTATCCAGTCACGGTATGGTGGTATTGGTCAGGTCTGGTATAGCGGTGTTATCCAGTCACAGTATGGCAGTATTGGTCAGGTCTGATATGATGGTGTTATCCAGTCACAGTATGGCGGTATTGGTCAGGTCTGGTATGGCAGTGTTATCCAGTCACAGTATGGTGGCATTGGTCAGGTCTGGTATGACAGTGTTATCCAGCACAGTATGGCGGTATTGGTGAGGTCTGGTATGGCAGTGTTATCCTGTCACAGTATGGCGGTATTGGTCAGGTCTGGTGTGGCAGTGTTATCCAGTCACAGTATGGCGGTATTGTTCAGGTCTGGTATGACAGTGTTATCCAGCACAGTATAGCGGTATTGGTCAGGTCTGGTGTGGCGGTGTTATCCATTCACAGTATGGCGGTATTGGTCAGGTCTTATATGACAATGTTATCCAGTCACAGTATGGCAGTATTGGTCAGGTCTGGTGTGGCAGTGTTATCCAGTCACAGTTTGGTATACTTGTTGTGCCGTGTGTATACATGTACTGTATGGATGGAGTAGGGGGTCCTGTATATACATGTAATGTATAGTTGGAGTAGGGGGTCCTGTATATACATGTAATGTATAGTTGGAGTAGGGGGTCCTGTATATACATGTATTGTATAGATGGAGTAGGGGGTTCTGTATATACATGTACTGTATGGATGGAGTAGGGGGTCCTGTATATACATGTAATGTATAGTTGGAGTAGGGGGTCCTGTATATACATGTACTGTATAGATGGAGTAGGGGGCCCTGTATATACATGTACTGTATAGATGGAGTAGGGGGCCCTGTATATACATGTACTGTATAGATGGAGTAGGGGGTCCTGTATATACATGTACTGTATAGATGGAGTAGGGGTCTACCAGTTATTACTGTGGATGTTGTGAGGCAGCTTCCCTAGCAACCATTGCTCCCTGTGAAAATGAAAGCAGTAATCCTATTGGTTGCTAAGGCTCCAACTGCCGTGTCTGCTGCAGCTAATTATATCACCTGTGTTTGCAGTGAGGAGATTTTCCCATTCATCTCTATGGGGCGCCGCTCTTTCCCCTCCCCCTCCCCTCCTGTACATCTGGCGGGGACGGGACCTTCGCAATAACCTTCCCAGGCACCCAATGTATCTATGTGCCAAATTTGGGGTCAAACGGTTCAGGCGTTTGGAAGTCTATAGAGGACAGACAGACAGACTTTGATTTTTATGATATAGATATATTACAGCACATGATCTGTGCCCTGGCAGCAGGAGGAGGCTGTGTGAGACAGCCTCCTCCTGCTGCCCGATCGCCACTAGGGAAAGCATGGCATTCTAGGAACGTCATGTTGCAGTAAAACTACCTTTTTTACATTTTTGCAGGAAGGTGTTAATACTGGATCCCTTGTCACTAATTGTGAAATGGAGATTTTTTAATAATCATGTTAATAAAATTTTCTATTTTTTATATCAAGCCGCAGTTGTTGTGTATAATGTAAGTTTGTAAGGCTTGATTAGTACTGTGTTGTGGACAGGAGAGAAACAGGTTAATTAATTCTAAAGATTTAGAAACCCTATTATATGATTATATGTCCATTGGAACTTGTGTATAAACTGGATTTAAACAGGTACTGTATGTATATCTGGTAAAAGTATGGTATTGTGGCATGTACTGTGTACATGGGCAATAAATGCTAGTAACCTGGCACGGCTTTGTCTCAGTAAAAAAACAAAAAACAAAACAAAAAAAAAACGGTATGCCATTCTCTGGGCAACAAATAGCACAATGGCAGTATATTTCATGTATACATGTACAAATATCAGTGTTCTTAGTAAGTGGGCAAAAGGTGAATAGTTTGCCACATCCTAAGTATTGCATGTTGCTCTCCCCCTTTCCTCTCTCTCTCTCTGATACGTAAATGTCATCTGATTAACCCCACAGTCTGAGATAGGAGGGAATGACATGGCATGACTGCTGCCAAGCTGCACTCAGCACAGGGCCAGTCTGGCTTACACCTCAGCATTTCCCGTGCTATGGTAGGGTATGTGCACATGCAGAAGAAGCTGCAGGAAATTATGTCTGCACTGATGAAATTCCCATTACCAGAAAAATTAATTCATCATAAAAATCCACAGATGACATTGCGAGTCAGTTTCTGCATTGTGTAGAACAGATATCTTTACATCTCACTCACTTTGCTGCTATTGTATTACTCTGCAGTGTAGTGCTGGGCGATTAATTGAATAAATTAAATTTATTCAACTAGATTTTGAAAATCGATTTCAATTTCTTTGAAAATTGTAAAATCGATTTTGAAAGAAAAAAAGTGCGCTCTGACCTGCAGGGAAAGCTGCTCCACCTGCAGGTCAGAGCGTCCCCTGCTGGGCCGCCCACCGACACCCAGCAGATCGCAACTGTCACCCACCTCCAAACAAGACCACGAGCAACAACAACGGGAGCAGCAGCAGCCAGGCAATGAGCAGCCCCCGGGGCAGGAGAGACCCGGAGCACGTTCAGTGGAGGGTGGTTGAGGACTTGGCACGGTCCCCCACCTCTCCCCCACCATGCCTACAAGTTAACTAATACTACTGCTCCCGCTACTATTGCTACTACGACTCCCATTATTATTGCTACTACCTCCACTCCTGATACTACTATTGCTACCCCCACTCCTGATAATACTGCTCCTACTACTACTACTCCCATTATTATTGCTACTCCTACCCCTACGCCTGATACTACTACTCCTATTACTACTGCTACTACTACCCCCACTACTGATACTACAACTACCATTACAATTGCTACTATTTCCCTTCCTGATACTACTACTCTAACTACTATTGCTACAACTACCCCTACTCTTGATACTACTACTCCTCCTCCTTCAATACTGTACTTCTACTACGGATAAAATAATGTGGAATCCACAGCTCCAGTAAAATGTATAAGTTTATTGGAACATATAAAATAACATATGCTAAAAGCACACTGATGCATTCCGGGACGCCGGAGTATCATCTGCCCATTACCTGTTTATCCGCTCTAGATCGAGCTGGTGCTCCTTTACTCTGCGCTGGTAATGGCTCTTTAAGTCATCGTGCTTCTTCTTCTCTCTTTGGACCTCTTGCTGAAGTTTCTCGATCTGTATCTTTAAGTCGCTGATATCAGATTGCTTTGCATTCTCCAGAACCTTCAGTCGGCTGTACATGACTTCATACTGCTTCAGCTCGCGGTCCCTCTCGGCCAGTACCTTGAGATTGTGGGTGAAATCTTTCTTCAGCCTGTTGAATTTCTCTTTCTGCTCTTGGAGATTTTCCTGTGCATCTTTAAGGCTTTGCTGGTGAGCGAGGATCTGCCGCTTCTGGAGCTCTTTCCATTCTTGTTCTTTCTCAGCCAGAAGGTAACTTATGTTCTGCTCGTTGCACCATCGCACCTTCAGGCCACGTTCATATAGTGGCATGATGACGTAACTATATACAATAAAAAGAGATTTTTCAGAATGCATATTGTACATATCAATTTCTAGGACAATCAATATGCAGCCTGTGCCATTACATCCAAGCAGGTGGCACCATCATAGGACTTGCCATGCTGATTGGATGCTATGACGTTATGATTAGAGATGAGCGAAGCGGGTTCGGGTTCGAGTCCAGCCGAACCCGAACGATCGGCATTTGATTAGAAGTGGCTGCTGAACTTGGATAAAGCTCTAAGGTTGTCTGGAAAACATGGATACAGCCAATGAATATATCCATGTTTTCCACATAGTCTTAGGGCTTTATCCAAGTTCAGTAGCCACCGCTAATCAAATGCCGATCGTTGGGGTTCGGCTGGACTTGATCCCGAACCCGGTTCGCTCATCTCTAGTTATGATACAATGAATGGTGAGCGCCATAGCCATGTTGACTTTATCCAACAAGGAATAAAAGTGCCAAATTATCAAATCACTGCAAAAGATTCAGACCACTGTGGACCCCATTACAGGAATGAACACCCTGAAATAAACATTATCTCTTTGTCCCTTTGACATATGTTAACCCCTGAGTGACCAGCGCTCGGCTATATTCAGAAGCGGCATAGAGAAGGAATGGAGCACAGGCCTCAAACTATTCAATATAAGGGACAGATCACCCTGATCAGTTGGGGTATGGGTCAGACCCCCAGAGATCAGCTGATCCCAATGCAGAGACTCATCATACACATCACTCATACACTGCACACAGAGGCTAGTGATGACAATGTGAACAGAGTAATGAACAGTAATACATAAGCCCCACCCCCACCTATTCTCTCACCACACCCCAATAATAATGGCTAGCGTGTCCCCCGATGGCTATGATCAGCCAGAATCACAGAATGACAACCAAAGACTTACTAAACAGAAGCGCATAAACCGCACTGTGAGTCTATTCACACTGAACGCAGCTGCCGCACTGCATTCTCACCTCAAATGGACGAAATTTGATTTGAAATCTTCAAGGAAGTTCGTTCAATCCCGCGCGCAGGTGGCTTCCTGTACAGAAATTCAGACGTCGTTTCTATGGTAACTGTCCCAGCGGCTTCATTGCTATGTAAACCGACGTAATCCGGAAGTGCGCTAAAAACACATTCCCCGAGCGGACAGAGCGGGATAGTTCCGGGACACTTCATGTCCGCTCTGATTTACAGTGGCAATGCAAAGACGAGACAGTAAACAGATACAGAAAGTGGGCTACGCTTTCTAATAGAATTAGGCATGCCTCTGTTTTATGGAAATTGACATTAAAATGTCAATAATGGTATGTTTAGATCCCCACCTCAAGGGCCCCTAGTCTA
Organism: Dendropsophus ebraccatus; assembly: GCF_027789765.1. Classification (NCBI taxonomy): domain Eukaryota; kingdom Metazoa; phylum Chordata; class Amphibia; order Anura; family Hylidae; genus Dendropsophus; species Dendropsophus ebraccatus. The sequence continues at coordinate 43,262,952 of NC_091467.1, forward strand.
ATACAGACCCCAGAACTGACCTTGTAAATTAATGGAGATCTCAGATCATGTACCCAAATACCAAGTCACTAGACATCCCCTTAGCACTACAGTAACATATAACAATCAAATCACAATGTGGCGCTGCTACAACTAGGGCTACATAGTGGTGAATTTAGTGAATGGTGTGATGTCAGAAAATAAATCCATCCTTGTGGATATTTGGTTAAACTTTGCTTCCATAGACCTCAATGTAAGTCGTGTGCGATTTGCTTGCAAGTTGGCTACTTTGTTAACAGCCAATGCTGGGGCTACTTGGCACGCATGTCTCCATGTTGCATGACTATAAGTGAATGGTATCGCATTGCAATTCAGAGGCAGCAGCGACTGCACAGTTCCAAAGAACCCACCCAGGATGGTTGTGGCCTCCTTTAAGTCGCAACATGAGCCCATTCACGCTGAATGCTATAAATGAAAAATGGCAGAACTTCCTACTATTCATCACCTTACAGCAAGACATGGAATAAAAAGTGATCAAAAAGTCCCATCTACCAATAAAAAATACAGAATAGGGCAGAAAAAATTGAGCTCAACAGAGCGCACACCCACACCGATCAACTATTCAACCCCATAGTGCACAGTGAAACAGAGTGTGTCTCAATTCATTGTGGAGCAGTGGCGATGTGTTACTGCAGCTCAGCTATCGTTCACTTAAACATGACGAACATGAGCTGCAGTTACAGGTCGCCCAGTTCCTGTTGATAGCTCATCAGTCTGTTTTAGCCAGAAAACCCCTTTAAGGGTGCGTTCATATGTACAAGATCTACAGCAGATTTGATGGTGCAGATTTGATGCTGTGTTCAGTTATTTAGATCAAATCTGCTGCGGATCCGCACCATCAAATCCGCTGCGATACAGTATGTGTGAAGCTACCCTAAAAAGCCAGAGTACCTTTCATATGTCCAGTTTCAGTGCTTTCAGGATGTGAAAAAATGCTTTAATTCTCTGTTCCCAAGCTCTTGAGAGCCTGGAAACCCTTAAAGAGAACCAATCAGCACATTTTTTCCCTGCAGCACAGTATAGAGCTACTGTACAGCTTGTGGAGCATACCAGCCATGGCTGCAGCGGTAGCTTTATAAAGGTAAAAAAAAAAAAAATGTTATGCCACGCAAGGCAGGAAGAGGGGCGACAACCAGTCTTCTGGGCGGGGAGCCGCCCGTGACTAGTCACCACTCTTTTCCTGTCATTGTGCAGTGTGGGAATAATTAACAGGCAGAGAGAACTGTTAGTGGCCTCTCTGCCTGTCAATCATCCCTGCACTGGGCATTGAAAGGCAGAGAGCTGTGACTAAGCTTTGGTACACTAAGTGCACCAAACTGTTATTATTGCCTGTATGTTACACCAATTACAGCCCCATACATATTATTCTATACAGCCATGACAGTCATAGAAGTTCTTGTTAGGCTTCCAGCTGCCATTTTAACCATTGGCACGCAGCGATAACTTACTCCACCATTCAGATCTATTAGATGCTACGTTGGAGCTATTGACTGTCCAGCATGTAAAGAGTGAACTGCCAGGTATGAACTCACCTCCATTCTTGGCAGTTGCAGTAGGAAGGACGGTCCTTCTACTTGATCTGTTGCTGCGACAGAGCCCTATTATCAGCCTGAGCTCAGGTAAAGCTGTAATGGCTTTGGCCATCAGCCCAAGCAAAGCATGGGCAAAGCTGTCATGGGTTAAAGGGGAGGCGATGATAAAAAAAAAAAAAACAACAAAAAAAAAACAATTAATCAATAAAACATAGTTTTTACATTTACCATCCCACTGTTTGCAGGTCCCTGAACCTCCAGTTGGTGGTTGTTTTGTTTCCCATGATGCACTTTGTCTCCTGCAATGTCTGATTGACTGTAATACTGTTAGATGGCTTACATCTTGTTCAGACAATCATAGCTGAGCAACCTGAGTCATCTGACAAAGGGAAACTGGCTTAACAGGGCTTAGAAACGCCTCCCTCTTGATGATGTCATTGTCACAAAATGGCTTCCTGGGGTCAACGGTCATTAGGTAGGAATGAGTTTACTTCACTTCCTGGGGGGGGATTGAAGGGGGAAAAGATAGGGAAGGGGGGCAGATAGGTGATTGAAGCATATTACAATGTTATATAACTTTGTGATGTGTTTCAATTACTGGGAAAAAGCTTTTCGCTGGAGTACCCCTTTAAGGAGATTAGTATACTTATAGGCCTCAGACCCTAGACCAGATTCACCTCTTTCCATTCCCGCAGTCCTCTTCACTCCCTGGCGCCACTGCAGGCAGCATTTGTGACGTTTACCTACTTTTCTGGGAGTCAAGAAGATCTCATCTTTTCTAGGAGTCTACTAGACATTGTGGAGAGTTGTCAATTATGTCTAGATCTCATGTCATTCAATACATCTTAGAAACACTCTAACAAGGCTAACAAGGAGGGGAAACCTGGTTCTGGCAAGGTACGGAAACATCATTAAATGAGTTCTTACAGGAACTCAACAATAATGATTTGAACATTAAACTAACGAAAGTAATCAGTAGAGAGCAGATTGAGTTTTTGGATCTTAAGATATATGCAGACAATGAGGGGGTATTGCACACTACGATGTTTCGCAAACATACAAGTGTTAATTCTCTGCTACATGCAGGTTCATCTCATCCTGGACATACAATTAAAGGGATTCCGATTGGACAATTTTTGAGAACCCGGAGAATATGTGATCGCGATGAGGATTTTGAACAACAGGCGATGGACTTACAACAGCGATTCTTGAAGAGGGGATACAAACCACACCATATCTCGAGGGGATACACAAGAGCCAAACTAAGCAACAGACGAGAGTTATTGCAGCCCAAGATGAAGAGTGAGCGGGACAATGAAGTTAGGCTGATAACAAATTACCACACAAGATGGGGTGAGGTTACAGGAATTTTGCATAAATACTGGCCACTATTACAGCAAGATCAGGAACTGAAAAAGATTTTACCTATGAGGCCACAAATTACGGCCAGGAGGAGTCCAACAATAAAGGACATGCTTGTTAAAAGCCACTACGTTACACCAAGATCAGATTTCATCTTCTCCTCTGCGGGTCCTAGATGGGGATCAAAACCCTGTGGCCACTGTTCGGCTTGTAATCAGATTACCAGGACAGAGGTGTTCCACAGTTCGGATGGAAGTAAGGAATATCGTATTGTCCATCACATCAATTGTAGATCTACAGCGGTTGTCTACTATGCGGTGTGCCCATGTGGATTGATATACGTGGGGCTAACGAGTCGTGAATTGAAAATCCGGATTATGGAACACAACAGGGACATCAAGGCGGCACAGAAAGTGGAAATATCGGATGTGGAGGGTATGAGGAGATTAAAACCTGTAGCAAGACACTTTCGAGTAATGCACCCGGGGCAATACCACTTGTTGAAATTCAGGGGAATTGATGCGGTACATCTTGGCTCAAGAGGAGGAGACGTTAGGAAGAGACTGGCTCAGGTAGAGTGTAAATGGATCTGTATACTAAAAACTATCTCTCCCTATGGACTTAATGAGCAGTTGAGCTTCGCCAGCTTTTTATAATAATAATATAGGTATTAGGGTATATTCAAATAGTCTTTATTTTTTAACGGGTCTCTGACAGTTGACACTTTTTAGAGTGGGGGTGGGGGGTTCCCTGGGTATTATTATTAGTATTGCTTTTAGGAGTGTGGGCATCGTATATTCGTTGATGTCATAGTATGGTGGGTGAAACAGAGCGATACATTATGAGTGTTATAACTACTAATGATTGGTTGTTTTCTTTCTCTTGTTTTTCTTCCCTCTTTTTTTATGTATATTTTCCAGGGGCTATGTCGGATCTTCGAAAAACTGGAAGTATGGCTAACACGGGTGACATTGATCCTATGGAAGGATTACACGCATGGGAGACGGGTTAAATGGGTCATGCTTAAATAATCCAGCATGAGGTCACATAGGAACTTTCATTTGTCAATCATGCAGAATATTTACATCAACCATTCATGGGATACATTATGTCTTTATGTTATTATTACAGTTTTACTAGTATGACTTGTCCTGGATTTTGTAGTAAATTTTATTGTTGTGATATTTGTATAATAGTATAGGGTACACTAGTTTACACAATATTTATGTAGCTAATTCTGAGTAGTTGTAATGTATGCTATTCATTTATATACACTAGAATTATAATGATCATTGGGTATGGATTATCACACTTCTTTCACACTCACGATATAAATTTAGGTAGGATACACTCACATATTGTGCACATAACACACATTGTTCATACACACTCATAACATCACACATATTTTCACATATAGACACACACACAACACATCTCATCATTTTAAATAATTTATATGTTCATAGTTCATCACTGTTTATGTATACTTAGGATGTGAAGTCATTCATTTTCGCTGATCACGCACTATGCATTTTTTTGTTTGTTGTGTTTTTATTCACTGCATGGCACTTGCACTTTAATTGCACTGCACAATCACTTTATCACCTTGATTTGGTAACAAATGAATTCACCATTTAGGATTTTTGATTTATTTTATTTTATTTATCAGTTATCATCTATTATTTTATTATTTATTATCTTTTATTTCATTTAATTATTTATTTTTGTATTTTTTTACTACAACAAGAATAATTTGCTATCCAGTTAACATGGTGACTAGATATTTCCGGTAACTACATGTGATGATAAGTGATGAAGATATAGCCTTAGATAAGTATAATATGACCATGACTACTTATTGCCCTTACATTTGCCAGCAACCCATATGGCGTCCGGATGTTGTGCGTCCTTCTGCGCATGTCCGGGAATCCTCCGTTATTCGCGTCAATTGACGTGTGGTGATGAGGCCTCGGCGTCATTGCTATGCGCCGGCGCGTGATGACGTGGGACGTCCGGGACTGTGACGCGGACGGACGCACCGATAGTGACGTCCGGTGATTACTACGGCCCCAGGTGTGTATGGCATATAAAATGGGCCCTCCACTCTCCCACTCCATCGCTCCTGGACAAAGCGGTAGCGAAACGCGTTGGAGTGTGGAGAAGTGGAGTCAGGACGCATGGCCACTGGGTCGGTACAGGGGGACATGGTGGAAGTGTCGGGGGGTACTCGGGTCTAATTGGGGTCTTTTCTCCAGATTTAAGTATCTGAGCTGAGCAGTAAGGGACAAATGCAATTTTACCCATATGATTTGTAGGCCGAATGGTTTTGGTGCAATATAGAGTGGATACTATCCATGTGCAATAGATTGGTTGTGCAATATAGCTTTCTCTTGTTCCCTGGCTTTGGACTGTATGAATTTTGCCAGTATTGTATTATATACACTGCTCTGTATTACGTATTTATATTTATACCTCTCGATCCCCAGTGCCCTTAGTTTGCTTAACTTTTGTTTATTATTTATGATTTTCTGTTCTCAATTATTAATTACCCTTTTTGTGAATAGATGTTCCTGACTCCTGATTTATATGATTTTAAATGTCTGTAGTGTATATGTTTTTTATGGGGGGACTGGTTTTGTCTGAAATAAAATTTATGAACTTTTCTCAATTCATGGTGGTGGACAATAATAATTTTTGGGGGATTTTTCTTGTAGGGGATATATGTATTTGGTAAAAATCTCGTATTTGAATACGATTGGGAGGTTGATGTTCTTATGTAGGTTTAAGCATTTGTGACGTTTACCTACTTTTCTGGGAGTCAAGAAGATCTCATCTTTTCCAGGAGTCTACTAGACATTGTGGAGAGTTGTCAATTATGTCTAGATCTCATGTCATTCAATACATCTTAGAAACACTCTAACAAGGCTAACAAGGAGGGGAAACCTGGTTCTGGCTATGTGTATCTAATAAACGGGCGAGTAATAAATATGCATTTCCAGATATAACATTAGAATAACACTGATATTGTAGAAAATAAGGGGCTTATATAAGCATATAGGGGGGAGTTTATCATTGCTTGTATGTGCAGTGATTTTTCACAATGTTTTTCTAGTCGCACATAATGTGTACCTGCACACATGGCACACATTCATAAACAACTAACTATCAATAAAACCAAATTAAAAAGCTTAGTAAAAGAAAGTCTATGCATGGTCTGGGATGTGAGTTTACATAAGAATTTTGTGATTGTCACATTTAAAAAAATCGTCTACGACTGCAAAAGTCTAAGCAAATCTAACTGTATTCTAGAAGTTTTGATAAAACGTAAACAGTATGGAAGCCAAAAAGCCACAGAAGTAAAATACAAATGGTATACCCCCCACCCCCATAGAGTTATTTCGAGGTGTTATGTGCAGTGATCTGTTTTAATTGTGTTACTTAGAACAGCTCTAAGGTATAGATTGTAAAAAGTTGGCTGATCTTCAGTAGCGGCTGCCGAAAGATGGCATTGGATTAACTATGCGCCACATACAGATACTTGTAGATCTTGACACTTTCTGTCACCCACTAGTGAAAACTAATACTGATGTAGACCAGCCAAGACAGAAAAAAGACACCAGTCAGAAGATGAAACAGCCGTGTAATACCAGCCTCATGACGGCTGAGTGTGCAAATCAGGGAGTTGAATGACTCAGGAATATTGACTTTTTGTCTACAGATATTGATCTGGATAATAACAAAGCCTACCGGGTGGTATTTATAAGGGTTAAAAAGTCATACAAAAGAGGTCCTCAGATAGATTTTTTTTTTATTTGACTGAGTTTCTTGTCAATTATTAGTGTGGATAGGACAAGGAATTATAAGGACTCATGGTAAATCCACATTCTGAACCATTCAAGCTACTGTTACTATTGGCAGGTTTAGGAACACCGTTTATACTGTTGGCCAACAGTGATAACCTGAAACCTGAGTTAGACCTGGTTTTGATATGGCACCAGAGACCAGTCTTAGCAGCAGCTCTCCAGTCATGGAGGAAGATCTCATGATGATGATCTCCCTTCCCCTCTTCAGCACTTCCATATACCCTAGTACCGGGGAGTCAAACTTGCGGCCCTCCAGCTGTTGCAAAACAATTCCCATCATGCCTGAACAGCCAAATTCAAAGCCTTAGCAGTCCAGGCACGATGGGAATTGTAGTTTTGCAACAGCTGGAGGGCCGCAAGTTTGACACCTGAACCCTAGTAGACATCTCCATTAAAGTGACTGTACCACCAGGCCCAGGCTGAAGCACTGGAGGCAGGCCGACCCACCCTTAGTGGGAGGAGACCCTAGCCCCTCTATGATAGGGTTCCATTTATTCGAATGGAGTCACGTCATGGAGGGGCTGGGGTTTCTTCCCACTAAGCAGTGGCGTAGCTACCACGGCCGCAGCGGTCGCCGCCGCGACCGGGCTGCTACCAAGGGGGGGCCCCCGAGGCCCCCCCTTGCCACTGTACTGCTCCCCTCCCACTCCCTCTTGTGACCGCAAGCAATGTTTTGCTTGCGATCACAAGAGGCAGGCTGGGACGGGCCCCAGCTGACTTGCGGGGCTGGGAGCATCTTGTGGGCCAAAAAAAAACAGGTCCCGGGAAACCCCGCCCCCTGTCGCGGGAAGCCCCCGCCGCAGGAAGCCCGCCAGCGCGCGTGACAAGAAGAGGAACCATTCAGGTGAGTATAGATGTTTTTGTTTTAAAGGGCATGAAGGGGGGTGTAGTGGTATGATGATGGGACAAGAGGATGATGGGGGGTGTAGTGGTATGATGATGATGGAACAAGAGGATGATGAGGATGTAGTGGTATGATGAAGGAACAAGAGGATGATGGGGGGTGTAGTGGTATGGTGATGATGGAACAAGAGGATGATGAGGGGTGTAGTGGTATGATGAAGGAACAAGAGGATGATGAGGGGTGGTGTAGTGGTATGATGAAGGAACAAGAGGATGATGAGGGGTGTAGTGGTATGATGAAGGAACAAAAGGATGATGAGGGGTGTAGTGGTATGATGAAGGAACAAGAGGATGATGAGGGGTGTAGTGGTATGATGAAGGAACAAGAGGATGATGAGGGGTGGTGTAGTGGTATGATGAAGGAACAAGAGGATGATGAGGGGTGTAGTGGTATGATGAAGGAACAAGAGGATGATGAGGGGTGTAGTGGTATGATGAAGGAACAAGAGGATGATGAGGGGTGTAGTGGTATGATGATGGAACAAGAGGATGATGGGGGTGTAGTGGTATGATGATGGAACAAGAGGATGATGAGGGGTGTAGTGGTATGATGATGATGGAACAAGAGGATGATGGGGGGTGTAGTGGTATGATGATGATGGAACAAGAGGATGATGAGGAGTGTAGTGGGATGATGATAAAGGAACAAGAGGATGATGGGGATGTAGTGGTATGATGATGATGGAACAAGAGGATGATGAGGGGTGTAGTGGTATGATGATGGAACAAGAGGATGATGAGGGGTGTAGTGGTATGATGATGGAACAAGATGATGATGGGGGGTGTAGTGGTATGATGATGAAGGAACAAGAGGATGATGAGGGGTGGTGTAGTGGTATGATGATGATGGAACAAGAGAATGGTGAAGGGTGTAGTGGTATGATGATAAAGGAACAAGAGGATGATGAGGGGTGTAGTGGTATGATGATGGAACAAGAGGATGATGGGGGTGTAGTGGTATGATGATGATGGAACAAGAGGATGATGAGGGGTGTAGTGGTATGATCATAAAGGAACAAGAGGATGATGAGGGGTGTAGTGGTATGATGATAAAGGAACAAGAGGATGATGAGGGGTGGTGTAGTGGTATGATGATGATGGAACAAGAGGATGGTGAAGGGTGTAGTGGTATGATGATAAAGGAACAAGAGGATGATGAGAGGTGTAGTGGTATGATGATAAAGGAACAAGAGGATGATGAGGGGTGTAGTGGTATGATAAAAAAGGAACAAGAGGATGATGAGAGGTGTAGTGGTATGATGATAAAGGAACAAGAGGATGATGAGGGGTGTAGTGGTATGATGATGATGGAACAAGAGGATGATGGGGGTGTAGTGGTATGATGGTGATGGAACAAGAAGATGATGAGGGGTGTAGTGGTTTGATGATGATGGAACAAGAGGATGATGGGGGATGTAGTGGTATGATGATGAAAGGGCAGGAGGATGAAGGGGTGGTAGTATTATGATGGAGGTGTTTGTAGTATAATTATGAAAGGGCAGGAGGATGAAGGGGTAGTAGTATGATGATGGAGGGGCAGGAGGATGAAAGGGGTAGTAGTATAGTGATGAAGGGGCAGGAGGATGAAAGGGGTAGTAGTATGGTGATGAAGGGGCAGGAGGATGAAAGGGGTAGTAGTATGGTGATGAAGGGGCAGGAGGATGAAAGGGGTAGTAGTATGGTGATGAAGGGGCAGGAGGATGAAAGGGGTAGTAGTATGGTGATGAAGGGGCAGGAGGAGGGGACAACATGGGGGGCATCTATAAGAGGGACAACACAGGAAGGCCATCTATAAGGGGTAAACATTGGGGGGCCATCTATAAGGTGGACTACATGGGGGGCGTATACAATAGGGCATGCACAGTGGGGGAGCATATACTTTAAGAGGGTGTAAAGGGGACAGTACAGATGTGCAGTGTGTAGAGAGATGAGGATGGTGTCAGTGTGAGGAGCCTAATATGTCTGTCTGGCAGATTCTGTGGATTCTTGGCTCAGAGAAGTTCTCATAATGGCCCAAGACAGATGGAGAAGAAGATGAAAAGGGAAGAACTCCAATCAGAGAAGACGTCCCCTGTGAGTCATCTGATGTAACTGCACTGTAATGTATATGGTGTACACAGCCTGTGTACAGTGTGTCCACCTCTATGTGACTGTATGAAGTGATATTGGTCTATGTACAGAAGATTTTATTCAGTAGCAGCGGTGGTGTTAGTCAGTATGTGGTGGTGTTAGTCAGTATGTGGTGGTGTTAGTCAGTATGTGGTGGTATTAGTCAGTAGCAGCGGTGGTGTTAGCCGCTATGTGGCAGTGTTATTTGTTACTTGTTATCCGGTACTGTGTTTTATTGGATTTAGTATACTGGATTTGGTCAGTAACAATATGGTGGTGATGGTTGTGGTGTGGCGGTAATATTTCCCCTTGTCTACTGGTAATATTGGCAATATTGGTCTCAGTAAACAGGATTTGTTTAGTAACAGTATGGCGGTAATATGTATGGTGATAATATTTCCTGTATACTGGTATTATTGGTAATATCAGTTTGGAGATATTTATATACCAATAGCATGGAGAAAGGGGGGGGGGGGGGGGCCAAGTTGACCTCTTGCACCAGGGCCCAAGAGACATTAGCTACGCCCCTGCCACTAAGGGTGGGTTGGCCTGCCTCCAGTTCTTCAGCCTGGGCCTGGTGGTACAGTCACTTTAAGCTAGGACCTCTCTAGTGACAGTAGCTTATTTGAATTACAATTTAGAGAGAATAATCCTGCTGTTATCTGTGTTTTTGGTGCTATAATCCTGTTTAGAAGATCAAGATCAATATTCCTCTCTGTGTTGGCATGGAGATTAAAAAGCGCTGGCTGTCCTTGGTTTTATTGGAAGGCAGACAGCGTGGCTTCTTCGTTGGATCTCATTTGTCACTCGCAGAAAAGTGCCATTACTGTTCAGAGAGAAACAGAATAGATGATGTAAGACAAGTAATGATTTGGTGGCTTTGTCCTTGCAGTTCTTCCATCTTGTGTTTGAGGTCATGTTTAAAATAGGATTGAGGTCTGTTTTAATGCGTCTATCCTGCTGGCTGGCTGCTTATATTAAAATGTTTGTTTTTACAGCGTACAAAAAGGTCAGTGTTAAATTAAGACTGATCTCATGACAATGACACCTGCAAAGTGATACTGCTAACAAGGCTGCTTTCACGCTGCATTATGCATTGTCCATTGGAATGTAAGTTGCAAGATTTTTCTGAAGCCACTGTATAGACCATGGGTCTCCAAACTACGGCCCTCCAGCTGTTGCAATAATACATTTCCCATTATGCCTGGATAACCAAATCCAAAGCTTTAGCTGTCCAGGCATGATGGGAATTGTGGTTTTGCAACAGCTGGGGGGGCCGCAGTTTGGAGACCCATGGTGTAGACATACAGTGGCATCCACCACTCAACCTGTAAACCACGCGTTATACAAAAAACACACAATACAAATTATACTCATGTATATGAGCCTGATGGCAGGTAAATAGGTATATATATGTATATCTCCTTCCCTTTTCAAGGACTCTAAAGATCTACTTCTAGCAGATTTTCAGATTTAAAATGTTTCTCAACTAAGGCTGCATTCACACGTACCATAAAATTGTCCATGGTCGCGGATCCGACAATTTGAGGAACCATGCAAGTGAATGCAGCCATTGACACGATCCCCCCACCCCACCGCTCGGCAGCGGAAATGACAGTAGCGCAGAAGGCAACTACTCACCTACTCCCTCCCCCCCATGCCAGGGAGAGTAGGCGAGACGCTGTCATCTGTGCTCCTGACTTGTACGCTCCTGTCATATCTACTGCCGGGCGGCAGGGGGGCTGCACTTTTGGTGATCTGTGTCTCCTCTGGTCATCGCAGTGCGGATTATGGCATGGATCGTGTGAATGAGGCCTAACGTAGTTAAATAAGAAGTCTGGAAAATGAAAAATTTCGAGCAGGCAGGGGCCGGGATGAACATAATAAACAAGCGCTACTTACCTGTCCCCCTCTGGATCCCCCTCTTTAGTGAGGTCACAGCTCGTCTAAAACAGCTGCTATAACTGATTGGCTGAGCTGGCAATCCCTCAACCAGTTCAGGTATTTTCCCTGGGGGTGGTGGGGGTGGAGCCTGTAACGTTAAGGAATGAATTAAAAGAGCAGGATAAAACCGTGGGAGTGAGTGTTCAGTGGGTAGTACTAAAAAATTCCATATGAAAGGCAACTAGACTACATGTATGCGAAATTAGAAAAAAAAAATTATAGGAGGTATAAATAGACTGTATCTGTATAAATGTAGCTGACAGAGACATATAAAATTATATAGAAGGAGGCAAAGCAGATTGTAAAATAAGTTTATTGATAGAGGTAAAACAGTCGCTGACTATTTGAATAGCTACTTCTGTACAGTGTTTTCAGAAGGAGGCCTTCACAATCACAGCGTCTTTGGACACAGCATTGGCTCCAGTTGTATGGGTTTAGCACCAGTGTTTTCAAAGGCTGAAGTTGTAGAGGAACTTACCCGTTTAAAGATAAATAAGGCGGTGGGTCCAGATGGTGTGCACCCCTGGTTCTTAAAGAACTTGGATCTGTGATTGCTGCCCCCTGACAGATCTGTATAACCAATTCCTCCTAACAGGAGATGTTTCTGATGATTGGAGAATGACCAATGTTATACCCATCCACATGAAGGGTAGTAGATAACAGCCCAGTAACTACAGGCCAGTTAGCTTGGGGTTCAGATTGTGGATACAGAGTCGCTTTAAATATGTTAAAAGACTAAATAAGGTTCAGGAAGGAAGTTTTTTTTAGAGAAAAAAATGTACTAAAGAACAAGAGGACTCAGTGATAGGTTAGATGGGGGAAAGATCAGAAGCAACGTAATAAAATATTACTTTACTGAAAGAGTAGTTGATGCTTGGAACAAATTTCCAGTAGAGGTGGGAGGTAAATCTGCAATAACAGAATTTAAATATGCCTGGGGTAAACATATTGCTATCCTAAGATAATAAGAAAGGAAATACTAAAAGGGCAAACTAGATGGATTTTTTCTGCCGACAGTCTTCTATGTTAGGGTGCCTTCACACCTACCGACTTGCAGCGTAAACCTCGCTGCGAGTCTGGCAGCTCCTGGCAGTTCACTGTCACTACATACTCGCAGCGGTCTGAAAGATGTATGTAATTCTGCCGGCCCCTTAACCCCTTCAGCTCCCGCCCTGCTGTGTCTGTGTATACATTACCTGTCTCCTGCACGGGGTCCCGGCCATCATCGGACTGGGCCACCGGAGGACCGGAGGATCCTCCGGTAGGCCCCGGTCCCCATGCTGATGCGGCCCACTGACTGTCGGGCGGCAGGGCCCCCTGACACTTACAGTGCTTCTGCTGCCGCGGACCCCCCCCCTTTCTCTTGCCGCACTGCCCCTCCTCCCCAATCCCTCTTGTGACCGCAAGGCTTACTCTCCGCTCCCTGGGGGTGGGTGTCCCGCACCAGCCGCTTGCACGCATCAGGGAGCGCGTGTTACTGGAAGTACCGGCCCCAGCGCACACTGAGCTTCCTGATGCGTGCGGTGGCCAGGAATCCCTGGGACACCCCTCCAGGGAGCAGAGCAGAGAAGAGAAGACGGCGGGGGAGCGAGTGGTTAGGTGAGTTTTTTTTTTTTTTCTATAATCTATAAGGGGGCTAACAGGGTGCATCAACAGAAGGCATCTATAAGGGGGCTAACGGGGGGCTATCTATAAGGGGGGACATCAACAGGGGGCATCTATAAGGGGGGGCTAACGGGCATCTATGAGGGGGGCTAACAGGGGGCATCTTTAAGGGGGGACATCAACAGGGGGCATCTATAAGGGGGGACATCAACAGGGGGCATCTATAAGGGGGGCTAACAGGGGGCATCTATAAGGGGGGACATCAACAGGGGGCATCTATGAGGGGGGCTAACAGCGGCATCTATAAGGAAGGCTAACAGGGGGCATCTATAAGGGGGGGCATCTATAAGGGGGGCTAACTGGGGACATCAACAGGGGGCATCTATAAGGAGGGCTAACAGGGGGGACATCAACAGGGGTCATATATAGGGGGGCTAACAGGGGGACATCAACAGGGGGCATCTATAAGGGGGATAACGGGGGCATCTATAAAGGGGGCTAACGGGGGACATCAACAGGGGCATCTATAAGGGGTTAACAGGGCATCTATGAAGGGGCTAACAGGGGTGCAATCTATAAGGGGGTAACAGGGGCCATCTTATAAGAGAAAATACACAGAGGGGGGCATATACTATAAGGGGGATCACCCACTAAATGAGGGTGTAAAGGGGTCAATACTGATGTGCAGTTTGTAGAGAGATGAGGATGGTGACAGAGTGAGGAGCCTTATATGTCTGTCTGGCAGATTCTGTGGATTCGTGGCTCGGAGAAGTTCTAATGGCTCAGGGCAGATGGAGAAGAAGATGAAAAGGGAAGAACTCCGATTAGAGAAGATGTCCCCTGTGAGTCACCTGATATAACTGCACTGTAATGTATATGGTGTACAGAGCCTGTGTAGAGCTGGTAGGGGTAGATAATTTTGTTCTATCCCCTATTAGTGATGTTCTGGGGTCACTTCCCTACACTGAGCCTACACAGATCTATGTATTTTGATCTCCCACAAAGCATCCAGTGTATGATGCACCTAGGACCCAATTACAACAGCTGCAGGCACAACAACTCCCAGCATTTATTGAAAGCCTGTCTGCAGCCCTGAGGATATGCTGGGAGTTGTAGTACAGTAGCACGATCCTCTGATAACTGCCGCTGTAGACAGATGTATTGCTAGACCTTCAGGGCTGATAGTTGTCACCCACAGATTGCCGCCACCAGGAGACTCTGCACACAGTGATTTATTAAAGGGTTGTCCTCTCAGAGACTACAACTCCCAGCATACCCTGAGAGCTGTATAAATATAGGGTGTTCTGAGATTTGTCACAGATACAGATGAATCCAGGAAAGGATCGGGTCAGCATGTGGTGTCTCACTGGTTCTATATAGGTGGGCCCCAAGGATCATTTCCTCTGGTGGGCCCCAGGTACCCCAGTCCGACACTGGTCCCGGCGTCCTGCTCTCCTGCCCGGCTAATCAGTGTGTTGCCCAGCTGCAGCCACTGATTGGCTGGGCGGGAGAGCAGGACAGCGGGACCCCGTGCAGCAAGGACAGGTAACGTATATACAGACACAGCGGGGCAGGAGCCGAAGGGGTTAAGGGTCCGGCAGAATTACATACACGCAGTGGTCGTTCAGATTTACACTGCGAGTCGGTAGGTGTGAAGGCACCCTTAATGTGCTTCTGCAACCAATCACTGGCCCCAGCAAAAGTTGCAAACCCCCTTTAACTACAAAACTGATTCTGCACTGTGATGTAAGCATTTCTGCACAATACCTTGCAGCCATATTACTGGGTGTGTCTGTAATATATGTGGCTGTCTGCCAGGAGTTCTGTAATGTACTGTATACAAAGCAGATGTCAAACATGTCAGCATACTTTTCCACATAGCATATTCACGTTTCTTAGATTACATTTTATGCCTTTTGTTTTGTTATGGTTTTTTTTTTATTCTGAATGTATTCATTTTTCAAATAGAAAACAACAGTACAACGGCACCATGTGGGCGCGAAACACAAAACAAATAGCACAGTATGTGCAAGTTACACTTCCAAAGGCCTGACATATAGCAGAAAGAGGGAGGGAACATTGCAAAACTGCCATAAATGTTTTGGCATCATAAATACAGGTAAAGGGAGTGGGCCAACGCCCAAAACTACAAAAAAACTGGGCAAAGAGGGAGGAAGAGGAAAAGGAAGAAGAAGACATTCTATACTTTTTGTAGGGGACATAAACAATATCTGATGATTCTGAAACTCAACATCAAATGATATGCCCACTTGGTGAATACATAGAGAGTCTCTTCTACATTTAGGTATAAAGTGTATTCATTATGGTGTATTAGCTGGGATGAGACAGCCTGAATAATTCATTACTTTGTAAAACTAAATTTAGTCCAGACAACAAAACCTATTAAAAAGTTCTAGCTTCTTCAAGGATATGCAATGCTATAGAACAGGGGTGTCAAACTCAAACACACAGTGGGGCAAAATTAAAGAAACTAGACAAAATTACGGGCCAACCTTGATAATTATTGAAGCGAGAATGCGGCAGTCCTGGCATTGTCAGAGCAGTGTGCGGTGTTCCTGGCACTGTCATTGGTGTGTGTTTCCCAGCGCTGTGCACTATGATAAATTGCTATGACATGATTAAACCTCCAACCCATGTAACAGCCAACCCCCCCCCCCCCCAATATTGCCCTATGTTGTAACCAACCCAATAAAAACTGCCCCACATATTAGCCAGCCCTCCCAATGGTGGCCAAAAAGTAGTCAGACACCCAAGTGTCCCAGCCCTCCCCAATAGTCTCATATAGTAGCAAGCCCTCCCCAATAGTCTCATATGGTAGCCAGCCCTCCTCCATAGTCTCATATATAGTAGCCAGCCCTCCCCTATAGTCTCTCTTACAGTGGCCAGCCCTTTCCTATAGTATGTTATTAAATAGCCAGCCCCCCCATAGTCTCTTATATAGTAGCAAGCCCTCCCCCATAGCCTCTTATATATTAACCAGCCCTCCCACATAGTCTCGTATATAGTAACCAGCCCTCCCCCATAGTCTCTTATATAGTAACCAGCCCTCCCCCATAGTCTCTTATATAGTAGCCAGCCCTCCCCTATAGTGTCTTATATAGTAGCCAGGCCTCCCCCATAGTCACTTATATAGTAGCCAGCCCTTCCCTTTAGTCTCTTATATAGTAGCCAGCCTTCACCCATATCCTAATCTAATGCGATGTCGGTGGCCCAGATGCAATTCAATTTGTGAATTGGTTGGCGGGCCAAAAATAATGGCACAGTGGGCCAGATTTGGCCTGTGGGCCCGAGTTTGACATGACTGATCTAGAACATATGGACTGCTGTGGAGAAAACTGATAACTATTCCCAGGAGGAAGGTGAGGGGTTGTCCCCTAAATGGCTACATTTATCTATTACTAAACCTGTTGGTGAGTTGGTCAAACTTATGACATGTCTGACTGAAATGTTATAAAAGTCATTTTAGGGACAATCCTTTGTCAGTTTAGTCCAATCAGGAAGAGTTCACTAGGAACAGAAAGCTTGTGGTCAAAATATGACAGGTGCTAGAAAAGGATCAGGGGTAGCGTTGAGCTCCCTGCAGCTGGAGAAGTTGGATGCCGCCCTAGAGAGTCCTGAAAAACATGCATACAGCGTATGTCAAATCCAAACAGTTTCCTCAGGTCCGTTTAACACTAATCAGGGATATCGATATCATTGGCAAGTGATCAGAATTTGTAAGGGAAAAACAGACTAGACTGCAGATAATTACTCTGATTAGCCATATACATCTAGCCTAATGTTGTGTACACTGCCCTTGTGCCACCAAAATAGATCAATCCCCACAAGGCCTCTGAAGGTGTCCTGGAGTCAGTACTAGAGATGAGCGAATAGTGAAATATTCGATTGGATTTGATTCGAATAGCTCCCTATATTCGACTATTCGATCGAATATCGAATCCCTTTATAGTCTATGGGAGAAAAATCCTTGGGACCTGGAAATCAAGATTCGACAATTTGGAGGTCACCAAGTCCAAGACATCTTTAGAAAGTGATGCAAACACCTCTGGAATGCATCTGGGAAAGCAGGGAATCAGTATTACAGGGATCGGGGTTAGCTATCCCTGGCAATAATGCCAATTCCTGTAATGGTTAATATTTAATTAATAAAACAAAGTTTCGTTCTAAAAAAAGTTATTTTCGTTGAATAGCTTAATTAAAACGAGTCCGTGCTTTTACAATTAAATATACTGTTAATAAAAAAATAAATATATAAATAAATATGTATATTTATTTATTTACAGTATATTTAATTGCAAAAGTATGTATTCGTTTTAATTAAGCTATTGAACAACAAAAATTACTTGATTAGAATGAAAATGTGTTTTATTAATTAAATATTAACTACTACAGGAAGCTCTATTGCCGGCAAAACCTATTGCCGATAATACAGATGAATGTAATAATTAATACTTTACTTTAATTAAAACTGCAAATGTTTCTTCTAATGATGCTATTTTTTTTAATCACAATAGCAACATTAGAATAACCATTTAGATTTATATGTCCGCTCAAATGATCGGCTGAGCGGAAATATTAAGAGCCGGTCCCGTCTCACTAAGCTCAGTGTGCCAGGGACCGGCGAAGAGAGAAGATAGAAGAAAGAAGAGAGAAGATAGAACACATCGGAGGGTGAGTAGAAGCTCTCCCCCATCCCCCCTGCACTGCACCCATCCCAGCAAGGAAGGGGGGTCACTTAACCCCTTCCTTGCTGGTATGGGTGCAGTCTGACATCAGTCTGGCCCCCAAGAGGTTAAGTGGGGACCCTTACTTAACCCCCTGGGGGCCACACTGTAAGCAGTGATCTGTAAAGATGCTGCATACTGTAAGGTGCACAACACCGCTCACAATGAGTGGTGTTGTGCTCCTGTTTGTGTGTTTTTTGTGTGTTTCTCAATTTTAGTTTTTCAGATATTGGTATCCTGTGGATTACGGCGGATTTGATGGACTACATCGATGACCAGCGGTTGTTGGGATTTTTTTCCACTGAGGGGCATTTTACACAGGTCGGTTATCAGCTGAAGACGCGTTACTAGCAATGGTCCTTGCCGGTAATTGGCCTGTGTAAAAGGCCCCTAAGAGACACCTCCTATCTCACCAATGCTTAAGGCTGCTGCCTCTACCTCCCCTGTAGCTTTGCCCCCTAAGAGCTGATTTCTAGTACAGCAAGGGCAGTGTGATGATAGTACAGATTAATAAAGCTAGAGTATCTCTATAGTACTGTAAGAAAGAGAGATGATTATCAGATCACCACTGCACCAAAATCTGCAGTAGAAAATTTGTACCAAACCATGCTTGACTTTATCTCAGTCATCGGCCACACATCACTTTTTACATGGATTGATTATCTGCCAAATTAGGCCAAATCGGGCAGCTATCACCCCGTGTAATAAAGACAATGATCAGCCAAGGAGCAAGAAATCGTTCACTCATCGGCTGATCGTTGCCTTTCAACAAGTCAAAAATCATCAGACGTCAACAGTGCATCGCTTTATGTAATAATTGATGCACGGCCGACTGCAGATAAAGGGGTACTAGGTATATAGAAAATAATAAAGATGTTTAATGCTTACCTTATGTTTAATGCGTGGAGAGTTAAGCATGAAACATTTTTATTATTTTATCCATTTAAGACAAGGGCTGCATGGACATTAAAAGCGGTGTCCATGCAGCCCCACCCCCACACTATTATTAAGCCGTGTAATAGGCTTGGCAATCGAGCAACAATCCCTTGCCCCATGCATCAGGCCATCTAATAGAGCCTTAAAGGGGTTATCCAACGAAAATCTTTTTCTTTCAAATCAACTGGTGTCGGAAAGTTATATAGATTTGTAATTTACTTCTATTAAAAAATCTCAAGTCTTCCCATACTTATTAGCTATTATATGTCATGCAGGAAATGTTGTTTTATTTTCAGTCTGATACAGTGCTCTATGCTGCCATCTCTGGTCGAGACAGGAACTCTGTCTCAGTTTTCTATGAATCCCCATAGAAAACTTCTGAACAGTTAGGCCTTATTCACACGTTCCGTAATTTACGGATCCGTATTTCCGTATCCGAGTTAGTGCACATTGAAGTCTATTGGGCTATTCACACGATCAGTAGCAGAAATGGATGAAAATCAATCCGTAAAAAAAAAAGGACATGTCCTAGTGCGGACCGGGTGCGGACCCAGATTTTTTCACGGATGCTCTCATTGACATCAATTGTCTACGGATTGTTTGCGGATTGCAACATGTTTGGCATCCGTATTTCCGTAGAAAAATATGGATAACTCATGCTCCTATTGTGCACAGCAGTATATAGAAGTGCTGGGATCTATAGTTCTCCGGATCTCCGGGCGGACAGCTGACGGAATTCCGCGGACATTTTCCGCGAGAATTCCTCAGTCTGAACCTGCGGCTGCATCAGACCCCCTCCTGCGGCTGCATCAGACCCCCTCCTGCGGCTGCATCAGACCCCCTCCTGCGGCTGCATCAGACCCCCTCCTGCGGCTGCATCAGACCCCCTCCTGCGGCGGCATCAGACCCCCTCTGCGGCATCATCAGACCTCCTCTGCGGCGGCATCAGACCCCCTCCTGCATCATCAGACCCCCTCTGCGGCATCAGACCCCCTCCGGCGGCATCAGACCCCCTCCGGCGGCATCATCAGACCCCTCCTGCGGTAAGGATGCGATCTCCTATGCGATCCTCCTGTGCCGTTCTGCCTTCAGTGCTCTTAATTGATTCATTGATACTTTCCTAACCACATAGTAAACACCAATTTATTGAGCTAATTGGTAATGATGATTGGCAGCTGGGCTACAAAGGTACAAGTACCAATTACCTCAATAAATTGGGGTGTTGATTGTAAACACCCCAATTTATTGAGGTAATTGGTACTTGTACCTTTGTAGCCCAGCTGCCAATCATCATTACCAATTAGCTCAATAAATTGGTGTTTACTATGTGGTTAGGAAAGTATCAATGAATCAATTAAGAGCACTGAAGGCAGAACGGCACAGGAGGATCGCATAGGAGATCGCATCCTTACCGCAGGAGGGGTCTGATGATGCCGCAGGAGGGGGTCTGATGCCGCCGGAGGGGGTCTGATGCCGCCGGAGGGGGTCTGATGCAGCCGCAGGAGGGGGTCTGATGCAGCTGCAGAGGGGGTCTGATGCCACAGAGGGGGTCTGCCATTCATTCACTGCTCAGTTGAAGTCTGGTCCAGCAACGGATGGAATACGGATGGAATACGGATGGAATACGGATGTCCAATCCGCAATTTCTCACGGGTTGTTTCAGGACCAGAAAAAAATACTGAACGTGTGCATAAGGCCTTACAGTCTCTGCCAGAAATGTCATCAGAGAACACTGTGTCAGGCTGAAAATAAAACAACATTTCCTGCATCATCTTATACCTAATATAAGAAGTCTTAAGAAGTATAAGAAGTCTTGAGATTTTTTAATAGAAGTAAATTATAAATCTATATAACTTTCTGACACCAGCTGATTTAAAAGAAAAAGATGTTTGCACTCTCTTACACTTGTATTGCCTAAAGTATTTCTTAGTGCATGTTTCTGGTCATGCTGAGCCACCCTGACTATGGCTAGGACTCTTACCATGTGTCCTTATTCTTTAGTATTCCGCTAACATCCCTCCTGTTATCCTAATAATCTCTAGCAGAGGGTGTATGACCTCCTTGATGACATGCCTATCCAACCTGCCATTGCCCAATGCTGCACCATCTCTGGTGCTCTTTCTGTTTCCGCACATAGAATTAGCTGTGACTGTTAGTTTACAGTGGGCAGTGCACACTTAGTCCTCCTGCAACATGATTGTTACAGTAGCTGGTTTTTTGTTGTTGTTGTTTGTAGTTCTTTATCTTTTAGATGCAGCTGCTTTTGGTACAATTTCTATCCTGAGAGCTGCTTGAGTTGCGCCATCCACAACTGCAGAGATTAGTGTGCTTGTCCTACCTATTCTATCAATGGGGATCATGGGTGACATAAAGAAGGACACAACTGCAGAGAAGAAAGATTGCTTGATACTTATTCCATAAACAGAAAATTTTATTTTTGTGCCTTAAAGAAACAAACCTTAAAACAGAGGTTCTCTGCTTCCATAGCACCAATCCTGACAACAGAATTAAAGTGGTTCCTATTTTTACCACAAGTATATCCCTTTTAAAGCGATACTGTATAAACCAACTCCAACCCTGCTCAGTCATCCCCCTTGGCCCCTCCCCCCCGCATAGGTTATAATGAACACAGCAAACCCGACATAACTTTGCTTCTTGGTAATGAAATCAGCTTTGCCTGATAATGAGCAGAAAACAGATTTTTGAGTAAAGAGAAAGGCCTGATAAAACATATAACCTAAATCGCTTGTACTATTCATTTCTGCAAAAAAAATAAATAAATAAATAAATGACAGTTGCACTTTAAGCATTAAAGTGGTCACTTGGTTTAAGAATAATTTGGATTGAAAGCGCTTTGCAAACAGTTTTTTTAAAATTGTAACTTAGTTTAAGAGCATTGCTTTGGTTTAAGAGCTCACTGTGCCTACATATGCCCTGCCCAATCCTTCATGCTCCCTGCAGTCTCTGTCAGCCCTTGTGTTTCCCATCCTCTCCATTCCTTCTATAATGTGCCTGCACTCACATTAAGCTATACACACTGCTGCTATAATTTGCCTGCACTCACACTCAGCTATACACACTGCTGCTATAATTTGCCTGCACTCACACTCAGCTATACACACTGCTGCTATAATTTGCCTGCACTCACACTCAGCTATACACACTGCTGTATAGAAAAGTTTCTGTCTCTCTGCACGGCTTTGTGACTCTCACTTTCTGATTGGTCAACGCTGAAAACAAACCTTTTCCCCATTGTTTTCATGTGACCACAAAGACCTCTGACAGCAGCCCTGCTTCTCTATTCTATTCTACTACGCTACTGTATTATTGGGGTCTGCAGCTCTATCCTGTATCTAGAAACTGCTGCTGTGTTTTCAGGTTTATGCACTTACTATACATTATACTGCACATGCTGATTGTCATACTTTACAATAACTTATAATATAACATATCCAGCTGTTTCTGAAGGTTTGTTTCATTTGTTTTACATGTTATTCAGAATAAAAAAAATCATTATTTTTGGGGTGTGGAACCAATTGGCTGCATTTCACCGATTTTTTATGGGAACATTTGCTTTGGTTTAAGAGTGGATTTGGATTACAAGCACGGTCCCGGAACAAATTATGCTCGTAATCCAAGGCACCTCTGTACTTTAGTACAGACAGTAGATACAGGATTCAAGCAGGCGATCAGGTTGAAGCATACAGTAACATTTCTAGACTCCTAGATTTCCTCCAAGGAGGGTTGGACATGCTGCAGGAAGATACCCAGGTCGCAGTCCCTTAGGAACAGTCACCAGTTGGCAGACAGAGACAGCAACAATGACAAGACCAGATGTGTAGTGGGGAAGCAGATTCACCAGGAGAATTGATATGGGGCTAAAGAAAAGAGCACAGACAAAAGGAATGAACCAGGAGCTGGAACCAGGTATATGGGCAATGAAGCAGCAAAGTAAAAATAAGACTGGATCTCGTGAACAAAAGACTGGAAAACGTAAAGTGTTAGCTGTATTGTCCAGAAGGGAACAAATGCAGACTTGTATTAAAGGGGTTGTCCGGCGAAAAAAAATTATTCACAGAATAACACACATTACAAAGTTATACAACTTTGTAATGTATGTTATGTCTGTGAATGGCCCCCTTCCCCGTGTCCCACCACCCCCACCCGTGTACCCGGAAGTGTGGTGCGCTATACATTACCTGTCGCGTGCCGACCACGGTCTCCGATCGTCAGCAGTGACGTCTTCTTCGGGAGCTTGGCGGATCTTCCCGAGTGCCGGCCGCCCTCTGCAGCGTCATCCGAAGCTCAGCCGCGATTGGCTGAGCATAACTGTGCTCAGCCAATCGCGGCTGAGCAGCTGATGACGTGGCCGCGTCATCAGCCGCTCAGCCGCGATTGGCTGAGCACAGTTATGCTCAGCCAATCGCGGCTGAGCTTCGGATGACGCTGCAGAGGGTGGCCGGCACTCGGGAAGATCCGCCAAGCTCCCGAAGAAGACGTCACTGCTGACGATCGGAGACCGTGGACGACACGACATGCGGTGAGTATAATGCACCACACTTCCGGGTCTAGCGTGGGTGGGGGGAAACACGGGGAAGGGGGCCATTCACAGACATAACATACATTACAAAGTTGTATAACTTTGTAATGTGTGTTATTCTGTGAATAATTTTTTTTCGCCGGACAACCCCTTTAAGTTGCATCCTGGGTAGGAAGAAGAGTGGGAGGACAATAACAATGCCGTATGTAACAAAGAATTAAGGTTAGATAAACATGGCTGTTTTATTTCAAAAACAGTGCCACACCTGTCTACAGGCTGTGATCGGCACTGCAGCTTAGGAATTATGTTTTTCTAATCCTGTACAACCTATTTAAAGAAGAAGTCCAGCCTCCCATTTTTTCCCTTTTAAGGGTGCCTTCACACCTACCGGATCCGCAGCGGATTTCACGCTGCGGATTTGCAGCGAGATCCGCTGCGGATCCATTCCCATTCATCCCTATAGAGCACATACTTGCAGGGGGCTTGACATCCCGCTGTGAGTATGTGCGTTAACCCCGCGGTGGTCCCGCCGCTCATTGCGGGCACAGGAAGAGGTGAGCAATACTTCATTATTACTCTCTCCCTTGCCACAGCCACCTGCAAAAAGTCTTCTGAGGCCAGACCTTTTCCTTTAACCCTCAGCCTAACAGGTGTTCAAAGCAGATTTACAGCAGGCTGTAAAAGGAAATGGCTTTCCTGGAACGTGACTTGTTGAGCTGACCTCAAGTGGTGAATATTAACACTGCAATTTTTTATAAATAATTTCAAACACACATTGCCAGAAAATAGAAGGTTTTTTTTTTTTTTTTTTTGTTAAATAATGTAATGATCATGATCTACAGATGATAAAGTGCATTTAAATGCTGACTCACTTGCAGCATTATACAATGGGTTTGTCACGTCCACTGCTTCCATTTATCTTGTTCTGCAGCTGCAGGCTATTAATATAGGAATATATTTGTCTCTTCCTGAGGCTTTAATGCTTCTTTGCATATTAACTTCCTGTTCACTGTGATATATACTTAAGCTACACATCAAAACTAAATGTATTTACTGCAGTTTAGAAGGCTATAAAACAGATGTAAATTTCTGTACTGTTTGATAACCAGAAAGACAGCGGCAGCCATATTAGCTGCCATCTAGTTTTCCAAATATGAATAGAGAAAAGAGGCAGTGCTGATAAACCAAGAGAAAAACACTAGTAAATATAGTGTCCTAGCTTATCAGGCTATTACAAAGAAAGCTAGATTACCAACAATGTATTGGCCACTACAGCTCTCTTAGTCACTCAGTCCCACTTGTGTTGACATAAAACAGTGAAAGGATCACTGAATTACTAGACTGATACTCATTTTAGAGTATGAGGGAAAAGGCTGGGTGACAAGCTGGAAAGGCAGCCATATTGTTTATCATAGTGCTCTCTCAAAGCAGAAAAATATGTAATATAACCACAGATGGGCGCAACCTGGCCATGTTCGAGTCCGATCGTGCGGCAAATTAATACTGGTGGTTGAGGAAGTTGGATGCAGCCTTAGAGAGTCCTGGAAAACATGGATACAGCCATTGGCCATAGGCTATATCTATGTTTTCCAGGACTCCCTAGGGCTGCATCCAACTTTTTCAGCCACCGGTATTCAGATGCCGAACGATTAAACTCAAGTTGTGCTCATCTAGAAATATACCTAAAGGCTCCTATACACCTTCAATAACTGACGGGTGAATGATCATTTGGACACTAGTTATTTCTCCCATTGCCTGTGTTGTTTATGGGGAGGGGTAAGATGCAGCG
The DNA here is from genome assembly GCF_027789765.1 of Dendropsophus ebraccatus. Lineage (NCBI taxonomy): Eukaryota > Metazoa > Chordata > Amphibia > Anura > Hylidae > Dendropsophus > Dendropsophus ebraccatus. The sequence goes on from NC_091467.1 coordinate 43,288,322, forward strand.
AGAGCGATCTCCTTGCGGCTTATGTTTTTTTGAACAAAGGGGTCAGACATGATTTTCTCTCATGGCCGACCCCTATTACCACTGACATCATCTGTCAGTGGTTGCTCAGGGGGGGCTCCATACACGCTAGACTGACAGCCGAATCTGCCATGAGCGTATGTAGGACCATTAGGTGAGAAAAGAGATAATCATAGACTCCATATATGTGATATCCTTTTAAATGACACAACGTGATTTAACACTATGGGTAAGAAATAACATGATCCGATGAAAGGATTTATTGCGGAAAACTGGAATACCTTGGCTGTAATGTAGTCAATAGAATGTGAATACTGGGTAGAGTACTCTTTCTGGCCACCTGCAAGAAAGCTGTCACCATATCTGGGCAGTGACCTAGTAATGAATTATCCACATTGGATCTGGTCATGTTACATTCAATACACTTCAATACACATATCATCTCCAAATGGATTACACACTACTGTTACAATGTACTGATCGGATAAATCTGGAGGTTTCAAAAGAAGTATTTAGTTTCAGCCACAGAGCACACATTGGAGCCCTACCCCCACTGTTCCTTAGTTACTTTAAACAAACCTACATCTTCCAAGGGTGTTGAAGATATCTGGTGCAGCTGGAAAAGTGACATTCTGACCAAAAAGGTAATCATTTCTCTTTTTGATGGTGCTTGGATCGTGTTTTCGTCAACGTTGTCCTTGTATAGCCAACTGAAAGGGGTTTTCCCATCATACAAAGTTATGGCATGTAACCATAATGTGGTTCCCCAATGATCCTAAGAATAAAAGGACTAGAGTCCTTTGGGCCCTTCCGTCTTAGGATAAGTGGGGTCCAAAAGTTCAGACCTTCAATGTCAGTGGCGCTCCTAGACTTATCCTAGCAATATGTCATCACTTTACATAAATAAAAAACTTTAAATGAAAAAAGGGATTACAAAACCCATTCACTTAAACATAGGAGTGGAAAAAAATGTTACTTTCATACCTAAGATAGAAGAGCTGTTTTTTTTTAATGCTTCACTCCTTTACTTTTAGGAGAGAAGCATACAACTCTTAAATAAAGTTCTGATACAGTATACTGTAATGTCACCATGTATATTAGTGAAGACCTGGAAAGTGAGAACTGTGTAGAATAGGTGATATGTGTCTGATCACTAGGACCCCACCACCACCACCACCATTCCCAAGAATCAGTTCTCATGTCCCCCTTTTCAATGGAGCAGTGGTGGAGTGCACTGCAACTCCATTCAAAGTCCATGGCTGAGTTTGACCCTCAGGGCAGCTTTGCTTTTTCACATTACATAACATGTATAAAGAAAATACAGGCAAGCCCGCTGCCCCTTCTTTTCTGTCTCCATGAAGCCTATACTAGGTACAGTGATTGGCTGAATGGATCATATTCCAATGTAAGTCCATGTAACGTTTTTTTTTTTTAATTATAAACAGAATTATGTCAAGTAAAGGTATCAACATGTGTATTTATGGTGGATAGATAACTTTTTTACTCTTATGGTCCATTCACACGTACAGGATCTCCAGCAGATTTGCAGATGGTGCAAATTTTATGCTGTGTTCACTCATTTAGTTGATATCTGCATCTTCATATCTGCAACATCAAATTGCAAACTCAATTACCGTTATTCCACCAAAAGACTTAGGCTATGTTCACACATAGTTTTTTCATCAGTCTTTTTTCAACCAAAACCAAGAATGGGGTGAAAGCTGTGCAAATCTGTACGGTATAATTTTGCCCTGTCAGTTCCACTCCTGATTTTGGTTGGAAAAAATACTGACCAACTGAAAGAAATACTATGTGTGAGCCTAAAGGCCCTATTACACGGGCCGTAAGTGAGGAGCAAACGAGCGCTGTGAGTGCGCTATCACAAGCGGCAGCAGTGAGTGAGTCTGGGGAGGGCCGGGGTGAGCTGCGGGGGGGGGGGGGGAGTGCTGCCCGGGGGATCGCTGATCTTCCGGGCGGCCCATAGGATATAGCGGCGGTCTGCTGCTGGCGCTCCTATTCCACGGAGCGGCGGCTTCAGATCGCTGCTATATAAGTTGTTTGTCTTTCAAAATGTTAAAGGCCAAACGACTTCAACGATCAGCCAACATAAACGATGTCGGCTGATCATTGCCTCCTATTCCACGGGAAGATTATCCTCCGTAACGGCCGTATACGGACGATAATTGTTCAGTGGAATAGGGCCTTAAGGCCTTATTCACACGTCCTGTAATCTACGCATTTGTATTTCTGTATTGGAGTTACTGCACATTGATTACAGTAGATTACAAGGACACAAACCGATGCTGTAAAAAAGGACATGTCCTAGTGTGGACCTAGATTTTTTTATGGATTCCTCTCATATAAATCAATGGGATCTGCTATTTTTTACAGATTGTAACCTGTTTGTCATCCGTATTTCTGTAAAAAAAATTGAGTTATAATTGACATGTCGGAAAAAAAAGGTTTTACAGAAATACAGATGCACTACACATGCCCAATCTGTAAATTTTAGCAAATTGTATGGGTAACTAGCGGGAGGAATCTACGGACTTGAAAAAAATACTAGACGTGTGCATAAGGCCTAAGGGCCCGTTCACACTGACAAAAAACAGGCGGAATTTCGCCTGTTTTGCTCAGTGTGAACATACTCTTAAAATGGTGTATTCATTGGAAACATGGAACATTGTCGGCATAAAAAGGATAGATATACTGTATGTTTATTCCAGCCAGATTTACATTACTGTGTGGATTAAGACATCTACAGTGTCTTGCAAAAGTATTCATACTCCTTGAACTTTTTACATGTTGCTGTCAGGGCCCCAGGGAACAGAGAGACACAGGACAAGTGGGCCCTATAGCTAACACCCCCCACGCTGTCCCTACCTACTTGCCACAATCCGCCCTAGGATGGCGGCGAGCAACTGGGCGGCGATCCCTGCGCTCAAATAAGAGCAAACACAGACAAGACAGTAAAGGAACAAGGTACAATGACAAAGCAAAGTCACACAGAAGGACAGGACAAAGAAGGCAGCAAGGAACAGGGGACCAAACCAATGGAGGACAAAAGCCAGAGATGCAACAAGGTAACGGTAGAGCCAAAGCCAGAGATACAACAAGGTAACGGTGGAGCCAAAGCCAGAGATACAACTAGGTGAGTTGGGGACATCGCAAGGAGCACTGAGAACTAAGGGAGAACACTGAACCAAAAGACAAAGAAAGGCAATAAACAAGCAAAAGGAATCAGGAAACCAGGAATACAGATAATATGAGAAAGGGTAGGATCAAGCTGAACAAAGCTATCAAGAGCACTGAGTGAAGGGAGAGACCAAGGTATAAGGGAACAGTAGTCCCGGACTGCAAGCTGATAGGTGGAGCAGGAGAAACACAGAAGAGAAACACAGAAAGCCAGAGGTGAGGAGACCTGTCAATCACAACACAGCAGAGACAATTAGTGAACAGACCACAACAAGGAAAGTACATAGATAACTAAGAAACATGGACTGGATCACAAAAGACATAAGCAGAGAACATAGTAAAACCAGGAACGGATCATGGCCAAAAGCGCAGTCTTTGGCGCAGAGGTCTAATCTTTGCAGCAGAGGGTGGCACTGATGCCTTTTCAGGCGCGATCATGACAGTTGCATGTAATGTTGTATGTCTCTACCCGATTTGTACATCTAGAGGCTGACATTTTTGTCCATTATTCTATGCAAAATATCTCAAGCTCTTTCAGATTGAAAGAAGGCGGCTGTGAATAGCAATTCTCAAGTCTTGCCACAGATTCTTAAAGGGATTTAGGTCTAGACTGTGACTGGGCCATTCTTACACATGAATATGCTGTGATGTAAACCATGCTATTGTAGCTCTGGCTGTATGTTTACGGTAGTTGTCCTGCTGGAAAGTGAACCTCCGCCCCAGTCTTTTGCAGCCTCTTGCAGGTTTTTCTCTAGGATGAACTTTTTTTTTTTAGCTTCTCATCAACTCTGACCCGCGTCCCTGCCCTTGCTGAAGAAAAGCCTCCCCTCAGCATGATGCTGCCACCACCAATCCTATAATATACTGAGAACACTATCGCCCTATACAATGACCATGTAGTGGCTCTAAACAGGCTCTACAGATTGTACAAGAGAACAGTGCACTTATATCTAGTGACTACACAGGGCGCTTTCTTCAATTGGACTCCTTTGCCTTTCTTTTTCTTTTCCATCTGGCCTGGGCCTTAGCTATGCCTTTCTGTGCAGGTAGGCACACAGTAGGTGGTATCCCCCTAGTTGTTAGACCATCCCATCCATTCAGTAGGTATTAGCTGTCATGTAGGCCTCGCTCCTGTAGGTAGTTCCTCTGGTACTTAGTCCCCAACCCCTATGTCATCCCCTATCCACTGCTCTCATATTTACTTCTCCCATAGCCCTGCTGTCATATATACTGCTCCCATAGGTCCCATCTGCCATATAGTGCTACAATGCCCCCCCTGTAGGTCACACTCACTTAGCTGAAATGACAGGGCAGGATTGTGCCGCTCCCTTAAGGACCCAAGAATCTGCCGCTTCAGGCAAAATCCTCATTTTGCCTCATGGCAGAAGCGGCCCTGAGGAGCAGGAGCACTTACACTTAAAGGACTAGGGGAAACAGCCAGCAGATATTTATCACTCATCCAACCACAAATCCACTGAAGTCCAATCCTTTTTTCACTAATTTCTCATTCAGCTCTTTACGAGGTACTGTATCAAAGACTTTGTGTAACGCCTGGAGTCGTGGATCCACTGAACCGTCACCAGCGATGGCACTAACCTTACCAGGGAGCGGAGTCTAAGGGGCCGCTGGTTTTCACCAGAGCCCGCCGCAAGGCGGGATGGACTTGCTGCGGCAGGCGACCCCCAGGTCGCTACCCCTGGCTTGGTTGCTAGTGACGGCAGGCGAGGCGTGGCAGGAGCAGTAGGCAGGAGATGTGCAGGCAGAGGTCTGTAGGCGTAATCGCAGGTGGCGGACAGTACTCAGGAACAATAGGAAGGCAGCGGGCAGGAACTAGGGACAAGGACTGCGGACAGGAACAAGGAACAAGGACTGAGGTCAGGAACAACAGGGAGCTGGGCCAAACGCTATGGGAAGCATGTAGAGGCTCCAACACCTGTGGTGGGGCATGCTGGGATTAAATAGGGAGTGGTTGGTGCAACTACCAATTAAGGGCGGACTGGCCCTTTAAATCTGATGCAGCCGGCGCGCGCACGCCCTAAGAGACGGGGACGCGCGCGCCGGCCGGGACAGACGGAGACAGGAGCGGGGCGAGGTAAGGCGCCCCCCGGGGCCGAACTAGCAGCAGCGCCGGGTCCCTGCACATGGACCCCGGCGGCTGCATGAGGCAGAGGGAAGTTGCGGCGGCCCGGAGCACGGGACGCCGCCGCAGCCGTGACAGTACCCCCCCCCCCTTTGGCCTCCCCCTCTTTCTTGCCTGCAGGAACCTCTTGATGAGATCTAGGTCCAGGATGTTAGCCTCGGGTTCCCAGGACCTCTCCTCAGGACCAAATCGTCTCCAGTCCACTAGGAAGAATTGTCTTCCTCTGACAGTTTTCATGGCCAGAATGTCTTTAACAATGTAGACGTCGTCAGAGACGGCTTGAGGAGCAGTGAACGAAGACTTATTGGAGAATCGGTTAAGGACCACTGGCTTTAAGAGGGAAACATGGAAGGCGTTCGGGATCCGCATAGTAGGGGGTAGGCGGAGTTTGTAGGTGACAGGGTTGATGCGTTTTAGCACCGAGAAAGGACCGAGGAATCGAGGACCCAACTTGTAGCTGGGAATCTTGAGTCGGACATATTTGGGCGAGAGCCAGACTTTGTCACCTGGGAGAAAATTTGTGGCAGGTCTTCTTCTTTTATCCGCCTGGTCCTTCATGCGGTCAGATGCCTTGAGCAAAGATTGTCGAGTCTGTTCCCAGATGGACTGCAGGTCAGACAACAATTCCTCCACGGCTGGGACCTCAGAGGATGGAGAGAGAGGTACAGGAGGACGAGGGTGACGCCCATAGACCACATATAAGGGTGAGTTGCCTGTGGAACTCGAGTCCAGATGGTTGTAGGAGAACTCTGTCCATGGAAGCAGACTGGACCAGTTGTCCTAGCGAGCAGAGACGAAGTGTCGTAGGTAATTGCCAAGGACTTGATTGACCCTTTCCGCTTGCCCATTGGTCTGGGGATGGTAGGCTGACGAGAAGTCCAACTTCACTTGGAGTTGAGAACAGAGAGCACGCCAGAATCTGGAGACGAATTGTGAGCCTCTGTCTGACACAATATGAAGAAGAAGACCATGCAGGCGGAAGATATGCTGAAAGAACAACTGGGCCAGGCGAGGAGCGGATGGTAGTCCAGGAAGAGCCACGAAGTGGGACATTTTGGAGAAGCGGTCAGTAACAACCCAAATGACAGTGTTACCCGCAAATGGAGGCAAATCTGTGACAAAGTCCATGCCTATATGGCACCAGGGACGGTCTGGGACTGGCAAGGGCTGAAGTAGGCTGGCAGGTTTTAGACGAGAGGACTTGTTCCTGGCACAGATGGTACAGGATGCCACAAAGTCCTTGACATCTTGGAGTAGGCTGGGCCACCAATAGTGGCGAGAGATCAGTTGCCCGGTCTTTTGAACTCCCGGATGCCCGGCCACCATAGAGGAATGACCCCACTTCAAAATCCGTCTACGAAGAGCAGGGCGCACATAGGTCTTTCCGGGGGGCAATCTTTGTAAAGTAGATGTGGCGACTGGCACTAGGCAATCAGCAGGTATAATGTGGCGAGGCGAGTCCTCTTGTCCCATGACGTCAGATGCTCGGGAGAGCGCATCGGCTTTCACGTTCTTCTCAGCCGGACGGAAATGGATAACGAAGTTGAAACGTGAAAAGAAAAGCGACCACCTGGCCTGCCTTGGATTGAGACATTGGGCCGACTGGAGGTATAGAAGATTCTTGTGGTCCGTGTAGATATTGACTGGATGCCTAGCCCCCTCTAGGAGATGACGCCACTCCTCCAGTGCCAACTTAATCGCCAAGAGTTCTCGGTCGCCAATAGTATAGTTCCTCTCGGCAGGGGAGAAAGTCTTTGAGAAGAACCCACAGGTTCTGGTCTTGCCTGATGCGTCCTTTTGCGAGAAGACGGCTCCAGCACCCACTGAAGATGCATCGACTTCAAGTAAAAACAGCTTGGTGGCATCCGGGCGAACTAGAGCAGGAGCAGAGGCAAAGGCAGACTTTAGGCTAGTGAAGGCTTGCTCGGCCTCAGGTGGCCAATGCCTGGGATCCGCCTTCTTCTTTGTGTCACGATGGCTTGGTTGCTAGTGACGGCAGGCGAGGCGTGGCAGGAGCAGTAGGCAGGAGATAGTGCAGGCAGAGGTCTGTAGGCGTAATCGCAGGTGGCGGACAGTACTCAGGAACAATAGGAAGGCAGCGGGCAGGAACTAGGGACAAGGACTGAGGTCAGGAACAACAGGGAGCTGGGCCAAACGCTATGGGAAGCATGTAGAAGCTCCAACACCTGTGGTGGGGCATGCTGGGATTAAATAGGGAGTGGTTGGTGCAACTACCAATTAAGGGCGGACTGGCCCTTTAAATCTGAGGCAGCCGGCGCGCGCGCGCCCTAGGAGGCGGGGACGCGCGCGCCGGCCGGGACAGACGGAGACAGGAGCGGGGCGAGGTAAGGCGCCCCCCGGGGCCGAACTAGCAGCAGCGCCGGGACCCTGCACATGTACCCCTGGTGGACGCATGAGGCAGAGGGAAGTTGCGGCGGCGGCCTGGAGCACGGGACGCCGCCACAGCCGTGACACTTTGCTGAATCCAGATAGGTGATATCCACGGCACCACCTTCATCGATCACTTTTGTCACATAGTCAAAGAAATCAATGAGATTAACCTTTCTGTTTTGGAATGTTGATTTTTAGGTGAGTTTCTATCTTTTTGTACTACTACAAATGTCAAGCTAACTGACCCATAGTTACTGGCCTCTACTTTACTACCCTTCTTGTGGATGGGTATAACATTGGCCATTCTCCAAACATCAGAAACATCTCCTGTTTTCTCCTGAGATTGGTTATATAGATCCGCCGTGGAGGTAAGAAATTGGAGATACAGGAGACCAGTGGGTTACCAGAAACGGTGGTGATGTGGCTGCAGGGGCAGCAGGACGGGAAAGTATAAGATTTATATGTTCTACCCCATGCCCTTCCTGTTTTTTTGAGTTTGCCCAGAGTACTCGCTGCAGCAGTTTTATAGTGACATTTAAAATTCATTATTTAAATTCTTCCTCTATTTTCTTGAAATTTGTCTTTCTAAAATGCAATACCTTGGCTGTAGTATAGGAAGGTTCACAGTCAATTTGGTCAAGGTCAAGCCATAAACACTGGTGGTCACTGGAACCTAATTTTTTTCCACTCTTACTTCAGACACCCGATTCCTATTAGTAAATACTAAATCTAGAATATATATACTTAGACAGAATAGCACAATGGTCAGCACTACTCCCCAAAAAATTCTCAGATGATGAGGTGCATAGTTCTTAAAAGTGGAGTTCTGTGCAAATAATAGCCACTTGTGAAAGTCCCAAAAAGTAGAAATATCCACGGGACTCACATGACTGGCATAAATTTCTTTTATTACTTTATGGTAGGATACAAACATGGAAAACAACACAACAAACAAGGCCTACAGCCGGCCTTAGGGTAGATGGCGCCCTGTGCGAAACTTTCTTTTGGCGCCCCCCCCCACCAATCGCTGTTGATACCCCCTAATAGTGACATAGACAGTAAATCCTACAGCCTCCAACCCCTCCAGACACCCCTAAACCCCAGCCCCCTAAACATCCGACCGCCAATAAAGGTACTTACCACAGGAGGACAGGTGCCTCTGTAGCTGTCCGTGGCTTTTCAGATTGGCGCCCCTGCAGACAGATGCACACAGGGGGTAGCTAGGGGTTCAGCTTATGAGAGGGGCGAGCGAGTCTGAGTGGGCCCCCAACCGATTATGTTACCGATTGGGAACCTCAGCAGGTTACAATGCCTATCTATCTAGCTGGGTAACCACATCATACTGACTATAAGATGCTGGGAAAGCTGGGTGACCCATTATGCTGACTACTATACAAGATGCTGGGAAAGCTGGGTGACCCATTATACTGACTACTATACAAGATGCTGTGAAAGCTGGGTGACCGCCATTATACTGACTGCCCTGGCAGTGAGGGTGAAAGGTTCCCTTTAAAGGAAACCAATTAGCCCAATTGGGCTGATATGGTTCCCTGGAGCACTGTATAAAGCTCCGGCAGCAGCTGTGGCATGTACCACCGCAGCTGCAGCAGGAGCTTTATACAGGGGAAAATGACTTTTATCCCCCCGGCTCGTGACAGACAAGGGCAGGGAAATAGTCTTCTGGGCGGCTCCATGCCTATGTCTAGTCACCGCGCTCTGCCTGTCAGCACGCTCGGCGGGATGATTGCCAGGCAGAGAGGCCAGTAAAGGACCTCTCTGCCCGTCAATCATTGCCATGGAGCGCGCTGACTAGACACGGGCTGGGAGCCGGCCAGATGACTACTTCCCTGCCCGTGTCTGTCACGAGCCGGGGGAATAAGAGTCATTTTTCCACGATATAAAGGTCCTACTGCAGCTGTGGCCGATACGTGCCGGGGCTGCTGCAGGAGCTTTATACATTGCTCCAGGGAACCATATCAGCCCAAGTGGGCTATTTAGTTCCCTTTACATAAATCATTGCCAATCACATCACAAATGCCATAAGTTACTAGCCAAGGAAAGAATCCTTCCAGCCAGCAGCATAGTGCAGTGGTACATCAGTGCTGAGCACAGACTGCTGCTGCTGTATCTGGTTTCCTCATAGCATGAATAGTGAATAGTCTTTACCAGCACACTGAGGGATGTGGCTGCTGCTATCTCCCTGCTTTACTATTCCCACTTTAAGCCCCATTTACCTACCCTTACTTGCTGCCCCTCTGCAGGATAATGGATGCAGGCCCTGCACACTCTGCAAGGTGGGAGCCAGTATCCCACCCAGTTATTTGACGGGTCCTGAGCGCTTGCTGCAGGCTGCTGATCTAGCATGGGAGGAGGGCAGGCGGCCAGCTGGGGCAGAGAGCACATCTAACATACAGATTCCTACTTAGGTGTTAGATGTGCAGTTGTCTGTCAGCCAGAGCGCCCCCTAGCTGGCCAGGAGTGATGCGCCCTGTGCAATTGCACAGGTCTTACACCCCAAAGGCCGGCCCTGAACAGATCCCTCTTTAGTTTGCATGTAAACACAGAGAGTCTCCAAGTCGTTAAGTGTATTATCCACAAACAACCTCACCCAGCGCTGCCTAGTCCGTAATATTAAGCAGAATAAACATTCTGAAGATGCATTTATTTTAGTGTAGAAAACAGAATAGTGCACACAACTTTTACAATAAAACCCATGTATCTTTATTTATCTGCTTAATAACATGGACTTGTCTGTGCTGGGTCCATTTGTAGCCTGGGTAGAACTGTTTGTGGATTATTTTCCTCTGATATCCAGAAGCTTGGTGGAGCCACAACCAGAAAGTCCTATAGGAGACACTGGAGTTCTTTGAGTCTATGCACCCTATGAGTGTTGTGCCTCCTGTTGCTCATCCCAACTTGGTGAGTATCGGTGTCAACAGCACAAGGTCTCTATTCGCACTGAATATACTGAATCATGGAGTGCTTTGTGTCTTTTTTTGTGATTTATGTGTATTATGGATTATTGCTGATTTAGACTATCTTTCCTGTGCAAGGTATACCCCTGTATGGCTATTTCCCATTGATTATAGTCCTTGAACCATGTTTCTGTTGCAGTAACCAAATCCAAATTATCTCTAGATATCATGGCCATTAACTCGCAGAGCTTGTTGCTTATACTGCAGCATTTATATACATTACTGTGCTTTGGTTTACTCTCATCACCAAAAACCCCTTTATCTAGTTCAATCTGTTCAGGGTCAGTCGAAAAATGGCCTTAAAGGTGAAGTCCGGCGAAATTTTTTATCAAAGTATTGTATTGCCCCCTCAGAAGTTATACAAATCCCCAATATACACTTATTACAGGAAATGCACATAAAGTGCTTATTTCCCTGCACTTACAAGGCTTCACTTCCTGGATAAAATGGTGATGTCACGACTTGACTTCCAGAGCTGTGCGGGCTGTGGCTGCTGGAGAGGATGATGGCTGGGGGACACTGAGGGCACTGGAAGGACACTGAGCATCCCCCTGCCATCATCCTCTCCAGCAGACACAGCCCCCACACACAAGATGCGAAAAAGCCACTGAGGGCTTTCATCCAATCTCGTTCCTGGCATTCTCCCCAACCTCATCAGCGATGTGGATTACGTGTCCTCTGAAAGACATGACCCAGGTTTATCTTAGAGCACTTATGTCATTGGTGGGCCAGGTTATCATTTATTACTCGGCTGACCATAGTACCATAGTGAATAAGGTTGAAAAAAGACAAGAGTCCATCAAGTTTAACCTACAGAAACCCTACTGTGTTGATCCAGAGGAAGGCAAAAACCCTTATGAGGCAGATGGCAATCGCCCCATCACAGGGTGAAAAATTCCTTCCCGACTGCAAAATCAGAATAACTGCACATAACTTGTAATATTATATTTTTCAATCCCCATCTGTGCTGGTGGTGAAACCTTCTTTCCTCTAGATATAGAGGATATCCCCTTGTTATGGTTACAGGCCTAGGTGTAAAAAGATCATTAGAAAGGTATCTGTACTGTTCTTTCATAAACAGTGCAGGGACACTTCAGCATTGACAACTAGGGGTGTGGCTTTTTGTGGGTGTGGTCTTGGTGAGTGTGGCCTATCGTGGGTGTGGTTTGCGGGGGTGTGGCTTGTCACCAGTGTTTTAGTTTTTTTTTTCAAAATTTTATAGTTAGAATTTTACAGTCAGAACAACATAAAAGGAGCGTTACACACTCCAGTATCAGGTCCCCTGTATATTACACATCCCAATGTCATTTCCCCAGTATATTACACACTCCGGTGTCAGGTCCTATATATATCACACCCTACTCAGAGCAGTATACAGGCTGTGGCCAGAGCTAGCACTCTGACAGACTACTGACTGACTATATATACTGGTAGTTTGTGCACATATGATGCAGCTGCACCCCATATCATCATACTACTACTCCCTTCATCCTCCTGCCCCTCCAACATCACACTACTACCCTCTTCATCCTCCTGCCCTCCATCATCATCATACTACCCCCTTCATCCTCCTGCCCCTCCATCATCATACTACTACCCCCTTAATCATCCTCCTGCCCCTACATCATCATGCTACTTCCCCCGTCATCCTTCTGCCCCTCCTTCATCATACTACTACCACCTTAATCCTCTTGCTCCTCTATCATCATACTACAACCCCCTTCATCCCCCTGCACCTCCACCATTATACTACCTGCTTCATCCTCATGCTGCTGCTCCTATATCATCATACTACTACACCATCATCCTCCTGCTCCTCCATCATCTTACTACTACCACTTCATCCTCCTGATTCTTCATCATCCTACTACTACCCCTTCATCCTCCCGTACCTTCACCATCATACTACTACCCCTTCATCATCATACTACTACCCCCTTCATCATCCTCCTGCCCCTACATCATTACACTACTACCCCTTCATCCTCCTGCTCCTCCATAATACTACTACCCCCTCATCCCCCTGCACCTCCACCATCATACTACCTCCTTCATCCTCATGCTGCTGCTTCTATATCATTATACTGCTACCCCATCATCCTCCTACTCCTCCATCATCATGGATGGGGGGGGGGGGGGGTCTGGGTTGCTTTTCCTATATTCAGTGCCCCAAACAGTAATAATGCCTCCCTTGGTAAGTAGGCCCCTCAGTAGTATACAGGTCCCTCAATTGGTAGTTTACCCTAGTAGGTAGACTGGTCCATCTATTAGGTAGAGAGATTCCCCCAGTAGCTATTCTCTCTAACTAGGTTGGAATATTTCCCAAATAAGTGGCTCTCCCAGTAGGAAGGTAGCTGTCCCCACTAAGTAGGTAAGTCTAGTAAGTAGAGAAGTCCCCCTGGTTGGTAGGTAGATAGATGTCCCCAGTAGGTAGGTAGCTTGCCCTATTAGGTGTACGAAGGGAAGAGGACATGGAGGCTAAAGGCTAGGATGAGGGAGGAAAGTATGGAGGCTGAGGATTAGTGAGAAGGCCACGGAAGCTGAAGAAAAGGATAAAGGGTTTGGGCCATGAAGGCTGAGACCACTGGCCGAGGACAGGAAGGCTGCGGAGGAGGGTGTAGAGAAAAAAGGAGCTGCTTAATTTTTTTCATTACTAGCTCTGGTACGGTCCCTCAGGGACTCAGCAATCTGCTGCCTGTGTTGAGATACTTATCTTGCTGCATGGCAAATAAGGCCCTGCCTGTAGTGTCCTCCATGCTGCTGCTGTAGGTGTGCTATACAGAAGATCTGGATCCCTTATTCTAAGTACAGTGTATAGGAGGCGTCATAGCCGCTAGTTACCATGTACCTGCTCAATGGCAACTGAAAATTGGAAATAGAGCCTAAAGAGGGATATACTGGTGAAAAGATACCACATACAAGTTATAAAATGGCCATAAATAGTGGTACTCTTCAGCTTATCCTGAAAAGTCAATGTAAAGTGGAGGTAGTATTCAGGGGCTATAGCAAAAATCAACTGGGGATCTTAGTCTGCCCATGCAATACAGAACACTCTGATGACTATATTGTGCGAAGCCATTTCTACACTAACAAGAAGGTTTCCCTTAATCCATGAGCCAGGCAGCAGCTGTAGCCTCCTGCGCTGTGCTGTTTTGTCTGACACCATGCCAAATCACTTACAATCAGTAATTACTATCTCTACAATTCTTACTTCCAACAACTGAATGAGAGTGTTCTAAGTTGGGAAATGCAAAGATGTGACTGTCAGGGTCTTTGTTGTCATCCACTGAATTACTTTCAATTGGAAAAATGACTACACAAGAGAAACAAAGTGCAATCATGTATGCCGTGATCAGAGGGTGATGTGTCACAAATATATCTACAGTATATGATTTTCCATATTTTATTTCTTTGCTTTTCTCCTTGTCTTCTAAGAGCCATAGGTTGTAGCCATATTTTCCAGGCAGTCCTAGGGATCCAAGTAATACTTAACTGTCCCAATGTCCCCACAGCCGCTGCACCCACTGATTTCCTGGATACCCCGATCCTGTGATGCCACAGCCCCACTAAGGGGGCATTCACACATCCGCAAATTTGCTAACATTACGGACAGAGAAGGAATGTCATAAATTCGTTCCTCGCCCGGCATGATGTGTCAGTATCATGCCGGCAGCGGGAAATCTCTCCGAATCGCTGCAGCTCTGTCACTACAGAGCCGCGGGGATTCAAACAGTTTTCCTGCTGCCAGAATGATACTGACACATTATGCCAGGCGGGGAACGAATCCATGATACTCCTGCCCTGTCCGTAACATCCGCAAATTTGCGAACGTGTAAATTCCCCCTAAGGAATGCCTGCTTAGCCAATCAGTGACTGAGGCAGGACACTTCTGTAGTCACTGATTGGCTAAGCGGGCAGTTGCTGTGGGGTCTTAACAACACAGGAACCAGGAGATACAGAGGACCAGTGGATGACTGCGGGGGCACTGGGACATTGATTGTTATGCTCCCACTGCCCTCCCTGTTTTTTAAGTTTGCTTGGGGGTACCCCTTTAATTTATTCGACAGAGAAAACACAATACCAAATGTATATGGTTCTTGATATGTTTTACTAGTAAAAATAAAAACTTTTTTTTTTTTTTTGCTCTTTTTAGTTCTAAATTGCTTTTGAATCACAGTATTCTGACTCCTATTATTTTGTTTTTCCATTAATAGAGCTGTGTGAATGTTACGTTTTTTGCACATTCATTTAGTTGTTTATTGGTACTGGGGCACATTATGGAATTGCATTTAAATTCATGTTTTTTGGAAGGCAAGGTGACAAAATTACAGCAATGTTGGCAATGGCTATTCTTTCAATTTACATGGTCATTGTGCTGAATACATACCATTATCTAACCGTTTAGACATTTCAAGGCATAACAATACCAAGTATGTAATTTCTTAGTATATTTATTTTAAAACAATGCGGAAAAGGGAGGGGAACTTTAACATGGGGGATTTTAAGATTTTTTTTTACTACAATTACATGATACATTTTAGTCCCCCTAGGAATGTTGAATATGGTCAGTATTGCAGTATATTATCATTTTGCAAATCTCCTATTACACTCTGTCTATGGGAGTGGATAAGAGAAGCACAATTATGGCTCCACAAGGTCCTCTAACCCCTGCTGTCACTGAATAACAGTGATTGGGG
The DNA here is from genome assembly GCF_027789765.1 of Dendropsophus ebraccatus. NCBI lineage: Eukaryota > Metazoa > Chordata > Amphibia > Anura > Hylidae > Dendropsophus > Dendropsophus ebraccatus. The sequence continues at coordinate 43,303,738 of NC_091467.1, forward strand.
GACATTTTTGTTAAAATCCAGACGCTGAGGTGTTTCAATACAATTATATTGTGTTAATGCAATACTCTGGGAGCTAAATACATCCAAAGCACATGGGGAGATTTACCAAGCAATCTTTGTTGCCCATAGCAACCAATCAGCACTCAAGTTTCATATATTCATGAGGCCTGGTAAAATGAAAGATGAACTGTGATAGGTTGCTATAGGCAACAAAGTATATTCCTACTGTAAGAGTGCTTGAGAAATCCCCCCCATTGTCACAGTGGCTGTTAAAAATAACAGGAGATATAACAGCGAAGAGAACACGGCAGCCTTATAGACTTAAAGGGGTTATACAGCGCTACAAAAACATGGCCACTTTCTTTCAGAGACAACATGGCTCTTGTCTTCAGTTCAGGTGCGGTTTGCAATTAAAGGGGTTATCCAGCACTACAAAAACATGGCCACTTTTCCCCCTACTGCTGTCTCCAGTTCAGGTGCAGTTTGCAATTAAGCTCCATTTACTTCAATGGAACTGAGTTTAAAAACCCCACCCAAACTGAAGACAACAGTAGGGGGAAAGTGGCCATGTTTTTGTAGCGCTGGATAACCCCTTTAAGCTCCATTCACTTCAATGGAACTGAGCAGCAAAACCCCGCCCAAGCTGGAGACAAGAGTGAGTCTGTCTCTAGAAGAAAGTGGCCATGTTTTTGTAGCACTGGACAACCCCTTTAATTGCTGGAATTTGCCTTTCAACTGCTGCACTCTCTCCCTGGCTACATCTCTCGATCACAGTGGGTCTCAGCAGACCTCCTGCAATCAATAACTTTTGACATGCCTGAGAATGTCCAGCTTGAATTAGATAGGCAGGGGTCACAACACTCCTATTGATCAGGTTATTGAAAAGGCTGCAGCCTCTCTATTGTTTACAACACTGCAGCACCTGCAGCTACTAATAGTAGGAAAATGCAAGACTCAATGTCATGCTAGTGCCAGTCTGAGAAACTGTATGGATCTAAAAAGCAACAAAAAATCTGTCAATATATTACAAAGCAGCATTTCCCATTTAGATTTTATTAATGACCTACCATCCGGATAGATAATCTGTATCAGATGGACCGGGTGCCAATACCTGGAGCCCCACAGATAAGCTCTTTGCCAAAGCCACAGCACCCACAAACTGGGACTGAAAATCAGCCCTGGTATTTCAGAGCACACATGCCAACTCGCAGTGCAGTAATAAGTTATGAGACGATGTTGTGAGTGCAGCATGGCTACATGTTGTATCATCACGGCCATGACTGGAATTACAGATAATAACACAGTAAATTCTGTCTCTGTACTGTGTAGCTGAGCTGCAGTTACAGATCGTCATCACTGTACATTGTACAGAGACAGACTGCTTCCGGCCCAGTCACCGTGCTGAGTTTAACACAACCACCACATACTGACTAATACCACCACATACTGACTAATACCACTGCATACTGACTAATGCAACCGTATACTGACTAATACCACCGCATACTAATACCATCGCATACTGACTAATACCACCGCATACTGACTAATACCACCACATACTGACTAATGTCACGACATACTGACTAATACCACCACGTACTGACTAATACCACCGCATACTGACTAATACCACCACATACTGACTAATCAGTATGTGGTGGTATTAGTCAGTATGTGGTGACATTAGTCAGTATACTGACTAATATCACCACATAATGACTAATACCACCGCTGCTACTAAATAATATCCACTGTACAAAGATTACTATCACCTCATACAGTCACATAGAGGTGGATGCAGCTCCACACAGGTTCTGTACACCATATACATTACACTGCAGTTACATCAGGTGACTCACAGGTGGCTCTTCTCTGATCAGAGTTCTTCCCTTTTCATCTTCTTCTTCATCTGCCCTGGGCCATTAGAACTTCCCCAAGCCACAAATCCACAGAATCTGCCAGAGAAACATATAAGGCTCCTCACTCTGGCACCATCCTCATCTCTATACTAACTGCACATCTGTATTGGTCCCTTTATACCCCTTTATTAGGTAGGCTGACTCTATATGACCCCCTTATAGTATATGCATCCCTCAATGTAGCCCACTTATAGATGGGCCCCCTCTCCCCCATGTTGTCCCCCCCTTATAGATGGCCCCCTATCCCCCTATGTTGTCCCCCCCACTTATAGATGACCCCTTCTCCCCCCTCCCTTATAGGTGGCCGCTTCTCTCCCCCCTCCCTTATAGATGGCCCATTCTCCCCCCCTTATAGATGTCCCCCTCTCTCTCCCCCCTCCCTTATAGATGTCCCCCTCTCTCTCTCTCCCACCCTCCCTTATAGATGTCCCCCTCTCTCTCCCCCCGTTATACATGTCCCACTCTCTCTCCCCCCTCCCTTATAGATGGCCTCCTCTCTCTCCCCCCTTATAGATGGCCCCCTCTCTCTCCCCCCTCCCTTATAGATAGCCCCCTCCCCCCTCCCTTATAGATGGTCCCCTCCCCCCCTCCCTTATAGATGGCCCCCTCCCCCCCTCCCTTATAGATGGCCCCCTCTCTCTCCCCCTCCCTTATAGATGGTCCCCTCTCTCTTCTCTCCCCCTTATAGATGGCCCCCTCTCTCTTCTCCCACCTCCCTTATAGATGGCCCCCTCTCTCCTCTCCCCCCTCCCTTATAGATGGCCCCCTCTCTCTTCTCCCCCCTCCCTTACAGATGGCCCCCTCTCTCTTCTCTCCCCTCCCTTATAGATGGCCCCCTCTCTCTTCTCCCCCCTCCCTTATAGATGGTCCCCTCTCTCTTCTCCCGCTCCCTTATAGATGGCCCCCTCTCTCTTCTCCCCCCTCCCTTATAGATGGCCCCCTCTCTCTTCTCCCCCCCTTAAAGATGGCCCCTCTCTCTCCCCCCTCCCTTATAGATGGCCCCCGTGCAAAGCAGATAAAAAAAATAAAAAAACTCACCTAACAACCCGCTCCCCCACCGATCCTCTCTTCTTCTCCAGCCTCCGACCGTCCCCAGGTGATGTGCGGCTGGGCCGATCGCACAGACATCAAGCAGGGGACAATTTTTTGATTGTCTGGGTGGTCCATAGAAGGTAGCAGTGGTCTTCTGCCGCCGCTCCTATTACACTAGGCAATGGCAAGCAGACCACTGCTATCGTTATCACTTTGTTCATGTTTAAAACAAAGATTAGCTGACATTGAGCATGTCGTCTGATCGTTGCTTTTAAACATGAACTATTACACCAAACAATTACCGGCCAGAATGGCCGGTAATCTGAAAAGTACAGCTAATAATCGTCTGGTGTTATAGTATCCTAACATTTGATGTACATGTATGTCATAATGTTGTGAAGGAAGTATTGAATGGGTTCAGGAGCTAAGCCTGGAGGAGCGGAGTCTGATTTTAGCTCTTTCACAGTGATGGGTAACTTTTTCAGCTTGGTATGTCAAAATTCGGCAAAAAAATAACTCGGGTGGTGTGTCACCACAACAAAAAAACAATATAATTTTGAGATATTTATAGTTTAAGTAACAAAAATAACACCCCCAGTCCCCATCTCTTAACCAGCATACACCCCCAGTGCCCCTGCCCCTCATCCCTTCACCATTACACACCTCCAGTCCCCCCTGCCCCCTTATCCCTTTACCAGCATACACCTCCGGTCCCAACTGGTCCTTCATCCCTTCACCAGCATACACCTCTGGTCCCAACTGGTCCTTCATCCCTTCACCAGCATACACCCCCAGTCCACCCTGGCCTCTCATCCCTTCACCAGCAAACACCTCCAGTTCTGACCGGTCCCTCATCCCTTCACCAGCATACACCTCCACATACACACCAGCATACCTATACTTCTCTGTATGCGATCGCATGTCAGCGAACATGGCTATGCATGTCCGTGCTGACACGCGTGTCATAAGTTCCCTATCATGGCTCTATGAGGTACATAGGAGCTGCTATCAGTAAGTGCAGTGAGTACATTTACTAATACTGTACAGTGAGCAATTTTACTATAAAGTGGCCAACCCCTTTAAAGGGGTAGTGCGGTGTTAAGCATTTATTCACTAAATAACACACATTACAAAGTTATACAACATTGTAATGTGTGTTACTTCAGTGAATGCCCCCCTTGCCCATGTTTCCCCCCACCCACGCTAGACCCTCCAGTGTGGTGCATTATACTTACGTATTCGATGTCGACCCCAGCCACCATCTTGGGGCGATCACGTCATCTTCAGGAGGCCGGACCACTCCAGCCCTCCCTCATGCCAGTCCCCCTCCAGTGTGTCATCAGCTACTCATCTGCGATTGGCTGAGCATAACATAACACTGCACTACCCCTTTAAGTCTGCCACAGTAATTTTAAAAGTTTTTGAAATCCTAACAGACGTAAAAGATAGACCTCACTGCTATCACCATGTGCTTTAATGTCCAAACTACTAAATTACACCATTATTTATCTCAAAATGGTAGAAAAACAACCAAAGCAAAAAAACTACGCACCCCAGAACAAAAAAATAAAGCTTAAAGGGTAACTATCAGAAGGTTAGAGAAATCTCATAGCCCCCTATTGTGTAGGAGATGCCGAGGATGAAGGTAAGTCTCTTACCTTCATTCTCAGCACCGTTCTGATAAAGTTAGTTGTTTGCTTCACGGCCCGGTATGACCGTCAGGAGCACAGGGGCACCGTTGGGTGCACTGCCCTGCCTCAATATCGACGATCTGGCTCGCCCTTGGACAGCCAGCTCCATTCATTATCATTAGAAAGGGCCATCCGGGGGTGGATCAGTGCTATGGGGGCAGGGCAGTGCTCCTGCACAATAGGGGGCTATCAGCAGGATAGAGTCGTCTAACCTGCTGATAGTTACCCTTCAAGGTGCCTTTGCACACACCAGATCCACAGCAGATTACACGCTGTGAATTCGCTGCGTGTATGTAAGTTAACCCCCCGCCGGCCGGAGCATACATTACCTGCTCTAAGCTCCTGCTTGTTTCGGGGGTTCCAGCATCTGATTGGCTGAGCGGGACATCCAGCCGAGAACCCCCGAAGCAAGCCGGATCGCGGAGTTGATGTATGCTCCGGCCGGCGGGGGGTTCACTTACATACATGCAGCGGAATGTCAATCCCGCTGCAAGTATGTACTCTCATTGGGATGAACGGGCACTGGATCCACAGTGGATTTCGCTGCGAATTCGCAACATGAAATGCGCTGCAAATGTAGTGTGTGTGAAGGCACCCCTAAAGTGAGTGTACCATCAGTCCCGGGCTGAAGCATTTGAGGCGGGCCGACCCACCTCCAGTGGGAGGAAACCCCTGCCCCTCTATGATACGGCTCCTCTATGATACGGCTCCATTGATTCTAATGGAACCGCGTTATAGATGGACCCCTGTCCTCCCATTGGGGGTGGGTTGGCCCGCCTCCAGTGCTTCAGCCCAGGACTGATGGTACACTTTAATAGCTGTAAGACTTAATTTACCACATAAGACTTAATTTCAAAACAATAATAATTAAAAAATAAATAAATATATATGTATATATAAATTTTGTATTTGTATAACTGTGCTGGGGCATGCTGCTGATCGCAATATAGGAGCAGTGACAGCGGGAAGGAAGGCAGCGAGCACAGATGCTTAAAGGGGCAGTAAGAATGCCAGGCAGCATATGAGCATATAATAAATGGGAATGTAAATAAAACCATGTAAAGGTATAGGCGGTGAATAAGTATCCATAGTACAGAAAGGAAATGTGCACAGGACACTGACAGCAAGCAGAGATAGTGAGAAGGGAGAGGAGCTGACAGGCTTCTCTATGAGTGGGAGCCATCATGGCTGCTCGCACAGCTCCTACCAGCCTGTTCAGAAGCAAATAGACTTAGAGAAGGAATCTAGATGTATTTTCTGCAGGAAAAGGCTCCATAACATAAATGGTAATAACTGTAGTAATGTATCTGCTGTATGCTGCATATATGTATATGGTATATGTGCACAGTGCCTGCTCCATCCTCCTCCTCCTCCTCCTCCTCTCCCTCCCCCACCCCGGGGATGCTGTGGAGCCCACCGGGCGGAGGATGCTCCGATCACTCTGACCTTCAGCCTGGGTGTAGGTGACAGGCGGTGACGTCACGGGAGGACGTGCGGAGTTAAAGCTCCGAGAGGCGGCGGAGTCCGGGAGAGGGAAGAGAGCGGAGCGGCTGCACCGGCTACAGGTGCCCGGGGAGAGGGGAGCAGCGGGGGCTGAGGGGTGCAGCGGAGCCCCTGTGTGCGGGAGGGATGGGCGGGGGGGCTCCACCTTACGTCTATGGAGATGAGTGCGATATACGTGTCGCTGCTGCTGTCCTCTATAGCGGACTGTATATTAGATGCTGGTTGGATATAGATTGGGATCCTGTAACTAGTATACGCTACTTTCTTATTTCTTATATTTTTATGCTACTTTGTATTAGTTTTCTATGTGCGATGTTATATTATTATATGTAATGGACTAGCAGCTCAGAGATATATATATATATATATATATATATATATATATATATATATATATATATATATATATAGTGTGCCAGGCATAGCTCACCATGCACAGAGCTGGCACCCAGGCAGCCACAGCCTGGTGTAATCCCCGGGGGGTGAGTGCTGGTGTGGATGGCAGCTGTCACTCGGGATGGATGGCCACGAATCCTGGCCCAGCTGCAGCCGATCTGCTGATCACAGATCCCTGGGGGCCACAGCTCAGGAATAGCCTCTGTGACCACAAGATTCTGCAGGTTGACAGCTCTTGCAGCCTTTGACAGCTAATACCAGGGTTGGACTGAACAGAATGGTTGGAGTTTCTAATATGTGAGACTGTACTCTTAATAGCACAGCTACTTTCTTGCAAAAACAGCACCACACCTGTCTTCAGGTTGTGTGTGGTATTACATTAAAGGGAATCTGTCAGCACCTGGGCCGGTCCCCAGGTGCTGACAGTATAGTGCAGATGTGTGTCCTACCTTTCTTTTTACCATCTGTGCTGTAGTTTGTCCAAGTGGTAGCAAGTGTCAAAGAGGAGTAGCAGTGAGGCGTTTGCCACACTTCGGCATGCCTCACGACTACTGCCTCCTCCGTTTGGCGTGCATATTGATTGTAGCCTGGGCTCCTGCTTCGGGCATGCATTCGCAGTAGCCGGCAAAGAGCGTGCGTGCCCACTTGCCAGTTTGCACCTGTGCCCTGGATCTTTGCGATCTGCGCACTTCTGTACGTGGTAACGCCATAGTGCTAAACGGAGCACCACTCCTCCATGTGTTCTCAATGTATAGAGGTAACATACAGTAGCCGCACACAGCTCTGGTGCTGGCATATCCCTCCAAGAGCAAGAGGCTTGTGTGGTAAAAAGCTATCACCCCCACCCCTTCTCTCCACTGAGATGGTCTGTCAGTTGAGAGTCAGGAGGCCCCCATACACCTTATACTGTCAGCTGAACTCTGCTGCTTTTAGAAAGTGTATGAGCACCTTTAGGGTCCATTCACATGTATAGGACCTGCAGGAGATTCAATGCTGCAGACTTTATGCTGTGTTCCATCATTTTATAATGATATCTGCAGCTTCAAATCTGCTACAGATCCTTTACATGTGAATGGACCCTTAAAGGGGTTATCCAGAACTGGAGAAAGCACAGCTACTTAAAAAAAAAAACAAAAAAAAAAACAGCGCCACACCTGTCCTCAGGTTGTGTGTGGTATAACACTTTAGCTCCATTCACTTGAATGCCTCTGAATTGCAAAACCACACCCAACCTGAGGAGATGAGTGGTGCTGTTTCAGGAAGAAAGTGCCCATATTCTTGTTAGCCTTTAATACGGGTTCTCAGACTGTAGCTGCTGCATGACAATGACCCCCAGCCCACATGTTGACCAATGGCAGCATGATAGTGTCAATGAAATGGCTTTTTGGGGGCCTAAAACTTTACGAGCAGATAATAGATAGGAGTCAGTAGTAAACTATGAAATATCATACCCATTCATATAGGTATCCAGCTGTACTGTGTAATAAAATCTGCATGCATTTTGATGCATTACTGCACTGTGTAAGTGCGGCCTAAGTCTGTGGGGGAGATTTATCAAATGCGGTGTAAAGTGAAACTAGCTCAGTTGCCCCTAGCAAGGGGCAACTGAGCCAGTTTTACTACTCACCATGTTTGATAAATCTCCCCCTGTGTTTCCACATCTATGTTCAGAATGCGCTTTAAACCCAATGTAAAACCACGCCCCCCTTTCTCCCCCAATAGCCGACATTGCGTCACTATTGAAGAAGAAATGGAGGCATGGGGGAGATTTATCAAACTGGTATAAAGTACGACTGGCTCAGTTGCCCCTAGCAACCAATCAGATTCCACTTTTCTTTCCCCTACAGATTCTTTAGAAAATGAAAGGTGGAATCTGATTGGTTGCTAGGGGCAACTGAGCCAGTCCTACTTTACATTAGTTTGATAAATCTCCCCCATGGTTTCCACCATGTTCAAATCACCTTCCAAATGTATATGTCAAAACACGGCCTAAGGGAGTGTTCACACATCCAGGTTTTAATTGCAGTTATTGGATACAAAGCCAGGAATACATTGTGTATGGAGGACGCGTATAACACAAGGACTGAGGGTTCTCGTACGTGTTCAGGCTTTGTGATGTACTTGGACAAAGTGTAGTGAATTAGAGAATATAAAGAACAGATGTTTCCCACTCCCTTTTATTCCTGAATACTGGTGTGGAATAATTAAAAACAACAAAAAAAAACCCCAAAGCATCTGTTCTTTATAGTCCCTAATTATGATCCACACCTGGCTTTGACTTAAAAACTGTGTTACAGAACCAGAATGTGAACAGACTCCTAAATCTAGGTGTTATTATTAGGAATTTAGTTTCAGTGGAAAAAAAACTAAATTAAAATTTTATTGCAGACAGAGAGATGGTTGAAGCGACTCTGTACCCACAATCTGACCCCCCCAAAACCGCTTGTACCTTAAGATAGCAGCTTTTAATCCAAGATCTTTCCTGGGGTCCGTTCGGCAGGTGATGCAATTATTGTCCTAAAAAATAACTTTTAAACTGGCAGCCCTGTGCGCCCAACGGCCGTGGTCTAGATTGTGTATGCATTAGGCTGGTACACCCTCTCTGTCCCTCCTCCCCGCCCTCTTCATCATTAGGAATGCTTCAGGCAGATTTTCTTCTATTCATCAGCTGTGTCAGCACGGCACATGGGCTGGATCGTTAAGGCAACTGTGCAATGTTCAGACAGGAGAAAATGTTTTAGTGGCATTCCTAATGATGAAGAGGGTGGGGAGGAGGGACGCAGGGCTGCAAGTTTAAAAGTTGTGTTTTAGGACAATAACTGCATCACCTGCCGAACGGACCCCACGGCAGATCTTAAAAGCAGCTATCTGAAGGTACAAGTGGTTTGGGGTGGGCAGATTGTGGGTACAGAGTCGCTTTAAAGGGAATGTGTCACCTAGATTTTCTTTTACGAATTAGAGCCAAATACTTAAACTTGTTCTTTTAATCTAATCTGTTTCTATTTTCTTTCATTTCTTTATTTCACTTTTTGTACCTTGTTATGAGGACTGCCATCTTACCATAGCTGTTTATAACAGCATTTAGTGACATGCTTTACAGCCTGGCTCATGGACATAGGCTACAATAGTCTGTCCCCTTGAGATGAATGTGAAACATTACTGAGTGTACTCTGTTATCTTTGAAGAGGTCATTCCACAGGGAGATGCCGTTGTTTTGTATTGATGCTATCTAGCTACTGGTGTCACCTGACGCTGTAATGTTAAACAGATCACTTTATAGCAGCTTCCTCTTATCACCACAGACACAACAGGAAGTCTCAGCTTAGTTTTAGCCACAGTGGTGAGAATGAAAAATGCAAGATTTTAGGATTATTTCATAATATAGATAGAAAATGGAAAATTAGAAAAACATTACAAAAAAAAATCTTCAATATGTTTGACATAAAACATAATTTAGCAGTCAGTCATTTTCTGATGACACATTCCCTTTAAGGGTGCGTTCACACGAATTCAGCGCTGCACTGCTCTTTTCCTGGTTTGGCGAGGTCGGGACGTAGTGCTGCAGAGCTGAATCAGCTTGGCATCACTGTGTCTCTAACTGAACTTACACATGTGCCCAGGGACAGTCTAAGGGCCCTAAACCAGGAGTGGATTAGAAAAGAGGAGACATCTTTGGGGGGGGGAGGATAGGTTTTGCAGGTAAACAAATGGATTATTAAAACGGATGTGGCTCTACATTATAAAGAGAAAAACATTTTAATACTTTTTTTTGTGTGGCTGACCACCTTTTTTTGTACCTTTTTGAATTCAACATACAAAAACGGTGCGAAAGAAAAGCGCAGATCCATTTGTCCGTCGCAGTCTCCTGGTCATTGCACCTCCCCCCAACTAAACAGGTGGCCTTTGTTCACTTAGACAGACCTGCATTAGCTCGGGCTATTTGCATAAAACTTATTAGCAGCTGCCATGACATCTGTTGTCCTGCACCGTTCTCTTCCTCATCCTTCATCTCCTATCGCGCTAGGAGTGGCGACTGCTGTATGGAGGATTAATACTCGGGTTACTTTAAGGGTTTTAAAACGATTAAATAGAGACTTAAATGGAAGCCTGTCATGGCCTTGTGTCGGAGTATAGATGTATGATCTATCTCTCTATCATCCATCGCTTTCCTACAGACCTGAGTGGCCTATTTATTAAGCAGTGATCAATCCTATCTATATCACTACATATTGTGGTACACTCTCCACAGCTGTCTGTATGGTTTTCCTGGTCACCCAGCTCTCCAGGATTTCTGCCTAGTTATCCAGCTATATGATGGCTATATCGCTCATTCATTCTGAAAGGACTGGGTGTCAGCTTATCTAAAGGAGTGTTCCCATCTGAGACATTCATTGAATATGCTTTTGCTGCGTTTACACGGAACGATTATCATTCGAATTTTTGTATAAACAATCGCATTTAAGCGATAATCGTACCATGTAAACACAGCGAACGATGAAACGACGAGCGAGAAATCGTTCATTTTGATCTTTCAACATGTTCTTAAATCGTCGTTCATCGTTCGCTAAAAATTCGCAGATAGTTTCGTGTAAACAGTCTTTCAAAAATTCACCCTATGTAAAAGATGGGCTTAAGCGATCTTAAAAACGATTGCATTAACGATTTTTCTTACGAATTTTCTTACAATTTGCATTAACGATTTATTCATCTAAACGCTGATCATTATAAAAACCAAATCGTTGCTTCAAAATCGTTAAACGATTGATTGGGCGAATTATCGCTTCGTGTAAACGCAACATTAGGATATTCCATAAATGTTTGATGGAGGCGAGTGATGTTGCATTTACATGCAACTATTATTGTGCAAATTTGCACGATAACGATCGAATTCAAACGATAATCGTACGTGTAAACGCAGCGAACGATCAAACGACAAGCGAGAAATTGTTCATTTTGATCTTTGAACATGTTCTCAAATTGTCGTTGATTGGACGCAAAAAAATGGCAGATCGTTCCGTGTGAACAGTCGTTCGCCGATTTAACCAATGTGTGAGATAGGCTTAAGCGATCACAAAACGAATCTATACGATAACGATATATTGTACCGTCTAAACGCTGATCGCTATGAAAAAAAAATCGTTAAAAAGTTGGGAAGGAGGTGGCTGAACAGGGCCGGTTCCAGGTTTTTGTGGGCCCTTGGGCGACAGAGCCTCAGCGGGCCCCTCATCCATCCACTATGTACCCATCATCCACACACTATGCACAATCACTTGAGACACCACTAGCACACACAAACACACATGATCAAGACACACACTGACTGACACTGACTGACTTACACACTCAGACACAACACTAACAGCTCAGTTTTCTCCCTGTTCCTCTCTGTCGGGCTGCTCTCCATTATCTAAATGATAATCGTTCGTTTGAATAGCAGTTAACGACTAACGACCGAACGAGAAATTGTTGATCGTTGAATAAGACCTGGACCTATTTTTATCATTGCTCGTTCGCAAATCTTTCGCATTGTATAAGAAGTCATTCGCAGTAGTGACGAACGCAATAGCGACGACAAGATGACCGCAAGAACGATCATAAGTACCGATTATCTTTCCATGTAAATGGGCACACAATTTCAGGTCTTTCGTAATAGCAGTCGTTTGGATCGATTATCGTTAACGATTATGCGAACGATAATCGTCCGGTGGAATAGGGCCCTTAGGTTGAGGACCTTCAGGTCATGTGCTCCGTCTGCTCTGTGTCTGCTCCGTCTCCTGTGTCTTCTGATGTTCAGGCCACTGGCCTTGCACTACGGTGAGGGGGCTGGACATTAGAACACCGGGACCCTCTCCCTTTCCCAGCCCCTAGGGGCACTGTGGGCCCCGGCACTTTCCCAGGTAATCCCTGTACTGACGCCGGCCCTGTGGCTGAATCTACTGTACCTACCTCCCCGGCTCCAATGCTGGGATCCACTGTCCTCCGCACCGATACCCCGGCCGCTACCTTGTCTGAGCGGGGACGTTGGTCGTCAGGCATCCTTAGCCAGTCAGTGGCTGTAGCTGGATCCCACCTTGGCCACTGACCAGCTGAATGAGCCTGACATGTCATGACCCAGGTCCCCACTCAGACCGGAAGCAGAACCGGGAACTGGAGTGGAGGAAAGTGGTTCCCAGCGCTTAAATTTGAATGGTATAACAATTTTTTGCACTAGAATCTTTCTGTGTAGTAGGGTCCTTAAAGGTGAAGAAAAGAGTCGAGGAGAGATGATTGAACATGCGCCTACCTCCCCGTTTTTTTTTTCTCCTTTAGGGTGCGTTCACACCTACAGGATCTGCAGCAGATCTGCAGCAGATTTGATGCTGTGTTCAGTTATTTAAATGAAATCTGCTGCAGAAAATCAGCTGCAGATCCTGTAGGTGTGAACGCACCATTAAGGACACTATTACACAGAAAGATTATAGTGCAAAAAATTGTTATATCGTTCAAATTTGAGTGATAATCTTAACTTGTGTATGCAGGCAATATTCAAACGCCTAACGAAAATTTGTTCATATGTCGTTGATCGCATTTTTTGAGCTGACCATAAAATCAATGTTAATCCTTCACTAATAGTTTGCAAATCTTTCGGTATATGATATGTACACATCATTTGTTCATAATTACGACCGATTGTATACTAGAGTATATGAACGACTGTAATTACAATTCGTAACGACTATTGTTCCCTGTATTGTGGTGAATGATTTCAGGTCGTTCGCAAAAGCGTTCACTTTCGATTGTTATTCTGAAAAAAACTAAAAAACGCTTTGTCTAATAGGCTTGTTCCCTCTTATACAATCGCACACAATGTACAGAATGATCAGCTGCAATACAAAGTATATGGGTATTATAAAGAGCATGGCAGATATCTAGCCTAAAGAGCAAGCACCCAAAAATAGGGCAGCTGTTGGTGGTACAGGGTTCAGGTTATTTCTGGTGGACGTGTGAGAGTCACTAAATGTCACTGAAAGGACAACCACCCTGACCCAGAAATCATTTGGGGCTGCGGACAGGGGAGCATTACTGGAATGCCTGCACAAACGTGGGTTAAGAATAGCTGGTGGGGCGGGTGTGGATTTGCCTCCTAAAATGGAGCGTATTCCTATTATTTTTCATGGAATGAACTAATGCAGATTCTGTACAATTGTTAGGAGGCAAATGTGTGAGAATTCTTAAACTGCAGTTTTGCATTGTTACCCTGAGGCTGGATTCGTTCCTGTGGATTTGTGGGGGCGATTCTGTCCTGCAGATCTGCAGCAGTTCACAGTACAATGCATGAGGATGATGATTTACACATCTAGCGAAAAAAAAATATGGTGCCAATTTATGTTGTACAAAAGCTACAGATTTTACCCATTTATTGTACAGGGTCGAATCTGTGGTGAAGCTTCAATACGACAGGTGCAGAGTTTGCTTTATAATGCTGTTGTATTGTATGGTTGATGTACAGTGCCATAATATTTCTTAAAGGGAGTTATCCCCAGATTTGAAGTTATTCCCTATGCATAGAATAGGGGATAACTAACTGGTGGGCATCATTGAGCCCCCTTGTCCCCCAAGTGAAATGCTCTGTCTTCACTTCATTCAATCTCTATGGGACGTCCTACCTTTGCCAGGTGCTGTATTCCGCTATTTTCGGATATCCCATACAGAGTAAATGGCATGGTAGTTGAGCTTGCTTGTGGCCTCTCCGTCCACTGACCCCCACTGATTGGCTTGTCATCCTATATTCTGTGAAGGGCTGTATATATATATATATATATATATATATATATATATATATATAGATATATAAAATTAAGATTTGTTGGGTAAAACTAAAGACTGGATAGTCTTAGCAGGAATTGTATGGGAAGAACTCCACTGTGTTTTAACATTTTTGTCTAAGAGTGGCCAGTATTGGCGGCATATAGCACCGTCAGCCATTACACAGTCATTCCCAAAATGAACGTTCCACAGTAGACGATCATTTGTCCAACATCATTGACCATAAAAAGTCTGTTTTAACTAACATTAATCAGGTGTGTATGGCCGGCTAATATTATTGCCCTGATGATTTCATATGGGACAAAATGGCTGCTATGGCCTAAGAGCAACTACATCCTGTATATTTATGGCCCTTTTAATAGTCATTCCCATTGATTAAGATATCTGTTAAAACAGATATTGTGTAAGATCTTAAAAGAACCAGTCAGTACAAAATACTTGATTATTTGGCCCTAAGCACTGTTTCCAGCCATAATTGCATTACTTATTGGCTCAAAAATGTACCTTGTAAGTCTTACCTATGTATAGTGGTTACATATATGGGTGGAAACAGTGCTCGGGCCATATAATCACAATTATAGCTGGGGGGCAGTTTTGTAGTGATTGGTTCCCTTTAGGGTGGGTTCACACTGAGGAATCCGGGAAGAGAAGTTTCCGCGGATTCCGTCGCTCTTCCCTGCTCATGATCGCTCGCATTTCTGTCTGTGCTATAGACTCTATTTACAGGCGGATTCTGCCGTCCGCTAAAAGAATTGACATGTCAATTCTTTTGCGGATGGTGGAATTCGCCCGACCAGAGAAAAGATGGGTGGAAATGGGCGTGGGGGCCAGCAACAGAATCCGCAGAATCTTCCCTGCGCAGATTCCTCAGTGTGAACCCACCTTTATAGTGAGACAAAACAGAACAGTTGTTGGATTGCAAAAGTTTCCCGAGTTAAGTTTTCACTGTCTCCCTATTGGAAGAACCTATCTGACGTCTGTAGGCTCTACGTGCCTCTTCTTGTCAGTAATTCTTTCTGTGTGATATCATGGTTGATTGATCTATGACAAGATGAGGCTGGTACACACTGCTTCCTGGTAGAGACTCCTGACTAGAGATAAGCAAACGTACATTAAGGGTGCGTTCACACCTACAAGATCCGCAGCAGATTTCATTTAAATAACTGAACACAGCATCAAATCTGCACCATCAAATCTGCTGCGGGTCTGCTGCAGATCTGCTGCGGATCCTGTAGGTGTGAACGCACCCTAAGGCCAGGTTCAGACTATGTAAGTGTGCGGCTGTATTTGCGGCTGTAATTGTGCAGCGGTATTTTTGGTGGTTCATGCGTACGCTGGAAAGTATACGATATACGGCTGCACAGTGCACACTATGTATGAATCTAAGGCCCTATCGTAAACGGACCCGTAAAAAATGAACAAGACCATTGTTTGCGGCTGGACATGCGGCCGTGGATTGACAGGCGGTCCGTACGGAGTACTTCAAAAATAGCCGGCAATGATGCCGAATGCCGATGCCTCTAATAGTTAATATATTAAATTAATAAAACACATTTTCTTTGTAATAAAGTCCCTTTCATTGTTCAATAATTTAATTCTACCAAATCCATCATTTTGCAATTAAATATACTGTTAAAATAAATATATATATAAATAAATGTATATTTATATATATATTTGTTTTTTGACAGTATATTTAATTGCACAATGATGGATTCGTTAGAATTAAATTATTGAATAACGAAACTAAATTTATTTCAACGAAAATGTGTTTTATTAATTAAATATTAATTAGTACAGGAAGCTCCAGTAAGCCGTTAATTCATATTGCCGGCAATAGAGCATTCTGTACTAATCAACACTTTACTTTAATTAAAACATCAAATGTTTCTTCTAATTATGTTATCACAATAGCATTATTAGAAGAAACATTTAGAATTATATGTGCGCTCAGCTGATTGGCTGATCGGCTGAGCGCACATATAATTAGCGGGTCCGCAGCACAGTGACTTCATTGTGCTGCGGACCAGCGAAGAGGACACATCGGGGTGAGTATACAGCTCTCCCCACCCCCTCCCCAGCACTGCACCCCTCCCAACAAGGAAGGGGGGTCACTTAACCCCTTCCTTGCTAGGATGGGTGCAGTCTGACATCAGTCTGGCCCCCAAGGGGTTAAGGGGGATGCAATACATCCTCCCTTAACCCCTTGGGGGCCAGACTGTAAGCAGCGATCTGTAAAGATGCTGCATACTGTAAGGAGCACAACACTGCTCACAATGATGGGTGTTGTGCTCCTGTTTGTGTGTTTTTTGTGTGTTTCTCCCTTTTTGTTTTTCAGATATCGGTATCCTGGGGATTACGTCGGATTCCGTGGACTACGCCGATGACCAGCGGTTTTTTTTTTTGTTTTTTTTTTTATAAAATGGTCAATGAGGGGTGTGGGGGTGTTTTTATTTGAATAAAATTTTTTTTTAACTTGTGTCTCGTCTTTATTTCTTAACTTTATAGACTTAGTAGTGGAAGCCGTCTAATAGACGGAATCCATTACTAAGTTGGGGCCTAGTGTTAGCCGTTATAAAATGGCTAACACTAACCCCCCATTATTACCCCAGTACCCAATGCCACCAGGGGTACTGGGAAGAGCCGGGTGCCAGTGGTCCCGGAGCGTCAAAATTGGCGCTCCTGGACCGGGCGGCAGCAGGCTGGTAAGATTTAGGCTGGGGAGGGCCTAAAACAAAGGCTCTTCCCACCCTGGTGTTACCAGGCTGTCGTTTGGTTTTTAACCCGGCTGGTTATAAAAATAGGGGGGACCCTATGCGTGTTTTTTTTTTTAATAAATAAATAATTAAAAAAAAAACGCATAGGGTCCCCCCTATTTTTATAACCAGCCGGGTTAAAAACCAAACGACAGCAGCCTGGTAACACCAGGGTGGGAAGAGCCATTGGTTTAGGCCCTCCCCAGCCTAAATCTTACCAGCCTGCTGCCGCCCGGTCCAGGAGCGCCAATTTTGATGCTCCGGGACCACTGGCACCCGGCTCTTCCCAGTACCCCTGGTGGCATTGGGTACTGGGGTAATAATAGGGGGTTAGTGTTAGCCATTTTATACCGGCTAACACTAGGCCCCAACTTAGTAATGGATTCCGTCTATTAGACGGCTTCCACTACGAAGTCTATAAAGTAAAGAAATAAAGAGAAGACACAAGTTAAAAAAAAAATTTATTCAAATAAAAACACCCCCACACCCCTCATTGACCATTTTATTAAAAAAAACAACAAAAAACCGCTGGTCATCGACGTAGTCCACGGAATCCGACGTAATCCCCAGGATACCGTTATCTGAAAAACAAAAAGGGAGAAACACACAAAAAACACACAAACAGGAGCACAACACCCATCATTGTGAGCGGTGTTGTGCACCTTACAGTATGCAGCATCTTTACAGATCGCTGCTTACAGTCTGGCCCCCAAGGGGTTAAGGGAGGATGTATTGCATCCCCCTTAACCCCTTGGGGGCCAGACTGATGTCAGACTGCACCCATCCCAGCAAGGAAGGGGTTAAGTGACCCCCTTCCTTGCTGGGAGGGGTGCAGTGCTGGGGAGGGGGTGGGGAGAGCTCTATACTCACCCCGATGTGTCCTCTTCGCTGGTCCGCAGCACAATGAAGTCACTGTGCTGCGGACCCGCTAATTTATATGTGCGCTCAGCCGATCAGCCAATCAGCTGAGCGCACATATAATTCTAAATGTTTCTTCTAATAATGCTATTGTGATAACATAATTAGAAGAAACATTTGATGTTTTCATTAAAGTAAAGTGATGATTAGTACAGAATGCTCTATTGCCGGCAATATGAATTAACGGCTTATGGAGCTTCCTGTACTAATTAATATTTAATTAATAAAACACATTTTCGTTGAAATAAATTCAGTTTCGTTATTCAATAATTTAATTCTAACGAATCCATCATTGTGCAATTAAATATACTGTCAAAAAATAATTATATATATAAATATACATTTATTTATATATATATATATTTATTTTAACAGTATATTTAATTGCAAAATGATGGATTAGTTTAAATTTAATTATTGAACAACGAAAGGGATTTTATTACAACGAAAATGTGTTTTATTATTTTAATAGATTAACCATGAGAGACATCGGCATCGGCATACTGCAGAGGATCGCAAACCCCGGTAATAGCAATTCATGTAAACTGTTTCCCTGCTTTCCCAGATGCATCCAGAGGTGTTTGCATCACTTTCTTAAGATTTTATTTGTTATTTTTAGTTGAACCAGATTTCCAAGTAAATGACCGTATGTTTTGAGCCGCATGTTTATTTTTTCCCACGGCCGTAGTTTCATCCGCACATTTACAGCCGCATAAAAAATACAGCCGCACAGTTACATAGTGTGAACCTAGCCCAAGTCTGGGTTTGTGCGAACCAGATCAATTGTCATTTGAATCCCACAGCCTGAAGAAGATAGATGCAGCCGTACCCATCTTCTCCAAGCTACAGGATTCAAATGCCGAGCGATCGGGTTCACACAAACTCAAACTTACTGTAAGGGTGGTATTACACGGAACGATTATCGTTCGAAAAATTGTTAAATCATTCGGATTTGAACGATAATCATTTCGTGTAATAGCAGGCAACGATTAAACGACCAACGAGAAATCATTGATCGTTTAATAGGATCCGGACCTATTTTTATCGTTTGATCGTTCGCTCATTGTTCGCACATCGTTCGGTGGAATAAGAATTCACAGCTGAAACGTACGCAATAACGAAGACTAAACGACCGCAAGAACGATCATAAATAACGATCATCGTTTCTTGTACTTGGGCGAACGATTTCGGGTCATTTGCCTTAGCGGTCGTTTAAGATCGTTTATCGTTAATCGTTAGTCGTCGGAAAATTGCTTGGTGTAATAGTACCCTTAAGTTTACCCATCTCTTCTCCTGACTGAAATAAATGTAAGAAGAATAACATTTATTTGCTGGAATACCCCTTTAAGTTTTTATTTATAATCTTCTTTGTATCGTCTTTTCTGCTCAGATTCTTTTTTTTTTCCTTTTTTTTTTTTCTTATTTGCTTTCCCCATTTTTTTCCCGCCTCTTTCTCTATATCCATTTTTTTTTTCATTCATGCATTCATGAAAAACCTTGTCCTTTTTCTTAATCAAAGTTCTATAGACCCCCATGAGAACCTGATCACCCAGACTGGATTCTGTATGTTGACATCTTCTCTTTAACAGGATCCTCTGCTTAGCTGCTGCTGTTCTTTTACTTAGTGTTAAAACTCAATAAATACACATTGTAAACCAAAATTTTTAATCTGACACATGTTTCGGAGATGTAGAAATGAGACAGCACAAAACACTCTGAATTATTAATCCCAGCATGGCATGATGGGGGGGGGGGGGTTGACAGCAGGGATGGGTCACATGAGTATGGTTTTATGCTACGAGATTCCACTCTGCTGCTGTTCAGGCTTATATGAAAGGCTAGGGCTAAGGCTGGGGTATTCCAGATACTCTGCTCTATTCTATAGGTGAAGTCAATAACATTGAAGGGTCTTCTGACAATATCCAGAGGTGCGATATTGTTTTTGAAGTTGATGTGTTGAAAGTAGAAAGATGGCAAGTGTAAGGATCAAAGTGATTTTGGTTGGACACAAACTGTTAGACAACTGGGTCACCGCATCTCCAAAATGGCAGGTCTTGTGGGATGTTCCCAACATTTGGTGGTTAGCTCCAAGTACGGGTACTCAGGAGAGTACGGGGTGCCAGAAATATATACAAATTTGTAATTTGCTTCTATTAAAAAATCTCAAGTCTTCCAGTACTTATCAGCTGCTGTATGTCCTGCAGGCAGTGATTCTTTCCAGTCTGACACGGTGCTCTGTGCTGCCACCTCCTGTCCATGACACAAACTGTCCAGAGCAGGAGATGTTTTTTTTTTTTTTTTTTTTTTTTCTTTTTAATATAGGGATTTATTTGCTACTGCTTTGGACAGTTCCTGTCACAGAAAGAGATGGCAGCAGTGAGCAATGTGTTAGACTGGAAAGAATACATCACTTCCTGCATGGCATACAACAGCTAATGAGGACTGGAAGACTTTAAATGTTTTAATAGAAGTAACTTACAAATATGTATAACTTTCTGACACCAGTTAATTTAAATACAAAAAAAAAATTCCGCTGGAGTACCCCTTTGTACTCTAGAATACAATGTTGAATTTTGAGACAGCCTGTGGCCATCTCTAGTATAAGGCAGCTTCAAATTATCGGTTATACTGCATGCAGTAGAGGAAGTCAGATAAGAGGCTTGGTGCTTGTGTAAGACAGGAAGTACATTAAAGTATATAGACATTTTCAAAGAGTAGTTTTCTAATGGCAACTATTCGCAAATGGGAAAGTTAAAGGGGTTGTCCAGTGCTACAAAAACATGGTCACTTTCTTTCAGAGACAACACGACTCTTGTCTCCAGTTCAGGTGGGTTTTGCTATTACAGGTGGGGTTTGTAATCACTTCAATGGAACTGAGCAGCAAAACCCTGCCCAAGCTGGAGACAAGAGTGGGGCTGTCTCTGGAAGAAAGTGGTCATGTTTTTGTAGCACTGGATAACCCCATTAAGCAATGTTAAGCTAATATGGTAACATGGAAACCCCTCCTTTCTCTCCATTGTCTCTATTCTGGTTTATACCAGTTGACTACCTTCTGTCAACTTTTTCTTGAGAAAGAAGCATAGACTTTCACAACGGTAAATGTACAAAACATGATCACACACCCAGTTGTCACTACAGAAGAGGGTGTATATGAATATAAATAAGTACAAAACAAGTACAATATAATTCATAAACAACCTGATAAACCAGAGTCTAAATAAAAAAAAGAGTATCTAACTACATAACTATATCCATCATTGCAGATTTGCGTATATAAAATAGCCATTTTCTGTCTCAATAAATATTTACAAAACAACCATTAAGTCATCAATGTAAAAAAAAAACAAAAAACTACAGGTCCCTGAATGTGAGTTTTGCATTTGCTTCTTCGGGGGGATTCTACCCCTATCCAGTATTGGCACCTCCATTGTCTATCTCAGCTGAGCTCTACTGACATGCATTCAGCTAAACTGAACCTAATTGAATGCAGGTTGCTGCTTGTGGAATTTAACTGCATCCACTGGAAAAGGATGGTACTGTGTAAGATGTGCTTGGCAGCATAGTGCTACCTTCAATTAATAGGTATATAAAACTTTTACAGTTTATCTTCTAGTCTTATCCAGTATGAGTGGACAGATAGCGAATTTAGATTGTGAGCCCTAAAGGGGATAAGGGTCAGAATTGACAAACCATGTAAAGTGCTGCGGAATTAGTTGGCACTATACAAATATATACGGTAAATTATTATTGGCTGATAATGGTTGCCAGCAAGATGTTGCTTTTGTAGCTGTACCTTTTGACTGTAACTTCTGCAACCATCCATACAAGGTTTTCTATACACTGCAGGAATACAAGTGTGCAAGGATGTAGAATGGTGGCTAGTAATTTAAGACAACAATCTTGAACCCTCTTTATTCTTCATTGCAGGTGGACAGAATAGTACACCATGGGGGCAGTGGTGGTGGATGACAATCCGTCCAACGTTAAAGCGCCAGATGGAGGCTGGGGATGGGCAGTTCTCTTTGGTTGTTTCGTCATCACAGGGTTCTCCTATGCTTTTCCTAAAGCAGTCAGTGTATTCTTCAAGGAGCTCATCAGAGAGTTTGGCATTGGTTACAGTGACACAGCATGGATATCCTCTATCCTACTGGCTATGCTATATGGAACAGGTAAGAGCTCTTGTGTAAGGGTACAGTCACACGTATTTAATAGCTCAAATCCGCTGCAGAGTAAGTACATGTGTATATATGCCCTGTCTTATGATAAATCATGGAGATTCGCCCACTAGAGGTCCAGTAAGCAGAAGCCTGGGACATCAAGGCACTGAACGGCTGGAGGCAAGCTACCGCATCAAGGATGATGGGAAGAGTAGTTCATATAAATTAAACCTTTTATTGCAGGATGATGTGTTTTGAGGTTGCCCTCTTTATCGGATCCTTGATTCTGATAAATCATGCATATTATAAATGACTTGGATAATATATTATTGAATAGCATATAAATGGGTCTTTCCTTTGTCTTGACCTTTATTAAAGGGGTTATCCAGCGAAAATCTTTTTCTTTCAAATCAACTGGTTTCAGAAAGTTTTATATAGATTTGTAATTTACTTCTACTTAAAAATCTCAAGTCTTACCATACTTATCAGCTGCTATGTGTCCTGCAGGAAATGTTTTTTTCTTTTCAGTCTGACACAGTGCTCTCTGCTTCCACCTCTGTCCGAGACAGGAACTGTCCAGAGGTGAAGCAAATGCCCATAGAAAACCTTTCCTGCTCTGGACAGTTCCTGTCTCGGACAGAGGTGGCGGTAGAGAGCACTGTGTCAGACTGAAAAGAAAACATTTCCTGCAGGACCTGCAGCAGCCGATAGGTACGGCAAGACTATCTTTATGAAACCAGTTGATTTGAAAGAAAACGATTTTCGCTGGACCACCCCTTTAACTAGCCAAGGTGCAGAGCAGCTGCAAACCCAGGTCCTCTGTGCAATACATGAAATATTCATTGGTTTTCTTATGCCCCATGTAAGGTGGAGAGCCACGGGTTGGGGGGTCACTGGCTATTTCCAAACTACAACTAAGGGAATGATGGCGGTGTATTGTATGGCTGAGAACTGGTATCATTTCTCCTGCCTGGTTGAGGTCAGTGGCTTTTGCCTAAATAATTTTACTTCTATAGTGTATGACACTAGGCTGATTGCAGGGATGATGTAAGGGCCCTATTCCACCGGACGATTATCGTTCAGATTATCGTTAAATCGTTCGAATCTAAACGATAATCGTTCGGTTGAAATGCAGTAACGATTAACGACCGAACGAGAAATCGTTGATCGCTTTATAAGACCTGGACCTATTTTTATCGTTGCTCGTTCGCAAAACGTTCGCAAATCGTTCGCATTGAATAAGACATCGTTCGGTCGTTCGCAATAGATACGAACGCAATAGCGAATAAATACGGAAGAAGAAACGATCGCAATTACGATCATAAGTAACGATTATCGTTCCATGGAAATGAGTGAACGTTTTCAGGTCTTTCGCAATAGCGGTCGTTTGAGATCGTTAATCGTTAACGATTATGCTAACGATAATCGTCCGGTGGAATAGGGCCCTAAATCTGCTCCATTATATTTATTGTGTTCCCAATATAGATTGTGTGCCAACCAACCAGTAATAGGAATATGACACAGTAGCAGAATGATCTGCATGTGAGTGCTCAGGATGATTCCCTTGGTGATTTCCATAGCCAGCGGCTGATGGGATTGATTAACTGTAGAACGCTCCTTTCCAGGAGAAGTGGAAATAATTGCTTGTGAGTCATCTCCACCGCCAACTCCCAGGTGCCATCGCCTGACAAGGGACAATAGAACTGGATGACAAAAAACACTCTGGGGAAGATTTATCAAAGATGGTGTAAAGTGAAACTGGCTCAGTTGCCCCTAGCAACCAATCAGATTCCACTTTTCATTTTCCAAAGAGTCTGTGAGGAATAAAAAGTGGAATCTGATTGGTTGCTAGGGGCAACTGAGCCAGTTTCCTCTTACACCATGTTTTATAAATCTCCCCCTCTGTGTATATTCACATAATGTATTTTTAGGGGTCAAAACCATGCTTGTATTGACAATCAAACCCTACCTCAAATTTCCAAAATCTGACATAGATTATTTTAGATTGGCAAAATGGTACGATTAATCTCATTCATACTTGATGATGCTGGATGACACCGGGCGTTCTGTAAACCCAGCTGTGTCACAGAACGACCGTTGTCGGGGAAGATCCTCCCGGCCGATACTGCAGTACCAGCCCAATGAACTTCATTTATGTTGAATTGGGATGTGGGTGCATCTGTGTGCGCCCGCATCCCAATTCAGCATAGCACACAATGGAAATGGTCATGTCAGTTTTCCGTGCGGCCGCTTGCAATCCCGGCCGGAGCATATACTATGTGTATACACTCCAGCCAGGATTCCATTCATTTTCAATGCAAAGTATCTTTTAAATTATTCACGGCCGTTGTTGCAAATTACAACAACGGCCGTAATTAATTGAAAAAACGCTTTGTGTGAACGTTGCCTCATACTGTAAATCCTATCTGAACACTTTGTAGGGAGGAGAATACCTCTGCACTACATGTGATGGCTTGTGCCATATATCATCCCCCCCAACCCCCCCCAAAAAAACAACTAAAAGTATATGTTATGAGGTACAAAGCAAGCTATAGCACATTGCCCTACTGGAAGGGGTCTTTGTATGTGGGGATCTATTATTTATCTTTTTTTACTTTAGATTATTTTTGCCAAGATATTTTTTGCCTCCACTGGGTAGCCTGTGTTATTTCTCGTACAGAGCCGGATAAGCTGAATCAGGATAAGGACTTGGTAATCCAGCCTAATATACTGTTTGCCGGCTGAGGAAAGAACGCTCGACCCCCCCCCCCCTCCCCCCGTGGAGCCCTGGATATTTACTCTTTCCTAGAAGTCTTGGTCCCGGGACGGAGATATCGCCCTCAAAAGCTGTGCGCGCACTCACCAGAGATGAGTCAGACGCCCATATAAAATGACGGCTCCAGTCATTTTCTATGGACATCGGACTTATCTCTGGTAATTAGCATAAAGCACGCGCTCAGCTTCTGACAGCGATATCTCCGTCCCAGGACCGGGTCCAGGAGTGGGACTTCCAGGAAAGAGCAAGTATCCAGGGCCCCACGGGGGTCGGGCAGGCTCTGCCCCGGCACACAGCATGACAGGTTCCCTTTAAGCATGCGATCATACGATATGTATTTTGTTTAACAATCTTTTGTTTTACATTAATGAGATCAGAGTCTTCTAGGAAAATGTATGATAAGTGATCACAATCTAAACTGACATTGTGTACATTTGTAAAGGGAAGAAGTAATTCCTAATATTACATATTTTACAGATTTTGCATGACAACTAACTGGTATATCTTGTGTCATAGGTCCTCTGTGTAGTATCTGTGTGAACCGGTTTGGGTGCCGGCCAGTAATGATGGTTGGCGGTCTATTTGCCTCACTTGGGATGGTGTGTGCTTCCTTTTGTACAAGCATCATCACAATCTACCTCACTGCTGGAGTCCTCACAGGTAGGTTACAATATCTTTCAGTAACTTATGGGCAGTAGTAGTGGCAATGGTACAGAAGAATAGGACATACTAGGAATGACTTCTAAAGGTCAGGATATTAAGAACTTGGCCTCTCTTAGACAACTGAGACTTCTTGAAATTGTGCTAAAAAAGATTTTTAAAAAGTGCCTAATATTTTAGCTTACTAATGTTGTGGTGTTTTTTTTTTTTTAGGTCTGGGACTGGCATTGAATTTTCAGCCTTCTCTTATTATGTTAAATCGATACTTTGACAAACGCCGTCCACTGGCCAATGGTTTGGCGGCTGCTGGTAGCCCTGTGTTTCTCTGTTGCCTGTCTCCATTAGGACAAATTCTCCAATATGAGTTTGGCTGGCGAGGTGGCTTTCTCATATTAGGAGGTCTACTGCTTAACTGCTGTGCGTGTGGTGCCTTGATGAGGCCGCTAGAACCACCAAAGAGTGTGAAAGTGGAGACTGAGAGCAAAGAAGTAGAAAAACCCAAACCCAAAAAACTGCTTGACTTCTCTGTGTTCAAAGACCGTGGATTTATTATCTACACTGTAGCTGCTTCTATTATGGTTTTAGGGCTTTTTGTTCCTCCAGTATTTGTGGTAAGCTACGCAAAAGACATTGGGGTACAAGACACAAAAGCAGCTTTCCTCCTTACCATTCTTGGATTTATTGATATCTTTGCACGGCCAACCTGTGGTATCATTGCTGGATTGAAGTGGGTTCGACCACGCTGTGTCTATCTGTTTGGCTTCGCCATGATCTTTAACGGATTCACTGACTTGATGGGGTCCATGTCTGACACATATGCAGGCCTGGCGGTCTTTTGCATCTTCTTTGGAATTTCATATGGGATGGTTGGTGCTTTACAGTTTGAGGTCCTGATGACAATTGTTGGGACACACAAGTTTTCCAGTGCTATTGGATTAGTTCTTCTGGCAGAAGCAGTGGCTGTTCTTATTGGACCACCTTCAGCAGGTAAGCCTAGCAATTGTAATCCCTTAGAGAGAGAGAGAGAGTGTGTGTGTGTGTGTGTGAGATATATAGCGATGTTTATTTTCCAGCCATCTTAACTTTTAGCAACATCAGCACTATATTGATATTATTTATTATCCCATGGAGCTGGTAGCATTTAAAGGGGTTATTCAGCGCTACAAAAACATGGCCACTTTTGCACCACTCTTATCTCCAGTTTGGGTGGGGTTTTGAAACTCTGTTCCATCGAAGTAAATGGAGCTTAATTGTAAAGCACACCTGAACTGGAGACAAGAGTGGTGGAAAAGCGGCCATGTTT
The DNA here is from genome assembly GCF_027789765.1 of Dendropsophus ebraccatus. Lineage (NCBI taxonomy): Eukaryota > Metazoa > Chordata > Amphibia > Anura > Hylidae > Dendropsophus > Dendropsophus ebraccatus. The sequence continues at coordinate 43,330,658 of NC_091467.1, forward strand.
TTGTAGTGCTGGATAACCCCTTTAAACATTAGAACGGTCAATTTGAAGGCTTCTGTGCTGAGACTCCCCTAGAAGTTATGCTTACATTGTTGGCTATTAATTTTAAAGGGAACATGTCATTCCTTTCATGTTGCCTGAAGTATGAGTCATTAGGGTGGCCATTGGTAGATCTCCCCCTGTTCATAGACAGGGGGAGATCAATCAAGGCTGGTGGGGTGGGAAGAAGCAGCTAGGGACCACCCAGATGACTTCCAGGCAACAGGAAAGTGAGGAATGGCTACCTTTTGAATGGCCGGCATGTGATACAGTGACTGTTTCTTCTGATTTTTTGATCGCCTTCAGTCTGTAAAGGGGGTCATATTGAGGAGATTTCACACGAAAAAGCCCCTGCAGTTCTGTGCTCCGCCACCCGGAGGATACTTTACCTGGTCCACACTCCGGCTGCATCTCCGGCCCCCGGAGGTCCCGCCCAGCCAATCGTGGCTGCGGCAGGGCAGTGCACTGATTGGTTGAGCGGGACCTATGGGAACCAGGAGCCTAAGATGTAGCCGTAGCATGGACCAGGTAAGGTATGCTCCGGGCTGCGGCAGGTTAGGGGGGGTGGCAGGTTAAGGGGGATGACAATCCCGCTGTGAGTATGTAATCTCATTGAAGCGACAGGGAAGGTATCTGCAGTGTGAAATCTGCTGTGGATATGGTACGTGTGAACCCACCCTAAAGAAGCACTCCTGCATTTTATAAGCTGAAACATTCCTGGAATCCTTTGCTTTAGCTGGGTCATAAGATCTCATGGTGACCCAAATGGGAAAGGGGGGGAGGAAGTGTTCTGTATGCATTATATTAATGACCTAATTTTATTGTCATTCACAGGGAAAATTTTGGATGCAACTGGAAGATACATGTTTGTGTTCATAATTGCTGGGACTGAAGTGGTCACTTCTGCATTAGTATTAACTTTAGGCAATTTGCTCTGCATTAAAAAAAAGGCTGAAGAACCACACGGTGAAGAGGAAATTGCTGAAATAGGGGAGATCAATAAACTGGAGGACAAGGCACCCGAGAATGAGAAGGCAGAACCTGCTGAGGCGGAAGAGTTCTTGAAAGAAGAAGAGAAGGAGAAGAACGGTGACGTTGTAACTAATCCAGAAACCTGTGTGTAAAGGATGACTGGACGTTAAGCAGAATTTATTTATAGCATTAGGGTTGTGCCAACCATGGATCACTCCAATGTATTCAGGAAACAAAGCAACCTATAAAGAGGTCGGAGCAAACAGTTAGTTTCTAAAACAGTCTAAATTGTTAGCTACTACTATTGTTAACTGTTGTACCAACCCAGGGCACTAAAGCTTGTTTGGGTTCACAAATTTTAGATTTTTAACTTTTTTTTTTTTTTATTTGTTGTGTCCACTGTAAATGTCTTTATATTTATCATTTTATTTATGGTGTCTCGTTATGAACTTTTATTTGATTTTTGGTTATATTTGGTATTGCACTGAGTCAATTATATGTACGTATAAACATATAATTTTTTAAAAAGAATAACTGCGTGCCTTATTTCATGCCAGGTAGTTTGACAATGTTATATTGTTATTGTCTACGGCAGCAGACTTTCTATAGGCTATGCTGCATGCCTTACATTAATTTGAAGAATGCATTACCCCATTTTGTTTAAATTTTTTTTTACTTATTAAACAGATTTTTTTTTCCTTCCTAAAAATAGATTTATTTGTCCCCTTTAAAAGACAACTCCCGCACTAATTAAAAAAAAACAAAATCAATCATAAACATAGTTTTCACATTTACTATCCCTCCTGAGTCTGTCTCCGTTTGAATTTCCAGCTGCTTGCAGGTCCCTGAAACTCCAGTTGCTGTATTCATTTCTTCTTTACTTCCTGGTTGGGCTTTTCCACAATGCACTTTGTCTACTGTGATGTCTGCACGGAGGAAAGAGGAGATAACAGGATTCATTCACTCACTGACTGTACTGAGCACTGGGAGAGAGGGGTAGGAGGGGGGTCCCTGTAACTGCTGGGGAAAGAGAAGAAGATTCATTCACTGACTCTGTAGAACTGTTAGATAGCTTACAGCTTGCTCAGCCAATCAGAGCTAAGCAAGCTGAGTCATCTGACAAGGGAGGCTGGCCTAACAGGGCTTATACCAGCCTCCCTCTTGATGACATCATTGTTACAAGATGGCTGCCACAGAGCAGCCTGGTGACAACAGTCATCAGATATGAATGAGTTTACTTCACTTCCTGGTTGAGGGTTGAGGGGGGGGAAAGATAGGGAAGGGGGCAAGATAGGTGATTGAAGTATATTACAAAGTTATATAACTTTGTAACGTGTTTCAGTTACTGAGAAAAAGCTTTTCACGGGAGTTGTCCTTTAAATGCTATTCTCTGTACATGCTTTCATAGGTGGTGTAATTTTGCCTGAGCTGTGGTTCAAAGCATTCTGATATATGTTTTACTAGAAAATGTACCCGGCGCTGCCCAGGTATAAAGTGTCAGTGTGTTCATTAGATTTGTTCTAAGGTGCCCAGGAGGCCAAGCTAAAGGTATTGTTTCATCTTGAGTTAACCATTGGAATTAGTGTATACCTGTAGTGCATAGTTGGAGGGGTTCTGTATACCCACAGTGTATAGTTTTTAGGGGTCTTGCATATCTGTAGTGCATAGTTGGGGGGGTTGTATACCTATAGTGTATAGTTGGGGGAGGGTCCTGTATACCTGTAGTGTGTAGTTGGGGGGGCTGTATACCTGTAGTGTATAGTTGGTGAAGGTCCTGTATACCTGTACTGTATAGTTCGGGGGTCCTGTATACCTGTAGTATATAGTTGGTGCTGTATACCTGTAATGTATAGTAGGTGGAGGTCTTGTATACCTGTAGTTTATAGTTTGAGGGTCCTGGATACCTGTAGTGTATAATTGGTGAAGGTCTTGTATACCTGTAGTATATAGTTCGGGGGTCCTGTATATCTGTAGTGCATAGTTTGAGGGTCCTGTATACCTGTAGTATAGAGTTGGTGGAGGTCCTGTATACCTGTAGTGTATAGTTTGGGGTCCTATATACCTGTAGTATATAGTTGGTGGAGTTCCTGTATACCTGTAGTGTATAGCTTTGGCGTCCTGTATACCTGTAGTATAGAGTTGGTGGGGGTGCTGTATACCTGTATTATATAGTTGGTGGAGGTCTTGTATACCTGTAGTGTATACTTTTGGGTTCCTGTAAACCTGTAGTGTATAGTTTGGGGTCCTGTATACCTGTAGTATAGAGTTGGTGGGGTTCTTGTATACCTGTAGTGTATAGTTTTGGGGTCCTGTATACCTGTAGTGTATAGTTTGGGGTCCTGTATACCTGCAGTATATAGTTGATGGAGGTCCCGTGCACCTGTAGTGTATAGTTTTGGGGTCCTGTATACCTGCAGGGTCGTATTTACCATTAGGCACCCATGGTCTGGTGCAAGGGGCAGTACCATCCCGTTCAGACTTGCCAGAAAATCTGGTGTCTTTTCGAGGGGGGTATGACGGTATTGGTCAGGTCTGGTATAGCGGTGTTATCCAGTCACAGTATGGCGGTATTAGTCAGGTCTGGTATGGCAATGTTATCCAGTCACAGTATGGCGGTATTGGTCAGGTCTGGTGTGGCGGTGTTCTCCAGTCACAGTGTGGCGGTATTGGTCAGGTCTGGTATAGAGGTGTTATCCAGTCACAGTATAGCGGTATTGGTCAGGTCTGGTATGGCAGTGTTATCCAGTCACAGTATAGCGGTATTGGTCAGGTCTGGTGTGGCAGTGTTATCCAGTTATAGTATGGCGGTATTGGTCAGGTCTGGTATGACAGTGTTATCTAGTCACAGTAAGGTGGTATTGGTCAGGCCTGGTGTGGCGGTGTTATCCAGTTACAGTATGGCGGTACTGGTCAGGTCTGGTATGGCAGTGTTATCCAGTCACAGTATAGCGGTATTGTTCAGGTGTGGTATGACAGTGTTATCCAGTCACAGTATGGCGGTATTGGTCAGGCTTGGTGTGGCGGTGTTAAATGTGACCTCTGGAGCTATTACCTACCTATCCTGATGTTAATTGGTGAGTGAGAATGGGGCATCTTCAGTTTTAGTGCTTAGGGCAGTAGCAGCTGGTAATACTGTCCTGTATACATGTACTGTATAGATGGAGTAGGGGGTCCTGTATACATGTACTGTATAGATGGAGTAGGGGGTCTACCAGTTATTACTGTGGATCTGTTATAAGGCAGCTGCCCTAGCAACCATTGCTCCCTGTGAAAATGAAAGCAGTAATCCTATTGGTTGCTAAGGCTCCCAACTGCCGTGTCTGCTGGAGACATGCAGCTAATTATATCACCTGTGTTTGCAGTGAGGAGATTTTCCCATTCATCTCTATGGGGCGCCGCTCTTCCCCCTCCCCTCCCCCTTCCCTCCTCTCCTGTACATCTGGCGGGTACGGGACCTTCGCAATAACCTTCCTGGGCACCCAATGTATCTATGTGCCAAATTTGGGGTCAAACGGTTCAGGCGTTTGGAAGTCTATTTGGGACAGACAGACTTTCTGTCAGGAACCGGACAGCAGGACAATACAAGACAGTGAGCCCTAAGCTTAGCCCCGCCCACTGTCCTCTACCTATTTGCCACAATCCGCCCTAAGATGGCGGCGAGCAACTGGGCGGCAGTCCCTTCACTGGCTAGGTGGGACACAAAGACAAGACAGACAGACAAAACACAATAAAGAATGGTCGACAGTCCGGGTCACAACAATCGGGGAGCGCAGTACAAAAACACAATCCAAAAAGCAAGGTCAATAAACAGGCAGTATGGTCAGGGGCAGGCAGCTAGCAGGGATAGTCAGAATACAAGGCAAAGTAGTCAGAATAAACAGAGCTAAACAGAGGCAGAAGCAGGCTGAGACAAGCTCAATATCCGGCAGTGAGAGGCAGGCTGGCAGACACTATATAGGAGACCAGAGGTCTAGTGCAGGAGCTGATTGGACCAGACCCCTAATCTCCTCAGAACACCTGGGGCAAGAGCAACCTGACTGGCAGGGAGAACAGTCTATCAGACTAGCTAACCAGCATCAGAGTTAACTCCGGAGTGGCCAGGAGTATCTCAGGCAAAGCGGGTGTGGCTGAACAAACACAGAAGGAAATAGAGCAGTGTTCAGACAAGGTTCAGGACACTGCACAAACATACAAAAACAATGAATATCAGCGCCATCTCAGGCGCGCAGCACGAGCCAAGGGGCGCACGGAGTTCGGCACAGGCACATTCATGACACTTTCATTTTTATTATATATATATATATATATATATATATATATATATATATATATATAGATGGCACCTTGACCATAGTCTGGAGTTGGTTCATGGACTTCTGTGGAAAAATTGTCTTGGCAAGCTCTGTGACCTGTGCAGAGGTAATTGTGTGAGCAGTGAATCACCTATTGTGAATGGTGGCTGATTCTTGTCACCATTGTGATCTTGCCTATAATTATAATGAAATAATTGCCAAGAAGTGATCTTTTTATAGGTTTAGACTCTTATGCATATATGGCAGCTAGAGTGAAAACTGCAGTTTGGGTTTGTTTTCTTTTAAACTTTAACATTTAAACTGTTAGGGGTCATTCTTGCATCCAGTGCACGATCCATAATTACCTATAATGACCCCATAACATAAACTTTATTTAAACCAGGGATTGGGAATAGAGATGGGCCAATCTTCTCCAAACCTGAACTCTCTGCATTTGATTACCAGTGGGGCTGAAGAAGTTGGATGTAGCCCTAGGGAGTCCTGGAAAACATGGCTACAGACATGTTTTCCAGGTACCCTAAGAGTCCTAAGTTAGGACTGCATCCAACTTCTTACAACATTTTTATGTTACACATTTTTAAAGAATTTTTGGTGTTTTTTTTCTAATTTTCCATTTTCTATTTATATTATAACATAATCCTGAGATCTTGTTGTTTTTATTCTCACCACTGGGGCTAAAACTGACTGAAACTCCCTGTTGTGTCTGTAGTGATAAGAGAAGGTTGCTGTAAAATGTTTTTGCAGCATTCCAGCATCATGTGACACCAGTATTTGGAGGAGACAATCGCAGCTCCCTGAGAAATGACCTCTTCACAGGTCACAGAGCACGCTGAGTAATGTTTTACATTCATCTCAAGGGGACAGAGTCTGTCTATTGTCATCTATGTCCATGAGTCTTGCATGTCACTAAATTTTGTTAAAACAGCTTAGGCAATATGGCAACCCCAATAACAATGTACAAAAAAATAAAATTAAAAGAATTTTAGTCAGAAAATAGAAACAGGTTAAAAAAAGAAATTTTTTTAATATTTGGCTCTAATCAGTAAATTCTAGGCGAGACATTCCCTTTAAATGCAGAGAGTATGGATTTGGAGGAACCCAAGCATGCTTGAGGTTTGCTTATCTCTAATAGGGAACCTAGACGAATTCCTCCAGCTGGAGGACCTCCAGAGGACCTAAGGTTTCCATCCCTGATTTTAAACAATAGGACATCTATTGATGGCTCATTCCCTGTATGTGGCAGGGATGCTGTATCTCAAAGGCTCTTGTAACAGGAGACATATGCTTCCTATAGTGTAAGCAATAGGAATATTGCAGGACTGTCTTCTTATTGAATATGGGGACCTTAGTGATTTGAGCCCCTAATCCATTTCTGTGTTCAGTTTATATGCAATGTAGACATCAGGAAGTCCGTATTGCATTTCTGAAAGAGGATCATTATAGATGGATAGATATTTGGTTAGATTTACCAGTGCTAGGTGCCCCCTGATACAGTGTCCCGTAAACATGTATTACCAAATAACAAACGGGTTTTAATGAAAAGGGGGGGAAAAACATTGCCAGTTTACATTATGTACCATCTACTAAAATGTAGTTGGACACCTCTAATTTTATTCACCTTCACCAATTTCAGATGGTGGAGTTTTCTCGATAGGGTTAAGGTGCAGGCTCTAAGCAGGCCAATCCATTCGATTACCTCATTGTCATCATACAAAGCCATGGTCAACCTCGTATCGACAGTGTTGACAACTACACCTTTCTCAAAATCAAAGGGTTCGAAATTGTGCAGCTTCTTGGATGCAACTGATGCCGATGTTCTTTCCCACATAATAATGATCAGCAGTGACTGTGATGTTTCTCAGGACCGCATGATTTGGCTGATTACAGGGGTGTCCAGTTATTTTCTAGTAGATAGTGATAAAACTGCTTATTTTAGTAAAGGCTGCAACCACTTCAAAAAGGTACAAAAAGGTTTTAGTTTTTTTTTAAGCATCACACCGGAAATAGAGTTCCTCACAACTACAATAAAGGCATGGGTAGCCTTACTGCTTATATAGCGATGTAGCCATGCAAGCGGTTTGGAATATGGTAGAAAAACTAACTTAAAGGGAACCTGTCACCCCCTGTGCCTGGGTGACAGGCTCCCGACCCCCCACTACAGCCCCCTATACTCACCTGATCCCGCTTCTGGATATGGTTGGGTCACAGAGATATCAGCCGCTGCAGCCCGGCGCGTGCGTTGAGAGATGAGTCCAACGCTCATAGAGAATGACGAAGCGGTGGACTCCGGGACCCGGCGGGATCAGGTGAGTATAGGGGGCTGTAGCGGAGGGTCGGGAGCCTGTCACCCCGGCACGGGGGGTGACAGGTTCCCTTTAAAGGTCAGGTGTATTAGCAAGTACAGTAAGTAAGTGAACCTTGTCTTAGAGGACCAGAAAATCTTTAAAAAGCACAAATAAGAATTAAGAATTAAGTGGTTGTTCAGAGTCAGGAATTATCATCATTATCATTATGTTGTCTTTACATTTGAGAAAATATGTGACTTGTGGTGCGCACTTGTCACCACTACTTCCTAGTTCTTGTTAATATGTCGTGTCAGCAGGAAGAGCCTCTTTAAAGCAAATGTACCATCAGTACATTCGCTTTAAGATTTTCACATGGATAGAACAACGCCGATGCCGTGGTCCTTTTTTCAACCGCGGCCCGGTTCCTGCATAAAATTCCCTTCATTGATTCCAATGGAGCCGTGTCATAGAAGGGCAGGGGTTTCCCCCCACTGGGGTCGGGAATAGAACAGTGCTGTACGGGGAAAAAGGACAGCGGTACCTGCTTCCCCGCGCCGGCGCCGTTCTATTCATGTGAAAATCTTAAAGTGAATTTACTGATGGTACATTCGCTTTAACCAATTACTGGTCACAGCTGTGTCAATTATTAGTGCCTCAATTAATAGCTAAAAGATGAAACATCAACAGGAACCAGTAAGGTAGTGGTGACTGGGAGCTGTAGGGGATCAGAGTCGTTGAGTATGGGTACTTTTACACCAACAGATCTAACGAAAGATTATCTGCCAAATATTTGAAGCCAAACCCAGGAACAGACTATAAACAGAGAACAGGTCATAAAGGAAAGACTGGATTTCTCCTCTTTTCAAATCCACTCCTGGGTTTGGCTTCAAATCTTTGGCAGATAATCTTTCGTCAGATCTGTTGGTGTAATAGTACCCTATCACATTAGGAAAATATCTATTAAAAAAAATTATATATACCAAAATGTGATTGGACACCTGTAACACACTATTTAAACTATATATGTCATATGAGCATTTCTTTCTAATGATGTGAACTAATACCATAAAAAATTGTTATTACAGATTATGAAACCTATGTTCAGACATTGATTTGTAGCCGTAGCATGGACATTAAAAAGCTGTCTCACATGTATCTAAAATTAGCCTTACTAGTAGTTATTTTAAAGGTCTGTCCTACTTCCCATATGAGAGCCTACAAGGATATCTTGTTTTTCCTTTTTTCTGATTTATCTTGGTTATGTAAGTATAAAAGGTTGAACTGGATGAACTTATGTCTTATAGCTGATAGCAATATGTATAAGGCTATGTTCACACTACATAAAAGTAGGGCCGTCATTGCCATCGCACTTTATGCAGCGTGGAACATTGCCTATTCCTCTATGGGATCCTGGCCGGAGCGCATACACATCGTATACGCTCTGGCTGGAATCCCGTGCTGCGCAGCAAAGAACTGACATGTGAGTTTTCTGCGGCCACAATTCAGTGAATTGCGGCTGTAGAAAACCCTGTCAGTTCACACAATGAAGCGAGCGGCTCCGGCCGCTTGCTTCATTGTGCGCTATGGGAAGTTCTAATGCGGGCGTGCGCTGATGCGCCCGCATCAGAACACTACGGCTATAAAGATCATCCTGCAGTACCGGCCAGGATGATCTTTGCAGAGACTGGCCGCTCCGTGACCTGGCTGGGTCACGCAACGGCCGGTCTCTCACAGCGTGTGAACATAGCCTAAAGGTGTGTATAGCCAATCTGTATACAAGTGCTGTCCAACCCCTAAATTTCAATACCAAAGGTGCACACTGAAACTAAACTAATTAGATAAGATTAATCTAACCTCCTGATATAGTGCCAGGGATGCTGAGGAGGAAGATATGTGTTGGCGTAATCTTTGGCAGAGAGCACCATTGATAATCAGCAAAGGGGACTGGACGATGCTGTGGGGGCGGGGCAGTGCTCCCGGACAAAGATTACACCAATTAACAGCACAGGATTGGCGCAGAGGAGGGAGGTAAAGACTCATACCTTCCTCCTCAGTGTCCTGGGTGCTATATGAGGCTATTAGTGAGTTAGATTTGTCTAACCTGCTGATAGTTCCCCTTTGGGAAAAAAGTCAATTCTTTCAGCGGATAGCTGAATCAGCCGGCCCATAGAATGATATCTATGGCACGGACAGAGAGGGGCGCGTACAGGCAACGGAATACAGCGGAATTTATCTGTGAGAATTCCGTAGTCTCAACCCACCCTTCGAGCCAATCCTAAAATGCAAAGAGACACTATTAAATAGAAAAATTATCTAGAAAGAATTATAATGAAAAATAGTGGATGCAAAAAAATAAATATTTCATTGATTATGCAAGACGTGAAAATAGGGAAAAATCCCCTATTCAGTCAAAAGTTTAGACACCAAAAAGCAAAAAAAAATTTTTTTATAAAAATATATATCATGGCTAGCTATTGTAACGCTGTAATGTGACGGTGCTTTGCTACTTGCCAGCTGGAGTCTGGTCCTGGCTTCCTTTTTCTGGCTTGGCATTTTTTGTGTTTCACTACCTCACAGTGATTTTTTTTTTTTCTGTGAGGGTTTGCATCATTTCAGGTAAAGAACACGCCAACAACTTTGAACATTTTGTTTTCTTTTTACAAGTACAAAATAACAGAAAACTTCAGTGGACATAACTATTCACCTCTCCCAAAGTCCGTATATGTACAGCCACCTTTTGCCGCAATTAGAGCTGCAAGCCGTTTTGTGTCTCTATGAGCGTGCCACATCTTGCCACTGGGAGTTTTGAGGATTACACTGATGAACAGCAATCTTCAAGTCTCACAACAAATTCTCTATTGGATTAAAGGGGTTATTAATGCTTACCTCTCTGTGCTACCCCGGAGTTCTGCAGTGTCTCTGGTGTCCCCCACTGGTTGCAGCTGCTGCCACTGCTAATCACTGGCCATGGTGATGTCCCATCTCAGTCAGTGATTCGCTGAGCGCGCTGTCACTCCCGAGACTAGTTTGTCTCCGAAGAGGCTGCGACCAGTGGGTGACATCAGAGACACTGCAGAAGAATGCCAGGGGAATGCGGAGAAGTAAGCGTAGGCCCCTGGGGCCTTTCAAAAAACCTGTATATACTGACAGACCACGTGACACTTTGATTTCAGGTGGACTTCATTTAACTAAACAAGTGACATCCAAACTAAATTGGCTGCACCAGAACTTTGAGGGGCTTCATAGAATACATGTGCACATGGCAATTTTTCTTTTTTTTTTTAAATATATTTCTCTTTCCTTTTCACCAACCTTTTCACCTATTTTGTGCAGATGCATCACAAATAATCCAGATTTAAAAAAAATTAAAATTTTAAAGGGAAACTCTTAGCAGGTTCATGCATACGAACCTGCTGCTATCCTCCAGTAGCCGTAGCACCGGTGGGGATTGAACAGGGTTAAAACATTCTTAGGCTGGGTTCACACTACGTTTTTGCAATCCGTTTTTTTTTTTCAACTTTTTTTTGCATCCGTTTTGATCCGTTTTTCTATTGAATTCTATTATAAAAAGAACGGACACAAAAAAGAGGTCGACTACGTTTTTGTGTATGTTACAAAAAATGGATCTGTTTTAATCCGTTTTTTATAATGGAATTTAATAGAAAAACGGATCTAAACGGATGCACACACATGCATCCGTTTTTTCAATTTGTTTTTTTTTTTGAAAAAAAACGGATGAATAAAATGGATTGCAAAAACGTAGTGCGAACCCAGCCTTAAGTCGAGTACCCCTTTTAAAGGGATACTCCGGCCAAAATCTTTTTCCCAGTAATTGAAACACATTACAAAGTGAGGCTGCATTCCCACGTTCCGTGATCCTGACGGATCACGGACGTGGAATGCATGTACCGGGAGACTGTATTCATAAGCGCCGCGCTGTAGTAACAGCACCGCGCGGCTGATTCATTACAGCGCGGCGCTTATGAATACAGTCTCCCCCGCCCCCAGCATCTGATTACAGATGCTGTCCAGGCGCGGGGGGACTCCGGTACATGCATTCCACGTCGGATCACGGAACGTGGGAATGCAGCCTTATATAACTAAATCACCTATCTGCCCTCCTTCCCTATCCCTCCAACCAAGAAGTGAAGTAAACTTATTCTTACCTAATGACTGCTGACCCCAGGCTTTTCTATCGCTGCCATTTTGTGACAATGACATCATCAAGAGGCAGGTCTAAGCCCTGTTAGGCCAGCTTCCCTTTGTCAGATGACTCAGGTTGCTTAGGTCTGATTGGCTGAGAAAGCTAGACATCAGTTAGACATCACAGGAGACAAAGTGCACCATGGGAAGCCCAAACCAGGGAGTGAAGAAAAAAATGAAGACACCAACTGGAGCTTCAGTTCAGTGTTTTGGGTTTCTTTTTTATCAGCGCCGGAGTTTTCCTTTAAGGCCAGAATGTGTGACAGGTAGAGATGAGCGAACCGGGTTCAGGTTCGAGTCGATCTGAACCCGAACGTTCGGCATTTGATTAGTGGTGGCTGCTGAACTTGGATAAAGCTCTAAGGTTGTCTGGAAAACATGGATACAGCCAATGACTATATCCATGTTTTCCACATAGCCTTAGGGCTTTATCCAACTTCAGCAGCCACCGCTAATCAAATGCCGAAAGTTCGGGTTCGGATCGATTCGAGCATGCTCGAGGTTCGCTCATCTCTAGTGACAGGGGAAGGGGTTAAAATACAATGTTATTGATCTGGATTATTGCTGTTATTTTCTTTACAGCACTCACAGTGCAGGTTAAATAAGGTTTATTTTATAGCCCAGGTCGTTATGGCTGCAGCCATATAAATATGTACTTTTTGGCTGCTGAACAGGTTTACATGTACAAACCAGAAGATAATTACAGCCGTTGTATCAACAGCATAATTTTCTTCCCCTTATTTTATGTAAACACTTGGACAGTGTGACTGCATTAACCGTTTACTGCCTTCATGATGCTGCCTTTTTTTTATCAGGATCCTTCATGATCTATTAATTTTTTTTTACCTTTCCACTCACATATTTTTTTTAGTGGCACAATTTTGGATAATATAATTTCAACGGGGAGCCCAGTCAATCAGCCCGTCAACCATCCACACACTGCGCACTGACAGAGAGTGGTGACTAGTCATGGGCGACTCCATGCCCAGATGACTAGTTGCAGTCTCTCTCCCTGCCTCGCATGCCAGAAGTCTAGTGAAATGTAAAAATGCAATAGTCAACAGGTCTCCTGTAGTTCCCGATCCGGTGACATTACGACCTGGCTCAAAAAAATACCCACTTAGACAGTGATTGAGGTGGGACACCTTCGCAGTCACTAACTGGCTGAGCAGGTAGTTCCTGCCGGGTCGTGACAACAGCGAAACTGGAAGAAAACTTTATGCTGCAGGTAAGATTAGACCGAATTTCTTTACTGCTTTTGCTCAATAAAAATACTTAAATGTGTTTTAAGTTTGTCACCATTTAAAGAGAACCAAAAGGTTTTATACCTTTGTGTCTGCAGATTTGGGATTACTGATGAGAATTCACATGGGGTACTTTAGTTTTTTTCACCACTTTTTCTACTGAAACAGCCTGATAAATTAGGGTATGGGGAGGGGTTTGGGTGTGGAGATACAATGGGGGAGAGTTATCAAACATGGTGTAAAGTAAAACTGGCTCAGTTGCCCCTAGCAACCAATCAGATTCCACCTTTCATTTTCCAGTGTCTGTGATAAATGAAAGGTGGAATCTGATTGGTTGCTAGGGACAACTGAGCCAGTTTCACTTTACAACATGTTTGATAAATCTCCCCCATAGTGTAAAGCAAAACTGGCTCAGTTGCCCCTAGCAACCAATCAGATTCCACCTTTCATTCCTCACAGACTCTTTGGAAAATGAAAGGTGGAATCTGATTGGTTGCTAAGGGCAACTGGGCCAGTTTCACTTTACACCATGTTTGATAAATCTCCCCCCCCCCCCCCACACGGGTTTTGATGGAAAAATGGGGTGGTATATCCAGGGCTATAATTTAGTTTGTAATGCCCTAGACACTTTTGCTTACATGCCTTAAAGCACCAGAGGGCACAAAACAGACGTGGGCCGGTAAAGGAGTGTTCTTTTTGGTCCTGCTATGCATTTATATTTGAGATAAAGGTGAATGCCGCTGAAGACTTCTCCTTATTTATACTTCAAGGTGGACTATGTGTGTTAGCTGAGCACCTGAGTTTGATCTTGGTATTTCTCTAATTGCCTGAGCCTGCAATTAGTAGTGTCGGTGTAATGGTCCTTTTACACGGAACGATTTATCGTTCGAATTTGCACGATGACGATCGAATTCGAATGATAATCGTACGTGTAAACGCAGCAAACGACGAGCAATAAATCGTTCATTTTGATCTTTCAACATGTTCTCAAATCATCGTTGATCGTTCGCAAAAAATTCGCAGAACGTTCAGTGTAAACAGTCTTTCAACGATTTCACCTATGTGTGAGATAGGCTTGAACGATCGCAAAACGATCGCATAGCGAATTTTCCGTACGATGAATCGTTCCGTCTAAACGCTGATCGTTATAAAAAAAAAAAAAATCATTTTTTTCATTCAAAATCGTGCGATCGTGCGAATTATCGCTCCGTGTAAAAGTACCATTAGGGCTCATGCACACTGAGCAAAAGGCGAGGAATTAAAGAGGAATCCGCTCTTAAATTCTGCTTGAAATTCCTCCCATAAAAGAATGAACAGGGCAATGTTCTCATTGTGTTCAATGGGATTTTCGCTCTGTTGTTCACACTGCAGAATTTCCAAGCAGAATTTTCTGCCACAGATCTGCTTTCCGCCCAAAAGGGCCAGTTCACACTGAGCAAGATCGTCGGAATCCCACCGTGCTCAGTGCGCTGCTGTAAGTGAATGGAGAGGGCGCGCGCTCGTCCGCTGCCGCAGCTCTCCACTCGCAGGACTAACATGTTAGTTCTTTGAGCGGAGAGGAGAGGGAGCGGACGAGCGCGCACCCTCTCATTCACTTACAGCAGCACACTGAGCACGGCGGGATTCCGCCACGGAATTCCGACGATCTTGCTCAGTGTGAACTGGCCCTAACAAAATAGCATGTCACTTCTTTTGGCAGAATCTGCTAGAGGAATCCTATAGAAGTCAATGGGACTTGAATTGTGCTTGCATTCCACTCGAATTCAGCTCCTATTCTGCTCTAAGCAGAATAGAGGCTCATGCACACTAAGCAAAAGGCGAGGAATTGAAGAGGAATCCGCTCTTAAATTCTACTTGAAATTGTAAAAGAATGAACAGGGCAATTTCTTATTGTGTTCAATGGGATTTTCGCTCAGTTATTTACACTGCAGAATTTCCAATTTTCGGCCGCAGATCTGCTTTCCGCCCAAAGTAGTAACATGTCACTTCTTTTGGCAGAATCTGCTAGAGGAATCCTATAAAAGTCAATGGGGCTTGAATTCTGCTTAAAATTCAGCTTTCCGACGGCTCCATAGACACCATTCTATGGGCCGGCGTATTCCGCGATCTGCTGAAAGAAGTGACATGACACTTCTTTCAGCATATAGCTGAATACGCTGGCCCATAGAATGGTGTCTATGGGGCCGGCGGAAAGGTGCCCAGATGTGCGGGCGGACAGCTGACGGAATTCCGATGACATTTTCCGCGAGAATTTCTCAGTCTGAACCCACCCTAAGGGTGGGTTCACATTGAGGAATTCTCGCGTCAATTCTTTCAGCGGAATCATAGAATAGTGTCTATGGAGCCGACGGAAAGGCGCGCGTGCGTGAGCACATACAGCCAGCGGAATTCCGGAGTTTATCCACGAGAATTCCTCAATGTGAACCCACCCCTATTCTGCTCAGAGCACAATAGAAGAGGAATTTCAAGCAGAAATCTTCAAGCAGAAATTCCTCATCTTTTGCTCAGTGTGCATGCAGTGGTTTTGCAGTAAATTTAGGACTGGCCCTCCAGAGATTTCCCCGACAGCAGGCCCATTCAGGAAATCAGGGACTCCTGGGTAAGTGCATCATTTAGTTGCATGAGCGCCTTTAAATGCCCACGCAGCGTCTCTGACACCTTATGTCAGAAAAGAGGCGCAGCAGCAGTTGTGGTGGAGTGGGGGTGGGCCTGTGCTATAGGGGACTACACAGAGGGGCACTTCTATAGCCTCTACTGTAGGGGATTGCACTGCACAAAAGGGGGGGGGGGGTCATTACTATAGGTGTTACTGTATGTCAAAAGTTTTGATCAGTCAGGGTCTGAGTGTTCTCTTATTTCCACAACAAATTGGGAGAAAAAGGCGGGAGAAGTCATGCTAAGCGCATTCCCCTCCCAGCTCTATATCACATGAGGAGACGGCTGTATAATGGAAGGTTATGGGGCACATCTCTCCACAAAGACAGAGAGAGAGGAGAGGATCACATGGCAGTAAGCTCCTTTCCCTGCTCATTTTACTGATCGGTTCTTGCCTGAACACTCAAACCCTGACCAATAAAAAAAAAAAAAAAACAACCTCTGACATCTCTCGGACACCATAAAGGTTTTTTTTTTTATGACAAGTACACCTTATTTGTCCTATGGCATTGTTTAAAGGTCGGGGGGGGGGGGGGTCATCCAGGTTAGTTACAATCAAGGACACCTTTGGTTTTAATAGGCCCTAAAAAATGTTCAGCTATTCTTTTTTTTCCCCATGTGGACAGGATGATAAGACTAGTAATCCTGCACCTACTAGAAAATCCTTACGTGGACCAGTCTATAATGATGCACAAGCTAGTTGGCTTTTTGCCGCTCCTAATATGATCATCTGAGGTTTCTATGCAAAGTTTTGCCAATGGACACCCAGGCCATAAAGTTTCTAGCAAACAGATATTATTGGCTTAAACCTTGTCTTTCCATATTAGGTCACACTTCTCCATAAATCTGGGACACGACAATGAAGGCAGCACTGGAGAAATACCATAAGCCCGGCTTTTGGGAGAACTTGAGATACTTACGGGGAAAAAAAAGCAGATGTTGGGACTGCAAACCTTGCCATGCAGTTATATCTCGTGCAGATATGGAAATGATTACATACATTTTTGCCACAAGACAACTTAAGTGTTTTCCCCAATGCCTAAAAAAAGGCTCTCAGATGCTACTTTTGTATAGTGTTCCTTTAGCTGACTGCTACACACACCTCTACAATGACCTCAAATAGCATTTTGCCCAGTTGAAGTAATTGGACTGAAGGAATCAGGATGGTTATTTCCACAAACTGCCCATTCTGACCAAGCTGTTAAGGAGTATTTCCATCTCAACTAACAGATATACTTGCAGGAATGATAATTAACTTGATGTGCAAGTTTATTTTTGAAAATACATTTAGTAAAATTGCTTCCTCGCAACAGCGACAATTGGGCCGGTCCTTAAGGTTATTTCAGGCTCTGTCCTTAAGGGGTTAAGCAAACAGGCTCCGAGTGGTACAGGCAGTAGGGAGCACAGTGTTTACAAGTAGGTGTCCATTTGTAATTTTACTTTACCCTTAAAGGGAATGTGTCACTTATTTTTTTCTTTTATTATTTTTGTTTCATTTAATTAATATCTTTAAAAGTAGTTAGACTTTGATTCCTGTTTTTATATTTTGTAAAATTAACAATAATGTGCTTCCCTGGGGGCTGCCATTTGCAATTGCATCTGTGTATGTCTCCCTGCACGACACATACACAGTTGCTTTATGGCAGCCCTCAGTACATTGGAGTCAACGGCAGCTCACACACACAGGGAGCTGCAGAGGGAGCCAGACGCCATAGTTGTGGAGCCCCCAGAGAAGGTACACAGTGCCCAGCACTATCCTCAGCAGCTAGCCGCTCTCCCCCTCCTCCTGCTCGGGCTGTGAGACTGATCTGATAATGAGCCGGCAGGACTCAGCTCCGTGCAGGAGGATGGGGGAGGGGACGCACAGAGACTACAGTGCTACATGCTGGGACAGGGGAGCTCGGTCTCAGGAGATAGTGGATGGAGGAGGCAGAAAAGTGTCACTGACCAGAGTAATAAAGAGAAAAGCTGCCAGTGTGTTAACCCCTTCCTTCCCAATGTCAGGACACTGCCTGTAGCTACTACACTGCATCTGCATATGTAATGCAAGGCTAACATGGTATAGATGGGATATATATATGACCTGGCAAAGAATTTCATTTTAGCTCCCAAACAATTAGCAGCAGCTGAGGTCTAGTAAGGGGTTCTGCAGCAGCTGAGGTATGAGGTTCTGCAGCAGCTGAGGTGTATATGAGGTTCTGCAGCAGCTGAGGTATGTGGTATGAGGTTCTGCAGCAGCTGAGGTGTATATGAGGTTCTGCAGCAGCTGAGGTCTAGTAAGGGGTTCTGCAGCAGCTGAGGTATGAGGTTCTGCAGCAGCTGAGGTGTATATGAGGTTCTGCAGTAGCTGAGGTCTAGTAAGGGGTTCTGCAGCAGCTGAGGTATGAGGTTCTGCAGCAGCTGAGGTGTATGAGGTTCTGCAGCAGCTGAGGTCTAGTAAGGGGTTCTGCAGCAGCTGAAGTATGTGGTATGAGGTTCTGCAGCAGCTGAGGTATGTGGTATGAGGTTCTGCAGCAGCTAAGGTGCAGTATGGGGTTCTGTCGCAGCTGAGATGTAGTATGGAGGTTCTACAGCAGCCGAGGTGTGTGTTATGGTCAGAGGCTACTGGAGCCTGAGCTGGGAGCTGCATGTGGACAGAGATCTGAGGGTAGCTTTGGAGCACCAGGAGCAGCTGTCAGGAGACCCACCTGTCTGTATGGGTGTGCGCGTATGATCTCCCCGTATGGGTGTGCGCGTATGATCTCCCCGTATGGGTGTGCGCGTAAGATCTCCCCGTATGGGTGTGCGCGTTAGATCTCCCCGTATGGGTGTGCGCGTTAGATCTCCCCGTATGGGTGTGCGCGTTAGATCTCCCCGTATGGGTGTGCGCGTTAGATCTCCCCGTATGGGTGTGCGCGTTAGATCTCCCCGTATGGGTGTGCGCGTTAGATCTCCCCGTATGGGTGTGCGCGTTAGATCTCCCCGTATGGGTGTGCGCGTTAGATCTCCCCGTATGGGTGTGCGCGTTAGATCTCCCCGTATGGGTGTGCGCGTTAGATCTCCCCGTATGGGTGTGCGCGTTAGATCTCCCCGTATGGGTGTGCGCGTTAGATCTCCCCGTATGGGTGTGCGCGTTAGATCTCCCCGTATGGGTGTGCGCGTTAGATCTCCCCGTATGGGTGTGCGCGTTAGATCTCCCCGTATGGGTGTGCGCGTTAGATCTCCCCGTATGGGTGTGCGCGTTAGATCTCCCCGTATGGGTGTGCGCGTTAGATCTCCCCGTATGGGTGTGCGCGTTAGATCTCCCCGTATGGGTGTGCGCGTTAGATCTCCCCGTATGGGTGTGCGCGTTAGATCTCCCCGTATGGGTGTGCGCGTTAGATCTCCCCGTATGGGTGTGCGCGTTAGATCTCCCCGTATGGGTGTGCGCGTTAGATCTCCCCGTATGGGTGTGCGCGTTAGATCTCCCCGTATGGGTGTGCGCGTTAGATCTCCCCGTATGGGTGTGCGCGTTAGATCTCCCCGTATGGGTGTGCGCGTTAGATCTCCCCGTATGGGTGTGCGCGTTAGATCTCCCCGTATGGGTGTGCGCGTTAGATCTCCCCGTATGGGTGTGCGCGTTAGATCTCCCCGTATGGGTGTGCGCGTTAGATCTCCCCGTATGGGTGTGCGCGTTAGATCTCCCCGTATGGGTGTGCGCGTTAGATCTCCCCGTATGGGTGTGCGCGTTAGATCTCCCCGTATGGGTGTGCGCGTTAGATCTCCCCGTATGGGTGTGCGCGTTAGATCTCCCCGTATGGGTGTGCGCGTTAGATCTCCCCGTATGGGTGTGCGCGTTAGATCTCCCCGTATGGGTGTGCGCGTTAGATCTCCCCGTATGGGTGTGCGCGTTAGATCTCCCCGTATGGGTGTGCGCGTTAGATCTCCCCGTATGGGTGTGCGCGTTAGATCTCCCCGTATGGGTGTGCGCGTTAGATCTCCCCGTATGGGTGTGCGCGTTAGATCTCCCCGTATGGGTGTGCGCGTTAGATCTCCCCGTATGGGTGTGCGTGTATGAGCTGCCTGTCTGAGTGTACATCAGGGAGGAGCAAATTAATGGTAGTAGTGAAGTGCTTCGCTTCGCATGGCCGTCGGCTTGTCAGCTGGCTGCATTTGAGTTCTGCTCTGCATGTCTGGATAAGTGGGATACAGTCCTGGGTGAAGTTTTGCAGGACTGTATCCAGATTTTCAAATCATCTGGAGCAGAGCTGAGGTGTATTAAGTTGGCTGGGGACACACTTCTATCAGTATCTGTACTGCTATACAGACAAAATGGCACTGCTCCTTTCCCCTCTTTGTTCTGTGAAAAGAGGGGGGAGGTGATGATGTCACAGCAGTAAAGCAGAGACTGCCTCTTTTCAGCAGCTGTATTTCAGGTTACTTTTTACCTGCTGGAGCTCCCCCCAGGGGCCATCAGTGGGAAATATGAAAAATTAGATCATTAATTTTTCATATTTCCTTACATGTAAAGAATATAAATAACATATATAAATTAACCAAAAACAACAAATGTAATTTTAACACTTTCCAATTTTTTTTTTCTTTGTGACACATTCCCTTTAATAGCTCCAACACAAAATCTCTCCCCCCCCCCCCCCAAAAAAAGGGTATGAAACAGAATTGTAGAAGTTACGAATTTATTATTTACACACTTTGTAAAGTACACAAATACAGTAGTGATACAAATTGTTTTCTCAGCAATAAGTATCAATGAACAGGATTTCTTAAGATCCCAGGAAAACATTCTGTCATTATGGCAAATGAGGGAATGGTCGCTCCCCTCGGTTGTAATTTACTATGCTTTCAAACAGTATGTAAAGACCTTGTGTACAGTGGTTAGAAAAGTTGGTTAGTTAACAGGACATTCACAGATATTTACAGAGAAAAAGCACGTCGTGAAGAATTATACAGAGCACATGGGACATGCGGAAATATTACATGTTAACTAGCATACACAGACGACTCCTTCCATGACGATCCTCACACTTTAGAAATACTTGGTAATAAACATTCTTACAACAATAACACAAAGCCTTACCTATTGTAATTAGCCATCTAACAGACTGCATTCTGTACCATAAAAAGTAATGTGAAGCCTACTGAATAAAGAGATTTAATCTTTAAAAACACAGCTGAAGACCACATCAAACATTGGAAACCCGTCCGTCCTACCCCCTCCCCCCCTATCACCACCCCTATCCCTCACAAAATTTAGACATTCGTCAATATTGCACGACCCAAATCTGGGTAGCCAGTCCTATGAATTTACACCTCTAACAAGGGCCTGTGCTGCCTAATATAGAAGGACAAAGATTAACAATTTCAAAGAGTTACCTCTACGTACACTTAGTGGCTTTCACGGTTTACTTGCTACAGTGATAACTTGAGGCTCAAAACGGTGAGATCTAAACGCTCTAATACCGCACTCCCGTACGGCGATGCTACAAAATGGAAGTGTGTGGCGTGTCTTTTTTTTCTTTTTTTATGATATGAAGTCAAAGGCATCAGGATTGCCATGTTTTATAACCTAAAATTAATGAGAGTGGGGTAAGGGAGGTGGAAAATGTGGGGGGACAAAAAGAAAAGAAAAAAAACCCTCCCAGAAAACTGGAAGGGATTTCACAGAACAGGTTTCCATAACGTGATCGCCAGTGCTTCAAGAACTTTACTTCCTAAAACCCCCTTTATCTAGGAATGCTTTATTAACCCCAGTAAAAACAAAAATGTGAAAAACTAAAATAACATGAAAAATAAAATTAAATAAATTTATTAAAAAGGAGTTGTACACGAAGCCTGTATGTACTAGTATGTCTTCTTACCAGTAAAATCATGGCCAGCGAACCTCTGCACGCTCTCAAGCTACATCACTGTCATTGTGGAGGCAAGACAGACAAGATCTGGCACATTTATTCATGGAAAGTTGTTATTAACAAGAATACATACAAAACCATGTAAAGAAGAAAAAGGACCCCTGAAAAAAAAAAAAGTAAAATAAAATGGCATTTCACTGCTGTATTTGGCGCTTAAAAGTCTACCTCTGCACGGGTGAGCAAAAGTCCTAAAGGGCATCACATCTTTTTCCCAAAGCATCACTTGGCTAGCTGGTCTCGTTGTTCACAACGCCATCTTTGTAAAAAGCATGTAAAGCTCCATCTGGATTTGGTTGCCTTTAATTCTGGGTTTTGTTGCTGTGGTTGTGCCTTTTTCATATTTCATTTTTTTATTTTTATTTTATTTTATTTTTTTGCTAGTGAACCATTGAAAGATTAGCCATGCACTTAACCACCCTTCCATGGGGGAATGTGTTCATCGGTGTACAGTTGAAGGGAAACCACTGGAAGCCACCCGACTGGGGATCTGCAAAGGAAGAAAGTTAAAATTATCTTCACTGTTGTAACAAAGTAACAATGAACTAGTACACTGCGGAGAAAGACACTTGTATGAATAGGAAGATTGAGTATCACAGGAGATTTCTTATGGATTAGCTGATGACAAGATACAAGATGGCTTCTAGAGACATGCCTGTTACCAAATGACTAAGTTCAAGGGTGACGCCAAAACTCCAGCTGCCTCACAAAATATTCTTTATTTTTCCCCAGAACTACCTCAGGATTAAAAAAGGTAAAAACAC
Source organism: Dendropsophus ebraccatus (assembly GCF_027789765.1). NCBI lineage: Eukaryota > Metazoa > Chordata > Amphibia > Anura > Hylidae > Dendropsophus > Dendropsophus ebraccatus. The sequence goes on from NC_091467.1 coordinate 43,353,015, forward strand.
TGATCAAGGCGTCTGATTTTTTTAGATAGAGGAAAAAGCACCTTTCATTACCTAATTATGAAGGGCAGCTGGGAGCCTAGTGAAGGCCTCCAGGCATGCCATGACTGCAAACTCTGCTGCAGGTAGTGGGTTAATATTACATTATATTAAAAGGACTACTCCGGCCAAAACATTTTAATTTGATATTGCATAAGGAAAGTTAGACTAATTCCTAATGTACATTCATTTTGAAAAATGCACGTATAGTGCCATTTCCCTTAATTTAGTAGATCAGACAGGGTTCAGATTCTGTAAAAAACTGTAATGTCACGAATCAGTTGTAATTCCTATGGAGTGTCCAGCAGGGGGTGCACTATATGTAGAAGTCTATGGAACTGTATTGTATATGCAACTGTATGTAATGTATGACAGGGACACAGGGCAGAGAGGGACCAGGCTCACACCACAAGAGAGGGAGATAGATGGCACCAAGCAGGGAGGAAGTGAGGTGCCCGTACATCAAACTACCCCTCCCTTCCTCCCTGCTCGGTGTGTGGAACACATACACATAGTACTACTCCTCCCATCATCTGCTCATAGTATGAGGGGCGGGTGTTGGATGGAGGAATGTATGTGGTGTGGTTATGGTCATCGGTTTAGTGCTACTCCCCCATCATCTGCTCATACTATGAGCAGAGGATGGGAGGAGTAGTACTTTATGTGTCCCACACACACCGTGCAGGCAGGGAAGGGGGAGGTAGCTAGATGTACAGACACTTCTCTCCCTCCCTGCCTGGTGCCATCTATCTCCCTCTCTCTTGGTGTGAGCCTGGTCCCTCTATGCCCTGCATCCCTGTGATACATTACATACAGTTGCATATAAAATACAGTTCTATAGACTTCTAAATATAGTGTGCTGGACACTCCATAGGAATTACAACTGATTTGTGACATCACAGTTTTTTACAGAATCTGAAACCTGCCTGATCTACTAAAAGGAAACAGCAGTATATGTGCATTTCCCATAATGTATATAAGAATTTGTCTAACTTTTTAGTAAAATATTAAAAATACATTTGGTCGGACTTCTCCTTTAAAGCTCCGTAGGAGGACTAAAAGTGTAAATAAAGAAAATATTAAAGAGTTTTAGTATAAAAAATACCCCATTATTAAATATACCTCATTTTCCCATTTTTGAAGTAAAAAATTACCTAAACTACAAAATATACTAACATAATTGGTCCTGCCACAGCCGAAATGTCCAAAGTTATTTGGACATACCTATGGCCAGAATAGTTTTTGACCTCTTAAAAACATGAAACAAAAAGTTGTATATTTCACAAAAATGTATTAATAAAAACTAACTAAACCGCAAAAAATTTGCTTTTTTTTACTGTAAAATCTATTCCTATTTGGAGGACAAAGCACCACGGGCACAGGCCCTGCCCACACTACGGTAATTAGTTTGGATAAGATCATCAGAGAGGCCAACACAAAAAGGAAAAACAACAGGGTCAAGAGTTCGACTTGTGGAACCCTAACAACAAAACAAGACCCTGGGTTCAAAGCAAACCAGAGGGTGGGGGTAGTGTTGCCCAACAGATTCAACAATAGGAATTTCACAGAAAGTGAAAAAATGCAACTTCTGCATGGCTTGTACAGAGGGACACGGCACCACTGACATCCAAAAGCAGTCCGCAAGAATTTAAAAAGAGAAATCACCATTCAACTGGCTAGTGCATGGTGGCCTGAGGCACTTTTCAGCCCAGGCTGGCATCAGAGGAAGCCATGGTATAACCCTGGTAAAGGTTTTAAATGTGGTTACTGACACCCAGGTGGAAGCCCTGCAGACCTGAAGGCAGCCTGCTCAGGGTGTCTCTCTAGCCCGGGTAGGGTGAACAATAACCTAAAGGGGGGGGGGGGGGTGTATGCCAAGATCCTAGGCAGGTAGGCTTCTGGGATGGCAGAACTGACCCAGCCAGCAATATTACCTTTTAAAGCGTTTAAGACCTTGTGAGGATAGCATAATTGCAGGATATGAAAACCATGGCACACAAATTGATTTTTGTAACGTAAATGTGATATTTACTCCACACCTATCAAAGTCAGCAAGATAGACACCAGGAGAAGAGGGGAGGTGCATACAGCAGAGACTTTGTCTCTGGCAATCAGGATGATGGCAGAGGGATGCTCAGTGTCCCTCCAGTGCCCTGTGTCCCTCAGTGTCCCCCTGCCATCACCCTCTCCTGCAGCCAAAGCCCGCACAGCTCTGGAGTCGGGGCATGACATCACCATTTTATCCAGGAAGTTAGGCCTTGATGCAGTAGTAAGTGCAGGGAAAAAAGCACTTTATAAGCCTTTCCTGTAGTAAGTGTATATTGGTGATTTGTATAACTTGTATAACACTACTACTTAAATAAAAAAAAAAAATTGCCGAACTTCTTCTTTAAGGTGTATGTACCTGCACTGTTAGAAATATGGGTGCAGCATGGTGGTATTTTTGAGATGGTTTTATTTCTCGTTATCCCCTAGGATATTGGCCTGCTGTACAGTATCACAGGAGAAGTATATCTTGTAGTAGTAGCAGCTGGCACTGTTCAGTCTCCTTGTATCGCTGTGATTGTAGCAGGCATCTCACTTAAAAGTCCAAAAACCTAGTAAATTGTACATGCGCCATTTTATTGTATCCTATGAATGACAAGGATGTTGCTGTATCATTGATTATAAATTAAATAGTGATAGTATTATAGATCCACTTCCACTGGCTATGTTTTTTTCCAGAAGTATATGGTGCAGGCTTTTTGCCTATTTTATAAGCATGCATGGAGATCTATGCCGGTGTCAGAACAGCAATGTGCACTAAATCAATAAGTGCTTAACAACTACTCAATATGTTTTATTGGGACCCCTGAGGAAGCAGATATATGCGGCGATCTGTCAGTTTATTGCTCTGTACAAGCACTTTGTTACTTTAGCTGATATAAATGCATTACACCTGCTGCCTGGAGGGATCTAGCCACGATTATCTAGGGCAAAGCACACGGGTCTTATTAGGGCTCAAGATGATTTTTATTTATCTGTATACAGTTTTAACTTTCTATGTCCAGTTCTACAGTGTTTATCCACCTAACTATGAATACAATTTGAGGTACTGTATGTGGACTTGTAAGGCTTTCCTATGCCCGTTTAGAATGCTGACCACCGCTCCCCATCATTTACCTTACAAAGTTGGGTGGTTCAGATGAGGAGAGAGCCCATCACTGTTTCATCACTGCTCCTCCCTCTCTCCATCACTACTCAATGTCTCCACCCACCTCCTAAACTGTCCTAAGGTCTAGGCATCCTTGCAGCCTCCCAGGACCATGATTATTAACTCGGCAGCAATGGGGAGTGTTTCAGGCCCTTCCAAACAGGCACAGGATGTATATATGTAGGTACTCATAGGATGCATTAAACTTTTTCTCTTTTTTTTTTTTTTTTTTGCCATAAATGATTCAGAGTGAACACAAACCAAGAAAATAGAGTGAGTTAAAAATGTATAAAAAAAATAAAAATAAAAAAAAAGGATTTCACACATAGAGATCTTGAGAGCTGGTCTGAGCTTCCTGTCAGCCAGAAATCAGACGGCAAACATGAGAGCACCCCCACATTGGCTGATTGGATCGTCAGTAAAATCCATTGTTACAGCCGTACATCTCTATGTAAACGAAGGATGTGAGGCCAACAACAACTAATGTTTATGGTCGCACAATTGCAGCAATTATTTGGGTGGCTTGTAGAGGCACAGCACACAAGGGCCAATCTCACTTGTTTGCGTCCTTGCACTGTCCCTTATTGGGCTATGTAAAAGAACCTGTATCCCCTGTGGATAAACGGCCAGAATATCCACTTTAAAAAGGTAAGGAGTAAAAAAACAAAAAAACAAACAAAAACAAAACTAATTTCACTGCAGCCCTTCAGCAAGTCTAAAATCTGATCAACAAGGTGCATTTATTCCATCAAATGTGAAGGCGGCAAGGCAATGTTTCATTTCTATCACAGAATCTCTCCACATGAAGACATTGATAAGGTTCTATGAGAAACGCTCACATCTGAAGGAATAAAGCACCTTGCCCATTTCATACTTGCTGGAGTGTTGTTTTATTTTTTATCAATGCTAAATTCGGGGCCTTTTACTAAGGTTTGGCCACCAGCTTGCACCAGAACAGTATACTTTTAAACTATAGATCACAGCATTGTACAATTAAAAATGAAACCATTAAAAAAAATGTTCAATTATATCTATATTTTTTTTTCTTTCGCATAAAAGCTTGATATTAACAATCAAAACATACAACACAATGCTCCATAGGCAAACTCTACAGCTATTTATTAACACACATGTACAGTAGCTGAACTGTGTATGTGATGTTATGGCAAGATGGCTGTAATTCATAGGGATTCTTTCTAAAACAACACTCACCCAGTGTTGCCTTCAACCCGAGACTGGGGCGAGCAGCTACTTGCCATGATGTTCGAATGGAATGCTATTCTGAGGTGGGGAAAAGACAGCTGCTTGTCACTGTCCAACAACCCAGTATCTTATTGTGCTTAAGATGCACATTTGCTTTGTGGTTAAGCATACACCCATAAAGCGCCAGCCAGAAGGAAGTGTGAAGCAGTGGCTGAGAAAGTGAGGATCTCCCAGGAAACTCCATTTACTTTCCATAAATGGAACTTCTCATGAGACATTCAAAATTTATACTAATGCTCCAAATCAGCTTATGTATGTGTGGTTAGAGACTGCCCTATAACCACACTAAAGCCTGGCCTTAATCTGCCTAACCTGCTTATGTGTGTTCACTAGGGATGCAAGCATGTAGTAAGCAGGCCCGTGCCAGATCCCACTGAGAAATGCCATCTCTTCTAATCTTCTCAATTTCGTCATCGACCACCATTAAAACCAATACTCATCTAGACACATGGTGGACCATCTAGGCATGTCCAAAGCAGTTTCTGCATCCATAGTGATCACGCCATATTCATGCATAAAAGCTGCACTTTTCATGCGTTCAACAATGTTCACAGAAGCAATCCAATAAGATCTTCAGCTTTAGGATCAAACATGTGAGAATCCAGGCACCGTGTTAAAGCTCCCCTGCAAATAACTGGATGATGCCAGCAGTTTAGATAACTAAGGGACTTTAGATAATCTGACCTACACTACCCTGGCACTATCTGACCCCCATTTTCTCATGCCAGTTAGGGTCCTCTTTGCAAGTGTAGATTTTAACAAGGGCACACAAAAGCTGGAATTTTATTATTTTTTTTAAAGGGAATCTTTCACGTCTAACACCGATTAAGCCAATCAACACATTGCACCTGCTGAATATATTGCATAGGTGCCTACTGTATGAATCTTTTGGCAGCCATAACAATAAAGAAATAAGTGCCTTTTATTATCATGGGGAGTTACAGAGAAGAGCAAACCAGTGACTGACATGCCTACTTGGCACTTTAAAATGCTCTTTTCTTTACAGCGGCACTGGCCAAAAAAAAAAAAAAATTCAAATTCAATATATGAAAAAGCTGCAATCCTTGGCTTATATGGCACTTCGATGTAAACGATTCCCTTTAAAGGTAAAATTATAATCTTTAAAAGGGTTTTTTCCCCACTACCAATTACCTACCATCCACATGATAGGTGATCTTGTGTGATTGGGTCCAACCAATCATGAGAATGGTGGTCTGCAAATCCCCTGCGTAAACAAAGAGGTAGTGTACCTGAACAATGGCCACTCCATTCGCTGTCTATGGGATTGTTAGGGCCATTTTACATTAGATCCTGGATCATCCGTGGCCACAAATTAGTGCTGATCAGTGCGATCTTGTGGATATGTGGTAAACAGTGTTTGGGGGAAACACCCCTTTAGAGGAGGAGAGAGAAGAAAATAAAATAGCCCAATACCCCAACATAAGAAACCGATCTGAACAAAAGGGAGAGGGAAAACTTTAATAGGGCACCTGCCACAAAGACAACGGCTAATTCTTTCACATGGGCAGAGCGCCGATAGCCGATTCAGAAATGATTGGTGCTTGTCTACTTTAAAAATCTAACAACTGTGAGCATTTTGTTGACATCATTGTGCAACTCTCTATATAAGCCACTTTACATTGTTAGCAACACATGTCCTATATACAAAAAGGGATGTGCTGCCATTTTTTTTTTTTTAAATGTCAACTTAATATCTTAACTTATTTTATTGTAAGGCCTGACTGCACTGGCCACTGATCAGTTCATACAATCACAGCCCCATTTAAAGGACCTTTAAGAGGTAAGATTCTAATTAGCAAAAAGCATCAGTTTGTATATAGCGTGTACTGCCCCCCACGGTATATATTTTGGGGGTTAGTTACTGGAAACAAATAAAATCACTAGCTCACTTCCATGATTGCACTGTGAACAAGCCCAAATTCCAGGAGACCTCATTTATGACACCTTTAAATCCTGGAAAGTGGAGCTAACTCATAATATTAAAATAAAAAAAATATTTAAACAGTAACCATCTCTGACAGACCTAGAAATTTACAAAAGTCACCCTAAACTGGCGTTACATTAGGTGTGGTCGTTTTAGAAGCAAGATTTCATCAGACTTGGTTGGATGGATAGTGCACAATGGAATGGGTGGCAGTGCCCTAATGAAAAGCGGAGTCACCACAAACATAAGCTAGTGATAGAGATTCTACGATGATAGCCCTGTGGAGAGCCTCATTCTGCTGGTATTTCCAAATAATAAAATAAAAAGACCAGGACAGCAGCTTCCAAGAACCCCACAGGTGGATCATCATAGTAATGGAAGCAAAATAAAAACTCTAAATGCAAGCATTGCACAATTAAAGGAGAACCACCCAAACAGGGTAGATCTCCCTTAACCTTCAGCAATTCAGACAGACAGCATTGCGGAGATGAAGGTATGAATCACACCCTTTACAGCTAGCAAGCTCAGAAGCAAAAAGCGACTTGTGTTCCTTTATACCCATGAGCCTTAGCAGTTTAACTCATACCTGTGAAGTTGACATGCGAGAGGTATCTTGTCGACCAGTTAGGTCAGATGAAGAGACATTAACAGGAGCACCACGATGCAGTCTCATACTCACTTTCCGTTCACGCTCCATACCGGACACAGGTCTGGGGGAGGTGTTGGCTGTTAAAATCAAGACAATTTAAAAGATTTTGATAAGGAATGAACAAATGAGCTTCACTGAGTACTCCAGCTGCTTCTCAATTCAATAAATCCCTGCAAAATTATGCAACAACCACAGCAGAAGCAGCCACATGGAGGAGTACTGTACCAGTTTCTATGTACAAGCGGGACATGAGTAAATTCAAAGGCTCGACTCGCATCAAGCTGTGAATACCCTGCACATCTGCAAACAGGAAAACAGGATGCTGATCTAATGAATATGTTTGGGCCATTTCTTGAATTTATACATGAATTAACTTGGATTTAAAAGCAAAGTGTGTTGTGCTTTTGATCCCAATTAAATTCATGTACAAGTTCAAGAAATGGCCCAAATGTAGTCAATTAGTGTATGGGGCCTGTGCCTCTATTGGCACATATTTGTAGGCATCTCATTCTGCCAGTTTGCTGATGTGTATGTGCAAAGTAATGCAGCCAAAGGCTTTATACAATGATTTTTAGCATGGAGAAGTAATAAAATAAAAAATAAAAAAGTTTTGCATTACCTCTCCATGCTTCCAGTGTTCTCTTTGCTTGCCCACGCTCCAACTGCAGCAGCTGAAGAGTCTCCACTGGTCTGTAAAGTGACAGGCTGGTCAGTGGCTGGGATGGGACCGCCACAGCCAGTGATTGGCTGAGCAGCCTGTCACTTTACAGACCAGTGTAGAAGCTTCAGCTGCTGCAGTTGGAGCGTGGGCAAGCAAAGAGAACACCAGAAGCATGGAGAGGTAATGTAAAACTTTTTATTTATTTATTTTTATTACCTCTCCATGCTAAAAATCATTGTATTCTAACCTCCATAAGCTTTAAATTTTTTTCTGGGCTGTTTGTTGCACCACATTTTGTACTTTTGTGGTACAACGTTGATAAAGATGGTACCACATTTTGTACTTTTGTGGTACAACGTTGATAAAGATGGTACTTTTTGATGACTTATTATATGTGAAAAAAAAAATCATGAGACTGGTGAGATCGCTCCACGTCCAGCATGGAAGCCTTAGGGCCCTATTCCACCGGACGATTATCGTTCAGATTATCGTTAAATCGTCCGAATCTAAACGATAATCGTTCAGTTGAAATGCAGTTAACGATTAACAACCGAACGAGAAATCGTTGATCGCTTTATAAGACCTGGACCTATTTTTATCGTTGCTTGTTCACAAGACGCTCGCAAATCGTTTGCATTGAATAATTACGCAATTACGATCATAAGTAACGATTATCGTTCCATGGAAATGAGTGAACGTTTTCAGGTCTTTCGCAATAGCAGTCATTTGAGATCGTTAATCGTTAACGATTATGCAAACGATAATCGTCCGGTGGAATAGGGCCCTTAAGCAGCCATCTGGCTGCCAGGCAAACCAATTGTTCCCCCTGCAGTCACAATACAGCAGTACCAGTTAGTGAAAGACGCCTTTCTATGACTAATGATCCTCCTAAGTGAAATGATCACTACTGATTGCAGCAGTTAAATGATCATTATTAACAATAGGGAAGGAAAGCCTGCTAACATGCACATCTTCCTGTTCACTGATGTTGGTCATTAACGGTTAAGTGTTAGCTGTTTACACTAAAATTCTAGCTTCTGCCTCTACAGTGTGCGCAGTATGAACTTTTTTTTTTCTTTATACTTGTACTCAATCTATATGATTGTCATCTGCAGACTGCCTTGTATCTTCTCAGCTTATCTAGCCTGTGTGCTGTTCTTCAAGGATTCTCTCCCTCGGTCCACTCTTTAAAGCCGACGTGTAACTGCTCTCCCCACCGAGGGCAGTCCACCTGACAGACTAATCTTTGTGTGAGTGGCAGCTGAATAGTGAGGGTCCTTTTACACAAACAAATATCTGACAGATTTTTGAAGCCCAAGCCAGGAATGGATTTGAAAAAAGGATAAATCTCAGTCTTTATTGTATGACCTGTTCTCTGTTTGTTGTGCTGGCTATGGCTTCAAAAATCTGTCAGATATCTGTGTGTCTAATAGGACCCCAAAGTTATTTACGATGGTGCACTGAAAAGGAAAAACAAAAAAAAACCAGTATTAGTATATATTCGCAGTCTGATGCATCGCTCTCTGCTGCCACCTCTGTCCACACCAGGACCTGTACAGAGCAGTGGCAAATCCCCTTGGAAAACCTCTACTGCTTTGGACAGTTCCTGTCACAGCGGGATGTTTGCCATATAGGGTCTCCTCAGTCTCTTTCTTGGGTAAACGAATAACTTTCAACACATTTTACAAACAAAATAATCCATAAGGAAATATAGTCCTAACATACCTGTGTGGGAGGTTGGTGTGAGTGGAGTGGGTGGCGTAACTTCCTGCGTCCCTCTTAGTCTCCCTGAAGCAGTAGAGGGTAAGCCTCGGGCAGCAGGATTCCTTGTGTGTCTCAGGCGCTCTTCTCGCTCTCTTCTCTCACGTTCTGCATCTTCAGCGGCACGACTTGCACCCTATAAAGTATGCAATAGCCACAGTCACCTCACCTGCCCACAGCAGTAATTTCCTTTATTTGAAGAAAACCAGAAGAACATTTAAGCTTCATGCACAAGTAGCTGTGGTTGAAGAACTGGCCTGACATGTGCATAGAATGGCCACTTTATTACAGTACGCTGCCATTTCATGACTGGAGCTTCCCTGTATAAAAATAAGGCCTGAGTGCAGCGTAAAACCAAGTGATCGTTTTTTTTTGGACCAGTCTTAATGTGAACCCAAATCAGCTGAGCCACTTTAAATGAGGCCTGGTCATCACACAAAGGCCTAAAACACCTTCGAAGATGGGAAAATGAAAGTTACAGCTTTAGGCTGGGTTCACACACTGTATACTTCAGGCAGTATTTGGTCCTCAAGTCAGGTCCTCATAGCAACCAAAACCAAGAGTGGATTGAAAACACAGAAAGGCTCTGTTCACACAATGTTGAAATTGAGTGGATGGCCGTCATATAACGGTAAATAACTGCCATCATTTCAATATAACAGCCGTTGTTTTAAAATAACAGCAAAAATTTGCCATTAAATGACAGCCATCCACTCAATTACAACATTATGTGAACACAGCCTTTCTGTGTTTTCAATCCACTCCTGGTTTTGGTTGCTATACAGCCTCACAAATACAGCCTCAACTATACATAGTGTGAACCCAGCCTTAGGCTGTGCTCACACTACGTATATTTCAGTCAGTATTGCAACCAAAACCAGGAGTGGATTAAAAACACAGAAAGGATCTGTTCACACAATGTTGAAATTGAGTGGATGGCCGCCATATAACAGTAAATAACTGCCATTATTTCAATACAACGGCCGTTGTTCTTAAATAACAAATATTTGCCATTAAATGGCGCCCATCCACTCAATTTCAACATTGTGTGAACAGATCCTTTCTGTGTTTTTAATCCACTCCTGGTTTTGGTTGCAATACTGACTGAAATATACTGACTGAAATATACATATACTGACTGAAATATACGTAGTGTGAACGCAAAAACAAAAACATTCCAAAAAATTAAAAGCGTCCAGGACAGATTCTAAGCATCTGTATCAGTAATGCACAAACTTTTTGGTCTGAGGAGCGCACTGTTGTATATACTGTATCTACTTCAAGGGGCCAGAATAAAAAGTAAAAAGGAAACTGTAGAGCATGTTTAAAGCTGAAGGGTTTAAGGTGGCTATGTGGAGCCTCAGGATGCAGCCGCCTTTCTGCTTTGAGTGGTTGAAGCTCATAGTTCAGTGCTGGAATACCTGCTTTTAATGGCAATTGATCAAGGCAGGGAAGGAAGAGTTATGCATCCAGAAGGAACCCTCCATTAGTCAGTTGTGGCGTATTCCAGTGTATTTCCCAGAAATGTGCAGTCAAGTGTGACCAATTGGGAAGTCCCATGAAAATAAAAAAGCAGGGCAGTAAGGGGATACGGGAACTTTATAAACAATGTATACTTACCAGTCCCGATAGCGCCACTCCCAGGTCGCACTGACAGCCACAGCCATTTTCAGCGGGCTCTTCCAGTTGCAATGTCACGTGTCCCACCCCAGTCACCAATAGACTGAGCAGGCAACCATTCAAATGGGTACGGGACGTTGCAGTTGGAGAAGCTGCAGGAGGCTGGCAGCTGTACCTGGGAGCGGTGCTACAGGGCATGAGGATAGGCAAGTAAACTTTGTTTATTATGCCCCAAGCTTTTCTGCCTTTATTGTGTGTCATGTGACTTCCGCAAATAAACAAGCAAGCTAGAAATTTAATAAAGCTACATAGATGTCAGCTGCCTCCATTGGTAACTAAACTAATTTGACATCATCCGCATAGTAATGCACAGATTTTCCCATCTTCAGTTCTGCATTATACTCACAAACTTCAGCATGTTCCAATCAAACACGTAATCATAGGAGAATCCTTGACGATGGAAGAGATTCCTGAAGAGTTGCCTTAAGTAGGAGTAGTCGGGCTTGTCATCAAAACGTAGAGACCGACAGAAGTTCAGGTAGGTGGCAAACTCGGCTTTAAAAAAAAAAAAAAAAAAAAAAAGATATTGGTTTGCAATTTAGGATAAGAAATTCAAGTTCCTGACTAGTGATGAGCGAATACTGTTCGATCGAATAGATATTCGATCGAATAGTGAGATATTCGAATATTTGATATTCGTACGAATATCCCGCGCACATTCAATATTCGATATGCGTTCAAATCCCCCAGCTTCCGGTTTTACCCTCCAAATGGTCAAATAGATGTTTTTCACTAATCGAATACTTGCTCCCATAGACTTTAATGGGATCGAATATTCGATCGAATATTCGCGGGATATTCGTACGAATATCGAATATTTGAATATCTCACTATTCGCTTATCACTATTCCTGACATTATACACTGAACAGTCATAACATTAGAACCACCTGCCTAAGAGAGTCCCTACAACAGCCAGTAAGCCAGGAGCTCCACACATCTCACAGAAACAGGCACTCAGTGAAGGGATTTTGGCGCCAAATTCTAAATTTAAGCGATATAAAAAGGTGCTGCACTTGAGGAAGATGACAGTGTGGCAGGGACCCAAGGTTTCTTAGCAGAACATTGCCCAGAGAATCACAATGCTTGTTTTCAGAACAAATTGCATCCTGGTGCTATCTCTATCCCATGTAAGCGATGCTAAATAACCCAGTCATCTGTACCAGCCCACCTTTCTCCCAGCTCTCAGGCTCAATGAAGGAGCTTTCAGCGGTAGACTGGAGTCAGTCTGGGCCCTCTGCGCACATGTAGCTACACAGCTAGCTGTGTGTTCTGTGGGACTGAACCACATGAGCTATCCTAAAAGGCACCTATCCTGTTGCAGATTCCACAGTTATTTCTTGGACCATTTTTGGTAGGTATTAACCACTACATACCAGGAAAATCCCAAAGGACCTGCCACAGACACTTAGCCATCAAATTTTATTATTACTCTAGGCATTAAATTAATGCTGACGAAGTAAAAAGAAGAGGGGAGACTGCATACAGTATAAGAAACACAAGGGACAGCTGCCTAGAACTATATGGATGGTAAGAGACGAAAGGGAAACCCAGATTTACCGTTGAGGGACAGTGTGGAGCTTCTGGAAATGGCAGAATGGCTCAGGATCATGTACACAGCCCAGGATAACACACTCCCCAATGCACACTGTAGTAGCTAGGTCACAGCCCCAATTCCTGCTGCTATACCCAAGGAGGCAATAAAAACCAAACAGAAAAAGACGACACCTAGTGGCCAAGATTTTAGTATTTTTTGATGTGGTGTAGGGAGTAATTTTTAGCAAATGAAGTGATTTACAAATATGTCAGGAACCACATACGCTGTAGAATGCAGGGAAGTTGTTTGAAAGGAAAGTGACCATTGAATCCTGGAAACTTACAAGGATAGCTTTTACACAGAACCTCAATGGGTGTAGACATCTTTTTTTCACTTATGCGTTCATATTTTTGCCGTTTGGTGGCTGCTTTTAGTCCTTGCCATGGTAGGGAACCTAGATTGAAGTACATGAGCACATAGCCCAATGACTCCAGATCATCCCTGCGAGATTGCTCTGTAGAGAAAGAAAGGCATTTGTATTACTAAATCACTGCACAAAACTAAAGCATTTCAGTTTCTGGCTTCAAGTGAATTTGTCAGCTGTAATGCACGTTCCAAACCGTCCACACTGTTAAATGGCGCCATACATATATCTGTCTGTGCTTCCATAATGTAGTAAAATGCTGAAAAGTATCCGAGAGGAATTCCCCAAGGGCAGTAACACCTCCTCCCCTTCCATCTCTGACCCTGCTTGGAGATCAGCTTGCAGCTGTCAATATATGAAAGGTACCATGTGCCTCCTTACCCAGTCTAAGGCAGCATCTGTAATTAGATGCTGGGAGCGTGGGAACGATTATTACAGCGTGGCGCATATCTGTACAGTTCCCCCACTCCCAGCATCTTAGCACAGATGCTGCCCCGGCAGTGGGAGAAGTCTGTTACAGGCATTCCGCGTCCATGCGGAACACGGAACGTGTGAATGCAGCCTAAGAGTTTTGGCAGTTTGGAAAGTGGAGTACAGCTGACAGATTCTCAGTAGAGGGGAGCGCTGCATATGTGCACAGTCTTTTCTCTAATTCTATTTGATAATATCTGTGTGTGGAATCACAGCCTAATATGCAATATTTTGTTATAGGGCTTAAAACTACAGCAAATGCTAGACATCTCTCACAAGTAACATTCTACTTTTTCTCGCAGGGAAACAGACTATGGTAATGCAATAGGCCCTAGCCTTTATCCCCTCCTAGATATATCATCCTGTGATTTCAGATTAGGGTCAGAGGAGCAGCAACCCCTCATACAGGTGTATGTGTGGTCCCCTACGTGGGTGCCAGGTGTCAACACTCCAACCATTGATTGATGACCTGTTCTGTGGATAGGCCATGTTTTGCCCGGAAAGCCCCTTTAAAATGATTTACACTATTTCTCCTACACCTAATGCATACCTATTCCAAGGTGAGTATTTATAGATGCGTATCGGGCAGTCCCAGTCAAGTTCTTGTTTTCACGGTAAGGGATATGCTGGTGTGTTCTGGCATCTCGATACTTCTTTGCAAGTCCAAAATCAATGATGTAGACCAGGTTTCCTTTCTTACCAAGGCCCATGAGGAAATTATCAGGCTTAACATCGCGATGGATGAAGTTTTTGGAATGAATGTATTCAATGCGACTGATCTGTGAAAAGAAGATTAACATAAATCAATTTTGTACATAATACATTCCCCTTAAATAGATGGGAAGACCACAAAGGTCACTAACCATCAGTCTGTGCTACAAGGTATAAGGTAAGTTGCAAGTTTGTCTCTAGTAAGATTAAGGGTATAAACCCACACACCGTATATGCAGCGTATTTACTACTGCGATACGCAGCAAATACGTAGCAGATTAGATCTAAATAGCTGAACATAGCATCAAATCTTCACCATCACATTTGCTGCGTATTTGCTGCGTATACGGTGTGTGGGTTTATACCCTTAAGGGGTTATCCATTGCTACAAAAACATGGCCACTTTTGCCCCATTCTTGTCTCCAGAGTGGGTGGGGTTCCATTGAAGTAAATGGAGCTTAATTGCAAACCACACCTGACAAGAGTGGGGCGAAAGTGGCCATGTTTTTGTAGCGCTGGATAAGCTTTTTAACTAAAACCATGGTGTGCTGGACCTGTTGCACAACAGATACCTGCCAGGTCCCACAGTAACAAATGACAATAGGAACTGCAGCATTGTGTGCTGCACTATTTGAGGCAGTGTGAGCAGATCCTTAGAAAGGTTACTTGACAATATACAGACCACACTTCAGATTTACATCTCTCAGTGTATCTGGCAAAACTGAGGCTGACATCAGAGAATGCAGGAACGCTCAGCGGTGCCAAACGTTTCTGTGATGGGGAGGTCAGGGGTCAGACATACCTCTATAAGGCTATATCCCTTTGCTGGACCAGGCAACAAAGTGTCTATAATACAGAAAAGTCAGATCTTTGCACAAAACCAGGCTTAAACAAAAATGTGACTTTTTAGGCCAGAAACCTTGTATGCAAGCCCTGATAAATTCCCCCCTAAGGGAAAGTTCACATAGGTCAGATTTTCTGCACATTTTGAAATCCTCTTCTTGAACTTTCCCATATGACTAATTCACAAACCTACATTACTTGCCAACATTCTCCTTTCCTACAAAGAAAAATCCTGGCCACAGAACCGATGTGCATCGCATCTTATAACATTGATGGTTAAATTCGGTGTGAAAAATTTCCATTGAACTTGATTCATAATCCACAGGTAAACGTTACTCCAGCAGCTCCACCCTGTGTTTACCTGAAGTGTTTGTCCCCCCCCATTCATGTCAGTGTTTGGTTTCCTTTAAGGCTATAAACCCTCAAAATCATGTTCAGACACAGCCATCTCTAGACTTGTCAGTCGTCCTCTCCTGCTATTTGGCTGGAACTTGCGGAAGGAATTCTATCCTTACTACCGAGCAGTCCTGAAAATCTTTCTCCAGGATCTGTCATTTATTTTCTTAAATCTGACTTCTGCAATATGACTGCGAGTAATAGCAGGTTATACAGTGCTCTTCACTAGTCACATACAGAGTAGAGAGAAGCTTGCCTGCAGCAAATCTGGCTGCAGGTCAGATACAACGTCAAGTTCCGTAACAACACTACAGCACAGATTCCAGCAGGTAGGTTTCACCCGGGTTTTGAGTAGGTTCTATGCAAGCAGTTGTCCAACTCTATGGTCCGGCGGATTATGTAATCCACCCAAAGAAGTGACATGTCAGTTCTTTCGGCGGACGGCGGCATCCACCCGGCCACAGAATGGGGTCTATGGGACGGCCGTACGTTCAAGCGGGAGCGTGTACAGAATCTGCTTGATTCACACGATTTCTGTAGCGTGCAAAGACCCGAAGAGAGGAGTCCCTAAGTATCCTGTTGTAATGGAGTGTCACAGAATCGACAAATATCAACAAGGCCACGTTCACACATCCACGATTTCATGAGGATTCTGTACTGAACAATTAATATCCACAACAAGTCAATAAGGCTAAACCTACCTATCCGTGCTCCACTGGTGTCCACCTATGGGGGTCCCATGTCACCTAGACACGATCCCGCCTCCACTTCCAAGACAGATTGGACGGACACCAGAAACCCGTAGGACAACGCCAGGGGAGCAAGGAGAGCTAAGCACAGCTTCTTCATTATATTTTCCCTTGGGGACTGGGAGAGGTAGCTGAACTAACCGAATGTGATTACTGAACTCACCATCTGGTCAGCAAGGAGCAGCACAGTCTTCAAGCTAAACTTCCTGGAGCAAAAGTTGAAGAGATCTTCAAGGCTTGGCCCCAACAACTCCATGACCATGACATTGTAGTCACCTTCTGCCCCACACCATTTTATTGTTGGGATCCCCACTGGAAAGGAAACAAGATATTTCATTGTAAAGCCCATCGCTGCCCCTGCCCTGTATATTTCTGTAGCTCCATTCTTATCCTAATCTCTAGTACTCACCTCCTCCTTGCATCATCTTATAGATCTTGCTCTCGATATGGAGCTGCGGGTGCTTTGTTTTCACACATTCCAGTTTGATGGCAACTTCCTCAGCTGCGGCAATGTCGGTGCCTAAAACACAGAGGGCATTATTAGCCACCAGGTTGGGATTCAGTCATGTGTCACTCCTATGGCACACAACCCCCCATCCTACAAAGTCTATACAAACAAGGTCTTGTGTTCCAAGCATGAATCATTACCACTTCCCTTATTTCAGAAGACCCAGAGACTGGCGTTATACAGAGATAAAACCAGATATTATATAAGGGGTAAGGATCCAGTTAGCAGGGCTGGCAGGTAGGACGTCTAACAATCAGCTGGCAAGGAGCCTCACCTACACCCACAGCTGGTGAGACAGGTTACTGTCCCTATCCAACCCCTCCCTTGCTTGCTCAGGTCTTTTCCTGGGTCATCACAGAGTTTCTCCAATGTATTGCGAAATGTTAAGCTGTTGCCTGCAGGACGTTCTCGAGATCTCCCCAACTTCCTGGAGAGGGACAACCCCCTTCATAATCCATCAAAACATCTCACTAGAGAACGCCAGGCGTCATACACAAAGAGGAACTTCGGCAAGGTTCACGCCATTGTGCTGCTCCGTCACGGAGCGATCGTTGCATACTTTAAGTGAACATGACACGTCACAGAGACATACGAAGTTAGTTTTCAGACCCCGACCAATCAGGGTGAGCTATGCGGACCCTCTGGGTCTCCAAGGGCGGCACCATAATCTTACACTGTGTGGCCACCTCAGTCATGTGACAAGGAGGCAGGAGAAAACGTGTTAATCGTGCACTTACATCAGTGGGACAAGGGACCCTAACTATTGTAGGGGGCCCCAGGAGTCAGATCCAAACCAATCAGACCTGCTCTGTGCAAAAAATAGGAATACCCCTTAAAGGAGAAGCCCAGCGAAAATTTTTCTTAAAGTATTGTATTGCCACCAAAAAGTTAGACTAATCACCAATATACACTTATTAGGGGAAATGCTTATAAAGTGCTTTTTTCCCTGCACTTACTACTGCATCAAGGCTTCACTTCCTGGATAACATGGTGATGTCACTTACTGGATAAAATGGTGATGTCACGACCTGACTCCCAGGGCTGTGGCTGCTAGAGGATGATGGCAGGGGGACACTGAGGGACACAGGGCACTGGTGATGGCATCCCTCAGCTATCATCCTCTCCAGCAGCCACAGCCCGCACAGCTCTGGGAGTCGGGTCGTGACATCATCATTTTATCCAGGAAGTGAACCCTTGGTGCAGTAGTAAGTGCAGGGAAAAAAAGCACTTTATAAGCATTTCCCCTAATAAGTGTATATTGGGGATTTGTCTAACTTTTTGGGGGCAATACAATACTTTAATAAAAAAATTTTCGCTGGACTTCTCTTTTAAATAACCACTCGAAGGGAAAAACTGCCCCCCCCCCCTTCTGTCATTAACATGGAGAGGGTAAATGGCCACCCTCATTTCCCTGATACAATTCCAGATACGGTCCCACTAGACAAAACACACCGTTACTGGTGAATCTAGTAGGTGTAGGGTCTGGCAGTTTAAAGAGGCCCCATTGAGTGTCTCACAGTTACATAAAGATAGGAACTTCTACCCAAGGAGACCCCTCCCGTAGCCACACCGGCCCTCCAAACCCCTCCCGTAGCCACACCGGCCCTCCAAACCCCTCCCGTAGCCACACTGCTGCTCCAAACCCCTCCAGTAGCCACACCGACTGTGACAGTAGCCAAGCAGAATTGATGGTAAACATCTAGGTAAGAAAGGATCATCAATAGATCTCCTGGTGCCCATCACCCCACAAGACCTGCTCCAGCCCCTACCACACCAATAGGGCCTCATTCACACTTGGTGACCCCCACAATGGGACACTTCCTGAATTCTGACTGGGGATCATACAGGGTGTGGATCATACCACTAGCACAACATAGGGGCTCCCCATTCCTCAGACAGCCCACATAAAAGGGACCATACCACTGCCAGAGTAGGGGTGGCTCCCATATATGAGGAGTGGGCCCCCCAGTGTTCCCTGTATACAGCACAGACAGCTGACAGCAGCCCCCAGGCCCAGCCTCCTGCTTACACTACAGTACAGGTGGGGGGAAGGGCGGAGACCCCTCCCCCACAGCTCGGTGTCCGGGCCTACACACCCCAATGTCTCCGGTCACACCGGACACTGTAACCCCCCCCCCAGACTACCGCCCCAATAATCACAATGGAGCCCGACGACCCCCACTCTCTCCCCGCCTCACTAATACAGTCTCCCTTATCCTTCTCACCTAAATAAATGTCTCCAAATGACCCGCTGCCGATTTTGCGGCCCAGCCGGTACCGGTTTCCGACTCTCAGCTCCATGACAGGGCGCAGATCCGCTCCTCCTCCCCGCAATCAGCCTCTGACCACCGGCGCACTTTTCACCATCAGTTCCCGGTGCCCATCGACTATGGAGATGTCTAGAAGCGAGCTGTAGGGACAGGCCAGGGTGTTCAGCGAGTGTTCCCACCGCTCGCGAGCTCCCGGTCCGCCCGGTTCCGGTGGATTACGGCGGATTACACTGACCCCCGTCCAGTTCCGGAAAAGAACCCCAGCGAGAGGCTGTCACCCAGAGCTAGTGACGTCACTCCACCTAGCAACAAGCTACGAACCAGCTCTGGGCGGAGCTAGGAAGTCACATGACCATAATCACAGAGTATCGATCACGTAGACTGCCGCTGGATTTTTAACTGGTGCCATCAGGCGGTGTCTTGTAGGTACTGCAATGTAGTGCGTAGAATGAGGCCGGACACTTCCATCAGTTGTCAGTGTAAACCTGTGTATATCAATCCCATTGTACTGCAGTGTGGGCTGAAGGTAGATTTACAGAAATCCTTCATGATAGTAACACATAAGGTGACTCAATAATGTCACTGAGTATAATGTTACTAATGTTAATAATGTTACTGAGCATTTTATCAGGATAACGATCAGTTATATTTAAAGGGGTTATCCAGTGAAAATCTTTTTCTTTCAGATCAACTGGTTTTATAGATTTGTAATTTCATTCTATTTAAAAAAAAATTCAAGTCTTCCCATGCTTATCAGCTGCTGCATGTCCTGCAGGAAATGTTTTATTTCCAGTCTGACACAGTGCTCTCTGCTGCCACCTCTGTCTGAGACAAGAACTGTCCAGAGAAGGAAAGGTTTTCTATGAGAATTTGCTGCTGCTCTGGGCAGTTCCTGCCTGGGACAGAGGTGGCAGCAGAGAGCACTGTGACAGAATGAATAGACATACAGCAGCTGATAAGTATGGGAAGACTTGAGATTTTAAAATAGAAGTAAATTACAAATCTATATAACTTTGTGAAATCAGTTGATATCAAAGTAAAAGATTTTTGCTGGACAACCCCTTTAAGAACAAAGCTAATGCTAACATTTAGGAAACAGGACTGTGCTTAGGAGAATATAGCCACAATAGACTGGGGAATCAAGCCTCCCTATGGGACCCAACTAAAAATAACTTTTATTCTAATGTATTAAAATACTATGTGGTAGACTGAATGTATTTTAAAAGCACAATCTACAATGCTCATATGCAATAGCTATATACAGTGGTACCTTGGTTTAAGAGTAACTTGGTTTAAAGAGAACCAATCACGGGCGAAAATGAATTTTTTTTATTCCCTAATTAGATGTAAATCCTAATTTTAACAATATTTGTAAATATAATTAATTAATTTTAAAGCTGCGTTTTTTAAATATTCCTGTTTTACTTTCCTGCCTCGCGCCGTCTCTTTTCAAAAGAGTCGGCGCGAGACAGGAAACTCCCGTCATGCAGAGCGGCAGCAAGGCCGGGGTGGGCCCGACATCTTGATGTCACTTGCGTTCCACCGCTGGAACGCAAGTTACGTCTTCAAGATGGCGCCCCCCCCCCCCCGGCCTAGCTACACCAAACAAGCGGATTAGGTAAAGTATAAGACTGTAAAGGCAGTCTGTATCTTCATGAAGTCTATTTATGAAGATACAGACTGCCTTTGCAGTCTGTATCTTATGCCTTACCTACTACTCTGTGCCGGTGCAGCAGGGCCGGCGCCGCCATCTTGATTACGTCTTTGCGTTCCACTGCTGGAACGCAAGTTACGTCATCAAGATGGCGGCGCCGGCCTTGCTGCACAGAACAGAGGATTAGGTAAAGTAGAAGATACAGACTGTAAAGACAGTCTGTATCTTCATAAATAGACTTCATGAAGATACAGACTGCCTTTACAGTCTGTATCTTCTACTTTACTTACTCTGTTCTGTGCAGCAAGGCCGGCGCCGCCATCTTGATGACGTAACTTGCGTTCCAGCGGTGGAACGCAAAGACGTAATCAAGATGGCGGCGCCGGCCCTGCTGCACCGGCACGAAGTAGTAGGTAAGGCATAAGATACAGACTGCAAAGGCAGTCTGTATCTTCATAAATAGACTTCATGAAGATACAGACTGCCTTTACAGTCTGTATCTTCTACTTTACCTAATCCTCTGTTTCTGTGCAAGCAAGGCCGGGCGCCGCCATCTTGATGACGCAACTTGCGTTCCAACGGTGGAACGCAAATGACGTCATCAAGATGGCGGCGCCCGGCCTTGCTTACACAGAAACGAAAGAGTAGGTAAGGCATAAGATACAGACTGCAAAGGCAGTCTGTATCTTCATAGATAGACTTAGGGAAAGATATACTTTAATATTAAGGACAGTGAAATTTAGATGATAGGTTCTCTTTAAGAGCTCACAGTTTTTTTTTTTAATTGTGACTTGGTTTAAGAGCATTGCTTTGGTTTAAGAGCTCCCTGTACTGGGTGGGAGCAGGAGTGGGGGAGGGGCATGGTCTGCATAGCGGGGTCTACAGCACTGTACTCTGACCCAGAAAGTCTCCCTCACCTTCCAAATCATAGCAGATCCACTTCAGGCTGGGGCTAACATCAGGGGACAGGACTGTGGAGGTAATCTCTTCATAATTCCACAAAACAAAAAAGGATAAGCCTACAGCAGTAACAGTAACTGGGAAATTTAGAGAGGAGTCTGGAGCCTTTAACTGTAACCTATAGAGAGGTGAACTAGGAGAAGATCTACACACCTCTGAGACAATCTACACTATATAATTCCAAAGATAATCCCCATAAGTGAAGTAAGATGAGGGTCAATACATCTGACTTTCCCCCTCATTTCCACACATTGGGGGGTCGTTCACTAGGAATGAACCTTCAAGTAACTGGTGAAGAGGAATCGGTGCATTGGGACAAATGAGTGAGGTTCTTTTATAGGGACAGAATAGTCTTCATAGAAGGGAATGTTGTGGAAATAAAAAGAATTCTGTATATTCCATTGTTAATGATGGCCCCCATATCCTGGACGCCTAGAGATGTGTGGTGTTATACTTGGCTATGTTATTATATCCCTATAGGCCCAGTTTAAAAAGGGGGAGAGAAGTGAATTAGGTGGATGAGTTTAAACACCGCACAAACTTTTAACATTTTTGTTGTTGACTAAAGATATTGTGTATTGAGATGTTTATTGTGGTTTTATTACTAGTGTTTGAAATTTTAAATGTGAAAGATGAAAATGTAATTGAAGCCCAAATATTAATGAAGTTTTTAAGTTATCATTGTAGATAATCCCAGATTTTACAAAGATGGACGACTCAAGACACAAGGATATACGGTGACCTCCATGCAGAATGATGTACCACTAAAAGCAACCACCCTATCCGAGGTGTGAGGTCAGTCACTGGGACATATAGGATGGTTACAGGTAACTTTGCAGATGTCTATGTGAACTCCAGGTATACTTTTTGATCACCCACCATTTGTGGGTCCCTGGGCAAATCAATGTGCAACATTGCTCAAAGAAGAAGAGCTGCCATAGAGCGGCTGACGCAGCGTTCACGCAGACAAACCCTGAGGCCAAAAAGAGTGACAGATGATGGACGAAGCTGCCGATGCTGCGGTTTCCGGTCTCTTCCCAAGGTAACCGTACATAGTGTACAAGTGAATGGGGAGATGTGTATCTGTTTGTTTTTAAGTCTTTTCTAGAGACAATCAGCGAGAAGCTGGGAGACCAGCGGATGGAGAGGAGGTACAGGGTAAAGATGGCATGCGGACAGTAAGTAAGACACTGTATTAGCCGGCAGCCTTGTATCTCACTGTAAGCTATCTGACAAAACCAGCAGAAGGAAGCCATGTGTAATGTGGTGTAGTATCCTCACATTGGGCAGCCCAGGGGTCAACAAATATAGCCGAGAGGTTTGTGTAGGGCTGTATTATCTACACCTGTCATAACCTACTGTAGGTAACCCAATAGAGGTGCCTGTCTGCATAGTCTGTGACCGTCATGCTTGTTCCAGGGACTGTAAGTGGACCTTATCCACCTGCCACAGAAGGCCTATATAGGTATGTCCTTGTCTGTATTGATGTTGTCCTTACAGGTTAGCTGAATGTCAACCACAGCTATGTGAGAGAACAAAGCCAAGAAGCAATGTCTGAGGTGATACTAGTGGCCTCTTAGCAGAAAAAGTACTGAGGCCAGGACGCTGAGCGGCTTTATCAGTCAAAAGACAGGTTTGAAGGATCCATAGCAATGCCGCTAACTGTGACAAAAAGGATGATGTGATATATGATTTCCATGAAAAGGCTTTGAAACCTTAGGTGATGTATAGTTTACAACTTGTTTTTATATCTATGGTGGTTATTTTATCTATAATATGTGATGATCTCAGTGACACAAGACAATTCAGTAAGATCCAAATACACCAGTATTAATTGAACTTTTAATGCATGTTATTAGTAATATGTAATATAGTATATGATTATTTACAGGAAGAGATGTGACCAGTCATTAGACCTGTGTAATCTGATCATTAATATGTTTTCTAGGTACAAAATGAGGTAAAAAGATTTAAGAGATAAAGTGGAAATCCAGAGAATCCCATAAGATTGTGAAGCTTCACTGACTGGTTATTATAAGTGAATCTAATGGTTACATACAGTGGGGGAAAAAAGTATTTAGTCAGTCACCAATAGTGCAAGTTCTCCCACTTAAAAAGATGAGAGAGGCCTGTAATTGACACCATATGTAGACCTCAACTATGGGAGAAAAAATGAAAAAACAAATCCCGAAAATCACATTGTCTGATTTTGTAAGATTTTTTTTGCAAATTATGGTGGAAAATAAGTATTTGGTCAGTAACAAAATTTCATCTCAATACTTTGTTATATATCCTTTGTTGGCAATGACAGAGGTCAAACGTTTTCTGTAAGTCTTCACAAGGTTGGCACACACTGTTGGTATGTTGGCCCATTCCTCCATGCAGATCTCCTCTAGAGCAGTGATGTTTTGCGGCTGTCGCTTGGCAACACAGACTTTCAACTCCCTCCAAAGGTTTTCTATAGGGTTGAGATCTGGAGACTGGCTAGGCCACTCCAGGACCTTGAAATGCTTCTTATGAAGCCACTCCTTCGTTGCCCTGGCGGTGTGCTTTGGATCATTGTCATGTTGAAAAACCCAGCCACGTTTCATCTTCAATGCCCTTGCTGATGGAAGGAGGTTTGCACTCAAAATCTCACAATACATTGCCCCATTCATTCTTTCATGTACCCGGATCAGTCGTCCTGGCCCCTTTGCAGAGAAACAGCCCCAAAGCATGATGTTTCCACCCCCCATGCTTTACAGTAGGTATGGTGTTTGATGAATGCAACTCAGTATTCTTTTTCCTCCAAACACGACAAGTTGTGTTTCTACCAAACAGTCCCACTTTGGTTTCATCAGACCATAGGACATTCTCCCAATACTCTTTTGGATCATCCAAATGCTCTCTAGCAAACTTCAGACGGGCCCGGACATGTACTGGCTTAAGCAGTGGGACACGTCTGGCACTGCAGGATCTGAGTCCCTGGCGGCGTAGTGTGTTACTAATGGTAGGCTTTGTTACATTGGTCCCAGCTCTCTGCAGTTCATTCACTAGATCCCCCTGTGTGGTTCTGGGATTTTTGCTCACCGTTCTTGTGATTATTTTGACCCCACGGGGTGAGATTTTGCGTGGAGCCCCAGATCGAGGGAGATTATCAGTGGTCTTGTATGTCTTCCATTTTCTAATTATTGCTCCCACAGTTGATTTCTTCACTCCAAGCTGGTTGCCTATTGCAGATTCAGTCTTCCCAGCCTGGTGCAGGGCTACAATTTTGGTTCTGGTTTCCTTTGACAGCTCTTTGGTCTTCACCATAGTGGAGTTTGGAGTCTGACTGTTTGAGGGCGTGCACAGGTGTCTTTTTATACTGATAACAAGTTTAAACAGGTGCCATTACTACAGGTTATGAGTGGAGGAAAGAGGAGACTCTTAAAGTTACAGGTCTGTGAGAGCCAGAAATCTTGATTGTTTGTAGGTGACCAAATACTTATTTTCCACCATAATTTGCAAATAAATTCTTACAAAATCAGACAATGTGATTTTCGGGATTTGTTTTCTCATTTTGTCTCTCATAGTTGAGGTCTACCTATGATGTAAATTACAGACGCCTCTCATCTTTTTAAGTGGGAAAACTTGCACTATTGGTGACTAACTAAATACTTTTTTTCCCCACTGTGTATATACATATATATGTATATATTTATATATATGAGATGTATATACACACTTATCCTTTGTAGATTTCTTAATTTTTTAAAGAAAACACTAAACACTTACTAACTTAAAGTGACACTGTCACCCTCTATTTGCATTTTGAATGCTCTCCACAGGTGTAAAGGGTAAATATTACAGCTTTCATTACTTATTTTATATTATACCTCATGGTGCTTGTTCTGGTAAAAAGTAGTTTTTATCACCTGTGGATTGGTATATGTGGGCGG
Organism: Dendropsophus ebraccatus; assembly: GCF_027789765.1. Lineage (NCBI taxonomy): Eukaryota > Metazoa > Chordata > Amphibia > Anura > Hylidae > Dendropsophus > Dendropsophus ebraccatus. Next base: position 43,378,645 of record NC_091467.1, read on the forward strand.
GGGCTCACGGCTTATGTGCCACATCGCACCACCCCTAGCGCCACTTAGCCCCCATCCGTGATGTCATCGCTGCATAGGCCCCGCCCCTCAGCAGCCATTGGAAGGGCCAGCCTAAAGCTCTAGGCCCCACCCCCCTAGCTTGTCCCACACCAATGGCTGCTGAGGGCGCAGGGCCTATGCGGCGATGACGTCACAGATGGAGGTGGGGCTAAGTGGCGCTAGGGGCGGGGCTATGTGGCTCATAGCCCGTGAGGCCCCGCCCACATATACCAATCCACAGGTGATAAAAACGACTTTTTACCAGAACAAGCACCATGAGGTGTGATATAAAATAATTAATGAAAGCTGTAACATTTACACTTTACACCTGTGTAGAGCAGTCAAAATGCAAATTGGGGGTGACAGTGTCACTTTAAAAAACGCTGACTACTGATGCCACTAATTGACAGTGATGGACTGACAACTGATTCCACAGATTAACTCTGACAGATGGCCAAGATAAAGAATGGATTTTTTTTTTTTTTAGATTTTTGTCACACAAAAAAAAACTAACGGGGGTGTGGCTAGCTATGGCTGTGTGAGGACGCATCCCTCTGAGCTCCTCCAGACCCAGACCTGCATCCATAGGCATCGGCCCTGATAAACATGGGGAAAACAACCAGAAAGAACAGGGGACACTCCTCTACCCGTGCCCCTTCCCCCCAGGGGGTTATTGAATCTTATTTAGTGCGCCTGGAGGCGCCCTCCTCCTCACAAGAGATGGGGCCGCATGGCTCTGAAAATGGCTGCTGCCATACCGCCATGGTACCTGGCTCTCCTGCTCCGGCCCTACAAGGTCCTCCACGGCTGCGGCGCTACACAGTGCATCTGATGAAGCGGACATCCCTCTGCAGCAGCTGTGGCAAGCCGTCCTGCTCCCATCCCAGCTGCAGGCGCCGCCTAACATGTGCTCATCATGGGGCAGCTCCCCCCTCACAATCCCCCTGCTGTTACTCACACTGTGGCCCTCATTCATGCTCCTGCTGCAGTTACATCCCCTAAGAGCCTCGCTATCTCCCCTAGGAGATTACCAGATATACCTATATCTCTGGACCATACTTTCCCTATTTTCCGGGCACACAGTCAACCTGAGGTGTCTGTGATTCCAGGACTGTCGCTACCTCTGTCTTCCGGTTACCCTGCAGCTTTGGATGATAATAGACCAGCCTCACTAGCGGATCTCAGAGTGCTTACCCAGTCTCCTCCAACCAAGAATGATATTTCCGTTTTAGCCAAACAGTTGGTAGATTAACCCCTTCGTGCTGCAGCTAGTTTGGGCCTTAATGACCAGGCTAATTTTTCAAAATCTGACCTGTCTCACTTTATGCTCTTATAGCTCAGTGATGCTTTAACGTATGCTAGCGATTCCGAGATTGTTTTTTCGTGACATATGGCACTTTATGTTAGTGGCAAAATTTGGTCACTATTTTGTGTGTTTTTTGTGAAAAACATCAAAATATCATGAAAAATTGAAAAAATTTGCATTTTATGAACTTTGAAATTCTCTGCTTCTAAAAAAAGAAAGTCGTAGCACATAAATTAGTTACTAAGTCACATTACCAATATGTCTTCTTTATTCTGGCATAATTTGGTAAACATATTTTACTTTTTTAGGGTGTTATGGGGCTTAGAAATTTATCAGCAAATTATCACATTTTCGTGAAACTGATTTTTTTAGGGACCAGTTCTTTTTTTAAATGGATTTAGAAGTCTGGTATCCTGAAAACCCCCATAAGTGACCCCATTTTGGAAACTACACACCTTAAAGAATTAATCTAGGGGTATAATGAGCATTTTAACCCTACAGGGGCTGGAGGAAAGTATTCACAATTAGGCAGTAAAAAAATTGAAAATTTTAATTTTCCAATAATATATAAGTTTAGATTAAAGTTTCTCATTTTCAAAAGGAATATGAGACAAAAAGCACCCCAAAATTTGTAATGCAGGTTCTCTTGAGTACAACGGTACCCCATATGTGGGCGTAAACCACTGTATGGGCACACAGCAGGGCTCAGAAGGAAGGGAGCGCCAATTAGCTTTTCCAATGCAGATTTTGCTGAAGAAGTTTCTGAGCGCCAGGTGCGTTTGTAGTGCCCCTGTAGTGTCAGCAGAGAGAAAACCCCCCATAAGTCACCCCATTTTGGAAAGTACACCCCTCAAAGAATTCATCTTGGTGTGTGGTGACCATTTTGACCCCACAGGTATTACAGGAAAGTATTCAAAAGAAGACAGTAAAAATGAAAAACTTGAATTCTTCCAATAATATGTTCGTTTAGTTTGAAATTTCTCAATTTCACGAGGAACAAGAGGAAAAAAGTACCCCAAAATTTGTAACGCAGGTTTTCCTGAGTACAATGGTACCCCATATGTGGGCATAAACCACTGCATGGGCACACAGGAGGGCTCAGAAGGGAAGGAGCGCCAATTAGCTTTTTCAATGCAGATTTTGCTGCAGAAGTTTCCGAGCGCCAGGTGCGTTTGCAGAGCCCCTGTAGTGTCCGTAGAAGAGAACCCCCCCAAAAGTCACTCCATTTTGGAAAGTGCACCCCTCAAAGTATTCATCTTGGTGTGTGGTGACCATTTTGACCCCACAGGTATTAGAGGAAAGTATTCAAAAGTAGACAGTAAAAATGAAAAACTCAAATTTTTCCAATATTATGTTCTTTTAGTTTGAAATTTCTCAATTTCACGAGGAACAAGAGGAAAAAAGTACCACAAAATTTGTAACGCAGGTTCTCCTGAGTACAATGGTACCCCATATGTGGGCGTAAACCACTGTATGGGCACACAGCGGGGCTCAAAAGGGAAGGAGCGCCAATTAGCTTTTTCAATGCAGATTTTGCTGAAGAAGTTTCTGAGCGCCAGGTGCGTTTGCAGCGCCCCTGTAGTGCTAGCGGAGTAACATCTCGCCATAAGTCACTCCATTTTGGAAAGTGCACCCCTCATAGAATTTATTTTGGGGTGTGGTGAGCATTTTGACCCCACAGGTATTTGAGGAAAGTATTCAAAAGTAGACAGTAAAAATGAAAAACTCGAATTTTTCCAATAATATGTTCCTTTAGTTTGAAATTTCTCAATTTCACGAGGAACAGGAGAGAAATGTCACCCCAATATATGTAAAGCAGGTTCTCCTGAGTAGAACGGTACCCCATATGTGGGCATAAACCACTGCATGGGCACACAGCCGGGCTCAGAAGGGAAGGAGCGCCAATTAGCATTTTCAGTGCAGATTTTTCTGAAGAAGTTTCTGAGCGCCAGGTGCGTTTGCTGAGCCCCTGTAGTGTCAGCAGAATAGATTCCCCCCAAAAGTCACCACATCTTGGAAAAAGCACCCCTTAAAGAATTCATCTTGGGGTGTGGTGACCATTTTTACCCCACAGGTATTAGAGGAAAGTATTCAAAATTGGCCAGTAAAAATGAAAAACTCGAATTTTTCCAATAATATGTTGGTTTAGTTTGAAATTTCTCAATTTGACGAGGAACAGGAGAGAAAACGTACCCCAAAATCTGTAACGCAGGTTCTCCTGAGTAAAACGGTACCTCATATGTGGGCATAAACCACTGTATGGGCACACAGCAGGGCTCAGAAGGGAAGGAGCGCCAATTTACAGGAGCAAAACCGCAGCTAGTAATGGTTATTAGAATAGCGCAGTTACTAAAATAAAATAAAAAAAATGAGATTACAGGTAATGTGGGGTGGTTACGGGCAACCAGGGGTGGTTATGGGCAACCTGAGGTGGTTACAGGTAATCTGAGGTGGTTACGGACAACATGGGGTGGTCACGGGCAACCTGCTGTGGTTACAGGCAACGTGGGGTGGTTACAGGCAACGCGGGGTGGTTACGGGCAACGTGTGGTGGCTATGGGCAACGTGTGGTGGTCACGGGCAACCTGCTGTGGTTACGGCAATGTGGGGTGGTTACAGGCAACGTGGGCTGGTTACAGGCATTGTGGGCTAGTTACAGGCAACGTGGGCTGGTTACAGGCAACGTGGGCTGGTTACAGGCAACGTGGGCTGGTAACGGGCAACGTGGGCTGGTTACGGGCAACCTGCTGTGCTTACAGACAATCTGGGATGGTTACGGGAAACGTGGGGTGGTTACGGGCAACCTGCAGTGCTTACAGACAATCTGGGGTGGATACGGGCAACGTGGGGTGGTTACGGGCAACCTGCAATGCTTACAGACAATCTGGGGTGGTTACAGGCAACGTTGGCTGGTTACGGGCAACCTGCAGTGCTTACAGACAATCTGAGGTGGATACGGGCAACGTGGGGTGGTTACGCGCAACCTGCAGTGCTTACTGACAATCTGGGGTGGTTACGGGCAACGTGGGGTGGTTACGGGCAATGTGGGGTGGTTACGGATAAACTGAAGTTCTTATAGGCAATCTGGGGTGGGTACCTGTAATCTGACATGGGCACCGCAATCTGGAGGGGGTCATTGGCAATTTGGGGTGGTCAGAGGCAAGGTGCGGTGGTCAGAGGCAACGTGCGGTGGTCAGAAGCGACGTGCGGTGGTCAGAGGCATTGTGGCGTGGTCAGAGGCATCGTGGCGTGGTCAGAGGCATCGTGGCGTGGTCAGAGGCATCGTGGCGTGGTCAGAGGCAACGCGCAGTGGTTACGTGCAATCTGGGGGGGTTACATGTAATCTGGCATGATTACGGGGAACCTGGGGGGGTTATGTGCAACCTGGAGGGGTTACAGACAATCTGGGATTGTTACTGATAAACTGAAGTGCTTATAGGTAATCTGGGGTGGGTACATGTAATTTGGGGTGGTTACGGGCAATCTGGAGGGGGTCACTGGCAATTTGCGGTGGTTACGGGCAACGTGCGGTGGTTACGGGCAACGTGCGGTGGTTACGGACAACGTGCGGTGGTTACGGGCAACGTGCGGTGGTTACGGGCAACGTGCGGTGGTTACGGACAACGTGCGGTGGTTACGGGCAACGTGCGGTGGTTACGGGTAATCTGGGGAGGGGTTAGGGGTAATTTGGGAGTAAACTGCAATTATTACTATAATAAAAAGTGTGTGTTTTATTTTTTTGTATGTTTGTCACTTTTTGTACTTTACATATTCATTTTCACTGTATTACTATGATTACTGTGATATTTTCTATCTCAGTAATTATAGTTCAGTGGCAGAGACCAAATTGCATGCGCACTTCATAACCAGCCAGGACGTCGAGGAGGAAGGAGCTCCGTGGATCCGGTGAGTATATGGGGAAGGGGGGGTGACTGGGGGACGGGGGTGACAGGGGGGGTGACTGGGGGACGGGGGTGACAGGGGGGGGTGGGGGGCGACTTGGGGGGTGGGGGGACATCACTTTTTATCCCCTGTCACCAATCATTTATGGTGACAAGGGATAAAAAGTGCCGGGAGCACATGGTACAAGCGATCAGCGGTATATAGTATATACCGCTGATCGCTTGTACCGGGACCCCACAGGGGGGTCCCCGATGACTGCCCCATGCTCTCCGCTACCTCCGGTGGCGGAGAGCATGGGGCTTTCATTCATTTTAACTTTTTAATCGCTGTGAACCGACGTTAGTCGGTTCACAGCGATGGCGGCGGCCATCTTGGAAATGATGGCCGCCGGGGGAGGGGGGTTAGTTATCGGGGCACTAGGGGGGTCTGATCTGGGGTCTGATATACACTTATTTCATCTCCCCCCGCCGTAGATTCACGGCGGGGGGAGATGAAAGGCGGCGGCGGCACCGGTAATCCCCTTTACCGACGGCCGCCGCTATAACGTTAATAGCGGCGATCGTCGGTAAGGGGGGGGGGGCGGGACGGACCTCACACACTGCCCCAACCCCTCAGCTACCTCCGGTAGCCGGGGGGATGGGGTGGGGGCCGTCCCGGCCCCGCAGCCTTATTCTCTGCCATCGCCGTAAAAAGCTGATGGCAGCAGAATAAGGACCATTAGTGACCGCCGTAGAAAGCCGTATCGGCGGTCACTAAGGGGTTAATGTAAACAAGAGTTTACACAATTCCGCAATGAGCTTACTGCTGTCTCCACTTTAGTGGATGGCCTGGAAACTGCTCAAACAACTGCTACCACGCTCTTTACTCTACAAACTACAGTTCAGCTGCATTCTGAACAGCTATTCGTCCTACAACAACACACAGGGGTGATTCTAGCCTCTCTGCTGCCCGAGGCGAACTATAGAATGACGCCCCCCCCCCCCGTCAATCCGCCCACATTATAATCCACTACTGCCCCCCCCCCCCTTACTGCTGTCCCCAATAAACATAATGTTTGGTCCCTTTCTGCACAGAGGATGTCAGGAGAGGAGGGGGCTGACTTTATAGGAGAGGTCCCAGCAGCACAGAGGATGTCAGGAGAGGAGGGGGCTAATCCTATAGGAGAGGTCCCAGCAGCACAGAGGATGTCAGGAGAGGAGGGGGCTAATCCTATAGGAGAGGTCCCAGCAGCACAGAGGATGTCAGGAGATAAGGGTGCTAATCCTATAGGAGAGGTCCCAGCAGCACAGAGGATGTCAGGAGAGGAGGGTGCTAATCCTATAGGAGAAGTCCCAGCAGCACAGAGGATGTCAGGAGAGGAGGGTGCTGATCTTTTAGGAGAGGTCACAGCAGCACAGAGGATGTCAGGAGAGGAGGGTGCTGATCTTTTAGGAGATGGTCCCCCTCTTCCCCCCTTATAGATGGTCCCCCTCTTCCCCCCCTTATAGATGGTCCCCCTCTTCCCCCCCTTATAGATGGTCCCCCCCCCTTATAGATGGTCCCCCTCTCCCCCCCCCCCCTTATAGATGGTCCCCCTCTCCCCCCTCCCTTATAGATGGTCCCCCTCTCCCCCCTCCCTTATAGATGGTCCCCCTCTCCCCCCTCCCTTATAGATGGTCCCCCTCTTTCCCCTCCCTTATAGATGGTCCCCCCTCTTCCCCCCCCTTATAGATGGTCCACCTCTTCCCTCTCTCCCCCCCCTTATAGATGGTCCCCCTCTCCCCCCCCCTTATAGATGGTCCCCCTCTTCCCTCTCTCCCCCCCTTATAGATGGTCCCCCCTCTCCCCCCCCCCTTATAGATGGTCCCCCTCTTCCCCCCCCTTATAGATGGTCCCCTCTCCCTTATAGATGGTCCCCCTCTCCCCCCTCCCTTATAGATGCCCCCTTATAGATGGTCCCTTTCTTTCCCCCTCCCTTATAGATGGTCCCCCTCTTCCCCCCCCCTTATAGATGGTCCCCCTCTTCCCCCCCCTTATAGACAGTCCCCCTCCCGCCCCTCCCTTATAGATGGTCCCCCCCCTTATAGATGGTCGCCCTCTTTCCCCCCTCCCTTATAGATGGCCCCCCCTTATAGATGGTCCCCCTCTTTCCCCCCTCCCTTATAGATGGTCCCCTTCCCCCCCCCTATAGATGGTCCCCCTCTCCCCCTCCCTTATAGATGGTCCCCCCTTATAGATGGTCCCCCTCTTCCCCCCCTACCTTATAGATGGTCCCCCTCTCCCCCCTCCCTTATAGATGGTCCCCCTCTTTCCCCTCCCTTATAGATGGTCCCCCTCTTCCCCCCCCCTTATAGATGATCCCCCTCTTCCCCCCCCCTTATAGATGGTCCCCCTCTTCCCTCTCTCCCCCCCTTATAGATGGTCCCCCTCTCCCCCCCCCCCCTTATAGATGGTCCCCCTCTCCCCCCCCCTTATAGATGGTCCCCCTCTCCCCCCCCCCCCTTATAGATGGTCCCCCTCTTCCCCCCCCCTTATAGATGGTCCCCCTCTCCCCCTCCCTTATAGATGGTCCCCTCTCCCTTATAGATGGTCCCCCTCCCCCCTTATACATGGTCCCCCTCTCCCCCCTCCCTTATAGATGCCCCCTTATAGATGGTCCCCCTCTTTCCCCCTCCCTTATAGATGGTCCCCCTCTTCCCCCCCCTTATAGATGGTCCCCCTCTTTCCCCCTCCCTTATAGATGGTCCCCCTCTTCCCCCCCTTATAGATGGTCCCACTCTCCCCCCCCCTTATAGACAGTCCCCCTCCCTTATAGATGGTCCCCCTCTCCCCCCCCCCTTATAGACAGTCCCCCTCCCTTATAGATGGTCCCCCTCTTTCCCCCCTCCCTTATAGATGGTCCCCCCCTTATAGATGGTCCCCCTCTTTCCCCCCTCCCTTATAGATGGTCCCCTTCCCCCCCCTATAGATGGTCCCCCCTCTTCCCTCTCCCCCTCCCTTATAGATGGTCCCCCTCTTTCCCCCCTCCCTTATAGATGGTCCCCTTCCCCCCCTACCTTATAGATGGTCCCCCTCTCCCCTCTCCCCCCCCCCCCCCCTGCACAGCAGATAAAACAAAAACAAAAAACAGCACACAACTCACCTGCCCTCCGTTCCCCCGTCGAGCCTCTCTGGTCTGGTCCCGGCTGATGTGCGGCTGCCGGGGGTGTCCCGTCCTATCCCCGGCAGCGTGCGCATCAGAGAGCTCCCCGTGTGCCTGTGGCTGTGACTTCCGGCGCACGGGGATCTCTCTGATGCGCGCGCTGCCGGAGACAGGATGGGACACCTCCGGCAGCCGCACATCAGCCGGGGGACTAAGGCTGCATTCCCACGTTCCGTGATCCTGACGGATCACGGACGTGGAATGCATTTACCGGAGTCCCCCCGCGCCCGGACAGCATCTGTAATGAGATGCTGGGAGTGGGGGAGACTGTATTCATAAGCGCCGCGCGGCTGATTCATTACAGCGCGGCGCTTATGAATACAGTCTCCCCTGCTCACAGCATCTCATTACAGATGCTGTCCGGGCGCGGGGGGACTCCGGTACATGGTACGATCAGTGGCGGATTATAATGTGGGCGGCCGCCCGAACCGCCCATATTATAATCTGCCACTGAATGCCACCCCCATGAAGACAGCTGGTGGCGCCGCCTGAGGCAGACGACTCAGGTCGCCTCATGATTGCGGCGCCCCTGACAACACATGGACGATATTGAGAATCACAGTAGGCGTAACAACCTCAGGATCCTTGGGCTACTTGAATCTGTGGCCTCCTCAGACTTATTCGCTGTTCTGTCCAGTATCTTCAACGACCTTCTGGAACAACCGCCTAATACGCACATCGAAATAGATAGGGCGCATAGAGCATTACGACCCCCCCAGCTGAGACGACCAGAGACGTTATATGTCGGGTCCACTTCTACTCTACCAAAGATGAGATCCTCCAAAGAGCTCGCAAACGTCGCGCCATTACTTACAGAGGAGCACGCCTGCTTATTCTACAAGACCTCTCCCACTACACTTTGGCCCAAAGAGCTATCCCAGTGCTGGATATTTTACGTGATCGTAATATCCCCTTTCGTTGGGGGTTCCCTTTTGCTCTGATCGCCCGCCTAGATGGTCGGGTCCATACCCTTCGTGCACCCAAGGACCTACCGGGTTTCCTGCAGGAGTTAAATATCTCTGGTGTTGTTCTGCCTGAGTGGCCCACTCTACTATCCTCTGCTAGGAATGCCAAAAGGCCTCTCTCACCATGATCCTCCACGCTCTCTGCTTCTGGTCCCCCCTCAAGACCCCTCAGTCGAAGGAGCCCTCGTCATCGCTTGTCAGCCTCAACTTCTAGGTCCCCTTCCCGTCCAGACACCCAGGACAGTGTTCCATGAACTAAGGACATAGGCAAGCCCTGAGTCCCCTCCTTGCATCAGTACCCCCGTTAGGTTACTATTTCACGGACCAAGGAGGGCCCAATCAACAATGTAAACGAGCGCCGATCTGCTAGATCGACGCTTGTTTACTGGGCCTATTCCATGTCCCGATGATCTTTGAGCAAGGGCTGCAGGGACATTATTACCGATGTCCTTGCAGCCCTTGCAGCATACATTACCTGTCAGGTCTTCTGCTCCGCTCCGTCTTCCTCCACGGGTCCCGCGCGCTCTAGCTTCAGAATGGCCTGTCAGCTGACAGGCCACTCAGCTGAGTGATTGGCTGAGCGCTCCGTCAGCTGACAGTCCATTCTGAAGCTAGAGAGCGCGGGACCCGGGGAGGAAGACGGAGCGGAGCAGAAGACCTGACAGGTAATGTATGCTGCTGCTGCATCTCAAATCGTCGGTCACCCGCCGTGCACCGCTATTCAACCGTAGCGATGCACGGCGGGGGAACAATGATTTTAATTCTGGCCCTAAATGAACGATCAGCCGATGACACAATCATCGGCTGATCGTTCTCTCTATTTCACCGAGCGATAATCGGCCGAATGGGGCCGATTCAGCCGATTATCGTTACTGTGGAAAAGGGCCCTTATTGTGTTCATTGTTTATTTGTTTGTTGGCCATAGTATGCCTCACTATTGTTTGCATTTCAACATCTGGGTCTGTGGGAAGATTCCTATGTTTGTGTACCCGCATGCCTACCTGTTTCTTCCCCCCCGTAGGTGGGAAACCCAGTCTGGGAACTCCCAGGGCTGGTAGTACTCGACTTAGAGTAGCTTTAGATAACGCTGCAGTATTATTCTCACTGCTGATTCTTTTTATGTTTGTTTTCATGTATTGTATTGTTTTTCTTACCCTGACTGTTTTTCTCTTATCCTATAAGTTGGTTCCTGTCTGGCCTCACTCCGTTACTTTCTGAAGATCGCCGAAACTGCCCGATCCCGCCCTCTTCTATGCATGGCGGACCTTCATGTAGCATCCTATAATGCGAGGGGACTGAACACACCCCAGAAGAGGTCCCAGGTCCTTCTTTCACTTCCACTGTCGCAAGGTACACATTCTCTGCTTACAGGAGACACATTTCAAGTCTGGTTATGCCCCTACCATGCGGACAGGCACTACACCCAATGGTTCTTTGCTAACAATCCCATTGCTAGGACTAAGGGTGTGGCTATAGCTATACATAAGAACCTACCATGCCAAATCATACACTGTACAGTAGACTCAGACGCACATTATCTTATACTTACACTCTCCATCAATGGCCATTTATTCACAATCATAAATGCTTACGCCCCAAACCATGATCAGGTCGCCTTTCTTACAAATTTAGTGGACCTCTCCCTCCCGTTGGTCAAGGGGACTGTACTTTTCTGTGGGGACTTTAATCTAACCTTAGATCCATCTCTGGATAACTCTACGGGTCACTCTTGCCTATCTTGCTGCTATTAAGAAGGTTAAGCGGGCCTTGCTCCAATTACAACTCTATGATGCATGACGGCTTCTGCATTTAGCTGACCGTGATTAAAGTTTCTTCTCCAACCCACATTGGACATATAGTCGCATTGACCATATCCTAGTCCAGCACAGTGCATTGCCGTTGCTGGCAACCGTTTCCATTGGCAACATACTGTGGTCAGACCATGCCCCAATATTCTGCTCTCTCACCCTGCCCTTCCTGTCCAAGAGCGCCTGGACTTGGCGATTGAATGAGTCCCAGCTTTTGGACACGGTGTGTTTCGCAGACTTAAAACAAACCATTCTGCACTTTCGTACTGATCCTGCGGCTGATACTACTTCTCCTATTATCCAATGGGAGGCGCTTAAATGCGTTCTCCGGGCGGTCCTAATAAAGCGCGGTTCCAGACTCAAACAGGAGAAAGTCACTTCTCTACAAAAAGTGCTTAATGGTGCGTTCACACCTACAGGATCTGCAGCTGATTTTCTGCAGCAGATTTCATTTAAATAACTGAACACAGCATCATATCTGCTGCAGATCTACTGCAGATCCTGTAGGTGTGAACGCACCCTAAAACTGTCTCTTCTTTGGAACTGGCCCACAAACGTGCCCTGTCCCTTTCTATACTAAGGGACCTGCAGACATGTTTTTTTTTGTGTTATCTGCTGGGGGGGGGGGGAGGGGGGATCAGCTATAAGGGGGGGAGGGGGACCAGCTATAAGGGGGAAGAGGGGGACCATCTCCTATAGGATTAGCACACTCCTCTACTGACATCCTCTGTGCTGCTGTGACCTCCCCTATAAGATCAGCACCCTCCTCTCCTGACATCCTCTGTGCTGCTGTGACCTCCCCTATAAGATCAGCCCCCTCCTCTCCTGACATCCTCTGTGATGCTGGGACGCTGGGACCTCCCCTATAAGATCAGCACCCTCCTCTCCTGACATCCTCTGTGCAGCAAGGGACCAAACATTATGTTTATTGGGGCCAGCAGGGAGGGGAGGCAGGCTGTGTTTATTGGGGACAGCATTTGCGGCGGCAGTAGTGGATTATAATGTGGGTGGATTGACCGGGAGGGGGGGGGGCCCAGGTTGGGTGGACAGCCCGGGGCCCAGGGTACATTTAATCCGCCACTGCATATGCAGAAGCATTCATTGGCCACCAGGAAGTCTAAATCAGTCATCAGTGACTGGCATTGTGTAGTATTTCTTAACAACTAATTGTTAATTTTTTTGGGGGGGAGGGGGTCGCGCCCTTTCATTTCTCAGAAAACAGCAGAAAACTCAGAATCGCAAGCCGGTTTCAGGTGGAGCTGGCTTATTTTATTTCTGTTTTTAGGCAACTCATTAGGGGGTGCACTGAACCTGGAGGCACTGCAATACCAGGTCAATGCCTGGAGAGGACAGAGCAAGCTCTTTTTCCATCTCTGTCTCTGTCTCTAATTCTGGCTGGCTGGCTGGCTAGCTACATATTAGTAACTATTTATTAAAGAGAATCTAGGGTGAATCCTCCCAGCTGGAGCCGTATGCAGAAGCATTCATTGGCCACCAGAAAGTCCAAATGAAACGATTTAAAAGGCACCTACCTCTCTACCTACCTGCTTGGTTGCCTGGCTGCAAACTGAGCTGCAGTCTTGCTGGCAGCTGTGTATGTCAGCACAGCCTTGGTGACATCACGTCCCGCGATGACATCACCAGCACTTGCCCGGCAGGCAAGTTGTAAACAACTCTGCCAGTTGGTTGCCATGGCAACAGAGACCAGCAAGTGTTGGCCACACAAACTTAAATTAGCAACGCCCAGCCTTCTATTTCGGGCTCCACCTGCGCACCCCACTCCAGCAGTGTTTCTTGCAAGTCGGTTTCAGGTGGAGCTGGCTTATTTTATTTCTGTTTTTAGGCAACTTATTAGGGGGTGCACTGAACCTGGAGGCACTGCAATACCAGGTCAATGCCTGGAGAGGACAGAGCAAGCTCTTGTTCCATCTCTGTCTCTGGCTGGCCAGCTACATATTAGTAACTATTCATCAAAGGAGACCTGTCACCCCCCATGCCGGAGTGACAGGCTCCCGACCCCCCCGTTACAGCCCCCTATACTCACCTGATCCCGCCGGGTCCCGCTTCCTGATCCGGTCGGGTCACGGAGATATCAGCGCCCGAAGCCCGGCGCGCGCGCTCACAGGAGAGTCCGACGCTCATAGAGAATGAATGGGGAGTCTGATGCTCCGTCATTCTTTATGGGCATCGGACTCTCCTGTGAGCACGTGCGCCGTGCTTCGGGCGCTGATATTTCCAGGACCCGGAGGGATCAGGTGAGTATAGGGGGCTGTAATAGGGGGGTTGGGGTCGGGAGCCTGTCACCCCAGCACGGGGGGTGACAGGTCCTCTTTAAAGAGAATCTAGGGTGAATTCTCCCAGCCGGAGCCATATGCAAAAGCATTTATTGGCCACCAGGAAGTCCAAATGAAACGGTTTAAAAGGCACCTACCTTTCTACCTACCTGCTTGGTTGCCTGGCTGCAACTGAGCAGAGAGGCTTTACTAGGGGCTTCAGCCTAAGGGGAAGCCGACATGACAGGGTTTGGAGGGACCAGCAGCTTGTGCAGTGGGGTCAAGTAATGGGCAGCAAGGGAAAACTGCATGGGAGGGGAACTGAGCTGGGATTGGTTGGAGGGATCTGAGGAGCTTGGGGGGAGGAGAAAAAATGATATAGGGGGCTGCAAGGAGAAATTGGACAGCCACTTTTCAGTGAACCGCTACTGGAGTGGAATCTTTGATTACCTGTCTGTCTCATATGGAAGCTTCCAGGATGCTCCCAGAAGGAGACAGCCGAGGAGGACTCAGCCTCCTTCGCGCTTGAGCCCGGAAGAGATCCCTCGGGCCCGGCGCTGATTGGGGAGCCCCTCCAGGGTCCCTCCTAGCCTTCCTGCCAGGGGGTTTGCTGGCCCTGGTGCACGGAGGCGTGAGAGGAATCCCACTAGAAGGTGTGGCCCGCGTCGGGGGGAAGAATCGCCTCCCCTCCCGGCAGAAGAGTCGGCGGTGGTGTCCGGACCAGGTTCGGCGGTCCTACCTTCTGGTTCCAGGGTGAGGCCTGCCCGGTGCGGCGAGAGCCGGAGTCCCAGCAAAGTTCGGAGCCGAGGGGGTTCGGTGTCTTGGCCGGCTTCTGTGATCAGCCGTCAGGTGTCAGGCTATGCCTCCAGTGACGTCACTGCTGCGCATCCGAGCGTAGCAGCGGAGAGGAGTGCCGTGCAAAGTGGAGAGTCAGCGGGTGCCATGGCAATGCCAGGGACGTCGTTCAGGGGAGGAGGAGAGCGTCTGGATGCCAGAGTGTCATCTGCTGGGCCGTCTACTTCCAGGCAGCTAGGTGAGATTGTGCTTGCTTTGCTTCCAGGGGGTGTGCAACATGAAAGGGGGGCTCAGGGACTGGTGGTGGAAGCATATGGTGGAGTTGTTAGTGGGGCTGAAGGAGTTGGTGTCGGGGCTTAGAGGGGGTGCGGGGAAGGGACTGGGGAGTGCGCCTCAGGGGCATGCTGGGCAGAGTGTTGGGCCCGGTCAGGAGGTGCAGAGGGCTGGGGGAGCGAGTGTGGGGCCGGGGTTGCCTGGAGTCAGCAGGGCCGTAGATCCTGTGGGAGAGGGGGGGAGGTGCTGGGGGCCTCTCCTGGTGGTGGGGGTGCCCTGTGAGGAGTGGGGGGGGGCGGCTGCGGTGGTGTTGCCGGTGGCGGTGTGGGGGGTACCTGCTCCGTTTGGGGGGGCTGCCTCGGCTGCGGCTGGGGGTGACAAGGGGCTAGGCCCTGAGAAGGCGGTGGATACTGAGGGGGAGGTGGTTAGGTTGGATGATGCGGCAAAGGGGGAGGTATATGTCTGCTATAAGGGCCTGCTGGGGGCCCACCTTAAACAGGAGGTGAGGGAGAAAATCTGGAAGGGGGAGTATGTGGAAATTTTTTCCCTGCTCCCCCTTGAGAAGTTTAATCTGGACAAGGGTAAGGCGTTGGATGAAAAAACTGAGAAGTAGGAGAAGTGGCATTACAGGCTGATACCACGTACGTTTGCCAATTGGCAAGGCATTCGTGATTTTGGCTAGTGTCGTGGGGGAGATGGCGCCAGAAAATTGTTCTGCGCTGTTCTGTTATATGGACGCTATTGGGGAGGCTTATAGGGTGTATGGGGTCAGGCATGGCTGCGCTATGACGAGCAATTTCGTCAGCGCAAGACGGACATTGGTCTGTGGTTGAGGATTACCGCGCTTGTCCGGGGGGGGGAGCAGTCAGTCCTTTCGGGGGGGAGGGGCAGTCCGGACACTCGGCCGCCATGCAAAAGGGGTTGTGCTTCCTCTTTAATGATGGAGTCTGCAAATTCGGAAGCAAGTGCAAGTTCAAGCACAAGTGTTCCGTGTGTGGCTGGTCCCATGGAGCGGCCCGGTGTTTTATAGGGCGTTAGCGAAATTGAGGTGATGGCTCCGGAAAAGGGGCAGATGCCGATGTGTCTGGAAAAAATGCGCCGGTTTCTAAGTGATTATCCGGATAGGGCAACGGCGGTCTAGTTGGAAGAGGGGTTTGGGGCAGATTTTCAGATTCTGTGTGTGCCGGGGGTTGGGGGGCTAGAGGTCAAGAACTTGCGTTCAGCTTTGGAACATCCTGACGTGGTGTCGGAGAAGTTGTCAAAAGAGGTGGCTTTAGGGCGGATGGCGGGTCCGTTTGTGAACCCCCCTATGCAAGATTTGCGGGTGTCTCCGTTGGGTGTGGTGCCAAAGAAAGAGGCGAATAAATTTAGTCTTATACACCACTTGTCGTATCCAAAGGGGGCCTCGGTTAATGACGGGATTGGGCAGGATTTGTGTTTGGTTTGTTATACCTCGTTTGATGAGGCAGTGAAGTGGGTGATGCGTTACGGCTGTGCAGTGCTGCTGGCAAAGACGGACGTGGAGGCGGCGTTTCGCCTGCTTCCGTTCATCTGGATAGGCAGCATCTGTTGGGCTGCTGTTGGGAGGGTTTGTTTTTTGTTGATCGGTGACTCCCTATGGGCTGCTCGATCTCTTGTGCCTATTTTGAGGCGTTTAGCAGTTTTTTGGAATGGGTGTTTCCGAAGGAATCGGGGTGGCCATCAATCATCCATTATTTGGATGATTTTCTGTGCATTGGCCTACCAGGCTCGAAAGGCTATTCGGTCTGTTTCCACACTATCGAGCGGGTGGCGGAGGAGTTTAGGGTTCCGCTTGCGGCAGAAAAGACAGAAGGGCCGGTTACGGTTTTGAGTTTTTTGGGAATTGTATTGGATATGGACAAGATGGAATGTAGGCTGCCGGTAGATAAACTGGAGGACCTGAGGGCGACGGTTGGCAGGGCGGTGCGGAGTAAGAAGATCTTGTTGCGTGATTTTCAATCTCTGCTGGGCAAGTTAAATTTTGCCTGCCGCATTATGCCCATGGGCCGGGTGTTCTCTAGGTGGCTGGCGCAGGCGACGGTGGGAGTGCGGGCCCCGCATCACATGGTGAGGTTAAAGGAGGAGCTCAAGGATGACCTATGGGTTAATGCATTAATATGGGGACGGAAAAGAGTAAGAACAAAGCTAGAGAATTTATTTAACCCAATGACAAGAGGTGGATTGGGGGTCCCAGATATGGAAAGATATTATTATGCTTCTCAAATATATTGGTTGGCTAGGTGGAAGCAGGATAGGTTTATTTTGTATTTGAGTAAAAACATCAGTAATGGAACCTGGGACATCTTTCAAATTCTGGAGACAGGAGTTTTGGGGAATAAAGTTTGGAACAAATTGGTAATGGTAAAGACCTTAGTCAGAACGTGGGACTGGGTGAAAAAAGCACTAAATAATCAGGGAAAAATGGAGTTTGCCCCATTATGGTTAAATGATGAGTTAGGGGAAATTAGGAAACTGGGAGTAGTAAAAGTACTGGAGGAGGTGGGGGTGAAAACAGTTAGAGGCATAATTGAGGGAAACAACATAAAGAGTTGGGATACTTTAAAAGTAGAATATAAGATAGAGGAAAGACATTGGTTCTCTTATGTTAGATGTAGAAAAGCGTTAGTTGTAAGTCAGAATATTAGTAAGCTGCAAGTATGTAGCCCCAGCCCACTAATTGAAAAATTAAGGGGCGGGACAATCAAAAAGAAAGAGATTACAACAATATACTTGCACCTTATAAAGGAACAACAGATTGGGATAAAAAGCAAGGAAAAATGGGAGGGAGTAATTGGGGAAATAGATGAGAGTAGGTGGGAGAAAGTGCTGAGAAGTATTAAGGAAGTTTCAAGTGTGGGTAATCATAGAATTATTCAGTTTAATATAGTACATCAATTATATTACACCCCAATGCTCCTTTGTAGAATAGGGAAGCGGACGGATGGAAAGTGTCCGAGATGTGGCTGTGGGGAGGCGGATTTTGCATATATGCTTTGGACATGCAGTTTTTTGCAAGAGTACTGGGGGAGAGTGCACGAAAAAATTGAAGGAAAGAGAAAGAGCAAGGTGAAATTTGAGCTGAACCCAGTCACTGCTTTGCTGGGAGACACTACTAACATCTGAGCTGGGATTGGTTGGAAGGGTCTGAGGAGCTTGGTGGGAGAAGAAAAAGTGAAATAGGAGGCTGAAAGGAGAAAGTGGACAGCCACTTTTCAGTGAACCACTACTGGAGTGGAATCTCCCACCCTCCCACCCTCCCTAAGTTGGTGGTTGTGATGGAAGTGTTCGGGGAAAATGGGGGAGGGCAGGGGGCTCTATGGGTGTTTGGTCTGGGTAGGGACAGGCTGGTTTTTTGGGTTGGCTACGGTGGTTTGTCGCAGCAGCTGTGGCGGGAGGGTCTTTGAGGTTGGAGTACATTACATGGGGATAGAGGTAAGGGGGGGGGGAACCAAGGAGGTTCTGGACTCCCTAGTTAATTTGAGCCACGTGACGGGCTAGCGGTTGGCATATAGAAATTAGGTGGGTTCACCGGGGGCCTAAGCCCTGGACTGTGAAATATAGGGGATGCACACAGGTGTTTAATGGGCTGCCAGTGAGCCAAGAGGTGCTATTGGCTGCGGGCAAATCCTGTGTCAATTGCTAATACCATAGGGACCGCCAGGGATATTTGGGCCTCGAGGACCGTCTCCGTCAGACAGTAATAGGACCTCATTTGGGAGGTGGTGTTTACCTTATTTGTGTTGTTTTGTTAATAAAAAGGCTGCTGTGGCCGATTCAATTCCAGCAATGTCTCTGTCATTTTTGGGAAAGGGTTTTGGGGAATAAGGTGGCCCAAGGGACTCGACAATACCCCTGTCATGCTAGCCTTGCTGGCAGCTGTGTATGTCAGCACAGCCGCCTTGGCGACATCACTGTAACGCCTGGAGTTGTGGATCCACTGAACTGTCATCAGCGATGGTGGTAACCGCACCAGGGAGCGGAGTCTAAGGGGCCGCTGGTTTTCACCAGAGCCCGCCGCAAGGTGGGATGGACTTGCTGCGGCAGGCGACCCCCAGGTCGCTACCCCTGGCTTGGTTGCTAGTGACAGCAGGCGAGGCGTGGCAGGAGCAGTAGGCAGATGGTAATGCAGACAGAGGTCTGTAGGCGTAACCGCAGGTGGCAGGCAGTGCTCAGGAACAATGGGTAAGCATCGGACAGGGACTAGGGACCGGAACAGTGGACAGGGACTAGGAACAAGGACTGAGGTCAGGAACAACAGGGAGCTGGGCCAAACGCTATGGGAAGCATGTAGAGGCTCCAACACCTGTAGTGGGGCAGGGCTGGAATTTATAGGAGAGTGTGATGTGCAGCAACCAATTAGGGGCAGACTGCCCCTTTATATCTGAGACAGCCGGCGTGCGCGCGCCCTAGGAGGCGGGGGCGCGCGCACCGGCCGGCACAGCAAGGGGACAGGAGCGGGGCGAGGTAAGGCGCCCCCCGTGGCCGAACTAGTAGCAGCGCCGGGACCCCGGCGGCTGCATGGAGAGGTCGCGGCGGCGGCCCGGAGCACGGGCCGCCGCCGCGGACGTGACAATCACGTCCCGCGATGACATCACCAGCACTTGCCCGGCAGGCAAGTTGTAAACAACTCTGGCAGTTGGTTGCCATGGCAACAGAGACCAGCAAGTGTTGGCCAGACAAATTTAAATTAGCAACGCCCAGCCTTCTATTTCTGGGTACCCTGCGATATCCAAACGAAAGACGCTGTGCTATCAAGTGTCAGATAGGTGAAGAAACCTGTTAGTAAGGTTTTGCTGTATTTATGCTTGCTGGACTGTTTATGCTGCAAATAAACGCCAAGCTGATGTTTTATAAGTCCAAGTCTGGTAGGCAGGCAGTCTGGCAGGCAGACAGGCAAGTTGTAAACTTACACCTTTAAATCACGGACACAGACATATAGATGTACGTATCAGTAATGTAAGTTTGGGAAGCGCCCCCTTTATTGATGTGTGTTAATTTTTATAGACAGAGAAAGAGAAGGCCGGACGAGACGAAGTTTAAGGGAGGCCTGCATGACAGGGGAAATGGCACGGAGGGGGTTAATAGGGGAGCCGGATCTCAAGCGGGAGTTGCTAGGGGGAGGTCCTGGGTGGGGAGGAGATATAATAGAGGCTCTTCCGGGTTGGGGTCAGTTACCTCACACGGAGCAGCAGTGAGGAGTGTAGCAACATCTGGAGAAGCAAGAGCAGCGGCAGCAGCAGCATCGGCGGCAGCAGCATCGGCAGCATCCATGGGCTGAGGACGGTGGGCAGCGGTGCACGGTGTGTAGTGGGCAGTGATCATGGCTCTCTCCCTCCCTGAGCTCCTCCGGCACCTGCGGGAGGCTGTGGCCACAACCTCCGACCGTGGCTGGCTGGACAGCCAGATTCAGGCCATCATGGAGACCCCCTCTGCTGCTCCGTCGGCGGCGGGTTCCCCTCTGCCTGCCGCCCAGGGTCCCTCTGGAGCGGTGTCCCCCGACCTCGGGCCTTCTCCCTGCTTCTGGGAATCCTCCCTGCCGGCGGGGCTGTCCGGTGCGGCCGAGTCTCCGCCCCCTCTTCCCAGGCTGCGCAGCTCTCGACGGTCCTGTCCCCCAGCCCGCCTCAGCCCCGACTCGCCCCCTAGGACCCGGCGCCGGCGCAGGAGCCCCCTTCGGGACCCTTCACGCCGGGTAGCTCTCCCCAACCCTCGGGGCCGGGCCTCCCGTGCTGGGAGGAATCCGTCAGCGCGGCCGGGCCCTGCGGATCAGGGGAGGTCTCCGCCCCCGTCTCGGGGCAGCCTCCCCATGTCCAGTCTTCTGCAGTCTCCAGAAGTTGCGGCGGGTTCCCCGGCTGATGACCGGGCCGGGGTCCCGGCCAGGCAAGTCGCCAGCGATGGGGCCTCTCGAAGAGTGATGCGCAGGCCGCAGTCGGCAGCCGGGCGCAGGCCTAATGACGTCAGCAGCGGCAGCCGCCCCCAGGCTTCCCTGCGGTCCATAGTATCCCTGCCTGCACACGGCCTAGCGACGGGTGGGGGGGCAGTCCGCCCCTGCCTCGGTCTCCCAGCAGATGGCCCTCCAGTCCGGTGTCCTGCCTGATGTCTTCTTCCCTGATCGGGTCCCCTCCGGTGAGCCGCGGCGTATGGATCCAGTTCTTCCGGCTGTCGGGCCCACAGCACCCGAGCAGCCAGGTGAGTCCAATATACCTATGTCTGTTTTCATGCCTGCTTTGGGGGGTGTCGGGGGTCAGGTTCCCGCAGTTCAGGGGGTGGTGGGTCCCGAGGTTAGTCTGGGAGCGGGGTGGTTGGAGCTGCTGTCGGGCCTCAGGGCGGTACTGGCGGGTGGTGTTGCGGGACAAGGGTTGGCGCCTGCTGGGGTTGGTTCGTGTACTGCAGTTGCGCAAGCTTCTGGGGCCGGGCTGGGCGCTGGGGATGTGCAAGCGTTGGTGGCTGGGGTGTCGGGATCTGCGCCGGCCCCGGTTGCTGCATGGGCGGGGGTTGCGCGTGATTGTCTGCCCGCTGTAGTGCAGGGAAGTGAAGCCGTGGGCGGTGCTTCTGGTGTGGCGGTGTCCGTTCAGACTGACAAGGAGAAGGAGGTTGACTGGGTGCGATTGGACGACCGGGCAAAGGACGAGGTGTATGTCTGCTTCGAGGGGCCGCTGGGGGCGCATTTGAAGCAGGAGGTGAGGGAGAAAATCTGGCGGGACGAATTCGTTGAGATTTTCTCTCTCCTCCCATTGGAGAAATTTAATTTAGATAAGGGTAAGCGATTCGAGCTGAAGAAGGAGGAGGAAGAAAAGCGCTGGTGGCGGCTAATCCCACAGTCGTTTACTAACTGGCTCCAGGCATTCGCCATACTGGCGAGCGTGATTGGCGAGAAACACCCTGAGAATTGCTTGGGGCTTTTCTGTTATATGGACGCTATTGGGGAAGCATACCGGGTCTACGGGGGTCAGGCGTGGCTCCGGTATGATGAGCAGTTTCGGCAGAAGAAGGCGGTTCGCCCTAGTATTAAGTGGGATCAAAAAGATATTGGTCTCTGGCTGCGGGTAATGGGGCCGTCGCGCCAGGGACAGTCCTTTCCTGGGGGGGGGGGCGGCTTTGCCGGCCACTCAGCCAATTATGGGGGGGCGAGTAGCTCACAGGTTGTGTCTTCGCAGTCCGGGGGAGGGAAGGCCGGTTTGTGCTGGCAGTTTAATGACGGCCAGTGCAAATATGGGACGGCCTGTAAGTTCCGTCACACCTGCGGCACGTGTGGGGGATCCTCCCACGGCTCTTCCCGGTGCTACAGGAGGGGTAAGGGACGGGGTGCTGGCCAAGGGGGTGACTCCGGTGAAGGTGGACGAGATGCGCCCCTTCTTAGACAGATTTCCGGACATGGCCAAGGCGGCTCTGCTCATTGAGGGTTTCAAGGACGGGTTTGTTATCCCTTCCCACGCAGTCCCTGTATCAGTACGCCTCAGTGGTGACCGACAAGCTGTCCAAGGAAGTGTCTTTAGGTAGGATGGGGGGTCCCTTTGCGTCCCCTCCTTGGGAGGACCTGGTGGTGTCCCCTTTGGGTGTGGTCCCCAAGAAGGAGCCGAACAAATTTCGGCTCATACACCATCTTTCGCACTCGCATGGGCAGTCCGTCAACGATGGCATCGACCCGGAGATTTGTTCGGTGGTGTATACCTCGTTTGACGAGGCTGTCAGGTGGGTGCGGGAGTACGGTCCGGGGGCCTTGATGGCGAAAACGGACATCGAGTCCGCTTTTCGTCTTCTTCCAGTACATCCAGGGAGCATGCGTTTGCTAGGCTGCTTCTGGGAGGGCGCCTTCTTTGTTGATAGGTGTCTTCCCATGGGTTGCTCGCTTTCGTGCGCTTACTTTGAGGCCTTTAGCACGTTCTTTGAATGGGTGGTTCGGGACTTAGCGTGGGTGCGGTCGGTCATTCATTATTTGGATGACTTTCTGTTCCTCGGTCCTCCCGTCTCTCCCGTTTGTGGGACCCTGCTCGGGACCATGGAGTGGGTGTGCGGTCGTTTTGGGGTGCCTCTGGCTTGGGATAAGACGGAAGGTCCGGCGACTGCGCTCAAGTTCCTAGGTATCATGATTGATTCCGTTCGGATGGAGTGCAGGTTGCCTGCTGACAAGCTCGATGCCCTGAAGGAGGAGGTAGGGCGGGCTCAAGCTTGGCGGAAGGTACAATTGCGGGAACTTCAGTCGCTGCTGGACAAGTTGAACTTTGCCTGCAGGATCATGCCGATGGGGAGGGTGTTTTGTCGGCGGTTGGCGGGGGCGACGGCGGGGGTGAGGGCTCCCCATCACTTTGTCAGAGTGACTAAGGAATTACGGGACGATTTGGCAGTATGGGCGGCGTTCCTGGAAACCTACAACGGGAGATCATTGGTCCTGGCCCCGGTTGTGGACAGCTTTGACTGGGAGCTCTTTACGGACGCGGCGGGAGGTGTGGGGTTCGGGGCTTACTGCAAGGGCCAGTGGTGTGAGGAAAAATGGCCGGCTGCTTGGTGCGAAGGAGGGTTGGTGGCGAACCTTGCTCTCCTGGAACTTTTCCCCATAGTTGTGGCGGTGGTAATTTGGGGAGAGCGGTTCCGGGACCGGAAGGTTCGCTTCCATTGTGACAACATGGCGGTGGTCACTGCGATCAACAGCGGGACGGCTTCCTCTCCCCCAGTGGTACGCTTGCTGCGACATTTAGTCCTTTGCTGTTTGTCCCTTAATTCTTGGGTGGTGGCAGTTCATGTGCCGGGCGTCCAGAACTCAGTGGCCGATTCTTTGTCTCGTCAGCAGTGGGAGCTGTTCCGGTCGTTGGTCCCAGAGGCGTCGGAAGAAGGTATCGAGTGCCCTCTACATCTGTGGAGTCTGGTCTGCTGACGGCGGGAGAACTTATACGGAATTCGCTGGCAGGTGGTACTTGGAGCGCGTATTCTGCGGCCTGGGAGGAATGGTTGGCATGGGAGAGGGGTTGGGGAGCGGTGCGGTCTGAGGATGATCGGGTTCTGGCTGTGTTGGGGTGGCTCGGTGCGGTGGTGGCGGCGGGCTGGTCAGTTGCCAGAGTCAATCGCTTTGTGGCCGCCCTGGCTTTTGGTTTTAAACTGCGTGGGCTCAGGGATGTCACTAAGAATTTTCTGGTGGGCCAGGCCCTGAAGGGTTTTCGAAAAGGTAAATCGCAGCCCGACCAGCGTCGGCCGGTTTCCTTCGCTTTGTTGGAACGGTTAGGGGCGTGCCTTGATTCTGTGTGTCGGTCTGAGCTGGAAACTGTTCTGTTTCGTTTGGCCTTTTCGTGGGCGTTTTTTGGTGCGTTACGGGTGGGGGAGTTGGTGTCGCCGTCGGTCAGGCGGGCCGGTGGTATATTGCGGGAGGATGTGTGGCGGGACGGGGAGCAGGTGGTCTTTAGGATTCGGCGGTCGAAAACTGATCAGCGGGGCAAGGGCAGGGATGTCATGTTGCGGGCGGTGCCTGGCTCTCGGATGTGTCCGGTACGGTGTGTTGAGGCCTTTTTTGCCTGTCAAGGTAGTGCGGAAGGCCCCTTGTTGCGGCACGGGGACGGGTCGTTTTTGTCTCGCTTCCAATTCACGGCTGTTTTCCGGAAATGTCTGGGTGTATTGGGGCTGGAGGAGAGGTCTTTTGCCCCACATTCCTTCCGAATTGGGGCGGCAACGGAGGCTGCGAGTTGGGGATTGAGTGCTGAGGTGGTGAGACGTATAGGTAGGTGGGAGTCTGGGCGCTATCGCTCTTATGTTAGGCCTCATCTGGTGTCGGTATAGAGTTGTATTGCCTTGTGGAGAGGGGGGGTGGGGTTGGGCGGATCTTTTTTGTAAAGTAACAGTTTGTCTCATGTACACCCCCCCCCCCTTTGTTGTTTCTTGGTGGGTGTGTTTTCACAGATGCTGGCCCGGTGTTGGTTTGGATTATGGGTCATTCGTATGTGACTCGAGGCGCGCAGCGAGCTGATGTTCGCCCGGAGGGACGGCAGCTCGGTTTTCCTAGGGATGTGGCTGTGGTGCGCTGGCTCGGCAAGGGGGGCATGTTGTGGAATCGTGTTCTGCCGGAGTTTCATTGTTTCGCGCGGCTGGACAGGCCTCCGGATATCTTGGTGTTGCACATTGGAGGTAATGATCTGGGGGTTCGTCCATTCCGCGAATTGATTCGTGATGTGCGCTACGACCTGTTGCGCCTCTGGAGGACGTTTCCAGGGGTGCTGGTGGTTTGGTCCGATATTGTGCCTAGGAAAACATGGCGGGTGGCCAGGTCGGTTGAGAAGCTTAATAAGGCTCGCATCAAGGTGAATCGCGCAGTGAGTGCTTTTGTGTCTCGGAACGGAGGAGTGGCTGTGCGGCACCGGGATTTGGAGGAGTGTTCTGTGGATTATTGGTTGGGTGATGGCGTTCACTTGAATGCTGTTGGGACGGACCTGTGGGCCTTGGCGTTGCAGGAGGGTATAGAAAGGGCCCTGGGTCTGTGGAGGAGATCTCACGTTTGAGGTGTTCAAAGTGCTCGCGGTGGCGGGTTAGGGGGTCCTTGGGGTTGGAAAAAATGGAAAAAATAAGGGGGACACGTGGGGAGGTGCACCCCTATTTCCCCTTGGTTGTATATTGGATCATCTGGGGACATGAGGATTGTGGGCTCCTGACTGGGTGGTGTCCCGGGGAGTAATCGGGGGTTATGGATAATCGGCCAGTGTGTTTTTGAACTTTGGTAGAGCTCCTGAGCCTGTGGGAACCGGCTGGGGGTCAGTGGTAACAGTAATATAGACGGTTGGTTTAACCGATGGGTGGCCGGTTATGTTTTAGCCTCAAGGACCTCCTTCCCGTTCTAGTTTAAGTATAGGGATAGTACAGTTATTGTTATTTATTTTCTTGATGGGTTTATGTTAATTATTTGTTTGTCAATAAAAATTGGCTGCTGTGGCCAAAAATTTTCCCAAACCAGGGTCGGTGTCTTTATTTACTGGGGCTATGAGGGTGGTGGTTGGAAGGTTACGGAGGGATCAGCTTTCCCTTGTCATGGGGCGGTACTACTCATGCGTAGTGTATTCATATAACGTATGTAAACTCTCAACACAGGAGGGGTCTTAAGTCACAAGACACATACATGTCACACTCTCATAGGTCAAATCCATAGATGGTCAGCTGCTTCCTGTACTGCGCAGTCAAGGTGGTATAACGTGTGAAAAGGTTAGAACAATACATTCTTTGCACTGATAATATAGGATGATTCCCAGAGCCCAAATGTAACAAACAGTCAGGTTTGTTCAGAGAATGTCCTTCAAACTGATAAGAAGTCGTGAGACATAGTTCATCATGAGAAAATTCCTTATTGTCTCCATGTATCAGAAGTCTCAAGGGAAGAGGAATTTCTCAGACATTAGAATCATAAAATTAACCCTATCACAGGTCAATGCCTGGAGAGGACAGAGAAAGCTCTTTTTCCATCTCTGTCTGGCTACATATTAGTAACTATTCATTAAAGAGAATCTAGGGTGAATTCTCCCAGCCGGAGCCGTATGCAGAAGCATTCATTGGCCACCAGGAAGTCCAAATGAAACGGTTTAAAAGGCACCTACCTTTCTACCTACCTGCTTGGTTGCCTGGCTGCAACTGAGCTGCTAGCCTTGCTTGCAGCTCTGTATGTCAGCACAGCCTTGGTGACATCACGTCCTGCGATGACATCACCAGCACTTGCCCGGCAGGCAAGTTGTAAACAACTCTGGCAGTTGGTTGCCATGGCAACAGAGACCAGCAAGTGTTGGCCAAACAAACTTTAATTACCAACGCCCAGCCTTCTATTTCGGGGTCCACCTGCGCACCCCACTTCTGTCTCTGGCTGGCTGGGTGGCTGGCTAGCTAGCTTCATATTAGTAACTATTCATTAAAGGGCAACTCCGGCGTTTTGTTTTTTTTTTTAGAATATTTAACACACATTACAAGGTTATATAACTTTGTAATGTGTCTAAATAACCTATCTGGCTCCGATCCCTACCTTTCCGACCCCCCCCTCCTGGAAGTTAAATAAAGTATACATACCCGATTACGGTCGACCCCGTCCTCTTCTCCCGGGCGCCATTTTGTGATGGCGTCACAGCAGGGGTCGGGCCTGGTCTTCATCCTCTTCGGCGTCTTCTGCTGAAGTGAATGGGACATGAAAAGGCTGCTGGTGCACTTGCGCACCAGCAGTCTTTTCATTGGCTGGATTGCATCACATAGTTCCCAGCTTGCTCAGCCCTGATTGGCTGAGCTTACTGGAAGCCATGTGATGCACTCCAGCCAATGAAAAGGCTGTCGTTGCGCATGCTCACCGGCAGCCTTTTCTCTCCCATTCACTTCACACAGACCCGGAAGTTAGGAAGTTCTGAAGACCAGGACCGGAGGTGACGGAGTCACGGGCAGCAGGGGATTCAAGTTCCGATCGTCACCGGAGGGATGGTGAGTATGATCTGTGTGTGTGTCTGTGTTTTGTTTTTCCCTACCGCCGGAGTTGTCCTTTAACCCCTTAACGACCGCGGGCGTAAGTGTACGCCCCCAAAACCCGTGCATTAACGCAAACGGGCGTACATTTACGCCCGCGGTTTCCCCGATCGCTGCGTGTACACAGTATATAATGTATAGCAGGCCATCCCTGCTTGTCGGCACGGGGGGTGATTAACCCCTCCCGTGCTGACGATCGCCGCTATTGGCTGATCAATTCAGATCAGCATATGGCGGCGATCTGCAGCTTTCCGGGTCATCGGTGACCCGATGGCCCGGAAAGCAATGGCGGTCGGTGCTGTCCGAGGACGACACCGACCGCCATTACTGTTAAAAGTAACGGTGGCCACGGTGCCACGTCCCGATGCCGGGACCGGCCGGCCAGGAGCGGCCGGCCGATCACGGCGATATAAGTACCCCGTGAAAGGGTTAAATACCTGCTGTGGACACCTCAGCTAGGTAGCTGAGGTGTCCAGAGCAGGTATTGACCCATACTCACCGGATCCAGCGTCCCGATCGCGTCTTCCGGGTTCCGAACGCGTCTTCCGGGTTCCGAACGGCGGTCCCCATCGGTAATCATCGGCTCCAGCGTCGTCAAACTTCGGCTTTTTCCGGAATTGGCGTTCTACTGCCCCCTAGCGGCTGATAAGTGTATATAATACACATATCAGTAGCTATAGGGTTGAAGAAAGATTTTTTTTTTTTTCCCAATTTTTTTTTTCTATTTTCCGCACCCTATCGCCGCTGAGTGCTGATCAGCATCGCACGTAAGTGCGCCGCTGATCAGCAACTCCTCCTTTTTGGCGTAGAGTGTTTTTTTCCTATATCCTACAGCCACGGTCTGCTTATAAGTGCCGCACATAAGTGCGGCATTTATCAGCAACTCCTTTCTTGGCGTAGTTTTTTTTTTATACTTAATGTTAAAAAAACATGTATAAAAAACACCATTACACTACACGGAATAAAGTTTTACACTACACCACTACATACCCCATATACCAATCCCCGTATAAAGATGGCCCCCAGGGTGTTTTCGGTGTCGGACGCATACGTTATTATTGCCTCCGACACCGAAACAGCCAGTGAGGATGAATGGGGGGTCCTTCGTTCCTCCATTCATCCTCATCCAATGACGTATCTGGGGGTAGCGTAGCGTACGCTGCCCCCCAGACACGTCTTTTCCGCCAGTACCGTCCCATTAAGAGATGACGGTATGGCGTGAAATTCTACAAACTCTGTGAGAGTACCTCAGGTTACACTTACAGATTTAGGGTACGTGCACACTGCGGAATGGAGAAGGATAACCCTTTGTGCATTCCGCAGCTGGCACCCACCGGCAGACTGATGCGGGCGCGCGTCTCCACCCGTGTCATAGACTCCATGTTATGCTTGGGCGGATTCCATCGTCCGTCCAAAGAATGAACACATTTGACGGAGAGCGGAATCCGCCCGTGCATAGAATGGAGTCTGACACGGACAGAGACGCGCGCCCGCATCAGTCTGCCGGTGGGTGCCAGCTGCGGAATGCACAAAGGGTTATCCTTCGCCATTCTGCAGTGTGCACGTGCACTTAGAGTGTATGAAGGAAGGGACACCCAAATCCAGCCCCCAGATGCCCCCTCCCCCCCCATCCGCGGAACAAGTGGGAAGATCGTTCGGGAACTGATCTTCCCACTGCTGGATAAAGGTTACCACCTGTACGGGGATAACTTTTATACCAGCACCCCCTCTTCCGGTCCCTCGCTGCCCGAGCTACTGTAGCTTGCGGCACGATCCGTAAATATCAGAAGCCGTAATAGAGCCCTAATATTTAGCAGCCATGGAGCGGACCCAGCGCTTCTGGATATGAAGGACCCCGTATCGCACCAGGACAACATTTTCCAGGTGACGTCCCCCACACTGGAAAACAGGAGACCCCAGAAGAAGTGCAGAGTGTGGTGTAACAGGGGGATCAGGAAGGACAACATTTTCCAGTGTGACGCCTGTCCTGATCACCCCGGCCTCTGCATACTGGATCGCTTCAAGGCGCACCACACGTCATTCGAGTTCTACATTATCTAAATTCTGTCCCTTATTCCTATTTCAGGGGTCACGTTGATCCAGGGATTATTCTGATCGCCATTATGGAGTCGGGAAGGAATTTTTCCCCTGTGATGAGGCTACTGTCGTCTGCCTTACGAGGGTTTTTTGCCTTCCTCTGGATCAACACAGGTTGAATTTGATGGACACCTGTCATTTTCAACCTTATAAACTAATAATTGGCCTAATACCCCCAAATAAATTAGAATTGTCCCTTTTTCCCCAGCTAAATAGGTATGGCCGCCATTCCCATTAGAGGATGCCATGATGCAATTACAAAGCCTCTGTGCGGCCAGGACAGTAGAAACCCCAGACAAGTGACCCCATTCTGGAAACTACACCCCATAAGGAATCTAACAAGGGGGCAGCGGGGATATGGCCCCCTGGTGACGGCCACATTTGGGACGTGAAAATGAAAAAAATTGTATTTTTTATTTTCACGGCACATGTTCTACATATGTGCCTGTTACCAGTGCGGTCCATATGCTCACTGCACCCCTTGTTAGATTCCTTATGGGGTGTAGTTTCCAGAATAGGGTCACTTGTGGGGGGTTTCTACTGTCCTGGCAGCACAGGAGCTTTGTAATTGCGACATGACCTCCATCCTCCATTCCAGCCTCTAAATGGCGCTCTGTCCCTTTGGTGGCTTGCCCTGTGCCCATATGGCACATTATGTCCACATGTGGGGTATTTTCGTACTCAGGGGAAACTACCCTACACGCTTTGGGTTTATTTTCTTTTTTAACCCCTTGTGGAAATGGAAAAAAATCAAGGCTAGACCAACATTTGGTGTAATTTGTTTTAAATTTTTACTCTAAATCATTAATCTTGTCTTGATGTTTTCATTTTCACAAGGGGCTAAAAAATAAAAAAAAACACAAAATTTGTAGAGCAATTTCCCCTGAGTACGGAAATACCCCACATGTGGACATAAAGCGCCATGCGGGTGCAGGGTAAGCCTCCAAAGGGAAGGAGCGCCATTTGGTTTTTGAAGGCTGGATTTGGATGGAATGGATTTCGAGGGGCCATGTTGCATTCAAAAGGCCTCTGTGTTGCCAAGACAGTTGAAACCCCCCACAAGTGACCCCATTATGGAAACTACACCCCTCAAGGAATGTAACAAGGGGTGTAGTGAGCATATGGACCCCACTGGTGATGGGCACAAATATGGAACAATGTGGCGTGAAAATGAAATATTAAATTTTTTACACTATAATGTTGGTCTAGCCTTGAATTTATCATTTTCACAAGGGGTTAAAAGAGAAAAAAACACACAAAATGTTTAGAGCAATTTCCCCCGAGTCCGTAAATACCCCACATGTGGACATAAAGCGCCATGTGGGTGCAGGGCAAGCATCTCAAGGGAAGGAGCGCCATTTGGATTTTGGAGGTTGGATTTGGCTAGAATGGATGATGAACGCCATGTCGCATTTACAGAGCCCTTGTGCTGCCAGGACAGTGGAAACCCAACACAAGTGACCCCATTCTGGAAACTACACACCTTAAGGAATCTAACAAGGGGTGCAATGAGGATATGGACCCCTTGATGACGGGCACATTTGTGCCGTGAAAGTGAAAAAATGAAATTTTTCACTTTCACGTCACATTGTTCCACATTTGTGCCCGTCACCAGTGGGGTCCATATGCTCACTGCACCCCTTGTTAGATTCCTTGAGGGGTGTAGTTTCCAGAATGGGGTCACTTGTGGGGGGTTTCCAGTGTTTTGGCAGCACGAGGGCTCTGTAAATGCGACGTGGTCCTTGAAATCCTTTTCAGTGAAATTCAGCTTCCAAAAGCCAATTGGCGCTCCTTCCCTTTGGAGGCTCGTCCTGCGCCCGCTTGGCACTTTATGTCCACATGTGGGGTATTTCCGTACTCGGGAGAAACTGCGCTACATGTTTTGTGTTTTTTTTTCCTTTTATCCCTTTGTGAAAATGAAAAATTGAAGTCTAGAACAACGTTTTAGTGTAAAAAATACTTTTGTCTTTTTTCACGCCATATTGTTGGGAAAATCTGTGAAGCACCTGTGGGGTCCAGATGCTCACCGCACCCCTAGTTACATTCCTTAAGGGGTGTAGTTTTCTGAATGGTGTCCCTTTAGTGGTGTTTTTTAGGTTTTGGCACCCCAGAGCCTCTGCCAAGCTGAAGTGATACAGTCAGAAATGACCAAATATAACGGAGCCATTGAAATGCACTAGGCGCTCCCTTATATCTGAGGCTTGTGGTTGCGTCAAATAGCGCAATAGGGTCACATATGGGGTATTTCTATAAACTGCAGAAACGGGGCAATAAATATTGGGGTGCATTTCTCTGGTAATAAGTTTATAATTATGAAAAATATTGGATTACAATAAAATCTCTGCACAGAAAATTAAAATTTTCAAATTTCTTACACACTTAGCTTTTATTTCTGTGACTCCCCTAAAGGGTTAAAAAACTTTCTGGATCTGCTTTTGCAGAGTTTGGGGGGTGCAGTTTCTGAAATGGGGTGCTTTGTGGGGCTTTCTAACATACAGGCCCCTCAAATCCCACCTGAACAGGTCCCTAAAAATATCTGATTTTGAAATTTTACTGAAAATTTGGAAATTTGCTGCTAATGTTTTACGCTTACTATTGTCTAAAAAAAATGAAATATGGTTTAATAAATGCTGCCAACATAAAGTAGACATGTTGCTAATGCTATTTAATATATAATTTATGTGGCATAACCATTTTCTGCAGAAAAAGCAGAAAAGGTTTAAAGTTGGAAAAATGCATTTTTTTTTACAATTTTTCACGTTATTTTGGTTTTTTTCAGAAAGATTCGTTATAAGTATCGACTCCAATTTACAAGAAATGTGAAGTACAATATGTCACGAGAAAACAATCTCAGAATCAGCCGGATAGGTAAAAGCATCCCGAAGTTATTAATGAATAAAGTGACACAGGTCATATTCATAAAATTTGCTCCGGTCCTTAAGGCCATTTCAGGCTCTGTCCTTAAGGGGTTAAAGAGAATCTAGGGTGAATTCCGGTTTCAGATGGAGCTGGCTTATTTTATTTCCGTTTTAGGCAACTCATTAGGGGGTGCACTGAACCTGGAGGCACTGCAATACCAGGTCAATGCCTGGAGAGGACAGAGCAAGCTCTTTTTCCATCTCTGTCTCTAATTCTGTCTGGCTGTCTGGATAGCTACATATTAGTAACTATTCATTAAAGAGAATCTAGGGGACTTCCGGTTCTGGCGCGGGCATGTGAGCATCGGAGCACAGGAGCTCCCGCACCCGCCGCCCCGTACCGCAATAACCGTCCCGCCGGGACGACCGACCGGCAGCCACTCGCCCTCCAGGCGGTCCCGACAACCCCCGCAAATGAACAAGTTCGTCCAAAAGGGCACCCCTCGGCAGCTGTCTGCAGCGGGCGGGCAGGTTGACATGCCGAGCGCTGCAGCTAACATGGCGCCCGGGCGATCCTACACAGGACCTGTCCGCCTCACAGGTACCAGCCACACAGCTCTCCCTACCTAACAGCAGCGCTGACAGTGTCTCTCTCTCCCAAAATGGAGGGCTGTCCCAATTTACCCAGGACATGCTTCCCGTGTCCCAGGCAGGGACCTTTGACCATAAGCAGCTGGCCTTAGAGGTGGCAAGGTTAATGGCCCCAGAGATACAGAGGACAGTAGAGACTGCCATTAAGGCCACTTTACATCACCTCCAATCTGAAGTGACTGATCATGCAGCCCGCGTAACTGAGCTGGAAAAGAGAGTCTCTACACTGGAGGATGAAAATAAAGGTGTAACTGACCGACTACTTGTCCTAGAGAGTGAAATGGCTAAGACCGGAGATAAAATGGAGGACTTAGAGAACCGGTCCCGCCGGAACAACCTGAGGCTGGTGGGGGTCAGCGAGAATGTGACTCCAATGAAGCTCCAGCGCTTCTGCGAGCGTGATTTACCCAAAGGGCTGGGTCTTCAACATCCATACAGAGTGGAACGGGCGCATAGGCTGGGGGTGCCTCCTGATCAAAGGCAAGCTGCGCAGAGGCCATCTGATAACAACGCACGCAGACCGAGGCAAGTGATCTTCAAGCTACTGGATTTCAATGATAAAACTGAGCTGTTATGTGCCTTTCGCAAACGTCGCGACCCACTCACATTTCACCGCATGCGTATTCTCCTGTTTGAGGATTTCTCTGTGGAGGTCACCAAACGCCGGAGAGCGTTTAGCGCCATTTGCTCACATTTCTACAAAACCAACAAGAGGTTCCAGCTGCAGTACCCGGCCACGCTAAGGGTCTTCCACAATGATGGCTCTACCTCAACCTATGCGTCCCCAGAGGAAGCAAGCTCAGCCTTGAACATTGATGTCTCCTCGCTAAGTTCTTCTCAGCGGCGTAACCGCCACCGCTCCTCCTCTCCCATGGAAGCACGGCCTCCTCACCGGCCGGGGGCAGACCTGGTCGCTCCAAGACCCGCTTGGATCGCAAGAAGCGTAGGTGATCCTTGGCTCGTCACTCTGATAATGAGCGGTCACCATCACCGGACTGAGCGTCTCCTGCGTAATGTATGGTTTCTTTATTCATGGTTCAGTTCTCACTCCCACCTCAACTATTCCAGTTTGTGGAGTTACTACACCTTATGCAGCTATTATAGTTCCTGTTTAAAAATGTGTTCTTTTGGCCCAAACAGGCAGGATCGTATTAGCACTGCCCTATATCACAGGATGTGACTTTGCAGAGCCGGGAATGTCCACTATTGCATAATCTGTTGGGCGGGTATTTACAACATCATATTTGACTAATTCTGTCTATCCGTGACTGCCTACTGTTCACTTACAAGGGGGATGGCGGGTTGGCTCTCCTGTGTCGCATGTCTGAAAAAAGGAAGGCCTCCGCCCTATTGTAAAGTGTTATATTTTTACCACTCTTGACACTTTACCAGGGATTGTTGTTCAACCCAATTCTCTCTCTGAATAGTTTTCTGATGCTTCTATTGAAATGTATGTTACTGGTTATAGTTTATACTGCTAGCAAATTCCTCGTAACCCAAATGGTACCGGTTGCACTTATCATTACCGTATCTTATGTAGCTGTTTTGTCTCCAGGGGATGTGCTCAGCCCGTTGTTCCCCAGCTATGCCCACTACACATTTATAGGCCCACTACAATCACCAGGCAATGGCTGACTCTATCACTATTGTGACCTGGAATGTCAAGGGTCTGCAGAAGAGGGTCAAGATACTCCGGCATTTAAAACGCCTGAAACCCGATATAGTACTCTTGCAAGAGACTCACCTAACCACTGATGATTATTTTAGGCTGCAAAAGCAATGGGTTGGGCACATCTTCGGATCCTCAGCAGTTGAGGGCAAAGCCGGGGTTGTTACACTTATCAACAGATCCTTCTCCTTCGCATTACTATCCCACTTCTGCGACCAGGAGGGGAGACTGTCTCACTTAGTGTTGGAACACAATGGGGAGTCATACAGTATATATAATGCTTACGCTCCCAATGGAGACAACAAAGCCTTTTTTGACAGGTTAATAGCCAAAATTCAGTCCGACGCTGTACCGTAGAAGGTTGTGGGGGGGCGACCTAAACACTACACTAGACTGGACAGTGGATAGACGTAACACACATAATTTAGCCACGGCACCACGTCCTAGAGACAGAATCCTATCATGAGTCTTATCCTCCACTGACCTGTGGGATTGTTGGCGTCTGTTACATCCGGACGACCGCGATTACACACACTATTCACATGCTCACTCTACATGGTCGTGAATAGATTACCTGCTATCTAGTCCACAAATTTGTGACAGATTGACTTCGGCGGAGATCAAAGATCTGGTCATCTCTGACCATGCGCCAGTTGCCATCACATTCCACACCTCGGCCCCAAAAGCCAATTACTTTAAATGGCAGTTCCCCACTTACCTATATACAGACGAGACATTCCAGGAGCTTCTTAGGGGATGGTGGCTAGAGTTTGCGTCAGACAACGCCGCTCATAGAGGGGACTTACCCATTTACTGGAAGACAGCGAAGGCCGTTCTCCGGGGCAAGCTACTAGCCTATCATTCTTCGATGAAAAAGAAGGTCCATCAAGAATACATTAAAGCTAGTGCACAGCTTTGTGAATCCTACTCTCAGTTTGTGAGATCCCCCACCCCACATGCTAAACTCCAATGGCAAAACGCGCGCTCAGTGTTTGAGCTTTGGATAGATAGGAGGGAACGCATGTATCGTACCCATTTTGATACCGACCTGTTCAGGCAGGGCAACAAAGCTGGGAGGATGCTAGCTAGGCTGGCCAAGGGCAGGTTTCCTCCCTCACATATTTTAGCACTTAAGGACCCAGCTGGTCAAGTGCAAAAACAACCCTTGCTGATTAACTCTTTGTTAAGGGATTACTATGCAAATCTCTACAAAACCACTTCAGTAGATGATTCATTAGGGCCCCATTTCCTGGACAGCCTAACCCTCCCTTCCTTATCACAGGAACAAAGGGACGTGTTGAATGCAGATGTCGCGGAGGAGGAAGTGACGGCCGCCATTAAGGCGTTGCACAACGGCAAATCCCCGGGTCCGGATGGTTACCCAGGGGAGTTTTATAAAATTCTCACGACACAGGTCTCTCCGGTATTGGCAGATTACTTCACTGGCATACTACACACAGGTGATATCCCGGCCTCAGCTAGGCTGGCGCACATCAAAGTCCTCCCAAAGCCCGGGAAGGATCCCCTAGATCCAGGGTCGTATAGACCCATATCGCTTATAAATCAGGATATCAAACTCATATCTAAAATCCTGGCTGACAGGCTGGCTTGCCTGCTTCCGGAATTGGTGGGAGACCATCAGGTGGGCTTTGTGAGGACCAGATCTGCGGTAACCAACATCCGCAAGGTTATCATGGTACTAGATCGCGTCCGACATCGACCTCAGCCAGGGGAGCACCCCGCTATCCTAACATTGGATGCGGAAAAAGCATTTCATAACGTGCGATGGGACTGGCTGGGGTCGGTGTTGGACAAATTTGGTGTCACAGGGGCGTTTCATACCTTCCTGAGTGGTTTGTACACAGATCTCACAGCACGCATTCACACTTAAGGTCTCTTGTCTACCCCCATTGCGCTGGAAAAGGGTACGAGGTAGGGTTGCCCTCTGTCTCCTCTTCTTTTCGACCTTGCTATAGAACCCCTTGCCAGGCATCTGACACAATCATCCCTTTTCGAGGGGATCGGGATAGGCTTGCAAACAGTTAAAGAGTCACTGTCGTATTTTTTATTTTTGCAGAAATCAATAGTCCAGGCGATTTTAAGAAACTTTGTAATTGGGTTTATTAGCCAAATCTGCCATTATCTGCATGTAAAAAGCCTTTTCCCAGGTCCCCCCCTCCTTCCTCTTTTTCATCCACTCTGAAAAATCTGAAAATTGTGACTTGTTGCAGGAGACGTACCCTGTCTGCTCTAGGGAGAGGGGAGGGGGGAGGAGGAAGGAGGGAGTTAGCCGGCAGCAGAAAGCAGATAACAGAGGATTACAGGCACGGAGCTGGGTGACAGCTGTAATCCCAGCTCAGACAGGTCACTGGTGATTGTCCAAGAAGATAACGGGTGAGATATTTGTAGATTAAGGGCCCTATTCCACGGGACGATTATCGTTTGGATAATCGTTAACGATTAACGATCTCAAACGACCGCTATTGCGAAAGACCTGAAAACGTTCACTCATTTCCATGGAACGATAATCGTTACTTATGATCGTAATTGCGATCGTTTCTCTTCGCTATTTATTCGCTATTGCGTTCGTATCTATTGAGAACGACCGAACGATGTCTTATTCAATGCGAACGATTTACGAACGAGCAACGATAAAAATAGGTCCAGGTCTTATTAAACGATCAACGATTTCTCGTTCGGTCGTTAATCGTTAACTGCATTTCAACCGAACGATTATCGTTCAGATTCGAACGATTTAACGATAATCTGAACGATAATCGTCCCGTGGAATAGGGCCCTAACTCTTTGTTGTCCTGTTTTGGTCTTTTCTTTAGCTCTCTCCATAGGAGAACAATGAAGACAGGGGGGAGAGCTTCAAACTGCTTTTTCATGATAAAAATGCATTTTTCTGATAATAAACCCAATGACAAAGTTTCTTAAAATCGCCTGGACTATTGATTTCTGCAAAAAAAAATTTCACGACAGTGACACTTTAAGCTAACTATGTTTGCTGATGACCTCCTCCTTTTTCTTAGCAGGCCCGACCAGCACCCCCCGAAGGTTCTAGATTTCCTGAGTAACTTCGGAAGCTTCTCGGGCTACAAAATTAATGTGACTAAAAGTGAACTCCTACCCTTGGGCTTGGCCAGACCGGACTGGCTTCACTGTCTAAACCACTTAAATATTAAGATTGCTTCCTCCTCCGTAACATATTTAGGGCTGAAAATAGGGAAAACTGCAGATACCCTATACGCTCTCAACTATTTATCCCTTATAAAAAAAATTACCACAGAGCTGAAACATTGGGAGAACCTGCCTTTGAGCTTAGCTGGGCGGTGTCATTTAATCAAAATGATAAGCTTTGCCCGCCTGCTTTATCCGTTACAAACCCTTCCCCTTCTACTTAAACACAAAGATGTTACCGCGCTAAACAGGGCCTTCACTAGATTTCTTTGGAGGGGGAAGCGTCCACGGATATCACTTACAAAGCTTATGCTGAGCAAGGTGGACGGAGGCCTAAATTTTCCCAATGTACGAGGGTACAACCTCGCCTGCCTCTTCAGGAATGTACTTGGTTCATGGTTCCTCCTTTTTCTCTAGTATACATCTGGAGCAAGCCTTCGCTCATCCTTGGGATGTCCGGAGTCTTCTTCACACATCCTATGCTAAATGGCCTTCCTTTGTAAAATGTTCAGCTCTTTTTCGCGACATCATCGTGACGTGGAAGGAAATACGGAAGGCCTTTGGTCTTCCCTTCCTTGTATCAAAACGTATGCCCTTGATACACCATCCGGAATTTCCTCAGGGACAATCGTTTCCATGGCTGAGGCGCGAGTCACTGCAGGGCCCAACATCAGTGGGGGATCTCATAGACTATGACCATCGTAAATGGCTTACTCCTACCGAAATTAGATCCAAATACCGCCTTCCTCCCTCCTGGTCCCTATTCCTAAGTCAGGCCCACGCCTTTTGCACTGCCAGGTTGTCTGATCTTTCCTAGGAGGCGACCACACATGCCCTTGATGGTATCATAGGGTCCACGCCCCATAAGCCCTCAATTTCTTCACTATACACGGCCATCCGCAATGAAGTTCAAACTAAAAGACCTGACAAGACGTCCCTCTTTAAGACCTGGGCGACCTGGACACAAGATCCTGACATCGCAGACACTATTTTGGTAGGATGGGCCAAGGTTAGACAATGCATTATTAATGAGAGATGGCAGGAAACCTATTTTAAGCTGGCCCACGGGGCCCTCTACGGTTTCAACATCCTGCCGTCCCCCTCTTTTCCTGACAGAATCACTGCATGCCCCAAGTGCCAGACGCCATTGACCAACCTATGGCACGGGGTGTGGAGCTGCCCATTCACCTTGCGGTTCTGGCAACAAGTGACTGACTACATTCACACCCACTGGAAGGTCCGACTCCCACTAACCCCGCAGGTCCTCATGTTCCATCAACCCCGCCCCCCAGATGACACTGATGGCGTTAGCTATACCCCCCAATTGATACCTGTCATACTTGTAGTAGCTCTCCGTTGTCTGCTCTTCAATTGGCTATCTTCCTCCCCTCCAGACATCCCCATGGTCATAGAACAGCTGAAGCTCTTTCTAGGCATTGATAGTCGACACAGAACGACACAAAAATAAGTCTACCAAAAAGTTCTTTCAGAAATGGCGAGTCTTTATTATAACACACTATGACCAACAATCCATAGTGGACATTATGAGGCCGTTTCGGTTCACTGTTTGGTACTGCAAAGCTGATTTGGCGGGGACCCTTGGTCCTTTGAAACTGCCACAAGTGTAGGGCTCGTGTGAACCAGAATGCGCCTGTTGTTTGGTGGACTGTGTACTGTACCATCTCTTGCCTGCTGTCTTTTTACCCTGTCATGCGTTTATAAATATGTAATGATTTGTGTCTATGCACCGTCGAATACTGATTAATCGCTAGCAATGTTATATTGTTATTGGTTGCGTTCTTACTGTTTTCTTTTGAAAATGCAAATAAAAACATTTAATAAAAAAAAAAAAAGAGAATCTAGGGTGAATTCTCCCAGCCGTAGCCTTATGCAGAAGCATTCATTGGCCACCAGGAAGTCCAAATGAAACGGTTTAAAAGGCACCTACCTCTCTACCTACCTGCTTGGTTGCCTGGCTGCAACTGAGCTGCTAGCCTTGCTGGCAGCTGTGTATGTCTGAACAGCCTTGGTGACATCATGTCCCGCGATGACATCACCAGCACTTACCCGGCAGGCAAGTTGTAAACAACTCTGGCAGTTGGTTGCCATGGCAACAGAGACCAGCAAGTCTTGGCCAAACAAACTTTAATTAGCAACACCCAGCCTTCTATAGAGGTGTATCTAGGCCCTCCTGCACCCGGGGCAAAGATTCAATTTGGCGCCCCCCCCCCCTTGTGTGCGCAGTAAGCACAGGGGGCCCATGTTGTCCCTTCACTGCTGGTATATTATATATATATATATATATATATATATATATATATATATATATATATTTTTTTTTTTTTTTAATTTTTTTATTTTTTTTTTTTAAATGAAGTTTAGATAAGCGATTGTTCAGATGAGCGATTCACTTATCTCTACTGGCAGCACTAGTGTGGTGTTCACAATATGGGATACATAATGTCATATTTACTGTGTACCTGGAATGTTTTTATGAAGAATGATTATCAGGCAGCTCTGGGCTCAATCAGCATTTTTTAAAGGATACCTGTCACCCCCCCGTGCCGGGGTGACAGGCTCCCGACCCCCCGTTAGAGCGCCCTATACTTACCTAATCGCGCTGGGTCCCGCTTCCTGATGTGGTCGGGTCACGGAGATATCAGCTCCCGAAGCCCGGCGCGCGCGGTCACAGGAGAGTCCGATGCCGATAGAGAATGACGGAGCATCTGACTCCCCATTCATTCTCTATGAGCGCCGGACTCTGCTGTGTGCACACGCGCGGGCCTTCGGGAGCTGATATCTCCGTGACCCGACCGCATCAGGAAGCAGGACCCGCTGGGATCAGGTGAGTATAGGGGGCTGTAACGGGGGGTCGGGAGCCTGTCACCCCGGCATGGGGGTGACAGGTCCTCTTTAAAGTACTTCCATTTTCCCATTTAAAATTTGGTACCTAAGTACCTATTACCTAGGCTGATTCCCGGAATTTCAGGCGGTACCCGGGCACTCTCCTACTTCCCCACGGACCAGGCAGGCATCAGCAATCTAATGTGGCAGGTTTGTGAATGCTAGGATTTCCCGAGGTTCGATCAACTTTACTCAGCAGCAGAGACAACAGCAGTAATACCTCCAGTACGGTATAACCTCACCAAATTCAAAATAGAAATTATTTAGAAAAATGACTCTTGTATCATGGTCGCTGTATATAGGACCTGCGGTGACATCATAGTCATAGATGGTCCCTCACCATCTACACAGTAACTTTTCGGTAGAGCCTAGAATGTATCCTCTCCTTTGAGTTTCTCACTGTACAGTATACATTCTAGCATGTTCAGTACTGAAATGGCTAGAAAGTATCCTTTCCTCTGAGTTTATCCTCTCCTCTGAGTCTCTCACTATAGGGTATACATTATAGCATGTTTAGTATTGAAATGTCTAGAATATATACCCTCTCAGAGGAGAGGATACATTGTAGGCATTTCAGTACTGAAGATGCTAGAATAAATCCCCTATAGTGAGAGACTCAGAGGAGAGGATACATTCTAACCATTTCAGTACTGAACATGCTAGAATGTATCCCCTGCAGTGAGAAACTCAAAGGAGAAGATATACTCAGAGGAGAGGATACATTCTAGGCATTTCAGTACTAAACATGCTAGAATGTATCCCCTGCAGTGAGAAACTCGAAGAAGAGGATACTTTGTAGCCATTTCAGTACTGAACATGCTAGAATTAGAGAGGAGCGAACCTCGAGCATGCTCAGTCGATCCGAACCCGAACTTTCGGCATTTGATTAGCGGTGGCTGCTCAAGTTGGATGAAGCCCTAAGGCTATGTAGAAAACATGGATATAGTCATTGGCTGTATCCATGTTTTCCAGACAACCTCAGAGCTTTATCCAAGTTCAGCAGCCCCAGCTAATTAAATGCCAAACGCTCAGGTTCGGATGGACTCGAACCCGAACCCTGTTCGCTCATCTCTAGCTAGAATGTATCCCCTGCAGTGAGAAACTCAAAGGAGAGGATATACTCAGAGGAGAAGGATTCATTCTAGGCATTTCAGTACTGAACATGCTAGAATAAATCCCCTATAGTGAGAGACTCAGAGGAGAGGATACATTCTAGCCATTTCAGTACTGAACATGCTAAAATGTATCCCCTGCAGTGAGAAACTCAAAGGGGAGGATATACTCAGAGGAGAGGATACATTCTAGGCATTTCAGTACTGCTAGAATGTATCCCCTGCAGTGAGAAACTCAAAGGAGAGGATATACTCAGAGGAGAGGATACATTCTAGCCATTTCAGTACTGAACATGCTAGCAGTAGTGGTCTTGGGCACCACGCATCCCACGCACTTGCGTGGGGCCCCCGACGTCCAGGGGGCCCCCACGCGGCGCCCCGCTCTGGTGCCCAAGACCGTCCGCAAGGGAAATCATGGCAGGAGCCGAGCAGGGGGGCCGGCACGGCAAGGGGAGTCCCTGCCGGCCCCGAGTCTGTAGGCCCCGGCTGGCAGGTGACAGGACGACAGCGCACGCAAGGTCGCACTGTGTGCGCCAGGGCTGGTACTTACTTCCGGCACACGCTGAGTGTGCCGGAAGTAAGTAACAGCCCTCGTGCACTTTACTGGTGCAGTCTTGCGTGCGCTGTCGGCCTGTCACCTGTCAGGAACGAATCTCCTGTCCTGAGCCACAGATCACCAGCCGGGGACCTGTCCGACAGTACAGGAGAAGAAGAGAGCCGATGGGGGAGCAGGAGAGGTGAGTTTTTTTTTTTTTTTGATGAACAGGATAATAGGGGACAGGATGATTGGGGGACAGCATGTTCGGGGGGACAGGGTGATTGGGGGACAGCATGATCGGGGGGGACAGCATGATCGGGGGGGACAGCATGATTGGGGGACAGCATGATGGGGTGGGGCAGGATGATGGGGGAGACAGCATGATCGGGGGGACAGGGTGATTGGGGACAGCATGATCTTGGGGGACAGCATGATGGGGGGGAGTAGATGATGGGGGGGACAGGATTATGGGGGACAGAATGATGGGGGGCCAGGATTTTGGGGGACAGCATGATGGGGGGGCCAGTATTATGGGGGACAGCATGATGGGGGTCAGGATGATGTGGGACAGCCTGATGGGGGACAGCATGATGGGGGGACAGGATGATTGGGGAACAGCATGATGGGGGGCCAGGATTATGGGGGACAGAATGATGGGGGGGTCAGGATTATGGGGGACAGCATGATTGGGGCCAGGATTATGGGGGACAGCATTATTGGGGCCAGGATTATGGGGGACAGCATGATGAAGGGCCAGAATTATGGGGGACAGCATGATGGGGGCAAGGATGATGGGGGACAGCATGATGGGGGCCAGGATTATGGGGGACAGCATGATGAAGGGCCAGGATAATGGGGGACAGCATGATGAGGCCAAGGATGATGGGGGACAGGATTATGGGGGACAGCATGATGGGGGCAAGGATGATGGGGGACAGCATGATGGGGGCCAGGATTATGGGGGACAGTGTCAGCATGATGGGGGCCATCTCTACGGGGGACAGCATGGGGGGCCATCTCTATGGGGGACAGCATGATGGAGGCCATCTCTATGGGGGACAGCATGATGGGGGTCATCTCTATGGGGGACAGGACAGCATGAGGGGCCATCTCTATGGGGAACAATATAAGGGGGCCATCTATATGGGGGCCAACTTAAGAAGGCAGCTACAGAGAAGGAGAGCTTATATGGGGGGCATAGAGGAAGCTTGGTTACTGAGTGAAGCAATACACTTGGGAAGTTTGTATCTAGATGTGGATGATACTGGAGTGAGGAACCTAAAATGTTTGTCTTTCTGGTAGATCCTGCAGAGAGGAGTCACGGCTGGAGAAGTCTAAAGGATAGCCAAGCAGGAAAAAGCCATCAACTTCAGCAAAAAACGTCACTTACAATTGATGCAGTGAAGACGCCTCCTGTGAGTCATTGGATGTAATTTCACT
The DNA here is from genome assembly GCF_027789765.1 of Dendropsophus ebraccatus. NCBI lineage: Eukaryota > Metazoa > Chordata > Amphibia > Anura > Hylidae > Dendropsophus > Dendropsophus ebraccatus. The sequence continues at coordinate 43,422,123 of NC_091467.1, forward strand.
ATAATCACTCATTTATAATAATTCTTTTCATTACCAACCGCTGAAGTGTCACAGCGACAGCCGCAGCCCATCCATGTATGTCAGTCAGTCAGAGCAGGAAGGGGCAGGAGGTGCAGGTGTGTGTCGGCTCCTTCTCCTCGACACTTCAGCTGGCAATGAAAAGGCGGATTATAAAACTTTACACTGGACTAAAGGTCATGTCACTTATACTGTACTGTATCTCCCCCACACCTTTCTACAGCTCTCTACCTCTACAGGATTATGGGGGACAGCATGATGGGGGCAAGGATGATGGGGGACAGGATGATGTGGGACAGCATGATGGGGACCAGGATGAAGGGGGACAGCATGATTGGGGCCAGGATGAAGGGGGACAGAATGATGGGGGGCCAGGATTGTGGGGGACAGCATGTGAATGATGCTGGAGTGAGGAACCTAAAATGTTTGTCTTTCTGGTAGATCCTGCAGAGAGGAGTCACGGCTGGAGAAGTCTAAAGGATAGCCAAGCAGGAAAAAGCCATCAACTTCAGCAAAAAACGTCACTTACAATTGATGCAGTGAAGACGCCTCCTGTGAGTCATTGGATGTAATTTCACTATAATCACTCATTTATAATAATTCTTTTCATTACCAACAGCTGAAGTGTCACAGCGACAGCCGCAGCCCATCCATGTATGTCAGTCAGTCAGAGCAGGAAGGGGCAGGAGGTGCAGGTGTGGGTCGGCTCCGTCTCTTCGACACTTCAGCTGGCAATGAAAAGGCGGATTATAAAACTTTACACTGGACTAAGGGCCCTATTCCACCGGACGATTATCGTTCAGATTATAGTTAATTCGAATGTAAACGATCGCAAATACGTTCATAAGTAACGATTATCGATCCATGGAAATGAGTGAACGTTTTCATTTCTTTCGCAATAGCGGTCATTTAAGATCGTTAGTCGTTAACAATTATGCGAACGATAATCGTCTGGTGGAATAGGGCCCTAAAGGTCATGTCACTTATACTGTACTGTATCTCCCCCACACCTTTCTACAGCTCTCTACCTGGTATGGACCTCATAGGCTCCCTTGAAGATAGGAGAGTAATATACAGCAAGTGTGTACAGCAAAACAGATAGCAAAACAGACAGGAGAGTAATATACTGATATAAGACAGAAAAAAATATGAAAGGCTCATACCTCAGCGGTGCCCAAAAAAGGAAGAGAGAGAAAGAGAAGAAGATGAGCATAGGGAGCTTGCCAAAGCTCACTAATTTCTTAACAAGAAATAAAAAGTCTAATGACGAGGGGCTGTTGAGCACAGTTCAGATACAAGACATAGCAGAAGTCTCTGTAGCTACTGTTCCTACACCTATAGCAGAAGTCTCTGTAGCTACTGTTCCTACACCTATAGCAGAAGTCTCTGTAGCTACTGTTCCTACACCTATAGCAGAAGTCTCTGTAGCTACTGTTGCTGCACCTATAGCAGAAGTCTCTGTAGCTACTGTTCCTACACCTATAGCAGAAGTCTCTGTAGCTACTGTTCCTACACCTATAGCAGAAGTCTCTGTAGCTACTGTTCCTACACCTATAGCAGAAGTCTCTGTAGCTACTGTTCCTACACCTATAGCAGAAGTCTCTGTAGCTACTGTTCCTACACCTATAGCAGAAGTCTCTGTAGCTACTGTTCCTACACCTATAGCAGAAGTCTCTGTAGCTACTGTTCCTACACCTATAGCAGAAGTCTCTGTAGCTACTGTTCCTACACCTATAGCAGAAGTCTCTGTAGCTACTGTTCCTACACCTATAGCAGAAGTCTCTGTAGCTACTGTTGCTGCACCTATAACAGAAGTCGCTGGCTCAAGTCCTTCCAAGACTTCACAATCTCAATCCTTAAGCGTAGATCAGGTGGTGAGCGAAATTAACAATGATATTACAATACTTTCTGATGACCCGGCGCTGTGGCCAGAAATGTTAACGGACCAACAGAGATGTTATCTTGTCAGACGTGGTCCTGTTCAAGTAAAGGATTTTAATTTTCCCCAGAATGATGACAAATTGCCTCGTCGGTTTACTGTTGACAGTTACTACCTTAAAATGAAAAATGGAGAGAAAATACATCGAAATTGGCTTCTTTATTCACTGAGCAGAGATTCTGTTTTTTGCTTCTGTTGCACTCTTTTTGAACGGGGAAGCAAAATTGCTCTTTCGCACATGGATAAATATTCACCATCATTTAAGAGAGCACGAAAAAAGCAGACAACACTATGCAAATATGGAGTCCTGGCACGAATTAGCAGAGAGGCTAAAAACAGGCACAGCCATTGACACTGCGAGTAGGGAATTACGTGCTCTTGAAGTACAGCATTGGAAAGGTGTTTTAAGAAGGGTTATTGTTTGTCATTTAGCAGAACGCAACCAGGCACTAAGAGGCCATTCAGAGAAACTATTTGAGCCCCATAATGGTAACTTTCTTGGCCAGATAGAGTTAATGGCACAGTTTGATCCTGTCATGAGTGAACACCTTAGAAGGATTGATAAAAGTGAGATTAAAGATCACTACTTTAGTAAAAGAATCCAGAATGAGATCATTGAATTAGTTGGGCAGAAAACAAGGGATGCAATTGTACAAAGAGTTAAGAAGGCCAAATATTTTTCTGTAATAATGGATTGCACACCAGATACTAGTCACCATGAACAACTGTCCCTGGTGTTACGCATTGTGAATTGTGAGTCATCTGTTGGAGCCTCCATTTCAGAGCACTTTGTTGGCTTTTTCGCTGTTGAGGACACTTTAGGGAGAGGCCTCTGTAATACCCTCATTGAGGAGATCAAAAATTTGAAACTTAACGTTGCAGATTGTCGTGGTCAGTCCTACGACAATGGAAGTAACATGATGGGCCACAAGCAGGGGGTCCAGAAAAGATTACTGGAAATCAACAGTAAAGCACTATGTGTTCCCTGTAGCAGTCATTCACTTAACCTTGTTGTGGCTGATGCTGCCAGATCTTCTGTGTTGTCAGCGACATTTTTTGGCATTCTTCAGCGTCTTTACAACCTTTTTAGTTTCTCAGTGCAGCGCTGGTCAATCCTACAGCATCATGTAAGACTCACTGTGAAGAATCTTTCAACAAGATGGGAGTGCCGTATTGATAGTGTGAAGGCCCTACGATTCCATTATCCTGAAATGTTGGAGGCCTTATCTGCACTAATTGAACATGCTGCTGAGAAAAAGGATGGAGAGACACTGTCTTCAGCACAGAATCTGTATAAGGAACTGACATCATGGCAGTTTATTTTCTGTGTTGTAATCTGGTACAATGTGTTGTACAACATTAACAAAGTAAGTAAACTCCTACAGAGCCCTAATATGGCAATTGATACACTGAAAAGGGAGATTGACAGTGTTAAACAGTTTCTCCAAGAGTACCGGAATAACGGCCTTTCATCAGCCGAAAGTGAAGCAAAAGAAATTGCTGAGAAAGTACAGGTAGAAATCACATTCAAAGCTGTACGACAACGTAGAACAGCACGCAGGTTCCTTTATGAGGGGCATGAGGAAGCTCAACTTACACCAGAACAGATTTTCAGCCAAAAGTTTTTCCTTCCCCTAATTGATACAGCCCTTACTAGTATCAGTGATAGGTTCACGCAAGTTGTTTTTTTTTTCTCTGTTTGGGTTTTTATACTCTACAAATAACCTGAAGAAAGCAGTTCAAGAGGAGACCCTGGAGGAGTCTTGCCACAAACTGGAGCAGAATCTGGGTGATGTTGACAGCCAAGACTTGATTATGGATGTCAGGGCAGCCGTCCGTAGTTTTCCTGATCATATCTCTTCTCCTGCAGCTATGTTAGATTATATTTACAAAGAGAATATTTTGGAGCTCTATGGTAATTTGAGCATTGCCCTGTGCTTACTCTTGGTATTGCCCATCACAGTTGCTTCTGGAGAAAGAAGCTTTTCCTCTTTAAAATTGATCAAAAATTATCTGCGTTCCACCATGTCTCAAGAAAGACTGAATGGCTTAGCTATGATCTCCATTGAGCAGAATGTCCGTAGATCATTAGATATGGAAGACATCATCTCAAATTTTGCTGAAGCCAAAGTCAGGTGGTTCAGTTTTGATTATTGAAGGAGAGCTGTCACAGCATTTTAGCAGTACAGAAAACACTAACTACAAAATGTGGACCAACGAACAACAACTTACAGTATTTTATTGTTAAAGTGTCACTGTCATATATATATATATATTTTTTTTTTTTTTGCAGTAATCAATAGTCCAGGCAATTTTAAGAAGCTTTTTAATTGGGTTTCTAAGGCAAATATGCCATTATCTGCATTCAAAAAGCCTTTTCCCAGGTCCCCCCTCCCTCTTCTTTCTCATTCACTGCTCATTATCAGGAAATCTCTACTCTTTTACATCAGTCGAGTCCTGTCTGTTCTATGGAGAGGGGAGGGGGGAGATTAGTCGGCAGCAGAGAACAAAGGATTACACAGAGGGAGCTGTGTGAAAGCTACTATTCAGAGATCAGAGAGGTCAGTGCTGACTTCAAAGGAGTAGCCTGGTGATGTAGCTGTAAATTAACTCCTGTTTTGGTGCCTCATCTCCCTCCACCCCTCCCCTCTTCATAGAAAAAAATGAAGACAGGGGGGAGAGCTTCAAACTGCTTTTTCATGATAAAAATGCATTTTTCGGCTAATAAACCAATTAGAAAGTTTCTTAAAATCGCCTGGACTATTGCAAAAAAAAAAAATATTCTGCAAAAAAAAAAAATTAAACGGCAGTGACACTTTCAAAATTCTTTTAGTCATATATGAAAGAGTGTGTGAATAACAGATAGGAGAGTGATATACAAATAGTGTGTTAAAAACAGTGTGATATACGATAAGTGTAGAAATAAAATTCTTTCATTGTTTGACATTGAAAAACATGCTGGTGTGTGTGTGTGGGGGGGGGGTCATGGGGGGGGCCCCTGGACATAACTTCGCTTGGGGCCCCAGAAATGCCAAGACCGCCCCTGCATGCTAGAATGTATCCCATGCAGTGAGAAACTCAAAGGAGAGGATATACTCAGAGGAGAGGATACATTCTAGCCATTTCAGTACTGAACATGCTAGAATGTATCCCCTGCAGTGAGAAACTCAGAAAAGAGGATACACTCAGAGGAGAGGATACATTCTAGCATGTTCAGTACTGAAGTGTCTGGTATGTATCCTCTCCTCTAAGTATATCCTCTCCTCTGAGTTTCTCACTGCAGGGTATACATCCTAGCATGTTTAGGGCTATGTTCACACATAGTATTTCGGTCAGTCTTTCTTCAACCAAAACCAGGAGTGGGTTGAAAACACAGCAGCTGTGCAAATCTTTCCATTATAATTTTGCCCTGTTAGTTCCACTCCTGGTTTTGATTGGAAAAAAGACTGACAGAAATACTATGTGTGAACACCCTTCCTTCCACCCCTGGAGGAAAATCTGGCTATTCCCAAGTTTTGAGACTCATAACTGAGGCTCCACAGACCCCTCTTTTGCATATTTAAATTTATAGGGGGCAATGTATCAATGGAGACTCTTCAGTGAGTACTCCATTTGATTTTTTTTGTCGCTGGTCTCCCTGAGCTCATCAAGTGCTGTGTTTTATGTGTGAACATAGCCTAGTAATGTAAAGTCCATCGAGTATCCTCTCCTCTGAGAGGGCATACATTCTAGAATGTTTAGTAATGAAATGTCTGGAGTGTATCCTCTCCTCTGAGAGGGCATCTCCACCAGGTATATCCTCTCCTCTGAGAGGGCATCTCCACCAGGTGTATCCTCTCCTCTGAGAGGGCATACATTTTAGCAAGTGCAGTTTTGAAAGGTCTAGACCACAGGTGTCAGACTTCGTCCCTCGGCTGTTATAAACTACATTTTCCTTCATGCCTTACCTGTCCAGACATGGTGGGAATTGTAGTTTTGCAACTGCTGGAGGGCCTGTGTCTGACATCTCTGGTCTAGAATGTTCTCTTTTCTCACTGCAGGGTATACAGTCTAGTATGTATCCTCTCCTCTGAGCGTATTCTCTCTTCTGAGCTTCTCCCTGAGCCGTATTACACAGCATGATTAAGAGGTGAAAGCGAGCGGCGATGTGTTAGGTCAGTGCTCACTTCCCCTTTGTTCCCCGCTAGTTCTCTGTGTTATTACACACACAGACAGTGAGTGGGGGAACTGCGGGCAGCTGCGGGAGGGGCAGCCCAAAAAATCCTTAGATTTTTCCAGTTGCCCATTGTAGACAGCAGCACTATTGTAATCTGGATTTCTCAACCAGTTTGAAGCCCATAATCAGCTGATAACATGGATTATTACGCAAAATGATTATCAGACGGAACGGCCAGGAATCCTTTGGTGTAATAGACCATTGCCTGTACAAGGAACAGGACTGGTGTGCGGGGTCTGTATACAGAGGGAGAGGACTGGTGTGTGGTCTGTATACGGGGGAGAGGACTGGGGTGTGTGGGGTCTGTATACAGGGGGAGAGGACTGGTGTGTGGGGTCTGTATACACGGGGAGAGGACTGGTGTGTGGGGTCTGTATACACGGGGAGAGGACTGGTGTGTGAGGGGTCTATACAGGGGGAGAGGACTGGTCTGTGTGGGGTCTGTATACAGGGGCAGAGGACTGGTGTGTGGGGTCTGTATACAGGGGGAGAGGACTGGTGTGTGTGAGGTCTGTATACAGAGTGAGAGGACTGGTGTGTGAGGTCTGTATACAGGGGAGAGGACTGGTGTGTAGGAGGTCTGTATACAGGGGAGAGGACTGGTGTGTGGGAGGTCTGTATACGGGGGGGGACTGGTGTGTGTGGGGGTCTGTATACAGGGGGAGAGGACTGGTGTGTGTGTGGGGTCTGTATACAGGGGGAGAGGACTGGTGTGTGGGGGAGAGGACTGGTGTGTGGGGGGTCTGAATACAGAGGGAGAGAACTGGTGTGTGGGGGTCTGTATACAGGGGGAGAGGACTGGTGTGTGTGGGCGGTCTGTATACAGGGGAGAGGATTGGTGTGTGGGGTCTGTATACAGGGGGAGAGGACTGGTGTGTGTGGGCGGTCTGTATACAGGGGGAGAGGACTGGTGTGTGTGGGGTCTGTATACAGGGGGAGAGGAGTGGTGTGTGGGGTCTGTATACGGGGGAGAAGACTGGTGTGTGGGGGGTATACAGACCGCCCACACACACCAGTCCTCTCCCCCTGTATACAGACCGCCCACACACACCAGTCCTCTCCCCCTGTATACAGACCCCCACACACCAGTTCTCTCCCTCTGTATACAGACCCCCCACACACCAGTCCTCTCCCTCTGTATACAGACCCCCCACACACCAGTCCTCTCCCCCACATACCAGTCCTCTCCCCCTGTATACAGACCCCACACACACACCAGTCCTCTCCCCCTGTATACAGACCCCCACACACACCAGTCCCCCCCCCCCCCCCCGGATACAGACCCCCACACACACCAGTCACCACCCCCCCCCCCGTATACAAACCTCACACACACCAGTCCTCTCCCCTGTATACAGACCCCACACACCGCTCCTCTCCCCTGTATACAGACCTCACACACCAGTCCTCTCCCCTGTATACAGACCCCACACACACACACCAGTCCTCTCCCCTGTATACAGACCCCACACACCAGTCCTCTCCCCTGTATACAGACCCCACACACACACCAGTCCTCTCCCCCTGTATACAGACCCCACACACCAATCCTCTCCCCTGTATACAGACCGCCCACACACACCAGTCCTCTCCTCCTGTATACAGACCCCCACACACCAGTTCTCTCCCCCTGTATACAGACCCCACACACCAGTCCTCTCCCCCTGTATAGACCCCCCACACACACCAGTCCTCTCCCCTGTATACAGACCCCCCCACACACCAGTCCTCCCCCCCCTGTATACAGACCCCACACACACCAGTCCTCCCCCCCCTGTATACAGACCCCACACACACACCAGTCCTCCCCTCCCTGTATACAGACCCCACACACACACCAGTCCTCTCCCCCTGTATGTTAATCCCCCCTCCATGTTACTGTGGACATTGCAGCTTCCTTCCCTCTGTTTCTGCACAGTGAATGGTGCAGCAGCTCACTGCTTCCTACTTCCGGTCGAGACCCCGCCCCTCCTGCTGACATCACACCTCAAAGGAGAGGATACACTCTAGCATCTACCGTACCTTTTCTGTACGAGGCTGAAGTTGGTTTCTTATTCGGCCAGTTTCTTATTCAGATTATATTTCTTTTTCCTGTTTTAGCTATTATTCTTACAGAAAATGTATAATATTCATACCCTACTGTAAGTGAGGGGCCCTGAACCGGTGATAAAAATGGCCAAAAGGACCCAAGGTTGGCATAAAAATGGGCATCAAAGTAAAAACACTAAATTATGATTTAAAAATAAAATTGACTTTGCGCCACTGATCTTACACTGATAATACACAGAGAGGGATGCCCTGCATCACATCCAAGAGAGTCCAGCCTGGCCCAACGTGGTTCTGGGTATAAAAACTGGCATCAAAGTGGGCAGATGGGCATTTTTTCCTAATTTGAATAGGTAACAGCTGGTTCCAAAGGGTTAAATGAGTTTGGGCCTCTGATCTCACACTACATACACACAGAGAGGGATGCCCAGCATCACATCCAAGAGAGTTCAGCCTGGCCCAAAGTGGTTCTGGGTATAAAAACTGGCATCAAAGTGGGCAGACCGTCATTTTTTCCTAATTTGAATAAGTAACAGCTGTTACCAAAGGGTTAAATGAGTTTGGGCCACTGATCTCACACTGATAATACACAGAGAGGGATGCCCTGCATCACATCCAAGAGACGCCAGCCTGGCCCAAAGTGGTTCTGGGTATAAAAACTGGCATCAAAGTGGGCACATAGGCATTTTTCATGATTAGAATAAGTAACAGCTGTTTTCAAAGGGTTAAATGAGTTTGGGCCACTGATCTCACACTACGTACACACAGAGAGGGATCCCCGTAATCACATCCAAGAGAGTCCAGCCTGGCCCAAAGTGGTTCTGGGTATAAAAACTTGCATCAAAGTGGGCAGATTGGTATTTTTTCCTAATTATAAGTAACAGCTGTTTTTAAAGGGTTAAATGAGTTCAGGCCACTGATCTTACATTGATAATACACAGAGAGGGATGCCCCGCATCATATCCAAGAGAGTCCAGCCTGGCCTAAAGTTGTTCTGGGTATGAAAACTGGCATCAAAGTGGGCAGATTGGCATTTTTTCCTAATTTGAATAAGTAACAGCTGTTTTCAAGGGGTTAAATGAGTTCGGGCCACTGATCTCACACTGATAATACATAGAGAGGGATGCCCCGCATCACATCGAAGAGAGTCCAGCCTGGCCCAAAGTGGTTCTGGGTATAAAATCTGGCATCAAAGTGGGCACATAGGCATTTTTCATGATTTGAATAGGTAACAGCTGTTTTTAAAGGGTTAAATGAGTTCAGGCCACTGATCTTACATTGATAATACACAGAGAGGGATGCCCCGCATCACATCCAAGAGAGTCCAGCCTGGCCCAAAGTGGTTCTGGGTATAAAAACTGGCATCAAAGTGGGCAGACCGTCATTTTTTCCTAATTTGAATAAGTAACAGGTGTTTTTAAAGGGTTAAATGAGTTTGGGCCACTGATCTCACTCTGATAACACACAGCGAGGGGGGACCCCGCATCACACTGATAATACACAGAGAGTGGCTCCAGTGCTCCTAATGGTCTTTACGTACAGTCGGGCAAATGCCAAACTGCACCACAACGGCATCGAGGATGAAGATAAGAGACATCCCCTCATCTATAGCGTCTCCGCTGTAATAGGGACATATCTGCAGGTTAGATTACTCCCATCTCCAGGTAGTTCCCCTTTAAGGCCAGCTCACACAGAGTAAAATAGGTGGAATTCTGCAACGGAACTCTCTGCTGCTGAATCCCGCCTCAGTGACATACAGTCTGTCTATGGGAGGGACCGCGTGCCTCCATTCTCCTCGTCTCGAGTGGAGACGCGGAAAACGGAGGTGCGCAATCCCTCCCATAGACAGACCTGGCCTTAAAGGGGAACTACCTGGAGGTGAGAGAAATCTAACCCACTGATATGTCCCTATTGCAGCGGAGACGCCATGGATGAAGGGATGTCTCTTATCTTCATCCTCGATGCCGTTGTGGTGCAGTTTGGCATTTGCCCCACTGTACATAAAGACCATTAGGAGCACTGGAGCTACTCTCTGTGTGTTATCAGAGTGATGCGGGGCATCCCCCTCTCTGTGTGTATTATCAGTGTGAGATCAGTGGCCCAAACTCATTTAACCCTTTGAAAACAGCTGTTACTTATTCAAATTAGGAAAAAATGCCTATCTGCCCACTTTGATGCCAATTTTTATACCCAGAACCACTTTGGGCCAGGCTAGATGCGGGGCATCCCTCTCTGTGTATTATCAGTGTGAGATCAGTGGGCCGAACTCATTTAAAGGACAACTCCCACGAAAAAATTTTTTAGCTTATTTAACACACATTACAAAGTTATTTAAATACCCGGTCTGGCCCCCTTTCCCCACTTTCGGACCCCCGACCCCCCCGCCCGGAAGTTAAAGAATATATACATTACCTATTACGATCGTCACGGTCCTCTTCTCCCGTGCGGCATCTGGTGACGACGACGTCAGAGCCGGGGGGCGGTCCGGGTCTTCTTCCTCCTTGGCGTCTTCATAGAGAGTGAATGGGACGGAAAAGGCTGCTGGTGCACATGCGCACCAGCAGCCTTTTCATTGGCTGGAGCGCATCACATGGCTTCCGGCTTCGTCAGCCCTGATTGGCTGAGGTTGCTGGAAGCCATGTGATGCGCTCCAGCCAATGAAAAGGCTGCCGGTGCGCAAGCGCACTGGCAGCCTTTTCCATCCCCAGGACCCGGAAATCAGAGACATCGCTGGACGGCGGTGACGGTGAGGCGGACGGCGGGCGAATGGAGTGGCGATCGTCACCGGAGGGATGGTGAGTATGGTGTCTGTGTGTGTCTGTGTTTGTTTTTTTGGGGGGAGGTCCCGCGGGAGTTGTCCTTTAACCCTTTGAAAACAGCTGTTACTTATTCAAATTAGGAAAAAATGCCTATCTGCCCACTTTCATGCCAGTTTTTATACCCAGAACCACTTTGGGCCAGGCTGGACTCTCTTGGATGTGATGCGGGGCATCCCTCTCTGTGTATTATCAGTGTGAGATCAGTGGCCCGAACTCATTTAACCCTTTGAAAACACCTGTTTCTTTTTTCAAATTAGGAAAAAATGCCAATCTGCCCACTTTGATGCAAGTTTTTTATACCCAGAACCACTTTGGGCCAGGCTAGATGCGGGGCATCCCTCTCTGTGTCTTATCAGTGTGAGATCAGTGGCCCGAACTCATTTAACCCTTTGAAAATAGCTGTTACTTAGTAAAATCATGAAAAATGCCTATGTGCCCACTTTGATGCCAGTTTTTATACCCAGAACCACTTTGGGCCAGGCTGGACTCTCTTAGATGTGATGCGGGGCATCCCTCTCTGTGTGTTATCAGAAGGAGATCAGTGGCCCGAACTCATTTAACCCTTTGAAAACAGCTGTTACTTATTCAAATCATGAAAAATGCCTATGTGCCCACTTTGATGCCAGTTTTTATACCCAGAACCACTTTGAGCCAGGCTGGACTCTCTTGGGTATGATGCGGGGCATCCCTACCTGTGTAATATCAGTGTGAGATCAGTGGTCCAAACTCATTTAACCCTTTGAAAACAGCTGTTACTTATTCAAAATAGGAAAAAATACCCGTCTGCCCACTTTGATGCCAGTTTTTATACCCAGAACCACTTTGGGCCAGGCTGGACTCTCTTAGATTTGTTGCAGGGCGTCCCTATCTGTGTGTAGGCAGTGTGAGATCAGTGGCCCAAACTCATTTAACCCTTTAAAAACAGCTGTTACTTATTCAAATAATAAAAAATGCCTATGTGCCCACTTTGATGCCAGTTTTTATACCCAGAACCACTTTGGGCCAGGCTGGACTCTCCTGGATGTGATGCGGGGCATCCCTACCTGTGTGATATCAGTGTAAGATCAGTGGCCCAAACTCATTTAACCCTTTGAAAACACCTGTTACTTATTTAAATTAGGAAAAATGCCTATGTGCCCACTTTGATGCCAGTTTTTATACCCAGAACCACTTTGGGCCAGGCTGTACTCTCTTGGATGTGATGCGGGGGATCCCTCTCTGTGTTTTAGCAATGTGAGATCAGTGGCCCAAACTCATTTAACCCTTTGAAAACACCTGTTACTTATTCAAATCATGAAAAATGTCTTTGTGCCCACTCTGATGCCAGTTTTTATACCCAGAACCACTTTGGGCCAGGCTGGACTCTCTTGGATGTGATGCGGGGCCCCTCACTTACGGTGGTGTATGAATATTATACATTTTCACTAAGAATAATAGCTAAAATAGCTAATAAGAAACTTGAAAAAGGCAGCGTGAGGCTGCTGAAACGTCGCGTCACTGGAGTGCTGTATTATGACAACACTGTGAATTAAACACTGAACTTTTTTCACCTTATTTGGTGTGCCGTGGACTATCTTCTATTAATAAGAAACCATCTTCAGCCTCGTCTTTGCTGTACTGTCTCCTGGCTGCTGTTTAGCCCTGATTTGTGCAAAATCTCGGTAAAAACGCAGCGATTTTGCGCAAATTATAGCTAAACAGGAGACAGTACAGTATGGAAAATACCTCTTTGATCAAGTTAAAATCGTCTCCTGTCTCCCCACACTGACGGAGGGCAGGACGCTTCGAGGCTGCCTCATCCACTGTGATCCTTCTCTCTCTGCTCCTTGTGATGGCGCCCCCCCGCGTTGTAATCGTACCGACTTGAGGAACATATCTAAGAAGTAAGCTTTACCCCAGGGCGAACAGCATAAAAACGAAAAAACACCTAATAAAAGAAATGCATTTGTTTTGTTTTGTTTTCAATTTCACCACACATTGAATTTTTTTCTGGCTCATGTGGGTTTCTAGATGAAAAAATGCAACTGCTATGGCCTTTTAAGCACAAGGAGGGAAAAAACGAAAACGCAAAAATTGAAATTGGCCTGGTCCTCTAAGGGTTAATGAATAGTTACTAATATGTAGCTGGCCAGCCAGAGACAGAGATGGAAAAAGAGCTTGCTCTGTCCTCTCCAGGCATTGACCTGGTATTGCAGTGCCTCCAGGTTCAGTGCACCCCATAATAAGTTGCCTAAAAGCAGAAATAAAATAAGCCAGCTCCACCTGAAACTGGCTTGCAAGAAACACTCCTGGAGTGGGGTGCGCAGGTGGAGCCCGAAATAGAAGGCGGGGCGTTGCTAATTAAAGTTTGCCTGGCCAACACTTGCTGGTCTCTGTTGCCATGGCAACCAAATGCCAGAGTTGTTTACAACTTGCCTACCAGGCAAGTCATCGCGGGACGTGATGTCACCAAGGCTGTGCTGACATACACAGCTGCCAACAAGCAGCTAGGTAGAAAGGTAGGTGCCTTTTAAACCGTTTCATTTGGACTTCCTGGTGGCCAATGAATGCTTCTGCATACGGCTCCGGCTGGGAGGATTCACCCTAGATTCTCTTTAACCCTTAGGCGACCCTGGACGTACACGTACGTCCAGGGCCACCTTACCGCGTTCAGAGCAGGGCCGCGCGGGGTATTAGCGGGCACGGTCCGATCGCCTTGCCTGTGCCGTGCCATTACGGTGCTGACCCCGGAAGGGGTAAGATGTGTGGATCGCTCCTCCGGGACAATGTCCCCATTTTCCATCCGATTACCGAATGCAGCCGTTCCCTGGTGTCTAGTGGGGAGGATCGCTCCTCCGGGACATCTTACCCCTTCCGGGGTCAGCGCCGTAATGGCGCTGGTCCCATCTCGCCACTCAATTGCGCCGGAAGCAATCGATGTGCCTATCTCATCGATCTGTGCTGCATATCTATGCAGCACAGATCTGATTGAGAGATCAGTGCTGACGTCTTTAGCATTCCGCGCATCCACAGTACGTCGGGAGAAGACGCCGACGTACTGCGCATGCGCGGCGTGCTGAAGACGGCGGCACACCGCCGACGTTGAACGCAGGCCCTAGGTGACATCAGCAGAGGGCAGCTCTTTCAATCACGCCCCTCTGGGCGTGATTACAGCGATCGCAACAGCCCAGGACCATGACTACAGCCGCCCACCGTGACTACATACGCCCACCATGACTACTTGCCAGGAATTACCATACAGCGCTGGACTTCATAAATGTAAGATTACGGTCTAATCAAGGAGGGGACGGAGGGTACAGGGGCATGTTTGGGAAGCGTGCTGGGTGATGTACCAGCACGTTTACTTATCATTAGGGGCATTTTCAGCGTGATTGGTTCCCTTTAACATTCTATGTGTAGTATGTTTCACATTCTATTAAAGGAGAAGTCCTGCAAAATTCAACAAAAGGAGGAAGGCAGGGGGATGCAGAAAAATAACAAAGTAAACTCACCTGTCCTCGTACCCCATAGCATCGCTGACCAGCAGTTCTTCCAGCTGCAACGTCTCATACCCCTGAGTAATAGCCTGCTCAACCAATCAGTGACTGGGGCAGGACGCCGCCCCTCAGTCACTGACTGGCTGAGCAGGCAATCAATCAGCCGGGTTGTGACAGTGCAGCTGGAAGAGCTGGGTTTGTGACGTACAAGGATATCAGACAAAAATGACAATCAGCGGGACCCAGGAGTGACGCTACGGAGGCACAGAGACTAGTAAGTATACTTTATTATTTTCCCATTATTATTTCCTGCCTTTTTTGAATTTAGTGGGACTTCTCCTTTAAGGTGTTTCTGTGTAGATCCATGATGCTAATGGTTACCATGGTTACAAGTAGTGATGTCATTTCTGAGAGCCATATGATGTATAATAAAAGTGCCATTGTTCTATGTATGTATGTATTATGCTTTTGAGAAGGACCGTACAGTCAGAACGCATGCAGCGGTTTTCTTTCTTGATCCCTGAATAAAACAATTGCAGAAGACACGAGTGCCGCAATTCTTCTTCCTACCGAGTCTTCTAAGTTAATGTGGCGAGGTCAGAACAAATCTTCATGTGTGGGTATTTGAGATAATCAGAGCGTTGACTTGGCACGCCACACACGTTTCCTTGGCAGAACAAGTTGTTTTCAGGCTATTCAGAAGCCCAGCGGTGAACTGAGGACATTTCTAGCAGCGGGACACAGCAGTCACTTCAGAAAGTATCTACAGAGGAGAAGCCATGTCTAGCTTCACAGGGAAGGCCGAGTACGAGGAATTATTTAACCCAAAGGCATATCTGGATGCTTACTTTAGAATGAGTGGAGGGTCTATGGGAGATGAATATCTACAGTTTGTTCTCAAACAATTAGCAGAAACATTTAATTCAGGTAGGTGACAATTCTTTAAATTTTTTCCAAAACTTAGATTTGACCAAACTTCCAATAGGTAGAGGGGGCAGGGGGACTGGAATAATGTTCTATTCTATAGATGTTTATTGCTGGGATATAAAATACAGTGGTGCCTTGGATTACGAGCATAATGCGTTCCGGGACCGTGCTTGTAATCCAAATCTGCTCTTAAACCAAAGCAAATTTTCCCATAAGAAATCATAGAAGTGCAGACAATTGGTTCCACACCCCAAAAATAATGATTTATTTTTCTGAATTACATGTAAAACAGATGAAACAAAGATTAAGAAACAGCAGAATATGTGATATCATAAACTACTGTACAGTAATGGAGAGAATGGGAAACACAAGAGCTGAGAGAGACTGCAGGGAACATGCAGGAATGAGCAGGACATATGTGGGCACATAAATGCAGCACTCTCTGTCCGGGGAGAGAGGGGTTACAGCTATGGAGAGATTACCCCGACAGTCCTGTCCCCTGATGTAAGCCCCAGCCTGAAGTGGATCTGCTATGATTTGGAAGGTGAGGGAGACTTCCTGGGTCAGAGTACAGTGCTGTAGACCCCGCTATGCAGACCATGCCCCTCCTCCACTCTCCCTCCCACCCAGAACATGGAGCTCTTAAACCAAAGCAATGCTCTTAAACCAAGTCACAATTTTGAAAAACTGTGAGCTCTTAAACCAAAACCCTCTTAAACCAAGTTACTCTTAAACCAAGGTACCACTGTATAATATAATAGAGCATATCCGCAATAGGCTGTCTTGCCTCTTGTAATGTATGATCCTCATGGGGCAGAAATTGCCTGTTTATTATTTTTACCGTCATGGCAGCTAAATAATTACACATGGCTGT
The DNA here is from genome assembly GCF_027789765.1 of Dendropsophus ebraccatus. Classification (NCBI taxonomy): domain Eukaryota; kingdom Metazoa; phylum Chordata; class Amphibia; order Anura; family Hylidae; genus Dendropsophus; species Dendropsophus ebraccatus. Next base: position 43,438,438 of record NC_091467.1, read on the forward strand.
CACTACATTCTCACCGCAAAATGAGATACTGCTGCAAGAATGGAAGACCCATAGACTATGGTGGTACTGAGTATCACAGCAGATTTCAGTGCAAAACTCTGAATCTGCTGCAAGCTCACTACGTGTGAACACACCCTAAAACGGTTTGTTGTTTGCAGCTCTTTACTCTCCTCTTTCTCTATACTACATCCTGTATAATTAAGCAGACAACACCTTTTAACCCCTGGGCAAATTGCACGTACATATATCCAATCCATGAAAGACATGTAGAGTTCAGTACTTTTTTTTATTAATTATTGTTTTTAGTTCCAGATTTTGCTATTTTTCTCTTTAGTTTTATATATACATGTATGTAATGAAATTCCTGGTGTTACGGCACTGTGCTTGATACGTAGATCATGGTAACTACATGTGCACACAAGCAAGTAAGTGTGTTTTTTAGCTGGTAACAGCCAGGATCAGAGAGACCTCAATAGGCACCCTGTAGCATGATCCTTATGCAGTGGTGCTCCTAGGTACCCAGCTGTGCTGCAGTTTTCTGCACTACATAGTGGCCAGGTGCCACTGTGCAGAGAAAAAACTGACAAAGACACAGCACTATCCTGGTGCTGCTTGCACCTCTCTTCTCTTGATTGCAGGAGGTCCCAGAGGTCTTGACCACCATTCAAAAAGACCCCAACCTTTGGAGAGCACTTGCTATGTACCCATGTTATGCTGAATTTAAAGATGTCAGTGACTATGCACTTTTAATGATTGTTGACTGAATGATAATTCTCCTGCCCTCCCCATACACATGAACATTTGTCACGGCCGGACTCTCATGTGTTCTCTATGTGTCTCTCTCAGAGAAGAAAGCAGGTCGGGCATTGTAATTCCACCATGTGCGACCTCTATGTGTTGGTGGAGACTCAGGAGGCCTCTATATACTTTATACTGACGTCACACTCACCGCAAATGTACAGGGAGCTTAAAGGGGTAGTGCGGCGCTAAGAAATTATTCACAAAATAACACACATTACAAAGTTATAAACTTTTTAATGTTTGTTATGTATGTGAATGGCCCCCTTCCCGTGTTCCCCGACCCCCGCCCGTGTACCCGGAAGTGTAGTGCAGTATACATACCTGATCCGTGTCGACCGAACCCGCCTGTAATGTTGTCAAAGACGTCATCTTTGGGAGGCTGGCCGACCCGCTCCTGCCGTCCCTCATGCCGGCCCCGCTCTGCCGCGTCATCAGCTGCTCAGCCGCGATTGGCTGAGCATAACTGTTCTCAGCCAGTCGTGGCTAAGCACAGTTATGACGCGGCAGAGGGGGGCCGGCATGAGGGATGGCAGGAGCGGGTCGGCCGGCCTCCCAAAGTGTGTTATTTTGTGAATAATTTCTTAGCGCCGCACTACCCCTTTAACTGGAACCACTACAGGTTATTTCAAGTACTTGTCTTGTTACGATATCTTCTTATCGTCACTGTCTTATATTTGCCTTATGTTTACTCTTGTAAGATCTACTATTTCTTGGGTGAGGTTCTTGTTTTCTTTTCATTTAAGGTAAAATAAAAGGTGATACACTGATTGACATAGGAACGGGCCCCTGCATATACCAGCTTCTATCAGCTTGTGAAGTCTTCAAGAACATCATTGTGTCAGACTTCACTGAAAAAAACAGAGAGGAATTCAATCTATGGCTTAAGAATCAGCCTGGGGCATTCGACTGGAGCCATGTGTTGAAATATGTGTGCCAACTGGAAGGTGACAGGTACTAAGCAAAACATAGCACTCCAAACCATGGGGGAGATTGATCAAGCTTTCTTTTAGTAAGATTCTCTTTGTTGTCAAAGGTTGCCATAGCAACCAATCACAGCTCAGCTTATACTTCCTCCTATTGAGGGAAAAGAAGACAGTGAAGCATAGGGATGTTAGGTAAGTATGTTAGAGAGATCTGACAACTAGGAGGGCCTAACTACTGGGAATACTACCTCCAGGGGGAGAACCTGGATACTGAGGGGAAGCTACTTACAGGGGATACCTACATAATTAGGAAGACTATTGGGGAGGGGGGGACAGTAAACTACCTAGTTAACAGAGACACCAATGGGGCATTATTCTCGTTTGGAGCACTTTATGTCTGAAAAGGTTAGTTGGGAGCTGAAAGAAAATGAAGCCTGTGTCACTGGATGTAACTGCACTGTAATTTCTTGTGAGGTCTGTATAATGTGTGGTGGTAATGATAGCGGTCATGGTGAGGCCCTATTATGTAGGGTATCATTGGAAATTTATTTCTGTGTGTAGGGCATTTTCTTCAGCAAAAGTATGGTAGTAATACTTTGAGTTAATTACTCAAAGCTTGAGAGTCTGCGCCCTCTTCTCTGTTTATTATGGTTTTACCCTGTTTTGTACTTGTACACACTTTACTTACTTGCAACAGCCGGAGATGGTTGTGAGGCTGAAAACTGCAGAATCCATCAAGTTATGCAATTTGCGTAAACCTCATCGACTTTAATAAGAGTTGCGCAAATAGCGTAGATCCGTGAGCTACAAAGTGTACGTAACTCCTGGAGTATGAAAACACTGTAACTCATGGGCAATGTTCAACATTTTTATTGAAGTTTCAGCATTTTAACAGAAATAAATATATTGTACAATATCATGTGTATTACAATATGAAATGATGCTAGTTACATAGCAACATAGGGTATGAGACAGATTAACAGTACTACAGTATACAGAACAGAAATAAAAATGTCAAAATGTGAGTCTCCTAGAATGGACCATAGGAGTTGATTAACGTGAAAATACAGTCCGTGGTTGGAGAACATCACCAAACGCGTACAAATTATACAGTTAGTATGCCGCAAATAATTGGAAGAGGCTCTATACTATCATAGAACAATATTTTATATATGAGTAATAATGAAAAAAACAATAAAGGAAAACAACAAACAAAAGGACAAGACAAAAACAAATAAACAATGACAAGAATCAAGAAAGACATAACACATAACACGCGACCAGCCCGCCACTCCCACGTCTGAAGTCAAAAATAGGAGCTCAGTAAATAATGAATATTCAAGTATTGGAAGACGGAATTTTAAGTTTTCCTAACGTATTAGCAGCATCAGCTTTCATATACAATTTTGTGTTATTAAAACAAGACCTGAAGGTAAGGAGTTAAACAAATTGTGTAAATCGCCAGATTCTGCAGTTTTCATCTTTCTAATCAACTCCAGTGTCTGCAAACAGATCTGAAGATAGGTGGAACCTAGCGGTGGAACCCATATCTAGGGGACACTTATGGCATATCCTGTCTAAGTGTATCTTGTTGTTTCAGATATTTCTGTTTACTTCTTTGCATCTTTAGCTCTATCATTTAAGTAAACCTATATCTATTCTACTATCTATTCATTTAGCTGTAGTGGGTGGATCTATTTTTTTGCACATCTTAAGGCCCGGTTAACACACAGTATGACACCGACCATTCTGTGAAACGGCTTTGTCACAGAACTGCTGGTGTCAGTGAAGTTCAACCTGGGCGCTGCTGCCGTAAAGGCCGGATGAAGTTCATTTCTTTACAATTGGGATGCGGGCACATTCAGGTGTGCCTGCATTCCAATTACCCATAGCCGACAATGTAAAGTGTGGCTGGAGCCATCCGGGTCACAGAACGGCCGGTGTCATACAACATGTGAACACAGGGCCGGCTCCAGGTTTTGGTGGGCCCTTGGGTGACAGAGCCTCAGCGGGCCCCTTTGTAAAGTAAATCATGTGGCATCACTTTTAGAGGGTCTCTATCTCTGCATTCTGTGTAGGTATACAACTGTGTATTATATACTTATTATCCTCCTGTATGTGTGTGTGTATATATCTCTCCATTCTGTGTAGGTATACAGCTGTGTATTATATACTTATTATCCCCCTGTATGAGTGTGTATATATCTCTCCATTCTGTGTAGGTATACAGCAGTGTGTTATATACTTATTATCCCCCTCCTGTATGAGTGTGTATATATCTCCCCATTCTGTGTAGGTATACAGCAGTGTATTATATACTTATTATCCCCCTCCTGTATGAGTGTATATATCTCTCTCCATTCTGTGTAGGTATACAGCAGTGTATTATATACTTATTATCCCCCTGTATGAGTGTGTATATATCTCTCCATTCTGTGTAGGTATACAGCAGTGTGTTATATACTTATTATCCCCCTGTATGAGTGTGTATATATCTCTCCATTCTGTGTAGGTATACAGCAGTGTATTATATACTTATTATCCCCCTGTATGAGTGTGTATATATCTCTCCATTCTGTGTAGGTATACAGCAGTATATTATATACTTATTATCCCCCTCCTGTATGAGTGTGTATATATCTCTCCATTCTGTGTAGGTATACAGCAGTGTGTTATATACTTATTATCCCCCTCCTGTATGAGTGTGTATATATCTCCCCATTCTGTGTAGGTATACAGCAGTGTATTATATACTTATTATCCCCCTCCTGTATGAGTGTATATATATATCTCCATTCTGTGTAGGTATACAGCAGTGTATTATATACTTATTATCCCCCTCCTGTATGAGTGTGTATATATCTCTCCATTCTATGTAGGTATACAGCAGTGTATTATATACTTATTATCCTTCTGTATGAGTGTGTACATATCTCTCCATTCTGTGTAGGTATACAGCAGTGTATTATATACTTATTATCCCCCCCTGTATAAGTGTGTATATATATCTCCATACTGTGTAGGTATACAGCAGTGTATTATATACTTATTACCCTCCTGTATGAGTGTATATATCTCTCCATTCTGTGTAGGTATACAGCAGAGTATTATATACTTATTATCCTCCTGTATGAGTGTGTATATATCTCCAATCTGTGTAGGTATACAGCAGTGTATTATATACTTATTATCCCCCCCTGTATGAGTGTGTATATATCTCTCCATTCTGTGTAGGTATACAGCAGTGTATTATATACTTATTATCCCCCCCTGTATGAGTGTGTATATATCTCTCCATTCTGTGTAGGTATACAGCAGTGTATTATATACTTATTACCCTCCTGTATGAGTGTATATATCTCTCCATTCTGTGTAGGTATACAGCAGTGTATTATATTCTTATTATCCTCCTCCTGTATGAGTGTGTGTATATATATCTCCATTCTGTGTAGGTGATCAGCAGTGTATTATATACTTATTATCCTCCTGTATGAGTGTGTATATATATCTCTTAATTCTGTGTAGGTATACAGCAGTGTATTATATACTTATTATCCCCCCCTGTATGAGTGTGTGTATATATCTCCATTCTGTGTAGGTGATCAGCAGTGTATTATATACTTATTATAATACACTGCTGATCACCTACACTAAATGGAGAGATAGATATGTGGGTACAGAAGTTGGATGCTGCCCTACGAAGTCCTGGAAAACATTTTAACAGAAAAAAATAGCAATACAACAGTGGATTTATTGCATATTGTGACTCCCACATGGAAAGTAAAGGGGAAAATCTGCAATAAATCCACTGCAGCAGATATGCCACAGGTGGCCCTACCTTCCTACTCCCAGCACACATAGACAGATACTCATACACAACACCTGCATAGACTTACATACACAACACTAGCATACAGACTTACACACACACACACACACACAACACCTGCATAGACTTACATACACAACACTAGCATACAGACTTACACACACACACACACACACACACACACACAACACCTGCATACAGACTTGCACACATATGCATGTATACTCAGTCACACATACACTCACCTCTGTATCTGGCAGTCCTGTTACATCTTCTCCCTCTGCCTGGGCCGCTGTGGAGGGGTTAGGAGACCCAGGAATACAGGAGGGGCAGGGAAGCACAGCACAGGCAGCACTGTGAGGAGGCTTCTGGGCCCTGACCTGCTGTTTGGCCTCTACAGGCTGCCGTGCAGTGAGCCCTGCCCCCCTCTCCTCTGGTCCGACGCTGAGAGACTAAGGCCTGGAGGAGCCACAAAATGACTTAAGTCATACCCCCCAACTGTCCCAGATTCCGCAGGACAGTCCCGTTTTCGGGGTGATGTCCCGCGGTCCCGGAACAGCACCCAGTGTCCCGCATTATATGTGGCCCCACCGAAAAAAACAATAAACCAGTAACTCACCTGTCCGCTGGTCCCAGCAGCTCCTCTACCGACAGAGCGCGCACTCCCGTCATCCTCCGGGGCGGGCAGCGGGGTATACAGACACTGACTGTACCGGAAGTGACCTGCAGCCTCTGTCATGAATCACTTCTAAACTAAACTAATAAGGGGAATGGAACATCTTAGTTATGAGGAGAGATTAAAAGAATTACATTTGTTTAGTCTGGAGAAGAGACGTTTAAGGGGAGATATGATTAATTTATTTAAATATATAAATGGCCCCTACAAGAGATATGGGGAAAAGATGTTCCAGGTAAAACCCCCTCAAAGGACAAGAGGGCACTGTCTCCGCCTGGAGAAAAAAAGGTTCAATCTTCGGAGGCGACAAGCCTTCTTTACTATGAGAACTGTGAATCTGTGGAACAGTCTACCACAGGATCTGGTCACAGCAAAAACAGTAGAGGGCTTCAAAACTGGCCTAGACAAGTTCTTAGAGCAAAATAATATAAATGCATATGTATAGAACCTATCACCCCTCCCCCTTCCCTGTATCCATCCCCTCCTTGGTTGAACTTGATGGACATGTGTCTTTTTTCAACCGTATTAACTATGTAACTATGTAACTTCCCGTACAGTCAGTGACTCTGTACCCCGCTGCCCGCCCCGGAGGATGACGGGAGTGCGCGCTCTGCCGGGAGAGGAGCTGCTGGGACCGGCAGACAGGTGAGTTACTGATTTATTGTTTTTCTGGTCGGGCCACACAAAGGGGAGGATTGGCTACTATGTGGGGCGCTATATGGGGGATTGGCTACTATGTGGGGGGATTGGCTACTATGTGGGGGGATTGGCTACTATGTGGGGCACTATATGGGGGGATTGGCTACTATGTGGGCACTATATGGGGGATTGGATACTATGTGGGGCGCTATATGGGGGATTGGCTACTATGTGGGGCACTATATGGAGGTATTGGCTACTATGTGGGGCACTATATGGGGGCATTGGCTACTATGTGGGCACTATATGGGGGCATTGGCTACTATGTGGGGCACTATATGGAGGTATTGGCTACTGTGTGGGGCACTATATGGGGGCATTGGCTACTATGTGGGGCACTATATGGAGGATTGGCTGCTATGTGGGGCACTATATGGGGGCATTGGCTACTATGTGGGGCAATATATGGGGGATTGGCTACTATGTGGGGCACTATATGGGGGCATTGGCTACTATGTGGGGAGCTATATGGGGGCATTGGCTACTATGTGGGGCGCTATATGGGGGATTGGCTACTATGTGGGGCACTATATGGGGGATTGGCTACTATGTGGGGCACTATATAGGGGGCATTGGCTACTATGTGGGGCACTATATAGGGGGCATTGGCTACTATGTGGGGCACTATATAGGGGCATTGGCTACTATGTGGGGCACTATATGGGGGCATTGGATACTATGTGGGGCACTATATAGGGGGATTGGCTACTATGTGGGGCACTATATGGGGGGATTGGATACTATGTGGGGCACTATATGGGGGCATTGAATACTATGTGGGGCACTATATGGGGGGATTGGCTACTATGTGGAGCACTATATGGGGATTGGCTACTATGTGGGGCACTATATGGGGGCATTGGCTACTATGTGGGGCATATATGGGGGCATTGGCTACTATGTGGGCACTATATGGGGCATTGGCTACTATGTGGGGCACTCTGTGGGGGGATTGGCTACTATGTGGGGCACTATATGGAGGGATTGGCTCCTATGTGGGGCACTATATGGGGATTGGCTACTATGTGGGGCACTATATGGGGGGATTGGCTGCTATGTGGGGCAATATATGGGGGGATTGGATACTATGTGGGGCACCAGGTGGGGGATTGGCTACTATGTGGGGCACTATATGGGGGATTGGATACTATGTGGGGCACTATAATGGGGGATTGAATACTATGTGGGGCGCTATATGGGGGATTGGATACTATGTAGGGCATTTTTTGGGGGGATTGGATACTGTATAGGGCACTATTCAGTCAGCAGCATGTGGTGATTGTAGGGGAGTGGCTATGGAGGGTCTCTATGGGGGCGTGGCTATGGAGGCCCGCTATGGGGGTGTGGCTATGGGGACCGCGGCGCACATGTCCCTCTTTGCTCTTTGCAAAAGTTGGGAGGTATGCTTAAGTGGCTCACCAGCGCCCCCCTCATCCCTGTGCCTGGCTCATCCCCCCTCCCCCCACAGCCTCTGGTAATGATGTGTGCGCTCACCACCTGGACACAGTGCGATGTGTGTCAGTGTGTGAGCGCAGTGAGACGGGAGGGAGAGGGGAAGAAATGGCGTGGGCAAGTGCCGGGGGGCCACTTGAGGCACTGTATGCCCGAGTATGCCTGGTGCTGACGCCGGCCCTGTGTGAACATAGCCTTACCCTGCTGAGACACAGAAAGGATCGCTGGGCCTTGTGGTTCCATGTCTCTCCCCATGGCATTTTTTGTGGGCTGCTGCCACTTCCCCTCTGCACCACTAGAGGGCTTTGTTGCATTTCTCCCTGTTGGTATAGGCTCTGGTGACTTTTTACACCTACTCTTTTCTACACACTATCTACCTGTTATATCACACATTTGGCATTGACTCTGGTGACTTATTACAGTTACACCACTAGAGGTCACTGTTGCATGATTATTGCTTCTGTCTGCATGGTGGAGACCATATAAAGGCTGTATCTCTCCCTGGATTCTAATTATTAATGCAACAGACTCTTTATGTCTATATGTGTATATAGTATATGTGACCATACTGTACGCCTGCACAACAGGGCATAGACAAACAAACCTCAAGCCTTCCAGTACTTATCAGCTGCTGTATGTCCTGTCCAGAGCTGTAACAAATCCTAATAGGAATTCTCTCCCACTCTGTGGCAGCAGAATACATCACTTCCTGCAGGACATACAGTGTCCTGAAGGCAGCTTTTTGGTCTTGTACTGGTTGAAAAAAAAAAGAGTCCTGGTCATCTGAGTGCTCACAGAGAAAGTAGTCATGTGATTGATGGATGCATTAAGCCATGACACTTTATAGTGAGTCTAAACATATGAAGTCCCAGCCGGCACAAACTATAAACAGAGAACAGGTCATAAAGGAAAGACTAAGATCAAGAAAATTGCAAACGTGCTTTATGTCACATCCCTGCTGATTTAGATTTTGAAAGTTATAACAATGGTGACGCTTTAACACATTTTCACTTAAAGGGAACCAGTCACCCCCGCTGCCGGAGTGACAGGCTCCCAACCCCCCGCTAGAGCCCCCTATACTCACCTGATTGCGCCGGGTCCCGCTTCTTGATTCGGTCTGGTGACGGAGATTTCAGCACCCGAAGCCCGGCGCATGCTCTCCTGAGATGAGTCCGACACTCATAGAGAATGAATGGAGCGTCGGACTCACCATTCATTCTCTATGGGCATTGGACTCCTCTCAGGAGCGCTTACCGGGCTTCGGGCGCTGAAATCTCTGTCACCTGACCGAATCAAGAAGCGGGACCCGGCGCAATCAGGTGAGTATAGGGGGCTCTAGCGGGGAGTCGGGAGCCTGTCACCCCGGCATGGGGGGGTGACAGGTCCTCTTTAATTTCTCTTTTCTCCTACCAGCCTTACTGTATTTCATTGGTTACTTTCCTACTGTGTTACTTTAAAGGATACCTCTCAGGATTCTCAAACAAAAAACCTGCAGGTCCTTTTCTGACAGGAGCCATAGTACAATGCAATCTATGACTTCAAGGAGTCCTATATTGTACCAGGCTCATGCCAGAAGAGGACCGCTCACCTGCACCTTTTTTTTGGAGGATCCTGCCATAGTTTCCAAGTGATAGGTACCCTTTAACATCTTTCTTATCTCCATCAAAACAAAGCAATAGTATCTTTAGCTTCTACTTATTCCTGACTTACTACTAGACTGGCACACATGAAAGTCATTACTTAAACTAAAAAGAATTGTTGTGGAACTAAAGTCTCTGTTATGTGGGAGTATCCTTTAAAAAGCAGTGTATACTAATACAGTATGTGTATGGCAATTCATAAATTAATTTTTCACTTGTATTATTGGTCACTTTGGTAATATAATAATAATAATAATATATAAAATATTTTAAGGTCTTTCTTCTTGTGTTGCAGGATACCTTACCAAGAAAAGGAAGAACAACTGAGAAAAACTATAAAACAAGTCCTGCATTGTGATGTTTTCAATACAAATCCCATAGATCCGGTTACTATTCCGCAAGTGGATTGCCTCCTGAGTTGTCTGTGTCTGGAGGGAGCATGTAAAGATTATGAATCATATGTCACTGCTTTAAAAAACATGACTAGTTTATTAAAACTGGGTGGTTATTTAGTGCTCACAGGAGACTTAGGAAACACGTACTACATGGTAGGCGAAAAAAAGTTTACTGGCCTTTGCCTTAATGAAGATTTTCTAAAGGAAGCTATAACTGGAGCTGGATGCACGATTGAAAACTTTGAAGTGTCTAAGAAGACAAAAGATTCTCTAGAAAAAGGTGCAGATTTCTTAGCCTATTATGTTATTGTGGCAAGGAAAGAAAGAAACACGTGAGCAGCGTATTTAGAGGGTTTCCACGTAGGGGATGTTTTGTGGCAGTTTTTCCTGTGGCTTTTTTAAGCTAAAGCTAAGGAAAGAGAAAAAACTGCTACAAAAAAAGCTGCCTGTAAAATCTCACTGAAAGAATTCATTAATTATGCCCCTAGTGTCTCCATATATAATAATTATGCCCCTAGTGTCTCCATATATAATAATTATGCCCCTAGTGTCTCCATATATAATAATTATGCCCCTAGTGTCTCCATATATAATAATTATGCCCCTTGTGTCTCCATATATAATAATTATGCCCCTTGTGTCTCCATATATAATAATTATGCCCCTAGTGTCTCCATATATAATAATTATGCCCCTTGTGTCTCCATATATAATAATTATGCCCCTAGTGTCTCCATATATAATAATTATGCCCCTAGTGTCTCCATATATAATAATTATGCCCCTTGTGTCTCCATATATAATAATAATAATAATAATAATAATGCCTCCTGTGCCTCCAGTAATAATATTCCCTGTGCCCCTATATAGTAACAATGCCCATCTATGCCTGTATTAAGTAAAATTTCCCCTGTACCCCCATATAGTAATAATGCTCCCTGTGCCCCCTAAAAAAAACAACTCACCTAATCCTGATTCTAAGGGCCCTTTTACACAGAAAGATTATCTGACAGATAATCTGCCAAAGATTTGAAGCCAAAACCAGGAATGGATTTGAAAAGAGGAGAAATCTCAGGCTTTCCTTTATTACCTGATCTCTGTTTATAGTCCATTCCTAGCTTTGGCTTCAAATCTTTGGCAGATAATCTGTCAGATAATCTTTCCGTGTAAAAGGGCCCTAAGGAGTGCCCTTCTTTAGTCAATGAGAGTCGCAGTGATGAGATTCCTAGTGAGTGATGACATCATATCATTGTGTCTGCCAGTGAGGGGGATCACATCCTACTGGTTCATAGTACCTTCAGCCTAGGAGTGAATGGTGTAGGGGGGCTCTGGCACGACTGCATGGGTCTCCAAACTGCGGCCCTCCAGCTGTTGCAAAACTACATTTCCCATCATGCCTGGACAGCCAAATCCAAAGCTTTAGCTGTCCAGGCATGATGGGAGTTGTAGTTTCGCAACAGCTGGAGAGCCGCAGTTTGGAGACCCATGGTATAGAGACACAAACATGGCAGACTTGGGGCCTTCAAAAGAAACCTGATGATCGTTTCACTGGACTGCTGATGGGGTAACAAACCTCCACAGATCTATTAGGGTCCATTTACAGACTATAAACAGAGATCAGGTCATAAAGGAAAGCCTGAGACTTTTCCTCTTCTCAAATTCATTCCTGGTTTTGGCTTCAAATCTTGGGCAGATAATCTGTCAGATAATCTTTCTGTGTAAATGGACCCTTAGGGCCCTATTCCACCGGACGATTATCGTTTGCATAATCGTTAACAATTAACTATCTGATGCAAAAGACCTGAAAACGTTCACTCATTTCCATGGTACGATAATCGTTACTTATGATCGTATTTGCGATCGATTTTTCTTCGCTATTGCGTTTGTATCTACTGCGAACAACCGAACGACGTCTTATTCAATGCGAACGATTTGCAAACGAGCAACGATAAAAATAGGTCCAGGTCTTCTAAAGCGATCAACGATTTTTCGTTTGGTCGTTAATTGTTAACTGCATTTCAACTGAACGATTATCGTTTAGATTCGAACGATTTAACGATAATCTGAACGATAATCGTCCGGTGGAATAGGGCCCTTAGATGCAGGGGTCATGACATGGCATGTAATGGGTTTAATTGTCAGGATCGGGTGTTTCTTAAGGCCTTACAGTATGGGCCCTATAACAACATCAGATTATCTGACAGATGTTTTTAAGCCAAAGCCAGGAATGGATTTAAAAAGAGGAGAAATCTCAGTCTTTCCCTTATTACCTGTGCTGTGTTTATAGTCCATTCCTGGCTTTGGCTCAAAAAAAACCTGTCAGATAATCTTTTGGTGTAATAGGGCCCTTAGTGCAGGAGACCTAGTGGGCAGTCACTAAGTGGTTAATGGCAATGTGAAATGTGTGAAAAGGACCATTGCTAGGCTGGGTTGACACTGCATTTTTGCAGTCAGTTTTTTTAACTGTTTTATGTAAAAAAAAAAAAAAACACAGGTGAAAACTAAAGTCCATTCTTCCACTGATAAAAAAAAGAAACAAAATGCATCCTTTTTTAGTGTAAATAAAAATGTGATCCGTTTTTTGATTTTTTTTATAATGGAAGTCAATAGAAAAAAGGATCAAAACGAATGCTAACAAATACACCCCAAAACACCCGATTAACACAAATATATTACTATTGTATTAGTATTGTATATTGATATACCCTATTGAATGTGTATATATATTCATTTATGTTGTGTACAAAAAATATATTTTACTTGACACTTTGGGGGGGACATTTGCCAAGGTCTTTGCTAAAGAAAAATGTGCTAATTGTTGCACAAAGCCTGAGTTGTGCAAACATTTTGCTACGTTTTACCGATTTGTGCCCCACTTGCCAAGTGCAGGACATACACCTGTAAATAAATCTAGAGGAGCAAACATAGTGATTGTTTAGATAGAAATGACATATAAAAAGCTGCTCTTGATAACTTCCGACAGTGTTTTTATCTGTATCTCTACCTTTATTGTGTTGTGGCAATATATTTGTTGTAAGTTTTTCTTTGTTTGGGGGCACAATATTCATTGTTAATAAAGTTGTGTATATGGGGAGGGGTACTGAGATTACGTCAGGGCCATCACCCATCGCCCCTGTATTTTCTCATGCACCTGTGTATATCTTATTAATAAACGTCTGAGGGCTGAGTTGTCTGTCTGAGGTGATTGTCGTCTATACTACCATAGCTGATGTCAGACTGGCAGGACAGTATCAAGTACCGTGGAAATAAGCAGCACAATTTACATTATAGATACAGTCTTTAGGGATGCATTGCTATAGGATGAAAGGTGTGAATTAAAGACACAGCTTATTATACTAAAGTGCTGTTTCCTCCGCATATTTTGGCAGGACAGTATCAATGAGTTTATCTGACAGATTTTTGAAGCCAAAGCCAGGAACAGACTATAAACAGGGAACAGGTCTTAAGGAAAGACTGAGATTTCTCCTCTTTTCAAATCCATTTCTGGTCACATAAATCTGTCTGTGTAAACACACCACACCATTAAGTGCCAGCCCCACTTTATTTCTTCGGTTACTTTCTTGCTTTATAGGATATAATGGCTTATAAGGGTGGGTTCAAATGTAATGGACTCGCAGCGGATTTCACTCTGCGAGTTCGCAGCTAAATCCGCTGCGGATCCTTCCCTGTCACTTTTAATAAGATTACATACAAGATTACCTTATTGTAGAGGTATGATACCGGCACTACTCGCTAGGCACAGGTGAGTATTCAGACAGACCCGTATTATAGCCAGGATAATAATCTCGCAAACGGGGTGCTCCCCTTAGGTAATAGACAGTACTTTATGAATCCACAAATACGAAGGAAAAGATGCGGGGGCACTCACCGTTATGATGCGTAGACTTTATTTCATGTGTACTTTAAAATACAGCAGGTACATCTGAGTCGGGTGCAGACGCCAAACACTAATCACACGAGCTATGACAGCCGTTTCACGCGCATGCGCGCTTCGTCAGGTGACGCTCCTCCCGCAGGTCCCAGGTGAAATACCTTCAGTGATGTGCGTGGAGGAGGCGTAGCTTACTGTAAGTAGATTTTTACTACAAATTAAAACATAGTTCTAAAAACAGTAGAAAAGTGCTTATTTACACCAAGGGGGACATGTATCAAGCAGTGTACCTTGTGCTCCTTAGTATTTTTGGGCGTATGTGTGATGTGCACAGCCCTTCGTCAGATTTACTAAACAGTGTAGCTCGGTGTATGTGTGAATATGACAGCTTACTCCAGTTTTTTGCCTTCTTGACATTTGTGGGCGTGGTTATCCGTAAGAATATTCTCAGCCGGGATTTATCATGTGAGAATTTTGAAATTTTCGCATTTTCGTTCGCATCTGTACTCCAGTCCCAGGGTAGCGGAACTTTTTTAACCAGGGTCAATTCATGAATACCTGCAGTAAAATGCGCAGCGCCAGGGAAGCTATAGCAGGTGATTTATGAACCAACATGTGAATGTTCATAAATACCTTACTAGGCTGCAAACATATAAGCCAGTGCACAGTGCTAAAAATATTCGCAAAAAAAGGTGCAAATGATAAATGTCGCCCCAAGTGTTTTTACAAGAACATCTGCAGCTCTATTTTATCATTAAGGCCACATTTACTTTGGGCTTGTGTTTCCATAATTAATCTTGCCTCATATTGTAGCAGTAACCTATTGGTATCTTTTCCTGCGGTGCCCATAAACCTTTTTAGACCTGTAAAATTGAGACATTTATAGTCTCCATCGTGTTGTTCTATGACATGTTGGATTGAAGTCAACGTTTGCCCCCCCCAGTCGTGCCAGGTAGCAATATTGATTTATTCCGCTTTAAAGTTCTAGAGGACATCAAGGCTTTGATGTATCCCCCTTCAGAAAAGAACTTAAGCGAAAATGAAATAAAAGCACTAAAGTGGCTTAAAAATAATAAAGAAATTAAAGTGAAAAAAGCCGACAAGGGGGGCAACGTTGTTGTCATGAGTAAGCAATACTACTTAGAAGAGGCCGAGCGCCAACTAAGTCATACTGCTACTTATGCAAAACTAGACAGTACCCCAACAGAAAAATAAAAAAATAACCTACGTTCATTGCTACGGAAATATGTAGAAAGGGGTATTCTCACATACAAAAAAGCTGAAAAATTGTTACCATAATTCCCAAAATATCCATGCTGGTACTTCGTCCCGAAACTGCATAAATCTATAGTACGACCTATAGTCTCGGGTATAGGCTCTATCACAGAAGCCCTATCACAATATATAGACTGGCTACTGCGCCAGACGAAGTACCAGCATTGTTAAAAGATACGAATGAATTCTTACAAGCCCTAGAGGACCATACTTGGCCTAAAGTAGCTTTATTAACAACAATCGATGTTGAAAGCCTTTATACGAATATCCCCCAAGATTTGGGGGTAGAAGTAATAAGGTCCCTACTAGAAAAAACAGGAAAAAGCAGAGAGTTGATGGATTTCATTTGCGAATCTTTATCGTTCATTTTAAAGAATAATGCTTTTTTATTTGACGGTACGTGGTACCAGCAAAGAAATGGTACCGCGATGGGTACGCCCGTCGCATGTACCCTAGCCAATCTGTTTTTGGCAGATTTCGAGCTGTTATTAGCTGTTATTATCGCTTTGTAGATAATATTTTTGTTATTTGGGAAGATACACCAGAGGCCTTTGATAAGTTTGTCAAATACATCAACAATAATAGATACAACATGTCTTTCACCAGCAACAAGAGCCATAAAGAAATAGAATTCCTCGACACCAAAGTAACTATTAAAAATGATGAAATGATCATAAATAGCTACCGAAAACCAACAGCCTGTAACTCCCTGCTCCCTTATGAAAGTTACCATCCCCCACATGTCAAAAAAGCAGTGCCCTATGGTCAATACTTTAGGTTAAGAAAAATAAATAGCACTGATGATTCATATAAAGAGAAAGCCGCAGAACTCACCCACAGACTGCTCCAAAGAGGATACCCACTAAAAAATTTAGAAGAAGCAGAGAAGAAAGCGTTTAAAAAACAAAGACATGAATTGCTATACAATAATAAAAATATAAAAATAAAAATAGACAAACAGAGACATAGATTTACGTTCACCTTTAAGTACAGCTCCATGGCTACCACAATCAAGAAATCAATTAAGAAAAACTGGTACTTAATACAAAAAGATCCCGTCTTATCTAAACATCTAGACGACTTCCCAATAGTAGCTTTCAATAGAAGTAAAAATTTAAAAGACATCCTGGTTCATAGCGTATTTAAAAACCCTCAAAAAAATCCAGAAAAAAACTGGCTAAAAACAACAGCGCCCAAGGGCATGCACAAGTGCGGCAGTTGCACTTGGTGCGAACAAGCCCTAAACACTAAAGTTATAACTTTAGGGGGTGTAACGTGTCCAATTAATGAATTCATCTGCTGTAAAACAAAAAACATTGTGTACGCCCTAACGTGTAACTGTGGTAAATTTTACATCGGTAAAACAACTAGACCACTAAACCGAAGGTTCTATGAACACGTATATTCTATAAAAAATAAAAAAGCCATGACAAGGCTAATCCAACATGTCATAGAACAACACGATGGAGACTATAAATGTCTCAATTTTACAGGTCTAAAAAGGTTTATGGGCACCGCAGGAAAAGATACCAATAGGTTACTGCTACAATATGGAAACACACAATTATATACAATTATGGAAACACAAGCCCAAAGTAAATGTGGCCTTAATGATAAAATAGAGCTGCAGATGTTCTTGTAAAAACACTTGGTGTAAATAAGCACTTTTCTACTGTTTTTAGAACTATGTTTTAATTTGTAGTAAAAATCTACTTACAGTAAGCTACGCCTCCTCCACGCACGTCACTGAAGGTATTTCACCTGGGACCTGCGGGAGGAGCGTCATCTGACGAAGCGCGCATGCGCGTGAAACGGCTGTCATAGCTCGTGTGATTAGTGTTTGGCGTCTGCACCCGACTCAGATGTACCTGCTGTATTTTAAAGTACACATGAAATAAAGTCTACGCATCATAACGGTGAGTGCCCCCGCATCTTTTCCTTCGTATTTGTGGATTCATAAAGTACTGTCTATTACCTAAGGGGAGCACCCCGTTTGCGAGATTATTATCCTGGCTATAATACGGGTCTGTCTGAATCTTTTCCTTCGTATTTGTGGATACATACAAGATTACATACTTGCCATGTAAACATCAGCCCCCTTAACCACCGCGGCCTAGTACATACATACTCCAGCTTGCTTTGGGGGTGTTTGGACGTCCCACTCAGCCAATTAGTGCCCCCTTAAAAGGGTATTCCACTCAATATCCCTTTTAAAGGGGTTGTCCAGCAAAAATCTTTTTATTTCAAATCAACTAATATCAGAAAGTTATATAGATTTGTAATTTACTTTAACAAAATCTTAAGTCTTCCCATACTTATCAGCTGCTGTGTGTCATGCAGGAAATGCATGACATTTCAGTCTGACATAGTGCTCTCCGCTGACAGATCTGGCCGAGACAGGAACTCTGTCTCGGCCAGAGATGTCAGCAGAGAGCACTGTGTCAGACTGAAAATAAAACCGCATGACATAAAGTAGCTAATAAGTATGGGGAGACTGGAAATTTTTTAAAAGAAGTACATTACAAATGTACCATAATAATGCACTGTGCCCCCTCAGTACCATATAATGCACTGTGCCCCCCTCAGTACCATATAATGCACTGTGCCCCCTCAGTACCATATAATGCACTGTGTCCCCTCAGTACCATATAATACACTGTGCCCCCTTAGTACTCAGGCCTCAGCTAACAGACAAAGTGATGCCTGGGCCTCACCATCTGTGGTCCATCCAAAAATAAACTCTGTATAATACAAGCACAAAATGAGTGAATGATGCTCCTAAACCAGAGATTGTTGCAGCCAGGGAAATGACTGTGCACAATTTGAGAAGCCCTGATATAATGCACTGTACCCCCTGAATAGGATATAATGCACTGTACCCCCTGAATAGAATATAATGCTCTGTACCCCCTGAATAGGATATAATGCACTGTACCCCCTGAATAAGATATTATGCACTGTGGCACTGTGCCCTCTCAGTAGGTTATAATGCCTATTCCCCCCCCCCCAACACACACACACCTACCCCCATGACCACCAATTTACCAATTGTATGGACAAACCTGCCGATAGTTCTCCTTTAAGGTATGAGTTTTGTTAACTTGCACAAGGAGACACACTGAGGATTCTGTTCTGATGTATACAGTAGCTGTTTTGATACCGAAACTGTTAAGATGAAAAGTATCTTAGTATCTAATCACAATGAAGGCTCTCACCCCTAGGAAAGCTAATAAACCATTAATAACCTATTAGTGCAACTTTAAATGACACACTAATGGTGCGTTTACACGTAACGATAATTGGCCCGATCGTACTATTAACGATGTCGGAGTAACAATTTTTTTTTCATAACGATCAGCGTTTAGACGGTACGATATATTGTACGGAAAATCGTTTTGCGATTGTTTTGCGATCGCTTAAGCCTATTTCACACATTGGTTAAATTGGCGAACGACTGTTCACATGGAACGATCTGCAATTTTTTTGCGAACGACGATTTGATAACATGTTGATAGATCAAAATGAACAATTTCTCGTTCGTCGTTTGATCGTTCGCTGCGTTTACACGTACCATTATCATTCAAATTCGATCGTTATCGCGCAAATTTGCACGATAATCGTTACGTGTAAACGCACCTTAAAACACTAAGGGGGAGATTTATCAAAGGGTGTAAAAGTTAGACTGGTGTAAACTGCCCACAACAACCAATCACAGCTCAGCTTCCAGCTCTGGTGAAAAGAAAGAGGAGCTGTGATTGGTTGCTGTGGGCAGTTTACACCAGTCTAACTTTTACAACCTTTGATAAATATCCCCCTAAATGTTCCATGACCTTTAGATAGATGAGCTCAGGACATACATCTTCCTGTGAATGTAGGAAGTGCAGTTACCACAAGCCAGAGGTCAACAGATGCTCAACCACCCGAGTGTGCAAAAGTGTGCAAAAGTGAATTAGTTCCTACAAATATACTTACAAAAAGAATACATACACACATACATGTATTTTAGGAGTTTAGCTAAGTAGAGGAAGGCAAATAGCCTTAAGAAACAGCAGTCACAGACAGTGACAAAGCACAATATAAAGTATTGTTTACATAGGCACAAAATCAAAAACATCCTGCTCTTGCCTTGAGCCTATAAGTAACAATAATATGACGTCATCGTGCCTGCTGGAGGATCCGTCCCTGCAGCTGACAGACACTGGAGCCAGAAGATGGAGGGACCTAGTGGGTGGCTTTAACCCCTAGACGACCCAGGGCGTATAGTTACGCCATGGAAGTCTGTCCCCAGACGACCTAGGGCGTAACTGTACGCCCTGGGTGTTTCTCCCGCTATGAAGCGCGCTCCGGAGCGGAGCGCGCTTCATAGCAGGTGGGGGCCGGCTGCAATCAGCAGCCGGGACCTCACCGGTAATGACACGCTGCAGCGATCGCGCAAAAATCGCGCAAAAATCCAAGTACTGGATGTAAAAGTCCCCCAAAGGGACTTCAAATGTGTAAAAAAAAAAAAAAAGTTAAAAACACTAACCCACAACCCCAAAACCCCTCCCCCAATAAAAGTTGAAATCACCCCCCTTTCCCATTATATAAATAAAACATATAAAAATAAATAAACATATAATATACCGTAGCGTGCGTAATTGTCCGATCTATTAAAATATAACAAGCGTCATTGCGAACGGTAAACGGCGTGCTCGAAAAGAGGGAAAAAAGTGCGCGGATTACCGATTTTATGTTACATTATATATAAAAACATTTTTATAAAAAGTGATAAAAACGTCCGATCTTCACAAATATGGTATTAATAAAAACTAGAGATCATGGCGAAAAAAATGACACCCCATACAGCCCCGTAGGTGAAAAAATAAAACCGTTATAAGCGTCACAATAGTCCCATTTTATTTATAATTAATTGCCAAAAAAAAGGATTTCATTTAAAAAAAATCTATAACATTAGAGAATCTGTGTAACCTGCATATGGTTGTGTTCAGACTGACCTATAGAGTAATAGTATCATATCGCTTTTACCATATAGTGCATTACGTAGACACAGGAACCCCCCAAACGTTACCATATTGCATTCTTTTTTGCGATTTCACCAATTTATATCTTCATAAATAATATATTTGGGGGGCGGAGCCTAGCAGCGCACGGAGCAGGACGCACAGTGAGGAGCTCCTGCTGACTCCACCAAACAGAGCCTGATTTCCAGGTGCCAAAAGGCCATCCAGACCGGACACTAAGCTCACCGGTGTCCAGGCAAAGCGCTAGTCCGGGGGGGCCCAAATCCGGAGCTCCGGAACGCAACCTCCATCTGCGGCCTACTTCAGCTCCAGACCGGGGCCTCAATTTTCGGCGGACCCGGCGGACGGCCGGAACTACAGTGAGGGCCGTCACCGGCCGCTGAGCCATATATCCTGCACCTTCTTCTCCAAGTGCTCCTGCTGCCGGCTGAGAGAACCGGAGAGCAAAGAGAGAAGCTCCAGGGACGGACAGACGGCCACCACCTCACACAGTAAGGCTGCAGAGGAAAAGTAGTCCCAGCACACAGTGAAGAGAAGGGACGCCATCTTTCCCTTAGAAACTGACTAGGTAAACAACAATAGGCACCATCTGTGAAATTGGGGACAAAACCCTCACTTCTTGTCCGCTGCTTTTAATTAAAACAAAGGTCTCCATAAACCTCCCCCTCCTCCAGAGACCAAAATATAAACTACAATACAAGAACCCTGTCTAATCAGAATTTTACAATCTAAGGACTATCTATTTTCAGCCCCTGGCGTACTGGTGGCCAACAACCAGCATTTAAACAATTACATTACTTACCTGATCAACTGTGAGTCTGCTAACCAGAAAAAGCAAGGTGGTTCAGATTGGCTCCTGTTCTGCACTCCAAGAGAATTCACACAGAAGGAGAAGCCATATCAAAACCTATACTTGGTTTAACAACACTGCCATCTAGTGGTCACTCTGTTTCATTACCGCCCTAATAATCTTCACTTTATTTCATGAACTCTATTAATCTGCTACACAAGACCACATCTGTATTCATCTGATCTCACCAATAGAATTCTACAATTTTCTACTGATAGATTTTTAGTGATGTAATCTTTCATATTCATCCTATGAGCAATACCGCACACCGTGCTGCGACAATAATGGCAAAGGCACTGAAATCCAAAGAAAAAGGAAGAGACTTTCTATACACTCCTAAACGGAATAAACGCCACCAGAATCTCAACAAATTAACTGGTTCCAAAATAACTTCACCCTCACAATTTACATCATCACAACCAGAAGACTCAACAGAGATGTTAGGCACAAACGACTCAGAAGGTGAAGAATACGAATCCACAACTGATCTCACAGATCAAAATATGCTTCAAGTCTCAGGCTCTCTATTGCGCAAATGTTTGGAACAAGCACTTGCCCCCCTAAAACAAGATCTTAAGGACATCAAATCGGATTTAAAACAAATAGGCAATAGGGTGGAGCAACTGGAAGACAACCAAAATCTCCTGATAACTCATGGAGAAGCCTCCCAAAATAACATACTTACTCAACAAGACCATCTAAACGACGCATTCCTTATGTTAGAGGACCAGGAAAATAGAAGCCGCCGTAAAAACCTGCGCCTTAGAGGTCTACCAGAGACAGTCCCACATGAAGCACTATCAGCAACTGCTAAAACCATATTTGAAGACCTTCTCGGCAAAGAAAGAACTGAGAAAATCGTGATTGAAAGGATCCATAGAGCATTGCGCCCCAAACCAAATGCTGATGACCCACCAAGAGATGTCATCTGTGGATTGCTCAGCTATGTGGATACAGCAGCACTACTTAAAGCGGCCAGAGAATCTGAGGAGATTGTATTTGAAGGAGCTCAAATCCAGTTTTTCCAGGACCTAGCTGCAAGCACTCTGGCAAAAAGACGAACTCTGAAACCGCTCACAGATAAGCTGAGAGAAAAAAGGATCCCATTCCGCTGGCTCTTTCCCTTTGGCATCCTGATCTCCTACAATGGCAGACAGCTAGTGGTCCGCCGCCCTATGGACCTGGACAACCTATGGGAAAAAATAAGCTTACCCAAACTGGACATCCCATCCTGGCTTCCCATCCATCTCCATACTCCATTCCCGGCTCTTCCAGAGAGAGAATCGTGGTCTACATCAAAGAAAACAAAGTCCCCAAGAGCCAGAAGACCTTCAATCACCTGAACAACTACACAGGATAGAAGCTCATCAATAAGGATAGTGACTTGTTTGTTCTTACTGTTCTTTCTGAAAACATATCTAACCCTTTATTGCAGGCTTCCTTTTTCTGTGGTACTACTTTTATTTAGATACATACCAAACTATATTATTGTCGTAGCTGTAGGTTAATCCTAATTACTTACTCTCTCTACAGAATTTGCTCATAGTTAAAAAATGACCTTTACTCACAATAGTTTAACTCTGACCACTTCTGTAAATAACATTCTTAATATGTCAACTAGAAACGATATAACCCATATCTTCCCTTTGTTTATCCCAAAGTTCGTTATGTTCAGGATCGTGACTTTTACTAATCTAGGAACTCACCACCATACATTACCTAAAAATGACGTCGATTAATGTTACTTCATGGAATGTTAGAGGTCTCAATACCCCCCAGAAAAGAAGTCAGATCTTCTCATTGTTAAGACGTAACACTCCTGACATCCTATTTATACAAGAATCCCATTTCAGAACCAATCATATTCCGCAACTTCAAAACTACCCTTACACACAATGGGTACACAGCACTCATACATCAGCTTCCAGGGGGGTTAGCATAGCTATTCATAAGTCTACCCCACTCCAAATTACCACTAGTGTAATAGACCCAGCAGCTAGATATATTTTTCTCAAAGGTTCTCTTTATAATAATCCGATTACTCTTGCTAATGTGTATGCCCCCAATGTGAATCAAATGGCATGGTTTAAATCTGTTTTAAACGAATTAAGTATCTTTGCTAATGGTATGGTAATCCTAGGAGGTGATTTTAACTGCACTCTTGATCCAGAGATGGACACCACTTCTAAGGCTCAAAACCTATCACTGAAAATGAGGCGAAGCATAAAAACCGCACTTACAAACCTACACGTAGTAGACAGTTGGAGACTTTTATACCCTGACTCTAAGGATTACTCATTCTATTCTCCAGTTCATGGTACTTACCATCGATTAGACCATATCTTCATAACAGATAGAAACATTCAAGACATCACATCGGCCCACATAGGAACCATAACGGTTTCGGATCATGCTCCAGTCTCAATACAATTAAAAATTAACAACGCACTAAAAAAAGAGTGGACATGGTCTCTTAACGAAACGTTATTGGGAGACCCCTCAAATTCCACCTTAATTAGAGATAGACTAGAAGAATACTTTAAATTCAATGCCATTCCTGAAACCCCTACCCCTATTGTTTGGGAGGCCCATAAGTCCTTTATCAGAGGAGAATTAATAGCCATGGGTACCAGAGCCAAGAAAAAGAAAGTTGCTCAAGTAACTGATTTAGTAAACAAAATATCTGTGTTAGAGAACAAACGAAAGGCACAAAACGATTGCCAATTGAAAGACAAATTATTCAAACTAAGAATGGAACTCAAAGACCTCTTAAACTCACAAGCTGCAAAAGCCTTACTAAGATGTAGATTTAAACATTATGCCCATGGGGACAAAGGCTCAAAAGTGATGTCAGCCTTAATTAAACAAAAAAAGGAGAAGTCATATATCCATAAAATCACAACTGACGAGGGCAACACTTTTAGAGATACACCTAATATAGCTAAAACTTTCAGATCTTTCTACGAAAAACTTTATAACATCTCAACAGCCCAAAATGCGAACCCTAAATACAAATCGGACCTGCTAAATAAATTCTTACGCCAAATAAATCTACCTTCTTTATCAGAAACTGACAAACTCTCCTTAATATCCCCAATTACCCCAGATGAAGTGACCAAAGTTCTTGCCACTATACCCTTAGGGAAAAGCCCAGGCCCTGATGGCCTTCCTATACTTTACTATAAAAAATTTAAAGATATCCTAACCCCTCACTTTACAAACTTATGTAATTGCTTATTAAATGGAGGTAAACTCCCAAAACAGATGATGGAAGCATATGTGACAATATTACCTAAAGAGGGTAAGGATCTTTCTAAATGTGGGAGCTATAGACCTATCTCACTTTTAAATACAGATCTGAAATGGTGGGCTAAGCTACTAGCTCTAAGGATGAAAGACCTCATACCTACTCTTGTAACAGAAGAACAGACAGGCTTTGTCATGGGAAGGGAGGGAAAATATAATACCTCTAGGGTACTACATTGCATACACTATGCTAAACGCTCCAATACCCCTCTAATCCTTCTCGGCACAGATGCCGAGAAGGCCTTCGATAGAGTAGCATGGGATTTTCTCCTTGACATCTTAAATAAGTTTGGTTTTCCCCAACAATTCGCTGACGCTGCAATGTCCCTATATTTAGATCCTTCAGCTAGAATTAAAGTCAACGACACCCTATCAGATTCATTCCAAATCCGCAATGGAACCAGACAGGGATGCCCACTCTCACCCACTCTTTTCATACTATCCATGGAAATACTCCTGCAAAAAATTATCCAATCCCCTAACATCAAAGGTCTCAGAGTAGGCTCAGCTGTTCATAAAACAGCAGCGTTCGCAGATGACCTACTCTTATTTATTACCAATCCAAAGCAAGCCCTACCGACCTTACTAAATATCTTTAAAGACTATGGTACACTTTCCAATTTTAAAATTAACTATGACAAATCCGAAGCTTTAAACATCACTATCCCCGAATCGCAAATCCCAGAGCTCCAGAGAATAGCCCCCTTCTCGTGGCCTAACACCGCAATTAAATATCTGGGCACTCAAGTTCCAAAAGACTTAAGCAAATTATATGAACTTAATTTTAAACCCCTCCTGACCAAAATTTCCAACCAACTAGAGTCTCTAAAAATCCCATATATCTCCTGGCTAGGAAGAAAAAATCTAATTAAGTCCTATATACTACCACAAGCTCTCTATCTAATTCAAACTGTCCCAATTAAACTTCCCGCAGCCTTTTTCGCAAAATGGAGATCAGTTTGTTCCAAATTCATCTGGCAACAATCTAATCCGAGGGTTGCCCATAATTATTTAAAGCAGCAAAAACACCTAGGAGGCTGTGGCCTTCCTGATCTAAAGACCTATTATCACGCAAATCATCTGACTAGATGGTTATCTCTGGCTTCAGTAAAAACATCTCCCTTGTACATTGACTTAGAGAAACACATTTTAGGTAAGGACAACTATATATGTTTATGGTCTAAACGTCCCTACCCAGAAAAATGGATAGGGCCCGCTCTTACAGGCACATTACACGTATGGCAGAACTTTTTCTATAAGACCTTGGAGCCCAATCTTCCCCCATCACATATGCCGATAGGCCTTATCCCAGCTTTCCTTAATAGACCCCCTACTAAGCTATCTCCGCCATGGAATAATTTGTTGAACTCAACAGTATACCCCACATTGCGGACATCCAAAGAAATCCCATCACTAAAAAACATTCTAAACAAAACCCTCACTAAAGATGCGCTAGACTCCCAATCAAATCTATTTTCCGCCGAATGTAAAAAATTCATTGAAAAATATCCCTCCTACAGGGAAAGCTCCTGGTTGGAACATTTCCTAGACATGGACCAATTCCCTAATGGTCTACTGTCTAGGATTTATAAGAACCTCCTAGGTTATGAGGCTACAAATAAACCTACCTTTATTACATCTTGGGAAAAAGAATTAGACATGACATTCTCCAGTTCTACAATCCTCCAAATCTTTAAAAACTCCCATGGTTTTTCTAGGTGCGTAAAGATACAGGAAAATTCCTTTAAACTAACCACAAGGTGGTATAGGACACCATATTTGCTAAAAAAGATGAATATCCTTGCTGATGATAATTGCTGGAGATGCAAAACGCACACAGGAACACTCTCGCATATCTGGCTCACTTGTCCTAATGTTCAAAATTTCTGGTCAGAAATCGTTCGGCTCATCTCTAATATTACTGGCATCACAGTACCACTTGAACCATCACTCATCTTGCTCTGGGTACCTACCATTTCATTCATTCCAGCTAAAAATCAATTGGCAACACAGCTACTCACTGCAGCCAAATTACTCATTCCGCTTCGCTGGAGAGAGGAAACCCCCCCCACAGTGAGGGATTGGATTGAAAAAGCACAACAAATATATCGCTTAGAAGAACTCTGTAGCTGGGAAACAGGCTCACATGAGAGATTCAATTCCTTGTGGAGACCTTGGAGCGATTTCTACCAGAAATTTATATCTGCAAGCACGACTTTCTCTCCATAACCCTAACATTCCTCCACCTTCACAGCTATATTCTAACTCCTTTTTAGGTCACACGACTTGTAAATCTGTCACGATCCTAATATTAATTTTATTATTAGTAGTATTTTCACCTTGTTTAAAGCCATACTATGGGACATCTTCTATATGGCATTACCATTATCTCGGAACAACATTACCCAGTCATAGTTTTGGCTCTCTGTTTTTATTTTGTTTTGTTCATGATTTAACCACTGTTATTTTAGCAGTCTTCAGCATAAAACTTTAAAACATGTGGAAAATGTTATTCCCTTCTAACAGATGTATTCTCATGCCAATTGTTACATTAGGACCTACGTGTCCATGATCAATGTATCATCTGTTTACTGTTATCCTTGCTGCATGGTTCAATTCCACAATAAAAATTTTGTTTGTAAAAAAAAAAAAAAATAAATAATATATTTGGGATTCCATCATACATGTTATGGTAAAATGAAAGACGCCATTGCACAGTACAACTATTCCTGTAACAAATAAGCCCTTACATGGCTTGTAGATAAAAAACTGAAAGTGCTAGAGCTCTTAGAAGGGGAGGAGGGAAAAACGGAAACACTAAGATCAAAATTTGCGCGGTCCACTGGGTCATTTTGGGCCTGGTCCTCAAAGGGTTAAACAGGGGACATTATAAATATAGGTGGGGGGCTGTACACAATAGGGGGAATTATTACTGTGGGTGGGTGCATAGCAGGGGGCATTGTTACTATGGATGGGTGGGGGGCTGT
This sequence comes from Dendropsophus ebraccatus, assembly GCF_027789765.1. NCBI lineage: Eukaryota > Metazoa > Chordata > Amphibia > Anura > Hylidae > Dendropsophus > Dendropsophus ebraccatus. The sequence continues at coordinate 43,466,184 of NC_091467.1, forward strand.
GGGGCATTATTACTATGTGAGGGTACAACAGGAGCATTATTACTATGGAAGCACAGCAGAAGACATTATTACTATATGGGGGCACAGGAGGAGACATTATTACTATACAGGGGCACAGCAGGGGCATTATTACCATATGGAGGGCACAGCAGGGGACATGATTACTATGGGAGCACAGCAGAAGGCATTATTACTATATGGGGGCACAGGAGGAGACATTATTACTATACACTGGGGGGGGGGTGCTGCGGGTGAGTCGCTGGGGGGGGGGGCGGTTGAGCTGTGGGGGGAGCACGGGGGGAATTGAGCTGTGTGGGGAGGCAGCGGGTGAGAGCCGGGGGGGGCAACGTCAGGGGGGCACAGTGTGGGGGCCACAGGCGAGCTCAGGGGCACATAGGCGACCTGGGGGAGGGAGACACTGATCAGCAGCAGCTGTCAGTGTCCTCCCTCACTTCAATGGGCAGGGTTAGAAGCGCTAACCTGGCCCATTGAAGAGACGGAGAACAAGTGATCCCGACACGGAGGGTGGGGACCAAGAGAAGGGAGCAGTGTCGGGTTGGACTGAGAACTGATGATTCTATGCGTTTGGTGCGTTTGATGCGTTTTTTTTTACCTATAACCTTACTGTGTTCATCCAGAGAAGGCAGAAATCCTCAGATGGCAGATGCCAATGGCCCCATCACAGGGAGAAAAGTTCCTTCTTTACTCCAATATAGTAATCAGAATAATCCCTGGATTAATGTCCTATCACATGACATCTAGTAGCCATAAATTGTAATATATTTTTTAAAGAAAGCCATCCATGCCTCTTTTGAACGTGTTTATTGAGTCAGCCAAGTCATGACAACTTTCTGAAAACCTGATGTACTTACATGCCAGATTTGGGGCCAAACTGTTCAGGTGTTTGGATACCTAGATACTGTACATACATGTGTATGTGTGTGTGTATTACAATTTCAGATTTTATATATATATATATATATATATATATATACAAAAAATCCTGTATACAATAAAAAAAAAAAATAAAAGAAAACCAAACAAACACATTATTTACAATAAACTATTTTTATTTTATTTCTTGGAACCTATAGTATATATTATATGATATCAAACCAACCATAATAACCTCTACAATAAATGTCTAACACATTTTATCATGAGTAGAGATGAGCGAAGTTCGCGAATATTCGCATGTATTCGCAAATTGCGTACAATTGAATCCCATTAAAATAGTGGCGAGCGGACACGTTCATAAATGTTCGTGTTTTCGTACGAAAATGCTGCTAATTGTTCGTGTTCACCAATGCAAACAATTTGTTTGATAATTGGAATGGTTATAACAATCATTTTCGAATGTTTATCGTGATGTACGCAACTGCGTAATGTTCGCAACTGTGTAAGTATAAGCTAACGTGCCGTTGCTATTGCGGCCTCCGTGTTTAGCAAATTTGCAAAGCAAATCTGGCGAATTCACAAAGCGCAACAAGGGGACTTAAACGCCTAATTCGCTGCGAATCAGAATCATGATCTGTGTAAAAAAAACTAAACACTGATGCAAATATGGTTTTTTTCTGCATGTTTCCCAAAATAAAAACTAATATAAATTCATTCTTAATCTAATCCATAACCTGGTATGGTACATCTCATCCCACTGCTGGGAATAACATGTCCTCCAGGTCAAAGTTAACCCAGACGTCAGGTGTTAATACAAGTGTGATTAAAGATGAGATTGTCTTTGTGATCATTTCTTGCAGACGGCATGTTCTCCCCACATTGCATATCTCATTGCCTCGCTCTAGTATTTGTGAGCAGTGACAGGTGGACCTCTGGAATTTATCTGTCTGTAAGCAAAACCATCTCACCCCATCAGAGCTGCACTTGGTCCAAAACTATAAATACTGCCTCCTATATATACCCAGGACATGCCTGTCACTCTGAGGAACTCTGCAGGATCACTGACAGAAGAGTCAGAACTATTCAGAGACTACTGAGGGCACAAGCAGAGACACCGCTTTGTTGGTTCTGGAGTTGACTCTCTATAGCGGATCTCCTGCTACTTCAGTCATGGATACCTCTGGAGGACCCTATCTGAACGTGCAGGCCCTGTGGTCTAAAGTGGGGATTGTGCGCTTGTTGCAGCTTCTCTTTGGATGTACCACCTTCAGCCTAGTTCTCCACAGAGCTGGATTCAGTGCCGCCTATGGAACCTTCTGTGTCTTCGTCTGGAGCTTCTGTTTTGCTGTCACCGCCCTTATTGTTGTGTGTGACCTGACTCGACTCCAGTCTTGCCTCCAGAACCTGTCATGGGGTAACTTCACTGCGGCCTTCGCAATGCTGGCATGCCTCATGACCCTCACCGCCGCTGTCATCTACCCCCTGTACTTTGTCTCTCTGAACTGTTCACCGGACTGCGTTACAAGGAACCACCGGTTGGCGGTCAGTGTCTGTGCCGGGCTTTTGTTCCTGGTATATGCTGTGGAGGTGTTCCTGACACGTGCCAGGCCTGGGATGCCCTGTAGCTACATGGCAACGGCAGCTGGGCTGCTGAAGGTTGTCCAAGCCTTTGTGGCATGTATTATATTTGGAGCTCTGGCGACAGAAAGTCAATATAAGAAATATGTGGCCACTCAGTGGTGTGTGGCTGTGTACAGCTTCTGCTTTGTGGTGACCGTGCTGGTCATAGTGCTCAACATTACCGGACGGGCAGTCACGCTACGTTGCCCCTTTGAACGGTTTGTGGTCATCTATACAGTGGTGGCAATATTGATGTACATAAGTGCTTCTGTCATCTGGCCTGTCTTCTGTTTCGATACAAAATATGGTTCACCCACCAGACCACAGCGTTGCTCTTGGGGACGATGCCCATGGGACAGTCAATTGGTTGTCACCATTTTTACTCATGTCAACCTATTGCTTTACATTGCAGACTTGGTGTACACTCAGAGACTACGATTTGTGACTCAGCGTTAAGATGGGACCGCTGTTTATGTAATGGACCTGGGGACCAGAGGGATTATTATATTTATATGTACTGTGGGCAAAAACCCATTGGACTTATGCAATGTTATAATTATGTTGTGCTATATTATAATGTCATTCATCTACCTATCGGTTTACTAATTTTGTTGAATAGAGAAGGTGCAAAATGTGCTGTCAATCATAAACACAGAGTCTATTTTTAATAAATTGTGACTGTCACTTCTATAAGTAAATGTATTTTATTATTAATTTATTTGACATACAGGATGATGTGCTCGGCAGGATGGGGATTTTTTTTTTTTTTTTTTTTTTTTTTTTTTTTACACATCATTGAAATCTTTTTATGACTTTTTTTTTTAACTTGTCAAAGATCACATACATGAGGGTCCAACAAGTGGAGATGATCTCCCAGCATACATACTGAAGAGCCTATCAAATCAGTATAAGGGTAGCTTCATACGTACCATATCGCTGCGTATTTAACGCTGCGTTTTTATTGCACCAAAAACGCACAACCCCTAAAACAGAGAGGCAAACAGAAGGATAGATGTGGTCCTTAAAGGGGTATTCCAACTTAAGGGGTTATCCAGCAAAAATCTTTTTTTCTCAAATCAACTGGTGTCAGAATGTTATATAGATTTGTGATTTACTTCTATTTTAAAATCCCATACTTATCAGCTGCTGTATGTCCTGCAGGAAATGTTGTCTTCTTTTCAGTCTGCTCTCTACTGACATCTCTGTCAAGTCAGGAATTATCCAGAGCTGGAGAGGTTTTCTATTGGGATTTGCTGCTGCTCTGGACAGTTCCTGTCTCAGACAGACATGTGAGCAGCTGATAACTATGGGGAGACTTGAGATTTTTAAATAGAAGTAAATTACAAATCTATATAACTTTCTGACATCAGTTGATTTGAACAAAAAATGTTTTTGCTGGATAAAACCTTTAAGGTCATGTTAATGTTATGTAAAACAACGGCCATTGTTTGACACAGCCTTTGTTTGCAGTGTCAAACAACGGCCATTGTTTTACATGTTCATTTGTCCGATACTGCATTATCATTATTTATATTTTTTATTTACATTTATTATCATGAACATTATTTTAGAATCATTGCGATCTGGCCTCCCTACTGGTGTGCCTGGAAATCAATTAACCATTGATTTCCAGGCACACTATGGCCGCAAGACAATCACACGCTGTGTGCACTGTCAATTATTTTTGGCCACCGTTTGAAAACAACGTCCGGAAATAAAGACTGTCCTGCCAACAGCCATTGTTTCAATTGAATTCCATGATGTGAATTTTTTAAAGGCAAAAATGGATGCTGTTTTAATCTGCAATAACAGCTGTTCTTGTCTTAAAAAATACATTGTTTGAACATAGCCTAAAACTAACTTGTCCCCTTTCAAGTTACACCCATTTTGATCAGAAAACCCTTTTATCCCCCCTCGCTTGATAAGAATCTCAAGAGGGGGCAGAAACGTTGCATTACTTTTTTTTTTTTAATAGACAGACAGATAATTGATATATGGATAACTAAATAAATATTAGATACCAGGCAGATAAATTGACAAATAAAAATCCTTAGATATTGGACAAATAGATAGATAATTGATAGGGAGATAGATGACAGATATTAGATATGGGATAGAAAATTAGAAAAAAAATAGAATTCCTTCTAGGAAATCTGTTTCCTTTGTTACATTTATTACATCTTTAGGCTGTGTTCACACAACATACCTTTTATGAAAAGAACGGACGCTGTTTTCAATTAAAACATGTCAAACAACGGCTGTTGTCTATATGTTGAGTGAACATAGCCTACAACTTGTATTCCTTTATTTTACCTTATCTGTGTTACATTACAGCAAGCAGGATTTTTTTAGGTTGGTCTATAAATAGTGTTTATACCAAGTAATCCCATGTATCTGTGGAATTTGAAGTGATATGTCTTTAAATTTACATCTCTTAGTAAATGTTACATTGAGAAAGCAACATGTCCCAGAATGTGATGTCCAGTCTCCAGCTGCCTCAAAAGACCTTAAGAAATGCTTGGAATGGTCATCTGCCAGGAAAAGGAATGTCATGTTATTTAATGTTAGGAGTTGGGCACATTTTTGCAGGAGATACAGTTAACTTTTTCTGTACCCGACCACAACAGAGACCAAATCAAATGGCCTATATTTCATGTCACTACAGAGAATATACTATGTACTGCGTATATTTCCTCCTATATTTCATGTCACTACAGAGAATATACTATGTACTGCGTATATTTCCTCCTATATTTCACACTATTACAGAGAATATACTATATATTGCATATATTTCCCCCTATATTTCACGCCATTACAGAGAATATACTATGTACAGTGTATATATTTCCCCCTATATTTCACGCCATTACAGAGAATATACTATGTACTGTGTATATTTCCTCCTAAATTTCATGTCATAACAGAGAATATACTATGTACTGCGTAAATTTCCACCTATATTTCACGCCAATACAGAGAATATACTATATAGGGGGACATGCATCATCCGGCGTACTGATGATTTTCGGCGTAAAGTGCCGATATGCGAATGATTTTATTCGCAAATGGCCGATTTGCGAATAAAATATTCGCATATCGGCACTTCACGCCGAGTACCCCGGGGGGGGGGAGCGGGGAGGGGTTGTGGAGGGGGCGTTACGGGGGGAGCGTGGACTAAGAGTCCGCGCGATTTATCATTTTTTCAGCGCAAAGATACGCCGAAAACCTACTCCACCTTTCAGGTGGCGTAGGTTTTCGGCTGTACGCGCACGGAATTTATGTAGAGACAGTCCGCCTCTACATAAATCTCAGTAGCACCGGAGATGCGGGGACATTTATAAGTCTGGCGTAAAAAACGCCGGACTTAATAAATGTCCCCCATAGTGTGTATATATTTCCTCCTACATTTGACACCATTAAAGAGAATATACTATGTACTGTGTATATTTCCTCCTATATTTCACACCATAACAGAGAATATACTATGTACACTGTATATATTTTCCCCTGTACAGCATTACAGAGGATATACTATATAGTGTGTATATATATTTCCTCCTGCATTTGACACCATAACAGAATATACTATGTACTGTGTATATTTCCTCCTAAACTTCATGTCATAACAGAGAATATACTATGTCCTGTATATATTTCCTCCTAAATTTCACATCATTATGGAGAATATACTATGTCCTGTGTATATTTCCTCCTATGCTTTCACATCATTAGGGTATGTGCACACTACGGAACCCGAGCGGATGAACCGAAGTGGCTTCTGCTGCCCGTCCCCTCTTTCGTCCGCGCGCATCTACGCCCATGCCATAGACTCCATTCTATGTGCAGGCGGATTCTGCTGTCCGCCCCAAGAATGAACCAGTTCATTCTTTGGGCGGTCGGCAGAATCTGCCTGCCCGTAGAATAGAGTCTAAGGGACAGTCAGACAGTAAAGCAGGAGCCCGCAGGGCCGATCGGCAGAATCCGTGTGAAGTTCTCCGCATGATTTCCTTAATATATATATATATATATATATATATATATATATATATATATACATACACAGGCTAAGACACTGGCTGACAACCAGTGTCACACACCAGATTTTTCCAATAAGGCATCCCTTGGATCACTGCTATAATGTAGGAGACCTCCAGGAATAGCTGGTTGTCAGTAATTAATACACATGACTCAGGGTCTGAAGTACTGAGACTTATTCTGGGAATCAGCTGTGAGTCAGAGATTGAAATAGAATATGTATGGTACAGTTAGTTATGTGACTATTACACTGACAATAGTGACAACATATATACGCTTACTGCCAAAATTGTGTTCCTTTAGGGACAGCTTAAATACTGTCTCCTAATGCATCGGACTGATAGACAAAATTATAACAGCTCAGTAACAGATGAGGATGAATATAGTAGTAGATTCTATTGCATCAAAAATATACCACAGTTCTGTGATGGCGGACAGGGGGCAGAGTAAGGCATGGAGGGGGCATGGCCTTCTCCTGCACTCAATTTACTTCTGCAAGCGGCCGAAAACCATGTTAGAAACCTATACCAGTACACAGCTGGCGTAGATTTCAGAGACAATTTATTGAGATCCATGCCCCAGTTAATAAATTCAGGATTGGACACAGGGACAGGGATTTAGTTAAGACTGGCGTACAGATACAGATGAGCTGTGATTGGCTGCTATGGGCAAATTACACCAGGCTTGGTTTTACAGAGACTGATAAAGCTGGCCAAATGTACAGCCATGACCAGATTTTCATTGTTGCCCATTGCAACCAATCACGGGCATATTTTGTTCTGGGACCGTGCTTGTAATCCAAATCCACTCTTAAACCAAAGCAGATTTTCCCATAAGAAATCATGTAAACGCAGACAATTGGTTCCACGTCCCAAAAATAATCATTTTTTATTCTGAATAACATGTAAAACAAATGAAACAAACATTCAGAAACAGCTGAATATGTGATATTATAAGTTACTGTACAGTATAGCAATCAGCATGTGGAGTATAATGTAACTGCATAAACCTAAAAAAAACAGCAGCAGTTTGTAGATACAGGATGGAGCTGCAGATCCCCATAATGCAGTAGCGTAATACAACAGGCTAGAATTACCTCCACAGTCCTGTCCCCTGATGCAAGCCCCAGTCTGAAGTGGATCTGGATTATTTGGAAGGTGAGGGAGACTTCCTGGGTCAAAGTACTGTGCTGTAGACCACCCTGTGCTCCCCCACTCCCCCTCCCACACAGTACAGGGAGCTCTTAAACCAAAGCAATGCTCTTAAACCAAGTTACAATTTAGAAAAACTGTGAGCTCTTCTTGCAAAACGCTCTTAATCCAAGTTACTCTTAAACCAAGGTACCACTGTATATAAAAACTATGGACACCAAAGGACATTATTACACGGGACATGCTTGGGCACCTGGAGCTGAAAAGCACAGGGCTGGGAATAGGTGCAGAGAAGGGTAACCAATGTAAGAACCAGTGTAATAACACGTTGTTCGGTCGCTCCCTGGTCTATCAACCTTGAAAGGAGGAGCACAAGAACGACTGTAACAATCATCGTCCTGTGTAATAGGGTGAACGATTTAAGATGGTTCGTCATAGCCGTCGTTTGAGATAATTTATCATTAATCCTTAATGGACAAAAAATCCTCCAGTGTAATACCACCCTAAAAGCAGTGAGACTATTGAACTCTCTGCCACATGATGTTATCGTGGCTGATTTATTACATAAGTTGCAAGGAGGCATGGGTGACTTTACTGAAAAATATAACATCACAAGTTATGGCCACTAGATTTCTGAAGGTGGGATATTGATCTAGACATTTATTGTCATTGCCATAATTGGAGTTAGAAAGGAATTGTCTTTTTATTCTTTATTGAGAATAGATGTCTATAAGTCTCCACGCTTCTCTATGATGCCCTTCTCAAGAAGAATTATTACTAGAGATGAGCGAACCTCGAGCATGCTCGAGTCGATCCGAACCCGAACTTTCGGCATTTGATTAGCAGTGGCTGCTAAACTTGGATAAAGCTCTAAGGCTATGTGGAAAACATGGATATAGTCATTGGCTGTATCCATGTTTTCCAGACAACCTCAGAGCTTTATCCAAGTTCTGCAGCCACCGCTAATGAAATACTGAATGTTCGGGTTCGGATCGACTCGAACCCAAAACCAGTTCGCTCATCTCTAATTATTACCCCTTTAGCCTCTCTGCAGCCACCCAGCATCCTGCTCTGTACTGATGAGGGGCAATTACTCTGAAACAGCTGTTTACAGATGGGTATTCTTTTCTTTTTCTGGCTTGGCATACACAGAAGAGTTATGTTCTAAGACCCCTAGTTGGATTAAAATACTGACATGAAGGGAAAACTACCTGTAAAAGGTGGAATCAGAGAGCTACTGTCCATAGCTTTCTTCTCTGGATAAATACAGAAGAATTAAAGGTTGGACTTAATGGACTATGTGGGATTTCTGGGTCATTCACCACTTTCTAGTGCTAGGAAGTTGTTGGGCTGGATCGACCTTCTTCAGTCAGCAGGATTCAAATGCAGATCGTTGGGGTCCGTGCAAACCTGACCTTTTGGCAAGTTCGCTCATCTCAAGTAAAGGCTATTTTACACCATACCTCAATTAGCCTATAGTCGGCCTGTGTAAAAATGTAAAAGTGTGGCTGACTCGACTGCACAAACGATCGCTGCATCGTTCCTGTAGCTTGAAAACAAAAAATATAAGATCTGTATTTATACAATTTGTTTTTGCGTAAAGGATGCGCCAATAGAAGTCAATGGGGTTCATTTAAAATGGATGACACACGGATGCACCATCCATGTGCTGTCCGATTTTCTGCTGATGCATTCCCTAGCAAGCCCTAGGAGGAAAGGATATGCAAAATAGCTCTAACACCTCTTGAGCAAAGAGATGTCCCTTGAGGTCAAGTCTCGCTCACACAAGGAGCCTTAAAACATTGACTGGGGATTTTATGCCAAGCCAAACAATCTCTCCAAAAATAAAAGATTTCCCATCTGCAGACAGCTGTTTCGGGGGTTTTGCCCCTCATCAATGCAGAGCAGGGTGTTGGCTGGCTGTTGAGAGTTATAGACGTGGGTCAAAGGGGTAGTGACTCTCCTTAAAGGGGCACTGCAGGCAAAATCAATTTTAAGATATGTTACTGCCCAACAAAAGTTTTGCAAATGACTAATAGACACTTACTACAGCATTTCCTGTTCATATCTCTGTAAAATTGGTGACGTCACGTCTCATCTGCTTCAGTGCCAGCGGCTCCTCCTTCTCCAGTCTGTCCTGCAGGAACACCCCCACTGCTCCCCGCTACCTCTGTCTGCTGGAGAAGGGTGCCCGCATGTGCTCCAAGTCAGCAGGGGTGATCCCTACAGCAGGCAGAGGTAGCGGGTAGCAGTGGGAGCCGGCGGCTGCCGGACTAGGTGTGAGTGTGGTTGCTGGCACTGGGCTGGTGCTGGCAGCCTGGGGAGGGGGGGCAGGGAGCTGCGGGAGGCCGACGGGGGTGATCCCCGGTGAGGGGAGAACTGTAAGGGGTTGTGGGAAGAAGTGGGAGCCGGCAGCTGCCGGACTAGGGGTGAGTGGGGGCCGCCAGCACAGACAGGTGCAGGGAGCTGGGGGAGGATGGAGGGGGTGTTCCTGCAGGACGGACTGGAGAAGGAGAAGCCGCCGGCGCTGGAGCAGATGAGATGTGGCGTCACCAATTTTACAGAGATATGAACAGGAAAAGCTGTAGTAAGTGCAGGGAAAATGCACTATAAGTGCATTTCCCATAATAAGTGTCTATTAGTCATTTTCAAAACTTTTGTTGGGCAGTAACATATCTTAAAATTGATTTTGCCCGGAGTACCCCTTTAAGGAGAGCCCGTCATAAAGACGTGTGGAGACTTACAGACCATTGCCAAGCCCTAGGCAGTCTGCACCCTGTGGCCTTATTATTATCCTTCCATCTGTTTTTTTTGCAGATCCGTAAAAAACCGATGCAAAACGAATGCTGCACTAGTGGTTTCTCCAGGACATCAATGATTCTGATTTCTGAGGTCTGAAAAGATGTGAGGATGAGGCCTTATAGGACTGCAAGTAACATCCAAGGAGGCCTAACTGAAATGTCCAGACTGCCCTGCTATATAGCTAGACTGCCCCTAAATGAAGCAATTCCCAAAGTGACAATAACAGTTTTCTAACATCCCAGTCCAGAAAATAATGTATGAAAAAATGTATGAAAATGTATAGTTCTACAATTATTTCAAAATCTGATCGACATCATCATCTAGTAAGTGATGGATTAGTGATCTGTTCTAGAAGCTATTTCATACTTGCCAGGAATGTGTGGAGAAGTGTCTGTAGAGTCTGGACATGGACGTAGCCCCTTCCACCCTATAGACAGCAGACATACAATGGGAGCACATTCCAGCAGGCTTCAGCTGACTGCCACTAAAAGGGAGACTCTTTTCAGGAATGGCTGGAATGGGACATCTGCCACAGGAGGAACTATTTGATTCTTGGAAGTTGGTAAACATTGCTGACAATGGTCGGGGGAGCTCGGATACTGTATTTATAGTACCTGGACCAGATTAAGGATGGTGAAGGCTCTGGGGCAGGTCATATGGAGGGACACTCCATAACTTGCATTTTTAAGATAAATTTTAAAACCTTTTTCTGTCCCATTTGTACGGTGCATTAATACCACCATTTTGCCCTTTGGGGCACGGATACTGTATGTCGGCATCCTGTTAAAATCTGGCACCCCGTCAAAAACTATGCTACAGCTCATGGCGTGAACTAACATGTACATTCCCATTGAAAACAATCACAATTGCATAAGAAAATGTGATATGTCTATTCTTTGTCCTTATTCACACATGCCGTAATCTACAGATCCGTATTTCCGTATTCGAGTTAGTGCACATTGTTGTCTATCTGGCTATTCACACGTGTGCGGACCCAGATTTTTTTTACGGATCCTCTCATAGAAATCAATGGGATCCGCAATTTTTTTACAGATTGCAACCTGTTTGGAGTCTGTATTTCCGTAAAAAATATGGATAAGTTATAAGTGACATGCTGGGGGAAAAAAAAAGGATTTACAGAAATACGGATGCACTACATATGCCCAATTTGTAATTTTTAGCAAATAGTCCTGGTGGATAGCGGGAGAATCTACGGACTTGAAAAAAATACTGAACGTGTGCATAAGGCCTTTGTGTGTATTTCTTTGTCCATGATGAATACACTGCAGATTTTATGCTGAGTTCCATTATTTGTTAATTGATTTACATAGCATAAAATCTGTATATGCTGTAAGTAAAAAAGCATCATGCCTGTCCAGTGACCACACTGGTCATAGTGGGACATTATTTATAGGGGGGGGGAGGGGGCTAAGGGGGCATTATTAGTGTATGGGGGCACAGTATTACTATGGGGAGACTATTGTATTGGTGAGGGAGCTATGGGCTCATTATTACTGTATGAGGACATGGTGGGGACATTTTTACTGTAAGGCTATGTTCACACAACGTTTTTTTCTCTCTGTTTTTGAAAAGGAAAATAAAGATAAAATGATGTCCGACATTTAGCTGTTTGGCCGCCAGTCAGTGCAATGATGGCCGTTGGTACATTATTCTAGTTAGATGGACTAATTGCTCTTTGGGTGTGTTTAATCGAAAAGTCCATTGAATTTACTAGTAAAAAAAAGTGAAAGGACGGTGTCATTTTTATACACTGTGTGCCTTGAACGTCCGTCATTCCATTGACTTCTATGCATTCCATTGAGGTCAATTAAAATGCTGTAATAGCGAACGTATTTTTAAAACTTAAAAGAGGACGCCTTTTTCTCTTTTTCTTACATAGTGTGAACATAACCTATGGGGCACAGGAGAGCATGGGGGCTCAAGGGGAATTAATATGGTATTGGGCCACAATGGTGGCATCATTACTATATGGGGCAATGGGGGACATTATTACCATATGGGGGGATAGTGGGGCATTATTATGGTATTGGGGCACAGTGGTCACATCATTACTATACAGAACACAGACAGGGGCGTAGCTAGGATTCATGGGGCCCCATAGCACAACACAAAGCACTATATATATATATATGTGTGTATTATGCTCTGTGATGTGGCCAAAAAATAAAATCTCTTGTGGCCAGAGGCAGAATCCTGGCTGCAGCCACAAGAGTGACTGGCAGAGCAGAGAGCCAATGGCTGCTTGCTATGACAGTCCACTGTTTTTACCTATAAAGGCCCATTAGGAGCCCTTATGGTTAAATACATAGTTGCAGGAGCAGACTACCTTCTGCTTAACCACTTATGCACTGCAGTATGTAAGTGACCCAAAGTTCAGAAGACAAGGAGATATCTGCTTTACTGCTGGTGCACTGATAACCCCTGACCTCTGCATGGAGCCCTGCACATTTTACTTTCCTACTTTATTGTGCAGCTGTAAAACAGAGGTCATAGGTTATCAGTGCAGTGAAGCAGAGATATCTGTCTTCTGCTTGTTAACCCTTTTTTGTTTTGTAGCATGTAAGTAAACATTGGGTCCCTTACACACAGCAGTACATAAGGGGTTAAGCATAAGGACACATGCTCTCATGTTCTCCCCCGGGCCCCCCTTCTGCACGGGCCCCATAGCAACTGCCTACCCTACCTCTATGGTACCTAGGCCACTGGGCACAGTGAGACATTGTACTGTATGTGGGCATGGTGGGGCATTATTACCATATGGGGGCATAGGCGGATATTATTATGGTATTAGTGAAAAGGGGCCATTATTACTAAATTGGGGAACAGGGGGCATTATGTCTGTATGGGGAATTATTATTGTGGGCTCAGGTGGTTTTATTACTGCTGTATTTACACTTATGGGGGCACCATACTCAAGTTGCAGCTGGAAGAAGTCATCATGGCCGTCTGAATCAGATGATGAAGGCTGCAGAGCTGAACAGGCCCACCGAGGGGTGTCATGGAGTACATCACAATTTGTTCTTGTCAGTTCTTTGTCTACGACTACGTATTTCTCGCCTATAGCATAGAAATGTCATGTGAATGGGGCCTTCAAGGAAATGTCTGGGAAAAATAGAAAACTTTCTGGGCAACATGGTGGTGTAAACATATAAACAAGTTATACATATTGATTAAAGTGAAGATTTCATGAAAACGGATGAAGGTAAGAAAACGACCTTCTTTCTTGGAGTTCAGTGTGCTGTGAAAACTTAACAGCAGGTTACAGTACTGTTAGTATCCCTTTAAGTCAGGGGTAGGGAACCTTGTCTCTCCAGCTGTTGCAAAACTACAACTCCCATCATGCCTGGACAGCCAAAGCTAAAGCTGTGGCTGTCCAGGCATGATGGGAGTTGTAGCTTTGCAATAGCTGGAGAGCCAAGGTTCCCTACCCCTGCTTTAAGTGAAGTATACTTTTTGCTTTTGTATACACTTAAAAAAAACAACAACAAACTTAAAGCTTTGTTCACATTGTGCATTTGTACCATACGTTTTCTGTTTTGTTTTTTCTTTCAAGGAGTTTACTCATCAAAACTAAAACCGCATATTAAAACGCACATGACTGATTTGATGGAAATGTGAAAATCCTCTGCTGACAACCTTCATCCAATGCAAATCCTGCTCTTCACCAACAGAACATCCGAAGTTCTGGGGTACAAAAAGGGATAACGCGACGTGTATGGTCGCCTCATAGCGGGGAAATACGGTAAAAAGGCGGAGCTACTTGTTTGAAGCCATGCGGCATAAGAGCGGTCAGGCTGGACGGTATAACAGTGGGCGTAACTATATGGATCTCCAATAGGACGCCACTAAGAGGGCGTGGTTTGGGTACACTAGTGACTGGGGGCGTGGTTAATCTGGCACCCGGTAATTCGGTACCGGTATTGTGTTCCGTGCACAGTGGCAATCAGAGGGGGAAGCTGAGACCGTGGAGCTGACAGGAAGTCAAAACCGTAGGTTATAGAGCGGAGGTAACGGGAAGGGAGAGGGTGATGGGAGGACACGTGTCATGGAGTTACATCAGACACGTCACACCTAGACATAGTGGGATTTACGCTGTGACGTCACGGCTGCCACGTCATTTAGCGCTCACTGTGACGTCTCCGCCCTGGGCCATCACTTACAGGCGGCTTTGTGCTCCTACTAATAGAATATTAAGGACACTTGTGGCTGACAAGCTGTTCCCAAACTACAACCCCCAGCATGCCCTGCAAGCTCTACACAGCTGAGAGTTGTAATTTGACACCAGCTGGAGAGTCAGGGGATGCAGGTGTAATCTGCTGGGACTTGTGGTTCTTTCTGAATGGAATATCTTTGCCCATTAGACCAGCATTAAAGGGCACCTCCACCTGCAGGGTATGGGTGGATGTATAGGTGGCACCATGTGATGTCATCCTGCACTGACAACACACTGTCCCATCTGCTGCTGCTGCTTAGGGAGATCCAATGCTTTCCTGCCTCTGTACACTTATGGCCACAGCTGCCATGCAAATGTAGATATTTGTATAAAGTATAACAAGAGACATTGCATGGAAACACCATGGCCCCCCCATGATAGATCGCCATGGTGCCCCCCCCCCATGATAGATCGCCATGGTGCCCCCCCCCATGATAGATCGCCATGGCCCCCCATGATAGATCGCCATGGTGCCCCCCCCATGATAGATCGCCATGGCCCCCCATGATAGATCGCCATGGTGCCCCCCCCCATGATAGATCGCCATGGCCCCCCATGATAGATCGCCATGGTGCCCCCCCCATGATAGATCGCCATGGCCCCCCATGATAGATCGCCATGGCCCCCCCATGATAGATCGCCATGGCCCCCCCATGATAGATCGCCATGGCCCCCCCATGATAGATCGCCATGGCCCCCCATGATATATCACCATGGCCCCCCATGATAGATCGCCATGGCCCCCCATGATATATCGCCATGGCCCCACATGATAGATCACCATGGCCCTCCCCCCATGATAGATCGCCATGGCCCTCCCCCCATGATAGATCGCCATGGCCCTCCCCCCATGATAGATCGCCATGGCCCTCCCCCTATGATAGATCGCCATGGCCCTCCCCCCATGATAGATCGCCATGGCCCTCCCCCCATGATACATCGCCATGGCCCTCCCCCCATGATACATCGCCATGGCCCTCCCCCCATGATACATCGCCATGGCCCTCCCCCCATGATACATCGCCATGGCCCTCCCCCCATGATACATCGCCATGGCCCTCCCCCCATGATACATCGCCATGGCCCTCCCCCCATGATACATCGCCACGGCCCTCCCCCCATGATACATCGCCATGCCTCTCCCCCCATGATACATCGCCATGCCTCCCCCCCCCATGATACATCGCCATGCCTCCCCCCCCATGATACATCGCCATGCCTCCCCCCCCCATGATACATTGTCATGCCCCCCCCCCCCCCCCCCGATACATCACCCTGGCCCCCCATCATACATCACCATGGAGCAGGTTTTTGTTTATGATGGTAAGTTCACACTAGAGTAACACATGTGGCCACAGTGCCTGTCAGCTTTATTATTGGGCGACTGACAGCTGCCATCAGACAGGCCTGGAATTATGGGCCATAATACAGATGCAAAAATGCTTGTGTTACTTTCCCACCTCAGGCACCCCGAATAATTTTCTATGAAATACAAAAAGGCCTTTCAGTGACTCACAGGTGACTTCACATAGGGATAACGCCCCCTGCTGTGCACCCCACATAGGGATAACGCCCCCTGCTGTGCACCCCACATAGGGATAACGCCCCCTGCTGTGCACCCCACATAGGGATAACGCCCCCTGCTGTGTACCCCACATAGGGATAACGCCCCCTGCTGTGCACCCCACATAGGGATAACGCCCCCTGCTGTGCACCCCACATAGGGATAACGCCCCCTGCTGTGCACCCCACATAGGGATAACGCCCCCTGCTGTGCACCCCACATAGGGATAACGCCCCCTGCTGTGCACCCCACATAGGGATAACGCCCCCTGCTGTGCACCCCACATAGGGATAACGCCCCCTGCTGTGCACCCCACATAGGGATAATGCCCCCTGCTGTGCACCCCCACTTAGTGATAATGTCCCCTCCTGTGCACCCCACATAGTGATAATGCCCCCTGTTGTGCACCCCACCAAAAAAATAAAAACCCATCATACTCACAAAATCCAGGCATGGAGCAGGTCTTCATCAATTCTGGCCTCTAGCCTGTGAGCTGTGGGGACGGGATCCTTCGGCAGGTACTTTGATGTTATATCACTGCATCTGCTGTGTCTGTGGTGTCTCCTAGGCTGTTGGCCTAAAGTGCCTGCAGCCTATGAGAATGAATGGAGGAGTAGAACGCTGACAAGTCCTGCTCCTCCATTCTCTTCACACAATGTTCAGCCCGCTCACCCTGCACTATATTATTGTTACAGTGAATGGGCCAAACATTACAGAGCGGGGCGGCTGCGCAGCTTCTAGGGATTCTTAAAGTGGCAGTGTCCTCATGCCCACCGAAATGCAGTAACACCCCGATTGGGAACCGTTTCTTAGTGTGAATCCAGCCTGCAGATGTGAACAGCGTCTATAGAATGGTCCTTTTGGTTTCCTGCAACTATAATTGCAGAACACATCATAAATATATATTAAAATGGGGTGGAGGTGGCCGGACCCCCAAACTTTTATTGAAAGTATGGTTAGCTGGTGCAGGGCCACATAGCAAATGCAGTGTTGGTACAAAACAGCACCACATCCCTTAGTAGCCTTGCTGCCATCTGTGCCACTTTTAGCTTGCATTGCGGTCTTGATTCACTGAGGATATGATAGACAACCTTCATACGCTGCCAGTGGGGCTGCCACAAAGCCGCAGCCTCACTCCATGCACAGGTGTGGGAAGATTAAAATCCTATATGACAGCTTGAGTGAGTATAAATAGCTGACCGCTGCCCAGTGTCTCCTACCACCAGAGTATCAGCGGCCATAGGGCTGGAGGCAGACATGGCACTTGGGGAGGATATTAGCTGCCTGTTATCGAGAAAAAACGATATCTATCTATCTATATCTGTACTATATATACAGACAGATGTAACAGGGACCCATATTACACCTACAGGAGCTAGGACATCCCATTCTAACACCATATGCATTATTATAAGGTTGGTTGCAGGTATATCTGCTTTCTACCACATTTTGGAGGTTTCTGGGAATTTCTGCCTATTCATTATCTCAGGATAAATATATATACTTATCGCAGGCAAGTTTACATTCACTTAATGTAGATTGTGTCCACTTGTTGTTTTTTTTGTTGTTTTTTTTTTAATAAGAACACTTCCCTTCTGTACCTTATTTAGCCCTTTACCATATTTAAATGTTTTAGTCATGGCCTCTTATCCTGTTTTTCCTTTACACTATACAGATTTAGATCCTTAAAGGGATACTCCACATAGTAACATTTTTCTTAATATATTGCTTTAATAAAAATATAGTTTATAATAATATTTATTTGTATAGTGCCAACAGATTCCGCATATACAATGTGGTCCAAAAGTAGGTGGATAGTATGTGGAATATGGTTATGAAGGGGGAGATTTATCAAACATGGTGTAAAGTTAAACTGGCTCAGTTGCCCCTAGCAACCAATCAGATCCCACCTTTCATTTTCCAGAGAGTCTGGAAGGAATGAAAAGTGGAATCTGATTGGATGCTAGGGGCAATCGAGCCAGTTTAATTTTACTGTCCACCTACTTTTGGACCACCCTGTATATAAAATCTATCTATCTATCTATCTATCTATCTATCTATCTATCTATCTATCTATCTATCTATCTATCTATCATTTTAAATTGAGTGGCAGCAGTAAGGGTTGACAAGGGCCTCTTTGCTGCGGCTGCCACCAATATTCGTGTCGGAAACTGCAGGTCTGTCTAAGCCACAGAATAAGTGTTTAAAGTGACTCTGTACCCACAATCTTTCCCCCAAACCACTTGTATCTTCGGATAGCTGTATTTAATCCAAGATCTGTCCTGGGGTCCGTTCGGCAGGGGATGCAGTTATTGTCACAAAAACAACTTTTAATCCGGCAGCGCTGTGTCTAACGGCCGGGCTTACATTTGTATATGCATTAGGCTGGCACCACTTCTCCGTCCTTCCTCCCCACCCTCCTCAGCATTAGGAATGATCCAGGAACATTTACTGCTGTTTGAGCTTTGCACAGGTGTATTAACGATCCAGCCCATGTTCATTATACACACAGGTGGGGAATAGGAAGCAATCTGCCTGGAGCATTCCTAATGATGAGGAGGGCGGGGAGAAGGGACAGAGAGGTGGTGCCAGCCTAATGCATATACAAATGTAAGCCCCGGCCGTTAGACACAGCGCTGCAGGATTAAAAGTTGTTTTTATGACAATAACTGCAACCCCTGCCGAACGGACCCCAGGACAGATCTTGGATTAAAAGCAGCTATCCGAAAATACAAGTGGTTTGGGGGGTCAGATTGTGAGTACAGAGTCGCTTTAAGGAGAATTCGGGATAGGGGGCTTTTTTTGTCAAAGTGCCGGGGAGGATGAAAGAAATAACGTGCACTTACCTCCCGGGCTCCAGCACTGATGCCCTTATACTGCAGCTTCGGTCCCCGGCAGCTTCCTGGTTAGAGAGAGGACCCCGGCAGTTTGGCAGAAAATCCCCTTGCCCAGAATTCTCCTTTTAAAATGGCAAAATATATAACTAAACAACAAAACTGATTGATAATATTGCTTTATAACTATTTAAAAGTGAGGTATAAAGTTTACGTGGCCGTGTACATTTTCACCATGGCACACTGCCTGTGATTGTCTATATACACTAAGTATAATCACACAGACGGGCGCGCTCCCAGTGTTGGCAGATACATCAATGACCTTAGCTGCACTCACCAGCAGATTGCTGTGTCTGCTGTTTCCATTGGAGATGCATGCACAGTGCTTGGTAAGTGTCCATGTACATGCCATGCTGCAGGACGGGGGGCAATGGTTTGGAGGCACTTGTGTTTAGTGTGTACCTTTGCTGCAGGTTGCACAATGACTGTGTGTACACATTCACCTTTCAGGTTCTGATCTGGACTCGCTGTATTGATCGTACCAAGGATCAACATGAGTGTGGGATTCATTGGCGCTGGACAGCTGACCTATGCCCTAGTCCGGGGCTTCACTGCAGCAGGTGAGTGACATAACTACATGGCTCATAGTGTCCACTGTGTGTATATAGGAAGATGTATTTATTATTCCAGTGCCAGATTATTGGAAACCATTGATGTGTGTGTTTCATACACAGGGCCAGTTCACACGGAGTAAAATTGGCGGAATTCCTGTGCGCGCCTCCGCTTCTGTCGCTTTCTGCTCAATTTTACTGTGTGTGAACAGACCCTAACAGGTCATTGTGTCTTTATTTTCCTGGCATGCCTATAATTCTGCATCATGGTGCAATGCTTAGAGCAAGTACAGACTGTCATATGTACAGTGCTGTCATATTACTACAGTTGTGATGATCATGTCTCTTGTTACAGGAGTGTTGGCAGCGCACAAGATTATTGCAAGCTCCCCGGATACTGATCTGCCCACGGTGGCCGGACTGAGGGTGAGATGAATTGTCATAGATGAGAATTTAGATATGATGCAATGGAACCATACAGCCACAGGTTGTCCTGTATCCTGTCCCCCATGCACAGGTTTAGGGGTGTCGGTGTAATCGGTGTAGCTGTGTAGATTATGCTGGCAGCTGTATGTACTGGTATATATCGCTATGGTGTCTAGCTGACTGGGACCATTGTTTATTTCCATGGCCAATGCTTATTAGCGTGTGTAATAGACAAAGACAACACTGTATGTAACCCATTCATTGACTGACCGGAGACTACGCTCTTAAAGAATACCTACTATTATACATACATACATAATATTCCTACATGTCAAATAAATAACTACTATCAATAAAGGGTCAGAGGTCTGTTTATCTAATATGAGGCTTTTAGTTAGTTTTTTTTTGCAGCCCCTGAAATGTTGAGGAGAACCCCTGGCCTCATGTAATTGTCTATACATGTTCAATAGTTGTCGACCAAATGTTAGAGAGGCCTATTTTCCCAATCTCTCCATATACATGAGTGTTTTGGGGGCATAGGCCATGTGTCCTTATAGGAGAGAGGTATGCCGCTGCAAGACAGCTTTGGTGGCAGCTTATGTCTCTGAGAATGAAAGGGTCAGCCAGTCAAAATGCAACATGCCCAATCTTGCCCTAGAGTTGGGTGACCCCCATACACTTTAGGCAGCCGGTCCCACCAAAGTGGGTGGGTTGAGCTAAGTGACCTTTAGTAGTCGAATATTGAAAATCCTACTCAGCTTTCACCTGTGGCCGATAAGGTCCAGACAGGGTTATCCATATTTATTGGTGCAATAAACTAGGTAGATAACACAGCAGTGCACAGGCCAAATAACCATAGAGAGTCATATTCAGCGCACTCCACTTATATAACACGCCATCTCTCATCAAGTATATTCCAGATTGAACTAGTTCTAAATCCTCAATTTGATTTGTGCTCTAATTATCATTATTCATTAATATCAGTATTCAAAACCCAGATCATATGATCCCTAGGTGGGCACAACTGAGGCAGAAATGCAATGAGAATACAATTTGAAGGCATCATTTAATTGCTGTGCAATGTATGATTTATAAGATAATATAATATTTTAGTATGTTGCCATTTTATATAATTTATTTATAATTTGTTGTTGTATTCCCAGAAACTTGGTATAAATTTCACCACCAGTAATAAGGACGCAGTGAAGAACAGCGATGTCCTCTTCCTGGCTGTGAAACCTCCAATCATTCCCTTTGTGCTGGACGAGATCGCCTCTGACATTGAGGATCGTCACATGGTTGTATCATGCGCGGCTGGTGTTACTATTAGCTCTATTGAAAAGGTAACATCAATCCTTAGTGTGACATATATTAGGTGTACAGTCTAGTAAAGCCATTCATAGTGTGCCATGTGGTCAGGAATGTACTGACATCTATTACTTCATCAGCTGCTAATACCCTCCTGTATTCTCTGCCCAGTTGTTGTTTACACATACTTTTATTCTCTTCCCCATTATTGTTTACCCCTCTATTCTTATCTGTAGCAGAAGTTCTTAGCTGCTTGTTATATCCCCTGTTAAACCTCCTGCAACTTTTACAGAAATTGGGCGCCTTCCACCCAGCTCCCAAAGTCATCCGCTGCATGACCAATACTCCTGTGATTGTAAGAGAGGGGGCCACAGTATACGCCACAGGGACCCATGCAGAAGTGGAGGATGGAAAACTTCTTGAACAGTTGATGCAGAGTGTGGGCTTTTGTACCGAGGTGGAGGAGGACCTGATTGATGCTGTTACAGGACTGAGTGGCAGTGGGCCTGCTTATGTAAGTGCAAAAAGAAGGGTCAAGATGTGTTATTTCCTCATTGTGTTGTGAATCTGAAGAGGTGGAGGATAAAATATCATAAAATTATTGCTGGTAAATAAAAGGGGTCCTCTACACTTTCGTGTTTATGGGGCCTGGTAGGTATTCAGGATCCTCTACAATTTACTGTTTATGGGGCCTGGCCGTTATGCAACCCATTGTACAATGAAGCTCATTTGTATAACAAAAATTATGCCCCCCACCACCCCATATAAAACTCGTCCCTTGGTGCACTGGTATTATTACTGCTCATATCCCTTTAATTAATAGCATAAAGGCCATATTACTATGCTATTACACGCATAGACAGTAAGCAGGGAGCTGCGGGAGGGGCTGCCCGAACGATCCTTAGATCATCAGGCTGCCCATTGAAGTTAGTGGCGGCCTGCTGCGACACTCCTATTAAATGGAGCGACGAGGAGAAGACTGTCACTGACATGATCGGGATCCTTTTAACGTGTCCTATCACACCAAACGATTATCGGCCTGAACGATCAGTTATCAGCCAAGTACAGCCAATAATCATTTAGGGCCTTAACATTTTCCAGTGTCACCATATTAGATGTCCTAATTGTTTTGAAGCTAATTTCTCCCAGAGAGTCTTGTCCCTTCTTCACAAAGATTTCCATGTAAATACGGGGAATGCAGGGAGATGCAAGTAAGTGGTGATCATTGAGGAGTTTGCCATCATGTTCAGGCTTCATTGGGAATTAGTATAGCTGAAACCATTGGAAGCTTTATGCTGCATGGCAGTGTGGCTGTGCAGCATGCAAACTTCCCCAGCTCAGGAATTCCGCTTCTCCTGTTATTTGAGTCTTTTTTTTTTTTTTTTTTTTTTTTTTTTTTTAACACTGGGTAACGAGTTGGGTTGCTAAAAACATTTTCATCTGCCTGATGCCCAGCTGCCGCCATTTCAAGGGTGCTTGGTCCCTCTTGCCATGACGTGTCAAAATGGCCACTGCAGCAGTCACACATTAAAGGAAGAGGAGTAACCAGATGCCCTTGGTATGCTCTTGGAGTAATATGGATTGAGTAAGTGTAAAAAAAAAAAAATGGAATACACCTCTAATAATGAGACAGAGCACTGGTGAAGCTCTCTGTCCAGTCATACTGAACTGCATGACTTATGTTTTTACTTCAACTTTGTATAGATTTGCATTATACATACAGTATACTGCAAATTATTACTTCCTTCCTTATTGTTTAGCTTCATGCTTTCAACCAATACCAAAGCGATAGTGACCGGTAGTGCCGGGAAGCAAGAAATAGAGTGTGTGTGGGGCAGATTAAAGGAGGTTATCCGGCTTTAAAAACATGGCCACTTTCTTCCAGAGAAAGCACCACTCTTGTCTCCAGTTTGGGTTCAGGTTTTGTAAGGGTCCATTTACACAGAAAGATTATCTGACAGATTATCTGCCAAAGATATGAAGCCAAAGCCAGGAAGGCGGAATCTCAGGCTTTCTTTTATGACCTGATCTCTTTTTATAGTCTGTTTCTGGCTTTGGCTTCATATTTTTGGCAGATAATCTGTCAGATAATCTCTCTGTGTAAATGGGCCCTAACCGATTTACTTCCATTGAAGTAAATAGAGCTTAATTGCAAACCACACCTGAACTGGAGACAAGAGTGGTGCTGTCTCTGGAAGAAAGTGGCCATGTTTGTGTGTAGCACTGGATAACTCCTTTAAGTAGCTGTCAGTAATAGAGAGGTTATATGGAGCTGTATGTGAAAGATGGAAGCCTACAGAGCTGGGAGAAGGGCAGTGGTGGGGCAGTCTGTGTGACAGAGATGGTGGACCATGGGAGTTGTCTCGTTGTGGCCTGGAAGAAACTACATGAAACAAGAAAGAAGTGATGTGGGATTATGTAGCACTATTTATACCGACAAGTAAGATTTGCCATTAATACTCCTGTCGCTTATTCTTTCAGGCCTTCACAGCCCTGGATGCACTTGCAGATGGAGGAGTAAAGATGGGCCTTCCCAGAAGGCTTGCAGTTCGTCTAGGAGCCCAGGCCATGCTGGTTAGTTGTTTCATCAGCATTTTCCTATTCAGCCTTTTTTTCTAATGTAAGTTAAAATGGTTGTCTGGGGATTAGAAGATGGCTGCAGCCATCTTCTCCCTAGCACTTGCCTCCTCTCAATCCATGTCTTATAAGTATCCCTTCTGAGATGTGGGGGGCAGGTCTAAGTCCTGATCATCGCCTGCGGGCAAAGCTACGGCAGCGTGCAATTCAGTGACGCTGCGCAGCAATTGGACTTTGTGACAGAGATCCGCACTCCGATGTCACGAATGGGGGGGGGGCAGATGAAAGTTTTAGTGCCAGAGAGCAGAACGTTTTAGCTTCTCTTCTGATTTTGGAAGATTTCCTACCTACAAAGAATGAAGAGGTGGGAATTTTTTATCGTAGATACACTTCGCCTGTGAGAGACAGAATCTGTTTGGTACAGAAACCTTTGTTTGCAGTTACAGAGGTCGGACGTTTCCTGTAGTTCCCTCCATTCTTTGTAAGTGGAAAAAACTTGCAAAAAAGTGTATACTTATTTTCCCCACTATATATACTTTGTTTCTCTGACTATATAACACCCCTATATTTCCTTCTAATAAATTTAAAGTGTGACTGTTGTTTTAAAAAACTTTTGACATGTCAGAGAGACATTTCAAAAGTTTTGATTGGTCCGGGTCTGAGTGTTCAGACTAAGACTAAGTGAGACTAAGGCTCTGTGTCAGACGATCAGTCGACTTATCAGTCATGCTCCGTTATAAGTCCGACTGATCACGTGACACAGAGCCGGGAGAGGACCGCACTTAACGTGGTCTTCTCCCGCCTCTATCTCCTGATTGGTACTGGTCTGAACTCTCTGACCCGGACCGATCAAAACTTTTGAGATATCTTTATGACATGTTAATAGTATTATGAATAAAGTTTCTTTACACACTTAAAAAATGGATATATGAGTCAGAGGAAAAACAAACAGTAACTGATGTGTAAAAAACAAACAAATATACAACACTGTTGCAACAACTGTAAGACAAAAACACAAATAAACCCAGCTGTATTTTTGATCTTCATCAGGGAGCAGCTAAGATGCTTTTGGAGTCAGAACAGCATCCAGGGCAGTTGAAGGACAATGTGTGCTCACCAGGGGGCGCCACTATTCACGCTCTACATTTTTTGGAGAGTGGAGGATTCCGATCCCTTCTCATTAATGCGGTGGAGGCATCTTGCATCCGAACCAGGTAAACATTCAGCCACCAATGTGTGTTCAGTGCTAGCTGACTTGTTATGATTTTCTATTCACTGCTATTATGTGGACTTCTAGTCCTCCGCTTCCCTTAAATTGGTTTTCCAATTTAAACTTACTTTTCCTTATCCACATTACAGCATTGAGCTCTTTTTGCCGGCTCCATAGATAACAAATAGAGCTGTGGGTCACACGCCGCAATGCGGGTCCATTTATAACAAAGGAGCTTGGGCCCAGATCTAGAGGTTCGCGGGGGGCACAGAGGTTGGACCCCCTGCAATCTCATACTTGTCCCCTGTCATCTGGTTAGGGGACAAGTGAGGTTAAATCAGAATACCCTTTTAAAAGATTTTATGTGAGATATTTGAGCCCAGGACAGTTTTGCTTGCTTGGCTGTTTTCGTAACGCTCATCGTGGACAGATACATGCAAGGACATCTCTGCATTTATCCCTGCCTGTCAATGACAGGAAGCAGCCACTTCATCAGGGGAACCCTGTTCATCTAAGAGATGTGGGTTAAATCACAGGAACACCTCTGTGTGCATTACATAACCCCTAGCCACCAGGTAGATCCAAGTAGAGCCACCAGGTGGCAGTGTGACTCAGCTGTACATACAGTAGATGCTTTTTCAACTGACCATAGAAATGAATGTATTTATTAAGACCAGTTCACACGGCTATTTAGAGGGTGGTCCATAACATCGTTGTTATGAAATAACGGCAATTATTTGCCATCCACTAAATTTCAACAGTGTGTGAACATAGCCTTTCTGTGTTTTCAATCCACTCCTAATTTTGGTTGCAATATGAGGACCAAAATACTGAGCAAAAATACTGTGTGTGAACCCAGCCTTACTATAGATGACAGTCTTATAAATGTCTTCTTTAACAATGTGTTTCTTGCCGTGAGGATGGAGCAGGTAGAGAGCGCATTTAGGCATGTTCACACAACGTAAGTTCCGCTGTAATCACGGCCGTTGTTGCAACAGCCGTGATCAGTACAGAACTTACGTTGTGCTGCAGGCTGAGGGAATCCCGGTAGGAGTGTATACACATGGTATACACTCCGGCTGCAATCCATAGCTATTCAGTGAATAGTGGCCGCAGAAAACCCTGTCAGTTCACACAATGGAGTGTGCGGCTCCTGCCGCACGCTCCATTGTGTGCAGTGCGGAGTTTTGATGCGGGCCCACACGGATGATCTTTTCTGAGACTGCCCGTTCTGTGACCTGGCCGGTCTTATACAGCGTGTGAACATAGCAAGTGATTTTGTAGTGCTCTCTAGGAGTCTAAACATCCATATCACACTTCAAATGTTTTAACCTCTTCTGTCTCTCATAAATCACAGAGAGCTCCAGTATTATGCGGACCAGGAAAAAATCCCCGCAGCTGCCATCAAAAAGACAACGCTAAGCAAAGTGCAGCAGGAATCGCCATCGGTCTCCACTGCTGCCCAGGGAGCCAAAGTCAGTCTGTTCAACAACAGGACACCAGGAGTAAAGAAGTTCTGAGAGATCCCTGAAATCCCGATCAACTAAGGCTATAGGCAAGCTGCAGAGATACTGGCATCAGTGACTGGTATATGTCTGGCGGCAGCAGCTTGCTCCTACCTGCTCAAAGGGACTTCTCAATGTTTTAGTTTATTTTATCCTGATAAACAATATAAAAAAATGCAATAGCTATTATGTTTCTAAAAAGACGGAGGTAAGGTGATGCTGGGCACACGTCTCTTACTGTCTAAGCATTTTATGGGGCAGGGATACTGTGAGAAGCCTTTCCATATCTTTTCGCCTTGATCTGCAATGGTCTCAATCATGGGAGGTATCATAGGGCTACAATCCCAACTGATGACCGTGAATGAGGTGATGCAGGAGTTCAGGTTGTCCCAGTCCAGCCACCATCACTAGTATCTCTTGGGATGAAGCTTTGTGACCACAAGTGTCAGTATAGCAATAGTCATAGTGCAGCGTGGTGCCACTCTCAGCCCCCCTGCTGATCAGCTCGAGGGAACAGGACGAAGCTGCAGGAACAAGAGCAGCATTGTTCTCTATGGACCAAGGTAATGAAGAGACCATGAGCACCTCCCAACAGCTGAATAACAGGGCTGCTGAGAGTCCGGCATGAAGGTTATAGGGTTTATGCAGTGCTACAAAAACATGGCCACTTTTGCACCACTCTGGGCTCCAGATTGGGTGGGGTTTGAAATTCTGTTCCATTGAAGTAAATGGAGCTTAAAGAGGTTATCCAGCGCTACAAAAACATGGCCACTTTCTTCCAGAGACAGCCCCACTCTTGTCTCCAACTTGGGCGGGGTTTTGCTGCTCAGTTCCATTGAAGTGAAAGGAGCTTAATTTCAAGCTGCAACTGAACTGGAGACAAGATTCGTGCTGTCACTGAAAGAAAGTGGCCATGTTTTTGTAGCACTGGATAACCCCTTTAAAGAGGACCTGTCACCCCCGATGCCGGGGTGACAGGCTCCCGACCCCGTTAGAGCCCCTCATACTTGATCGCTGAGATGAGTCCGACACTCATAGAGAATGAATGGTTCCCGCAGGGATATCTCCGTCCCGGGACCGGCCGAAGAAGCGGGACCTGGTGCAATCAAGTAAGTATGAGGAGCCCTAGAGGGGGGTCGGGAGCCTGTCACCCCGGCACTGGGGGTGACAGGTCCTCTTTAATTACAAACCACACTTGAACTGGAGATAAGAGTGGGGCAAAAGTGGCCATGTTTTTGTAGCGCTGGATAGTTGGAAAAACGTGGCCACTTCTAGAGACAACACCTTTCTTGTCTCCAGCTCAGGTGCGGTTTACAAATTAGCTCCATTCACTTCAATGGAACTGAGCAACAAAACCTGCACCCAAACTGAGGACAAGGGTGTGCAAACTACAGAACCCCAACGGTACACCCGTCTCCGCAGCCGCGCCCGTCTCCGCAGCTCCTGTAGACTCCATTCTATGGTTTGCCAGATTCTGTATCCACCCAAAGAATAAACCCGCTCGTTCTTCAGGCAGATGGCGGAATTTAGCAAACTATAGCGAGCAGCGGAGACGGGCGCGGCCACCAGAGTCCCCGAGTGGGTGTTCTATCAGGATTCTGTAGTGTGCACATACCCTCTAAAACAAAGTAGCCGTATTTTTCTATTGCTGGATAACCCCTTTAAGAGCTGGAAGACGACTTGCTCTTGTGCTTTGTATACAGGCAAAGAAGAAATTGTGATAGAATAATTATTTTTTAATCTTTTCTATTTCCTTTGGTTACTGTATCCCAACAATGACAGGGTTCTCAGGACAATAAAGCTGCTTCCTTCTCCTGTGTCAGCCTGCCGGTCATTCTGTCACACACACACACTTGCTGGGCTTCATTTGGAGTCATATCAGTTATAATACTATTAGTAGCTGGATTTGTCCCAGCACTTTCTATGATCTCCCTCTAAAACCTCATTCAGACAATAGTAATACGGCTGCGTTTTGGTTCCTATGTTGCTGCCCGTTTGACCTGCGGTTGGGCCGGATTGTTGCGGCAGTAATATGCGCAGCGTTATCATCACAGTGTGAATAGGTGTCAGGGCCGGGCCGCGGCTTTCATCATCGCACGCACGAGACACACATAATACACGCTAAGCTCCGCTCAGTACAGCCCACCGGCTGACTCCTCCCACACACGTGACAGATCACATGGTCATGACGTCACAAAGATGCTTTAACCCACTAGGCTCTACGGAGGATTCAGTGTTCAGGATTAAGGCGACGGGGTCATTGACTTCCGGGGCTGTGCATCACGTGATCGTCACCGGCATCGCTCGGTCGCTGGGCTCCTCCCTTACACGATGTGCTACGTCACCATAGCTGTGATGTCATGAGGAAGGTGAAGGGGCGGAGTTGTGATTGACAGGTGCTTGCCGGGTTTGGCTGGGGAAGTCGGGTCGGGACCGGTGACTTGTGATGGTTGTGCCATGGTGTGTGTCATGTCAGGTGTTTCCTCTCATATCTACCATCCAGTGCCCTGTGTGTGCCCGCCCATCACCCACACCTACCTGTGCCCATTGTACCCCATCTGTCATTGTGCTGCCACTATTGTATGATGTATAATACAGCTCTGCTACATTCCATCACACCTATACACTAGCATGCTAAAGTATATATTAGCTGCAGGACAGGAGAATATATATATATATATATATATATATATATATATATATACATATACTAGCTGCAGGACAGGAGATTATTTATATATATATATATATATATATATATATATATATATATATATAATATTAGCAGCAGGACAGGAGATAGATCAGCGTACATGGACTGATCCTGAAGGAATGATTTATATGCATTTCCCTGAAAAGTATTGGATACTCTGGCGATTTTCCAAGTTTTCCCACCTACAGAGAATGGAGAGCTGTGTCATTTTTATATAGCACTTTACCTGCGAGAGGCAAAATCTATAAAAACAAAATCAGAAAATCCCATGGTATGATTTTTAAATAATTAATTTCCACTTTATTGCATGAAATAAGTATTTGATCACCGACCGACCAGCAAGATGACGGCCTTCCTAGGTCTGAGGCTCCATGCAAGTTCTGGCCTGGTGGGGGTAAGGATGATCAGGGAAAGGTCTGGAATCAGCCCAGAACTACACGGGGGAACCTGGTCAATGACCTGGAAGAGCTGGGCCCATAGTCTCAAAGATTACTATAGTTATACACTATGCTATTAACACGTAACAATTCGCAGCAGAAATCTGCTACGAGCTAAGGTCCTGGCAGGTGTCCGTCAATACATATTCGCAACGGTCTTTCAGTTTGTAATTGAGCCGCCCCCCTTAATCGGCTCCCGCTCCACTGTGTGTATACATTACCTGTCTCATTGCTGCGCAGGGTCCCGGCTTCCTTCTCTGCCGCCCAGCCAATCAGTGGCTGCGGCTGGGCAACACACTGATTGGCTGGGTGGCAGAGCAGAAAGCCGGGACCCCGTGCAGCAAGGAGACAAGTAATGTATACACACAGCGGAGCGGGTGCCGATTAAGGGGTTAAGGGGGCGGCTTAATTACAAATTTGCAGCGTTCTCTCAGACCGCTGCGAGTATGTAGTCACAGGGGCCTGCCTGGACCTTAGCTCGTAGCGGATCTTGCTGCAAAACTCGCAGCAAGATTTCTGCTGCGAGTCGTTACATGTGAAGGCACTCTTAATAAAGAAAAAGAAATTTGAATAAAAACTGTGACCATCTGGCTGATCCAGAGGAGGCATGGGAGAAGGTTATGTGGTCAAACTGGACTAAAATAGAACCGTGTTTGGAGGAAGAAGAAGAAGGATAAGTAGAACCCGAAGAAAACAGGCCCAATTATGAAGCATGGGGGTGGAAACATCATACTTTGGGGGTGCTTTTCTGCAAAGGGGACAGGATGTCTGCATGGTATTGAAGGGAGAATGGATTAAACGCAAGATTTTGCTCAACAACCTTCTTCCTTCAGTAAGAGCATTGAAGATGGGTCATGGCTAGGTCTTCCAGCATCACAATACCCTTAAACTAAGGAGCGGCTCTGTAAGAAGCATTTCAAGGTTCTGAAGTGGCCTAGCCAGTCTCCAGACGTGGACCCAGTAGAAAATCTTTGGAGGGAACTGAAACTTAATGTTTCTGTAATGGATAGTCCAAGCTTGAGGAGGTGGATTCCCTGGATCACCGAGGAATTCTGGTGTTCCTTTCACGAGGAGTCGAGTCTAAGGACCCCCGGCCCACCAATGGCTGCCGCAAGGCTGGTTGGACTTCACTAAGGGAAAGTCCCAGGTCACTACTCTCAAGGAAGGAGGTCGGTTACCATTGACTCAAGGAGCGCTGAAGTCCGGGACTAGGTGCTCTTCCCCTGTGGTAGAAAAGCAGGACACAGCGTTTGGACGTAGTTCAGAGTGGAACTGAGCTGGAACTAGGAATGGATGGAGATACAAATAGCTAGAAGATCACTGGGAAGTGACGGATAGTCAGGGAGCACAGACATGGTTGCTGACTGAGAAACAAGAACTGAGCAAAGAGGTGAGGAGGTGGAGACTATATATACCCTCAGGAGAACATGCCAGAAGACTCCAGAGCCTGTGTGCTGAGCTTATAAATCAGGTAGACAGGCACATATCTGCCACTAGAGGGAGCCCCATCCTCCAGGAGGCCAGCTCAGAGCAAGAGGACAAGCAGGCTCAGAGAAAAGGAAATGATCACAGCGCAGTGTGCCCCAGAGCAGGTAGGGTGTAACGGACACGGCCGTGTGTCATTACAGTTGCACAGCTCTGAAACCTGAACGATCTAGAGAGGATCGGTATGGAGGAGTGGGACAAAATCCCTGTTCCAGTTTATGCAAGATTGGTCAAGAACTACAGGAAACGTCTGAACTCTGTAACTGCAAACAAAGGTTTATGTGCCAAATATTAAATAGTTTTTCTATTGTATCAAATACCTATTTCATGCAATAAAATGCAAATGTATTATTTAAAAACCCTACAATGTGATTTTCTAGAAATGTTTTTGCCTCTCACAGGTGAAGTGTATCTACAATAAAAATTTCACACCTCTTCATTCTTTGTAGGTGGGAAAATTTGCAAAATCTGCAGTGTATCAAATACTTATTTACCCACTGTACATGGCTGCTGCATAGATGTGATGTCATGACTGCACAATGATGTTAGATGGGTTTTCCAGTTGCTTTTTGAAGGTCTTGATGGTGGATGAGAGCCAGATGTGACCAGAGTACAGTGGTATCTTGGTTTAAGAGTAACTTGGTATAAGAGCGTTTTGGTTTAAGAGCTCACAGTTTTTCAAAATTGTGACTTGGTTTAAGAGCATTGCTTTGGTTTAAGAGCTCCCTGTACTGGGTGGGAGTGCAAGTGAGGGAGGGGCATGGTCTGCATACCAGGGTCTACAGCAATGTACTCTAACCCAGGTAGTCTCCTTACCTTCCAAATCATAGCAGATCCACTTCAGGCTGGAGCTTACATCAGGGGACCAGACTGTGGAGGTCATCTCCTCATAGCTGTAACCCGTCTCACCCCGGACAGAGTGCTGCATGAATGCGCCCACATCTGCCCTGCTCATTCCTTCATGCCCCCTGCAGTCTCTGTCAGTCTTGATTGGTCCATGCTGAACACACACCCCTTCCCTATTGCTGTCATGTGACCACACAGACCTCTGACAGCAGCCCTGCTTCTCTATTCTAGCCTGTTGTCCTACGCTACTGCCCTATAGGGATCTGCAGCTCCATCCTGTATCTACAAACTGTGGCTGTATTTTCAGGTTTATGCACTTACTATACATTATACTCCACATGCTGATTGTTATACTGTACAGTAACTTATAATATCACATATTCAGCTCTTTATAAATGTTTGTTTTATCTGTTCTACATGTTTTTCGGAATATAAAATCAATATTTATGGGGTGTGTAACCAATTGTCTGCATTTCAATGATGTCTTATGGGAAGATTTGCTTTGGTTTAAGAGTGGATTTGGACTACAAGCACAGTCCCAGAACAAATTATGCTCGTAATCCAAGGCACCACTGTATGTGGTTTAAACTGAATTTGTTAGCCAGTGAACTGATTGGCAGAGGAGGAGCGATGGGAGAGGTAGATTAGTGTTAGTGTTACTGATCTCAATGGGTGTCACTCCTGAGACACTTGCTGTGATCCAGAGATACAGCCTGGTAGTGTGTGTAGTGGTACACTCCACTGCCTGGCCAAACGTCCCTTTAGCACGCTCTATAGACTATTGGTGTGAACAATTCGGATTTGATAGCTACCACGCTCTCCCCCTTAGCTGTATCTCGGGATCGCAGCTGGTCTCAAGCCTGAGACCCACTGAGGTGCGATCAGTAACTTTTCCTATGTTTGATGACATAGCAAAAGTTACTACAAATGATAGTAATGGTTAAATGATGGATTGGAGGGCGCAGGGGTGTCAGATGGAAGGCCAGACAGTAGGATGTTGCAGCAGTCTAAGATGCATCTAAGGAGATGATGAGGGCATGTACCAGCAGTTTTGCTGAGGTAGGAGCGGATTTGGGAAATGTTTTTGAGGTGGAGGGAAGTGGCAATGCATCGGCATCGGCAATGCATCCGTATCCACGCCTACAAATGCTGGTAAAAAATGAACTAGTTTGCTTTGATTTGATGTGACAGTCGTGAAAAACACAGATCCCATAGATTTCTATTGGCTAATCCGTACTGCAATCACAATCAGCACTAGGATATGCCCTATTTTTTCAAGGAACAGATTGTGGATCCGTGAAAAAATGGAATGTGTGAATATGTGTGAAAATCAATGGGCAATAAGTTGATCTGCAATCACAGACAACTTTGCAGGACGTGTGGATAAGGCCTTAGGAGGTGAAGTGTGAGTGCGAGATGCTATATGTGTGGTTGGAGTGGTACGAGGACATGTGTCCACACATTGTTAAAATAAACGGGCGTTAAAATAATGTACCTGCCTATTATAATGCCGGAAATTATAGCTGTTCATACAATGTAAAGTGCGGCGGTGGCTGCACTTTGCATTGAAGTGAATAGTTAATTGATTTGCGGGCTAGTCAGTTGTAAAACAGAGGTAATGGCTGCAGGAACGTGCTGAATGCAGCCCGGTGGCCGTCACTTTAACAATGTCTGTTGCTATACAGTGGACGCTGTTAAACCAAGTGTGAACATAGCCAAAAAGTGAGTTGGATGAGAACTAAGGGGACAATTCAGAGTACACATGTTTAGGAGGTAGTTGTTCAAGGCGTTTTGAAGCAAAGGGGAGAAGTGAGATGGGCCTGTAGTTAGACAAGGAGGACGGGTCATGGTTTGGCATTTTAAGGATGTGATGGTTGCATGTTTAAAAGGAGGGAAAGATGTGATGTCATGACTATTCAATGATGTCATCACACTATATTCCTCTGTACATGCCTGTGGCATAGATGCAGTATCACTGAGGCTGGGTTCACACTATGTATATTTGAGGCTGTATTTGTGAGGCTGTATAGCAACCAAAACCAGGAGTGGATTGAAAACACAGAAAGGCTATGTTCACATAATGTTGTAATTGAGTGGATGGCCGTCATTTAATGGCAAATTTTTGCTGTTATTTTAAAACAACGGCTGTTATATTGAAATAATGGCAGTTATTTACCGTTATATGACGGCCATCCACTCAATTTCAACATTGTGTGGACAGAGCCTTTCTGTGTTTTCAATCCACTCCTGGTTTTGGTTGCTATGAGGACCTGACTTGAGGACCAAATACTGCCTGAAGTATACAGTGTGTGAACCCAGCCTCAGACTGCACAATGATGTCAACAGCACAATTATGTCATCACACTAGATGGCGCTATATCCAAAGTCACACACATATTGTGTGAAACCACCCAAAATGTATTAGAAATTGAGGGGTGATCCTCTCGTAGGAGTCGACCAATGTATCAAGAAAATGTGGTCATGTAGTGTGGGTGGGTGGGTGGGTGGACTGGCGGGTTTGTAATGCACTTGGGGGGGGGGGGGAGGTGTAATTCCCTAATTCTATTTTCCTTTATATGTTATGGATACGGCTGTGTTCTTACAGGTTAAAATTGACAGAATGTGATAACAGTTCGTCTCTTATTTCACAATTTATTTCAGTCCACAGCTAATAAATGACGTCACTTACTGCTGATTCCTCATGAAGACCCCAAGGATTAGCCCCGTGGATGACATTGGTGCTAATCCTGGTGTGGCTGCAGCAGGCCATTCCTTGTTAGACTTGTCTACTGGGGAGATTGTTGCTATTTTTAACAGTATGGTAAAATGCTGGAGAATATGTTGGCGAGATATATAAATAACATAATTGCGATGATTATTATTATTAAGTGTATATATATATATATATATATATATATATACACACATATTAGATGTACACACACACACAGGATACAGCATGCTGCTCTCTGATACAACGCTGTGCTGACTCAGCATGACTCGTCTGCTCTGCTGCTCTTTCCCTCCCTGGTTCACTGGGGATTGTAATAGGTTTGTCCCCTGTGAAAGGAAAAGCTTATTATTAAATAGGGTCACAGATCAGGACCTCCGGGCATATGGATAGCAATAGGTAAAGGAAGCAGAGAGGGTAATGTAGGAAAAGACCTGGTTCTAGAGGTCACTATAACACATTGCTTCCTCTCTCTCTCTCTGTAGTTTGCTGACAGACGGCTCCCAGGGTATGACGACTCTAAGCAAGGGAAACAGCAAAGCTCTAAAGGTAAGGACCTCTGGACCATTAAATTGTTACTCCTTACCCCTGTCTTAGGTGATCCTGGGACAAACAGGTGGCATCGGTGGTGGGTCACGAGCAGAACCCTGTGGTCTTCAAAGAACAATGCTCCTTTAGTTTTTAACTTCTGAGATCTCTGAGCTATTGCTGATAACACTGCCATAGCCTACATGTAGCAGCCAAAAGCTGGTAAAATAGCAATATTACTGGCAAAGTCTTGTAGCCTTTGGTCAACGTATGGTATTTTTAGGTCTGTGAAGAGGCACTGTGAGGGTACAAACCCACTTGACGTATTTGCTGTGTGAATCAGTCTTAAAAATAAGCAGGCAAAACGCAGGTTGGCTTTATACAATTGTTCTGCGTTAAAATACGCAATCGCGTATTTTTGAAGCGTGAGGGTACAAACCCACTTGACGTATTTGCTGTGTGAATCAGTCTTAAAAATAAGCAGGCAAAACGCAGGTTGGCTTTATACAATTGTTCTGCATTAAAATACGCAATTGCGTATTTTTGAAGCGTGAAGCTTGTTGTTAGCAAAGCATCAGTTGTTAACAACCTGTGCGAAAAACGCATGTAGCTTCAGGGTACAAACACACACACCGTATACGCAGCAGATACGCAGCAGACTTGATGCTGTGTTCAGTTATTTAGATCTAATCTGCTGCGTATCGCAGCAGTAAATACGCTGCGTATACGGTGTATGTGTTTGTACCCTAAGACTGATTCACGCAGCAAATACGTCAAGTGGGTTTGTACCCTGAATGTGAGATCATTGTGTTATAGGATTATGAAGGCAATCCAGGCAGACCCCTTTTATCAGACGATGGTTAGCCCCCTTTTTTTTTTTAAATCCAACGTTAATTTTGAAATTTTCCTGAACAATTTGCAGTCTCCAGTTGCCTTTGTTACACTCTGCCTGCTTCCATTTAGGTAAAGAGGGAGCCAGGGGAGAATGGCACCAGTCTTACAGATGAAGAATTGGTCACCATGTCTGTGCGGGAGCTGAACCAGCATCTGCGGGGTCTGTCCAAAGAAGAGATCATCCAGCTGAAGCAACGACGTCGCACACTCAAAAACCGTGGTTATGCTGCAAGCTGCAGGGTAAAGAGGGTAACACAGAAGGAAGAGCTGGAAAAGCAGAAAGCAGAGTTGCAGCAAGAGGTGGAGAAACTTGCTTCGGAGAATGCCAGCATGCGCCTGGAACTGGACTCTCTGAGGTCAAAATATGAAGCCCTGCAGAACTTTGCCAGGACTGTAGCACGAAGTCCCATCAACCCTCCAAGAGGGCCATTTACACCCGGCATGAGGCCTCTTATACCAGGGAAAGTAGCCGCCACCAGTGTCATTACCATAGTGAAGTCTAAAACAGAGGCACGTTCTTAGAGAAGGAGGCAAAAGAAGTGATGGCGGCACTGACCACCATTAAGCATTTCCCAAAGCACAGGTACCCAAAGAATTCCTTAGCTACTGAAGAGATCTCTAGAGTTCAAGCAAGAAACAAGGGGGCTCAGCAGTATAATCTATTGGAAATGTTGGGGGTTTGGGTGCTGTTGCAGGGAATCTGAAATTTCAGCATTCATGTCTTTGCAGCAAGATGTAAAATGACAGAATGGGGGTCTCTCGCTAAGCTTCATATCACTCATTGTTTAGGTGCTCAGTCCAAACTTTTAGCCATCAGAATGGCAGGTGACAGAGCTACATCAGTGAGTGCCCCCTATACACCAGCTTTAGTTTCCACACTTGAAAGAGTCCTTAGGATTTGTCTGTGTTTCCAGTTTCCTGTCGCGTCGTGTCTTCCGTGTATAGTGTGACGTCAAGTTGTGCTACTCGTCTTGGATCAGTATGTACAGTGGATACTTGAAGTACACGGTGTTGTGGCTCCGTCTGTACAGTGAGATGTCAGGTGGTTCTGCTGTTTTGTGGGATTGTGAGTGATACCCTCTTGTGTGTTTGTACGCAGCTCTTCTTTGTGTTGTGTGGTTTGTGATTTCAGACTATGCTGCTCCTTACTTGACTATTGGTGGTGTGAGGTCATGCAACGTATGGGTCAGTGTGTGGCCCTGTGTTGTCAGTGTGAGTGTTCTCTTGTAGTCGGTGTGCAGTTTTGAGTTAGTGAACATTATGGTTTGTTCTCAATGTGGTGGACTATTGTCTGAAGTTGCTGGCGTTTCTGTGCCAAAACTGTGTATCAGAATATGTTGGTGGCGGCTTTGATGCTCCCATCAAAGCCATCTATATGCACTCTACTTATCTATGGGCATTGTATGTGAATGAAGCCTCACCAGTAGCTATATTGCCCCTTTTTGGCAACAGACTTTTTGTATAATGCACTGAAGCTTTCTCTATAAAAGACACTGGGGTCGATCACAAGCTTTACATGGAGGGCACCAAAGCCTGGTATAAAATAATATTTGCAGGATATAACAGTGGTGGGATCTCCTTGGGAGGAGCAGTACTTACAATGACCCAGCCTTTTCTGGATATTGGTGGTCAGGCATCACAATTGACTATCAAAACCTTTGTAGCAGCAGTTACTTAGTGAAGGATTCTTTCTTTACAGCTGGTTAGACGCTCAGCCCATTAGAATACCTTTCGTCCTGATGTATACAGTATTATGCAGTGTAATGATAGTCCTTCCAAGTCAGTTGCCACATATGCAGATACCTCTGTATAGCTATGCTCTGTGTTCACGTCTATGCTTTATTGCCAGTACTAGCACTGAAGAAGAATCCAGTACATTCATATCAATAAAATAACAGAACTGAATAGGGGCCTAACACAAAGGTAGTGTCAAGCACTGTCCATGAAGTCCTGGTTTACACATTTCCTATATAATGAGATAGTGGTTTATGGTACAGAGGCAACAGAACAACTATAGCTGGTCAATGTTATACAGTCAACTATAGCTGGTCTATTTAATACAATCAAGTAATGTGTAATATACAGTAAGTATACATTGATAAGCTGAGTCTGTGTATATAGTAGCTGTGCTCATACCTTGCTATGATTTTCCATGTCAGCTATATAAAGAAATATATAATATATTAAATAGACAGCATGTAATGCACTATATAAAGTAATCCAAGAGAACTAGGATTTTTGCATTAAGGGACCACAAGAATAATTTTGGAGATTAAAGACTGACCATCAGTACATACGCTTTAAGATTTTCACATGGATAGGGCGGCACCGGGGTCCCATTTCTTTTTTTGAACTGGTGTCCAGTTTTTGCGCATGGTGCTGTTCTATCCCTGGGCTCCGGCCAGGTTGAAGCACTGGAGGCGGCCGGCCTGCCCCCAGTGGGAGGAAACCCACGCACCTCTATGAAGCCGCTCCATTAGAATTACCCCCCAGTGCCTTAGCCCCGGCCAGTGACTGGGAATAGAATGGCGCCACACACGGGAACTGGGCCACGGTTAAGAAAATGGACAGTGGCCCCGGCTTCACTGCGCCGTTCTATCCATGTGAAAGTCTTAAAGCTTATGTACTGCTGGTACATTCGCTTTAAAGAGGTTGGACACTTTTAGGTATCTTATGTAAATGAGTGCCAGTCATGCCAGTGAGTCACACATTCTTATACTCATGTCCTGCTGTGGCTTCGTTCTTTATGAGTATGTAGCTCCATCCTCTGTCCTCCAGTAAAGTCGTCCTCATCCGTCCATACATGGCTGCCTATGGAGAAACATGTAACATACTCGTCACTCTGCCTCCTCCAAAGCAATACACTCCACTCATGCAAGGAGTGCAGATGCAATGGAGGAGGCATAATAAAGTGTATTTTTATGCACCCCTCTTTAGACAGCCATTTTATAGATGAAGAAGCTGTCCAGCTGCACATAGGACTGGGGGCAGAACTATATAACCAGAAATGAATCGGTATAAGGCTGGGTTCACACTAAGTTTTTGCAATCCGTTTTTTTGCAAAAAAATGATAATAAAAAACAGATGCAACTGTGTGCATCCGTTATGATCCGTTTTTCCGTTGACTTTCATTATTAAAAAAAAAAGAGGGATCAAAACGGATCCTTTTTTTTTTTTTAATGGACACAAAACGTAGTTGACCTCATTTTTGTGTCTGTATAAAAAATGGATCCGGGTTTTTTTTTCAATAATAGAAGTCAATGGAAAAACGGATGCACACACATGCATCCGTTTTTTTCCATCCGTTTAAAAAAAAAAAAAAAAATGATGAAAAAAACTAATTGCAAAAACGTACTGTGAACCCAGCCTAATAGAAAGTGACACCCTGAGAGAAAGTGACACTCTTTTATCAAAGATGCCTAAAGTTGGCTGACTCCCTTAAATCTAGAATCTCAAGCTGTGGGCAACATTGTTATGGTGCGTTTACACAGACAGATTTATCTGACAGATTTTTGAAGCCAAAACCAGGAACAGACTATAAACAGAGAGCAGGCCATAAAGGAAAGACTGAGATTTCTCCTCTTTTTAAATCCATTCCTGGCTTTGGCTTCCAAAATTGGTCAGATAAATCTCTCTGTGTAAACGCACCATTAGTTAGCTAACCCAGCCAGCACATCTGAAGCCATTGAGCATAATGACCCATAGATATAAAATGACGGGGCTCCCAATGACAGAATTCACCAATATATACCACAGTTGATGTCTGTGTAAAGGTATGTAGCTAGATCCAGTGAAGTAAAAATAGTCCGTGGACTCCTCTTATCACAGTATAATATGCCATGCGATGGTCTCACTGTGAAAGTTCAGGTTTGTGCTCCTCACAGCAAGGCTTTTATGTGGTAGGGTCTGCAGTATGCACTCTCCTTAAATCGATGTCTTCGAGTCAGTGATACGGGTTGTATCACAAACATATAGACTGATATTTATTGCTAAATTATTGTAGCATTTGCATCTGTAAATACCTTTAAAAGTGTATATGATGTTATTTATTTCTGTATATTTTGGACGTTCATTTCTAATCCATGGTCTCCAATAGTCCACGATTTCTGCTGAAGCATCTGTTGGCCTATTGGGAGCTATGGATGATTTGAGTGTGCCTCTGTTGTATATTATGTATGTTTGATATAAGGTCTATTTTATATTGTATATTGCAAATAAACATCTTATAAAGAGCTGTGTTTGAGTAAAATGACTTTGAGTAAGGAAATGTGCAAACCTCGAGGAAGCTGCAGGGGGGACATGCCTGCAATACATTGGTGCTCTGGCCCCTTGTGCTTCAGGGACCAGAATGTAAGTCAATTGAAGCGCATGGCTGACAACGTTCTTTTTGTAAGTTTACGGACTGTTATTAGTCCTGATGTGAAGGATTGCACGTGTATCTTCAGACTTGCTTAAAAAAGCCAGTCATGGAGCTATGGGACCTAAAGTCGAAGCATTAGGATGCTTAGAAGAGTGTAATGGCATCTTTCCTCTTGTGACCAGTAACAGAAAGAAAACAAATAAAGACAACACTTTCCAAAGGGAAACATGTTGACAGCACCAGAACTCAAGAAGCATAACTGCAATCCACCAGATGAACTTTACCAGTAAGTATTTCACTTACCAACACCAGATACTGAATAGCACTACACTCACCGGCCACTTTATTAGGTACGCCTGTCCAACTGCACGTTACCACTTAATTTCTAATCAGCCAATCACATGGCGACATGGTCAAGACAATCTCCTGCAGTTCAAACCGAGCATCAGTATGGGGAAGAAAGGTGATTTGAGTGCCTTTGAACGTGGCATGGTTGTTGGTGCCAGAAGGGCTGGTCTGAGTATTTCAGAAACTGCTGATCTACTGGGATTTTCACGCACAACCATCTCTAGGGTTTACAGAGAATGGTCCGAAAAAGAAAAAACATCCAGTGAGTGGCAGTTCTGTGGGCGGAAATGCCTTGTTGATGCCAGAGGTCAGAGGAGAATGGGCAGACTGGTTCGAGCTGATAGAAAGGCAACAGTGACTCAAATAGCCAACCGTTACAACCAAGGTAGGCAGAAGAGCATCTCTGAACGCACAGTACGTCGAACTTTGAGTCAGATGGGCTACAGCAGCAGAAGACCACCCGTTACTAGCAGGGTGTACCTAATAAAGTGGTCGGTGAGTGTATGTGAAACAGACAAACTGACCCAGAGCACATGGGTAGCAATGAGACTATAATCTGCACCAGAAAGCCAATAAATGAATCTTTTAGGGTGTGTTCACCCATAGTGAGTTCACCGCGGATTTCATGCTGCCAGTTTTGCAGCAGGTCTGCTACGATACTCGGTACCATTACAGACCATGGCTCTGCATGGTCCATGCTCACCTGCCTGTACTCCCTCATTGCCCTCCTGCTTCAGTCTCCGGGTCCTTTCTCACTGACAGCCCCCTCAGCCCATCACTGAGCCTCAACTAGTGATTGGCTGAGCGGGCAGTCAGTGAGCAGGGACCCAGAGACTGAAGCAGGAGTGCCATGAGGGAGCGCGGGCAGGTAAGCATGGACTGTTTATTATTTTTACTGGCAA
This sequence comes from Dendropsophus ebraccatus, assembly GCF_027789765.1. NCBI lineage: Eukaryota > Metazoa > Chordata > Amphibia > Anura > Hylidae > Dendropsophus > Dendropsophus ebraccatus. The sequence continues at coordinate 43,508,205 of NC_091467.1, forward strand.
CTAATTAGTTAAATATGGCTTTCGCTGCATTTTGCAGTGGAATGCAGTGAATGCAGGAGAATGCAGGGCCATGGGCTATAATGGTACCGAGTATCGTAATTGATTTGCTGCAAAACCCACAGTGTGAAAGCCGCTGCGAACTCGCTATGTGTGGACGCACCCTAGGGCTATGTTCACACAACATTTTTTTTTTTTTATTACAAGAACAGACATTTTTGTCATAAAAATGTGTTGCATTGAAATTAGAAATGAGCGCATTTACAGTACAAACAAAGCAAATCGCTTTGTTAGCTTGGCAATCTGCTTATCAGCCGGCTGCCTTTGAAGTCTGTGCTGTTCCATTCGAAGTGTCTGGAAAAGCTGGATCCTGTCGCGGGAAACCTCTCCAAGGACTGGACCCAGCTTTTCCAGGCAACTGGGGTAGAGCAGCACGGACTTCAAAGCCAGCCAGCTGATTGCCAAGCTAACAAAGAGATTTGCTTCGTTTGTACTGAAAATTCGCTCATCTCTATTCGAAATCAATGCAAACAACAGCTGTTATTCACACAGTGTATTGAGCTATGGCCATGGAAATAATTGACATGTCAGTTATTTCTGGCTGTAGTGCACTGAAATCAATGCAATTTTCACAGCAACAATCGCCATTGTTTTTGAGTGCTGTTGTTCATGCAGTGTGTGAATATAGCCAAAAGCATCATTTATATGGGTTTCCTCCCCCAATGCAAAACATATAGGGGGATATTTATGAAGTCCGGCTTTTTTTACGCCGGGCTTACAAATGTCCCTGCAGCTCCGTACGCGCCCCCTCTGTGTGCTGCTGCACCCCCCGTAACGCCCCCTCTCCACCCGACTGGTGAAGGTGGCGCAGATCGGCCCAATGGGAATAAAATATTCGCCAAAAGACCTTTCGCAAATATTTTTCTGCCGATCTGCGGCAAAAAAAGGCATTTTCGCCTTTTAATACATGTCCCCCATAGTGTGTGAGAAACATATCAATCGGAATACTGGTGGATGAATATGTTGGATGGGAATCTGGGGAAAACATGGATACAGACCCTGTGCTTTGTAATGTTCTGTGAGTTATGGTTCCACTCCATAAGGCTGCATTCACACATTCTGTGTTCTGTCTGTGAAACACGAATAACAGAGACGTTGAATGCCCGACCTGGACTGTTTCCCAGCCCAGTACGATGTATATATATATCGGCAGTGTTATTACAGTGCCGCAGAGATTTAAAGTGCTTCCTGTAACGCCTGGAGTAGTGGATCCACTGAACCGTCACTAGTGATGGCACTAACCTCACCAGGGAGCGGAGTCTAAGGGGCCGCTGGTTTTCACCAGAGCCCGCCGCAAGGCGGGATGGACCTGCTGCGGCAGGCGACCCCCAGGTCGCTACCCCTGGCTTGCTAGTGACGGCAGGCGAGGCGTGGCAGGAGCAGTAGGCATTAGATAGTGCAGGCAGAGGTCTGTAGGCGTGATCGCAGGTGGCGGACAGGACTCAGGAACAATGGGAAGGCAGCGGGCAGGGACTAGGGACCAGGACTGCGGACAGGAACAAGGAACAAGGACTAAGGTCAGGAACAACAGGGAGCTGGGCCAAACGCTATGGGAAGCATGCAGAGGCTCCAACACCTGTAGTGGGGCAGAGATGGAATTTATAGGGAGTGATTAGTGCAACTTCCAATTAGGGGCGGACTGGCCCTTTAAATCTGAGACAGCCAGCGCGCGCGCGCCCTAGGAGGCGGGGACGCGCACTCCGGCCGGCACAGACGGAGACAGGAGCGGGCCGAGGTAAGGCGCCCCCCGGGGCCGAACAGGTAGCAGTGCCGGGTCCCTGCACAAGGACCCCGGCGGCTGTATGGGGCAGAGAGAGGTCGCGGCGGCGGCCCAGAGCACGGGCCGCCGCCGCGGCCGTGACAGTACCCCCCCCCCTTTGGCCTCCCCCTATTTCTTGCCTGCAGGAACCTCTTGATGAGATCTTTGTCCAGGATGTTAGCCTCGGGTTCCCAGGACCTCTCCTCAGGACCAAATCCTCTCCAGTCCACTAGGAAGAACCGTCTCCCTCTGACAGTTTTCATGGCCATGTAGACGTCGTCCGAGACGGCTTGTGGAGCAGTGAACGAAGACTTATTGGAGAACCGGTTGAGGACCACTGGCTTTAAGAGGGAAACATGGAAGGCGTTCGGAATCCGCATAGTAGGGGATAAGTGGAGTTTGTAGGTGACAGGGTTGATGCATTTTAGCACCGAGAAAGGACCGAGGAATCAAGGACCCATCTTGTAGCTGGGAATCTTGAGTCGGACATATTTGGCCGAGAGCCAGACTTTGTCACCTGGGAGAAAATTCGTGGCAGGTCTTCTTCTCTTATCCGCCTGGTCCTTCATGCGATCAGATGCCTTGAGCAAAGATTGTCGAGTCTGTTCCCAGATCGACTGGAGGTCAGATAACAATTCCTCCACGGCTGGGACCTCAGAGGATGAAGAGAGAGGCAGAGGAGGACGAGGGTGATGCCCATAGACCACATAGAAGAGTGACTTGCCTGTGGAACTCGAGTCCAGATGGTTGTAGGAGAACTCCGCCCATGGAAGCAGACTGGACCAGTTGTCCTGGCGAGCGGAGACAAAGTGATGAAGATAATTGCCAAGGACCTGATTAAGCCTTTCCGCTTGCCCATTGGTCTGGGGATGATAGGCCGATGAGAAGTCCAGCTTCACTTGGAGTTGAGAGCAGAGAGCACGCCAGAATCTGGAGACGAATTGTGAGCCTCTGTCAGACACTATATGAAGAGGAAGACCATGTAGGCGGAAAATATGCTGAAAGAACAGCTGGGCCAGGCGAGGAGCTGATTGTAGTCCAGGAAGAGCCACGAAGTGGGACATCTTGGAGAAGCGGTCAGTAACAACCCAAATGACAGTGTTACCCGCAGATGGAGGCAAGTCTGTGACAAAGTCTATGCCTATATGGCACCAGGGGCGGTCTGAAACTGGCAAGGGCTGAAGTAGGCCGGCAGGTTTTTGACGGGAGGACTTGTTTCTGGCACAGATGGTACAGGAAGACACAAAGTCCTTGACATCTTGGAGTAGGCTAGACCACCAGTAGTGGCGGGAGATCAGTTGCCCGGTCTTTAGAACTCCCGGATGCCCGGCCACCATAGAGGAATAACCCCATTTCAAGATCCGTCTTCGAAGAGCAGGGCGCACATAGGTCTTACCGGGAGGCAATCTTTGAAGAGTGGATGTGGCGACTGGCACTAGGCGATCGGGAGTGACGTCAGATGCTCGGGAGAGAGCATCGGCTTTCACGTTCTTCTCAGCTGGACGGGAATGGATAACGAAGTTGAAACTTGAAAAGAAAAGCGACCACCTGGCCCGGGGATTGAGACGTTGGGCCGATTGGAGGTAGAAAAGATTCTTGTGGTCCGTGTAGATATTTACCGGATGCCTAGCCCCCTCTAGGAGATGACGCCACTCCTCCAGTGCCAACTTAATCGCCAAGAGTTCTCGGTCGCCAATAGTATAGTTCCTCTCGGCATGGGAGAAAGTCTTTGAGAAGAACCCACAGGTTCGGGTTTTGCCTGATGCGTCCCTTTGTGAGAGGACGGCTCCAGCGCCTACTGAAGATGCGTCGACCTCAAGTGAAAACGGCTTGGTGGCATCCGGGCGAACTAGCGCAGGAGCAGAAGCAAAGGCTGACTTTAGGCTAGTGAAGGCTTGCTCGGCCTCAGGTGGCCAATGCCTGGGATCCGCCTTCTTCTTAGTGAGAGCCACGATGGGTTCGACCAGGGTAGAGAAGTGTGGGATGAACTGCCGATAGTAGTTGGCAAATCCTATGAGGAGTTGGATAGCTCTGAGTCCCACAGGACGTGGCCACTGGAGAACAGCTGAGAGCTTGGCCGGATCCATTTGTAGACCCTGGTCGGAGACGATATACCCAAGAAACGGAAGACTGTGCTGATGGAAAACGCACTTCTCTAGCTTGGCGTACAGATGATTGGCCCGTAGTCTTCGTAGGACCTGACGTACTTGTGTCACGTGAGTCTGCTGGTCAGGGGAGAATACCAAAATGTCGTCAAGATAGACAATGACGCAGACATAGAGGAGGTCTCGGAAGATGTCGTTAACGAATTCCTGGAAAACCGCTGGGGCATTGCATAGGCCGAATGGCATGACCAGGTATTCGTAGTGCCCATCTCTGGTGTTAAAAGCGGTCTTCCATTCGTCTTCTTCACGCATACGGATTAAATTGTAGGCTCCCCTGAGGTCCAGCTTAGAGAAGATCTTGGCTCCACGGAGACGGTCGAATAGTTCAGGAATAAGTGGAAGAGGATAACGATTCTTGACTGTCACCTTATTTAGGCCCCTGTAGTCTATGCATGGGCGAAGAGAACCGTCCTTCTTCTGCACAAAGAAGAATCCTGCGCCAGCAGGGGATTTGCGAATGAAACCCTTCTATAGGTTCTCCCGGATGTAGGAAGACATGGCCTCAGTCTCGGGCACGGAGAGAGGGTACACCCGACCTCGTGGAGGAGAAGTTCCAGGAAGGAGGTCTATGGGACAATCATATGTCCGGTGAGGGGGTAGAGAGTCCGCCTCTTTGGCAGAAAAGACGTCAGCCAAGTCTTGGTATTCAGCCGGTAGGCCGGGTAGAGGCTTGACGGAGTCAGGTGACGTCACAGAGCTCTTGGGCTGAGGAAGCTTCAGACACCGGTTAGGACAGTCCAGACCCCAACTGAGAATCTCCCCGGTTCTCCAGTCTAGCTCAGGGGTATGTAATTGCAGCCAAGGTAGACGCAGCAGGATGTCGGAAGAGGAATGGCGCAAGACGTAGAAGGAGATCTTCTCCTGATGTAAAGCGCCCACCTGGAGGACTAGAGGTGCAGTCTGGTAGAGCACAGCTTCAGCAAGAGTCTCGCCTGTGACCGAGGAGATAGACAGGGATCGGGCTAGCTGGATCACAGGTAGCCGCCATCTTTGGACCAAGGTAGCTGCAATGAAACTGCCCGCAGACCCGGAGTCGATGAAGGAAGTAGTCTGGTGAATTTGTCCTGAGGGTGTCTGGATGGAAACTGGCAAAGACAATCTTGGAGAGGTGGCATTCACACCTAGGGAGGCCTCTCCTACCGGACAGAGGTGCGAGCGTTTCCCGGACACTGAGGACGTTGGGGACATATCTGCCGGAAGTGATCAGAGCCACCGCAATAGAGACAGAGATTCAGCTCTAGTTGGCGAGCCCTCTCATGAGGAGTCAGGCAAACTCGTTTTACTTGCATTGGAACCTCAGGAGTCGACTGGGGTACAGGAGCAACAGGATTCTGGAAAACCAGTGCTAGGCGGTGATGGCGACTGGGGCAGGCTTAGTCGCCGTTCTTACCGGACCTCCTCCTCTGTCTCGAAAAATCGGTTGTCGACTCTGGTAGCCAGTAGGATTAGATCGTTCAGAGATGTAGGGAGGTCGCGGGCGGAGAGCACATCTTTCACCCGACTGGATAGGCCCTTCTTGAAGGTGGCTATTAGAGCGGCCTCATTCCAGTCTAATTCAGCTGCCAGGGTGCGGAACTGGATGGCGTAGTCACCAACAGAGGAGCTCCCTTGAGAGAGGTTGAGGAGAGCAGTCTCAGCTGAAGAAGCACGGGCAGGTTCCTCAAAGACGGAGCGAAACTCGGCCAGGAAGGTTCGGATATTGGCAGCAACAGGATCATCTCGGTCCCACAGCGGCGTGGCCCAGGCCAAAGCTCTACCCTCCAATAGGCTGATGATGAAAGCCACTTTAGAGCGCTCAGTGGGAAACTGACTATTTAAGAGTTCAATATGCATGGTGCATTGAGTTAGGAATCCCCTGCACAACTTGGGATTGCCTCCATATTTACTCGGGAGAGCCAGTCGAAGTCTCGAAGAGGCTGCAGGAGGTGGTGAGCGCTGAGCTGTAGTATGCTGCTGTAAGGCGGCAGTCAGTTGCTGGATCTGTTGCGACTGTTGCTGGATTTGTTGAGCCTGTTGAGCGACCACTCTGGCTACTTCACGGAGATCAGGCACCTCGCCGGGATCCATGGTTGGAGCCTACTGTAACGCCTGGAATAGTGGATCCACTGAACCGTCACTAGCGATGGCACTAACCTCACCAGGGAGCGGAGTCTAAGGGGCCGCTGGTTTTCACCAGAGCCCGCCGCAAGGCGGGATGGATTTGCTGCGGCAGGCGACCCCCAGGTCGCTACCCCTGGCTTGGTTGGTAGTGACGGCAGGCAAGGTGTGGCAGGAGCAGTAGGCAGGAGATAGTGCAGGCAGAGGTCTGTAGGCGTGATCGCAGGTGGCGGACAGGACTCAGGAACCATGGGAAGGCAGCGGGCAGGGACTAGGGACAAGGACTGCGGACAGGAACAAGGAACAAGGACTAAGGTCAGGAATAACAGGGAGCTGGGCCAAACGCTATGGGAAGCATGCAGAGGCTCCAACACCTGTAGTGGGGCAGGGCTGGAATTTCCCTTACGTCCCACAGCGGCACAATAATGGGGTATTCTCGCCCCTGTGAGCTTGGCAGGACAAAGGAATTTTTAATAGTAAACCAATTAAACAATAGAAAGACACTCCCCCTCCCAGGAGTATATAGGGTGGACTGCCCTCAACCACAGTGAGTTTATTTTTGTCCTTGAGTATGGCAGGACCCTCCCTGGGAGACTCCTTCCTAGCGATGCATTATAAAATTCATTACTTAACTTATGCTTTTCTTCTTAGTGTGCTGCTGGCTGTTCCTTGGACGGGGAGCACATTGAGGCTCTGTTTTGCTATTCAGATCATTCTGAGCTGAGCAGTGTAAGTGTAGGACCTACGGGTCTCAGCACACTGCGGACCGGAAGTGGACGGAGCTTAAAAATGGCAAATGCCAAAGCAGCCATTTAAACACCCAAACAGCGCTACATTCTTGCTGTTGCTTTAGAGCTAAACAACTACTCGACTAGTGAAGATTTCACAGCAAGTGATTTGCCTAAAAGATGTCTTCCAGAGAATCTTCCGGACGCAAGTCTACTCACAAAACTCGTCACTTAACCTGTAGAGATTGTGATACGCCTCTACCGGACGATAGTGACTACACTACATGCCTCTCCTGCCGACCAGCTATTGCGGAGAAGGAGGAACCCACGGTGCATGATGTTGTCATCTGGGTCAAGGATTTTGTGGTAAAGCTTTAGACAGGCATTTTCTGCCTTCAGCACTCCTGGTAAGAGACTTACAATTTATATTTCCTTCCAGCAATCCTCTCTCAAGAAATCTCTTAAGGAGTTTAAAGATTCCATTTCTCAGTCCAACAGGAAGTGACGTCACTTCCGGTCGGTGGAACGCAGATTGTCAGCCTCCTGGTCTACACCAAAGATGTTTTTTTCGCATTATAAAATTGCTAATTTAACTTCCTCCAGCACGGCCTTTGCGAGATCCGTGTTAACTTCAGCCGTGCGTGAGGCCCTCCCATAGGGGGTTGTTACGTGCTAAATCCCCATTATTGTGCCGCTGTGGGACGTAAGGGAAGTTAACATTCTGTATGTTAATGTGTTTTTCCTTTAGTCCCCACAGCGGCACAAGCTTCCCTCCCTTCTTATGTTACTGTTATTTTTCTTTTTAATTTACTCACTGTGGTTGAGGGCAGTCCACCCTATATACTCCTGGGAGGGGGAGTGTCTTTCTATTGTTTAATTGGTTTACTATTAAAAATTCCTTTGTCCTGCCAAGCTCACAGGGGGGAGAATACCCCATTATTGTGCCGCTGTGGGGGCTAAAGGGAAAACACATTAACATACAGAATGTTAACTTATAGGGAGTGATTAGTGCAACTTCCAATTAGGGGCGGACTAGCCCTTTAAATTTGAGACAGCCGGCGCGCGCGCGCCAGCCGGCACAGACGGAGACAGGAGCAGGGCGAGGTAAGGCGCCCCCCGGGGCCGAACAGGTAGCAGCGCCAGGTCCCTGCACAAGGACCCCGGCGGCTGCTTGGGGCAGAGAGAGGTCGCGGCGGCAACCCGAAGCACGGGACGCCGCCGCGGCCGTGACACTTCCCCGCTCCCGGCATGATATTGCTACACCGTGCCGGGCGGGGAAACAGTCCAGGTCGGCCATTCAACGCCACACGGACAGAACACAGAACGTGTGAATGCAGCCTAAGGCTACATTTACACGTCCGTTGTTCTGTCCGCAATTGCGGACAGAACATAGAGCCAGTGGTATTCGATGGCGGCGTTTACACTTCCGTACGTGTGTACGGGGCCGTGATCTGTGCCGCAATAAAAAGGACATGTTGTAATGCGGACCACATTTTACGGCACGGATCGCTACGCTAATGAAGCGGCAATGTAGTGCTCCGTGAAGCACGGAGCACTACAGATGCACATTCGTAGTGCGTAGTGTGAATGTAGCCTAAGGCAGAGGTTCAGCACATGGGCGGTAGAAACAGAGGCGCATTACAGAAAAGAATACATTGGACCATGCATGCCCTGTTTTTACAGAGATTTGGTGCAGAAAGTTTGTACATGTAAATCCCCATAGGCAATACTGCAGATTTACAGTGTGGAAACCATGCAGAATTATATGAGCATTTCCTTACATTAACCAATCAGAAATTAGATACAATTGTCCAGTGAGTATTACACAGAGCTAGTATCTGGTTGCTATGGGCCTCAAATCCACCCACATGCTGTTGCCCTGGTTTCTGCACACGTGACTGCTGTTCTGTAGAGCCGCAAGGTGACGTCACATCCGGCTCGGTGCTGCTCACGGAAGCGGAAGGTGTTTCTGCTTCTAAGCTCGGAAGTTACCGGTAACATGGGCCGTGCGGAACGAAAAGCGGAAGCCCGAGAAGAAATAGTGCGCCGTGAGCAGCACCGGGAGCGGCGGAGACAGGTATTACGGACTAGATACGTGAGTGCGGCTAGTAGATGCGGTTATTTGTGTATTCACACCGGCTTTTTCCCTTCAGATCTCCCGGATCTTGCACAAGCCGGCGGCCGAGCGGAGTCCAGGAGAGCGGGAGCTGCTGGAGAGCTGTGCGGAGCTGGTGCGAGAGCTGGAGAGGCAGAGACAGAGGAGGGAGCGGCAGCGGTACCGGGAGCAGGAGGTCGGTGTGAATAGGTGCAGACAGGCGGTAATGTCCTCAGGTGACTGATATCATACATCAGGCAGTGACAGGAGGGGGCACACTGATGTGACTCCAGTCTGCATTCCTACAGGGGGGTTGTTGCTTACCAGTGTTACCAAGGAGACTTAAAGGGGTACTCCGGGGTAGGGGTATTTTTACTGTATGGCCAGGGAGTGGGTGGATATAGATGCGGCCGTCCACTCACCCCCCCGGTTCCAGCACCGGGTCCCGGATCGCGCAGCCCCGTTCTCCCGTCAATCTGACGCTTCCTGGTCTGAGCTGTGGCTTGAGATGTGATGTCTCAAGGCCGCTCAGCCATTCAGTGGCCGAGGTGGGACTCCGCTACGACCTCTGAATGGCTGAGCGGCCTTAAGACGTCACATCTCAAGCCACAGCTCAGTTCAGGAAGCGGCAGAGGGACGGGAGAACAGGGCTGCGCGATCCGGGACCCGGTGCTGGAACCGGGGAGGTAAGTGGACGGCTGCATTTATATCAACCCCCTCCCTGGCCATACAGTAAAAATACCCCTACCCCTGAGTACCTCTTTAGTGGGGTACCATCAGCAGGTAAGATAAATCCCTATTGTCCACTGAGGATGAAGGTATACCTCTATTACCTTCATCCTTGGCCCTATTCCTATGCAGTTTTATTGTAGAATGCCGATCTACCCTTGGCCTCCTCGCCTCTCCTAATGGTTATCAGTGGAGCGGGTGCTCCAGTGCGCCTTACCGGACAGAGGATTACATTAAATTTGCATGGGAACAGCTCTGAGGATGAAGGTAAGAGACATACCTTCATTCTCACAACCCCGTGCACAATAGGGGGCTGAAGTCCGGTGGATTATAAAATTCTGCAGATGAGAAATTGGTTACAAGTACTAACTTGCCTCTCCCCGTGCCCACGGTGAGCAGCGGGACCCCTGCCAGAAGGAATGTTCCCCTGAGTTGTGATGATGTCATATCTCGGGGGTGGGGGGAGGCCTTTAATCAATCAGCGGCTTGTGGGCAGAGGAAGCTGGTGCTTATGAATATTGTGTACTTCTGAGCACGCGCACATAATAGAGAGGACTAAAAATCTCCAAACTAGCTGCACAGAGCAATGTCAGTGATACATCCTTCTCTTCAGCTTCTCCATCACTAGTTTATGCTACCCTCGAATAGAGCAGCATAGACCTACCGACAGAGTCTCTTTAGCTAAGGAAACAACCACTCTGCATTTTGCATTATTGCATACAGCCTCACAGTGTGTGCGGCTGGCAGCTCACTACATTATTTTCACTTTCCAGTGCCATTCTCATATCCTCACTCGGGGTCCTCCACAGAGCCTGTACATCCAATGGAGAAGCATGCCCATATTATGGATGCAATCAATGTAATGAGAACCTGGCAGGATGGCACAACAAGGGCACAGAGCTTCCTATAAGATCACCGTGGGGCACAGTTGGGGCAATAGTAAGTGCTTCTATGGCATAAAGTTACTGATCCAGGAAGCTGAAAATGTTTTGCTATAAAGTGGCCCGACCTGCGGTGTAAGGAGAACCGATCAGCGTTCGCTTACAGTACCTGTTACACAGCTCAATAATTGTGCGACCAGTTCTGCATGAATATTGCCAGGGATATCCTTTTATCAGCCATTGGCAACACATCTCTATATCACCAGCAAAATATCGTCTGCAAAAGGCATTGCCCCCTTTTCTTCTTGGAAGATTCTGTGATGGCAAGAAGGAGGAAATGGAGAGCAGGAAGCAGAACAGGAAGAACCTTCTCTGCTCTCTGGATAACCCCTTTACCATCTTACTGCCTCTTGTTCGACTTTTCTAAGATGGCACTTGGATAAAGAGTAGCCTCGATGTCTCTCAAGACTAGTTTTAAACAAATGAAGAGCAGAAGAGGCCTGGTTCACCCATCAGTAGCTCTCTCTGTAGCTGCAGAACCACGGCTACGGGTAGGACTATGGATGTGCACCCGAAGCCGTTCTGCGGATAGATGGTTCCCTTCATTGCCTATAGGCAGTTTGTGCCACAAACACCAGGGCGTGCCCGTGTTTTTGTGGTGCGGGTTGTGGGCAGAACACTGATCCGTTAAATTACTATTGTGTGTAAGGGCCCATAAGAATGAATATGGATGGAAAATACTGAACGAGGCCAGTAGATTTTATGCCAGTAAATTCCAATTCTTTAACTTCTCTAGGCTCAGTAGTGTCTAGAAACCCATACAGTCAAGAATTTAATTGTTGAAAATGTTGAAACAATTTCAATGGCAACGAACATTTCAAGTCAGTTGTCAGTCGGCCATGGTGAAAATATTGGCTAATGTTTGAATGTATGTGGTTTACTTTACTCTTTAGAAAGGCCATGCTATCGGGAGGAGATTGGGTGGATTTTGACAACCTGACAATCTTATATATTGGGGCCGATATTATATGTTGACGCTACATAGGTATATGTAGTGCAGGGCCTGCACTGTTTGAGCAATATGTTAGTTTTTTACAGTATATGTACCCTCAGAATTGTACAGTGATGTGTGATTTGTGTGTCTGTATCCTTCTGTCCCCAAAAGAACCCTTGGACGCTAAACATTGTGGTTTACTGGACTCATTGTCTGGGCATAGTCACACAGGGAGATTTATCAGATTCCAGCTTAAATTTTTTTAGAGGATAGAGGAAAAGCAGGGGATTGCCAGAGGTCCAACCATTTTACCCCCTGCTGATCTCCGTATCGGGCCCCGGCTCATTTGTAATGAATAGAGCCACGAGAACGGCACGTGACCCACAGCTCTATTCATTCCTATGGAGCCGACGGAAAAGAGCAGAGTACAGCACTCTTCCGGCCTATTTGTCTGTTTCTGTTGCTCCATAGAGCTGCAGGGCCTGATACGTTTGATCGTGGTGGATCCGACCTCTGCACCCCCTGGAATAACTCTTTAAATGGACCATCTCACCAGTTTGGACATTGCTGTTGTGCTGCTGCTGCCACTCTGGAGGACTGACATGGGTGCCACTCTGGAAGACAGACATGGCTGTCACTGATAATGAGCAGTTCATCTAAGGAGCTGAATAAATGGAGGAACAAATGTTCTTACGACACGAATGCTTGTTCTGACAACCGTATGATAATTTGTGCTCCTGCTAAATGTGCCATATATAAGTTCAGGCTGGGTTCACACACTTTTCATTTAATGTAAAAAAGGAGAAAAAAGTATATGTTAATGAATGGTAAAAACGGATGCTGCTGTGTGCCATACATTAGACATGTTTTCGTTTACTTTTTAAAAAAATATTTTTTTTTATATACATACACAAAAGTGGAGTTAACCACATTTTTCTGTACATCAAAATTATTAAAATGGAAACAGTGAAAAGGACAGAAAAATGCAGTGTGAACCCGACCTTTGAGGGGAATGGCCAGAGAAGTGTTCTCCATAGAGTTTGCTTCAGGTAACTTTCATTTTTATTGTGTATTTTGTTGCTGTGTTGGCCTCTTCTTGGTTTATAAAGTGAACGTTTGCCACACTACGTTTCCCCAGGAGTGGTTGCTGTTCTACTAGTCCAAGATTGAACACCAAGTTGTTGACAAATTGGGAATTAAATCTTGAAGCAAAAGTTGTGTTTTCAGACATGTTTCCCTGTTTCAGGTATGCACAACACTGATGGTGCTATTTGATAGTATATGGTGCGTTCATTTATATGTGCCTTTACTTTAAGATGTGCCATGTGTTCTGTCCCCAGTAATTTTTTTTAAGAATTCATCCAGCCTTATTGAAGCAAGCCCTGTTCATGGAAAAGGAAGTCATCAGAATATTCAGAAATATTAAAGGGGTAGTGCGGCGGTAAAAAATTATTCACAGAATAATGATCCGTGCCGACACGCGTCCGCCATCAGCTGCTCGGCCGCGATTGGCTGAGCATAACTTTGCTCAGCCAATCGCGGCCGAGCAGCTGATGACGCGCCGGCACTCAGGAACATCGAAGGTGTTTGGGCCGGCCGGCCGAAGATGACGTTTGGCACAAGATGGCGGACGCGTGTCGGCACGGATCAGGTATGTATAATGCACTACACTTCCGGGTACACGGGTGGGGGTGGTGGGACACAGGGAAGGGGGCCATTCACAGACATAACATACATTACAAAGTTGTATAACTTTGTAATGTGTGTTGTTCTGTGAATAATTTTTTACCGCCGCACTACCCCTTTAAATATATAAGTAATACTAATGGAGAATTAAATACGTGAGGGATAAAATACAAAATATTTCTACCCTATTTAAAAAGGAACTGAACAAAATGGAGGCATCTTAAAGTGTTACTTTCATTTCGTTTTTTTTGCAGAAACCAATAGTACAGGCGATTTTAAGAAACTTTGTAATTGGGTTTATTAGGTAACTATGCCAATATCTACATTCAAAAAGACTTTCCCCTGCCCCCCCCTCTCCTTTCTGTCATCCACTGCTCATTATCAGGAAATCTCAACTCTTTTACATCAGTCGGGCCCTGTCTGTTCTATGGAGAGGGGAGGGGGAGGAGGAAGGAGGGAGATTAGTCACCAGCAGAGATCAAAGAATTACACAGCAGGGAGCTGTGTAAAAGACAGTATTCAGAGGTTAGAGAGGTCAGTGCTGAGGTCAGAAGAGATAGCCGGTGTTGTAGCTGTAAATTAACTCTTTGTTGTCCTATTTTAGTGCCTCATCTCCCTCAACCCCTCCCCTCTACATAGACAATCATGAAGACAGGGGAGAGAGCTTCAAACTGCTTTTTCATTATAAAAATGCATTTTTCGGCTAATAAACCCAACTACAAAGTTTCTTTAAAATCACCTGTACTATTGACACTTTTAAGATCAGATGCATCAGTGGAAGCTGTGTATGTTTTTCATCTCTGGTATTTTGACTAGAGATGAGCGAACCTCGAGCACTCTGTGTTAAGAACGATTTTTAATTTTATATATATAATCTAAACAGTCACAACAGCATAAACCCCTATCCACACAATGTACTGTACTGTAACATACTCACTACTCAAGCCCTCTCTATAACCAGCAGCTCCTGGCTGCTATCAGGAGCCGAAGGCCGCAGCTAATAGCTAGGACAGAGTAATCTCCATTGCTGGCTACTTTAACTATTTAGATGCCAGTGGTGGTTCAGTGAATCGGATTCCAACAATGTGATCCCAGGAAGGCTGCCCTCAGCAGGCTCTAACAAGTAAGTGCAGAGATAATGGATCAATGCAGCACATTTGCATTTCGGCCAAACTATTTAAATGGTCACTTGCTGACATTTGGTCACAACACATCACAGAAAAAAATTGAATGAAAACTGATTAATATACGCAAGTGGTGTACCGATAAAAACTACAGATTATGATGCAATAAAATTGCTCTCAAATACCCCTACAGGCTGAAAGATAAAATAGTTATAGGATCCAAACAGATTTTTTAGGAATTATTCTGATTGCCATATTGGAGTTGGGAATGAATTTTGGTGTTTAAAAAAAAAAAAGAGGCTTACAGTGTAAGTCTGTGGATCCCAACTATCATTCTCACCCAGAGCGGGTAGAGGATGCTCTGCAGTGCGGTCCTCTCCCGATTGGTCCAGGTCTGAAGATTTAGACCCGGACCGGTCACAACTTTTTACATGTCTCTATGACGTCACTTTTAAGGTACACTTTAAATATACTAATTTGGCTGTAATTATTAAAATAAGATCCTGAATTTGGTGGCGGCATAATTGTAATATGCCTCCCATTGATTGCCCCACCACAGTTCAAAATTCCACAGGTCTTCAAGCTGTTTTGCAGTTGTTTTTCTGTTGCTTGGGAGTCAAGCAAACTTACAAAGGAGCAGACATTTGGTTATATAACCATGACTCACCAGGTTATTTTTTTCTCTCCATATTTAAGGCTACAAGCTGACATGGAACAGTCAATGCTGTCACCAATACAGTCCAACTTCAGTATCTAGAGGTAAAAAAAAAAGAGGAAGTCATGACATGAAAGATATATAATATATATATTTTTTTATCCAAAGACTTCATAGAGATGTAGATCCCCACACCACTCCTCTTCGCTACCGGACCATAAAACATTGACGCGCCACTATATCATCCCCGCTGCTGGAGGTGCTCACAGGCTAGGATTAGGACAAAGTCCTCTAGACATCCAACATAAGAAAGGAAGCTGAAGCACTCATCTATCACAGCAGAAGTGTAGTTAATTCAGCAAACAAACAGGTCATCTGATGTGGGCAACAGACTTTGTTTTTTTTCTTTCAACAGGCTGTAAAAGATGACAAGTTGGATACTTTTGGGCAAACAGTTATGTGGCTTCGCTAAATAAGTTCAAGGAAGGCCTGGATGCAAGTTATGGGCACTAAATTTCTGGTGATACATTCACCCAGGGATTATTCTGCCATTCATTTTTCCCTGTGATGGGGCAATTGTCATCCCTCAGGGGTTTTTGCCTTCCCCTGGATCAACACAGTAGGGTTTCTGTAGGTTGAACTTAATGGACACTTGTGTTTTAACCTTATTAACTATGTTTTTATGTTACTATGTAAATGAATCCTGAGTAACGGCTGTATTGTCAAGAAATGCTCAATGATGTTATCCACTAAATTTAATTGGACCACACAGACCCTACATAAATGTTTTTACGACTTTTTATGAAATTGCATTTGATGATGTACTCTTATTTGCACACAACCTGAATGCTCCATGGGGCTCATGTGAGTGTCTGTCTATTCAATGTGTACATCCCCCTGTACCTGCATTGCTGTGGTGGATACATGATGCAAGGTACATGGCCGTATTCACTTCAATAAGCCATCAAAGCTGTATGTCTCCTAATAAGGCCATGTTCACACATTTGTATTTTTGAGCCATAAACCAGTTGTTGTTTTTTTCTAGGAAACATGTTATGGCCTCAAAGGGGTTATCTAGGATTAGAAAATTAATTGTCAGCGACATAAAATGTATTGACTTTTTTTTGTCCTTTTATTGCAGAAAAGCTGCAAATGGACTTTTCAACCCTTATATAAATGGCAAAAGTCTGAAAACATTTCTCATACAGCTTTTTTGTTTTTTTAATCTAGGCTAGATAAAAAAAAAACAGCACCGTGTGAACATATCCTACAGCAATGCAGTAACCTTAAAGTGTTTTATCCTTCTACCAAAGTGTTACTGTCAGGTTACTAAACTTGTATACATATCAGATGTTTTGCCCTGTCTCTGTGCTCTCACACCCCTCTCATCGTCACCTGCACATCTCCCTGTTACTGAGGATATGCATATGACAAGGGATGGCAGCACCATGCTCAAGCTGTAAACCAGCAAGATTGGCACCAGTTTTGCTTGCCTTGTCTTTTGGCGTCTGTACACACAGTCCCATCAAAAACCTTTCATGTTTGGTGTGTAACGTAAAGAAGTTTTTTTTTTTTTTAACATGGTAACGCTTGACAAGTTACTTCATGGAGTTGAGAATTTCAACATTTTTATTTTTTACGCTATTCTTACAATTGTAATATATATATATATATATATATATATATATATATATATATATATATATATATACACTGTATGCATTGCAATACTATGTTTTTGAATAAATTGAGAAATGTACCTCCAAGTACGCGTCTTTTTATGATGGTTGTGTGTTTCTTGGGTATTATGTGCTACAACTGTAGGGATACCAGTTGTAAATTCTAAGTCCTTACGGGATTTGCCTGTTGCAAGGTCCCATAGGCTCAACAGGTATCAAATTTTGCAACCATGTGTCTTGCTTGGGAATGTTTCTTAAAGCGTTTCTCAGACATCTTCAGATAGTAGTGTAGCCATGTGAAGAACTTATGCGTCACGCCTTTAGAGACGATTCATGGCTCAAAGTTCCTCATCAGAGCTAGTTCCAAACCCCTGTAATTTAACCTCCCAGATTGTGTGGTAATTTTTACCCTCAGCATCACCCCATCTGATTTTCGTTATGGCTGCCTTGGTCTTCTGAAGGTTACATTCGTGGCATACTACAACATGTTCATGTTGGAGCAAACAGTCTCAAAGTGGCTTTTTTTTTTTGTTTTAGTGCATTTTTGAGTACCACAAATAAAGTAATAAACTCACTAGTGGACTATACATTAAAATCAGCATATCAGTCACAGGTATGCCGCAGTATTGATCGGCATACTGTTCTGCTGGTTTGCTCACTTATATCACAATGTAGATATAACTAGCTTAAATCAGAGAGATCCTCCTGAATAACATGTACAAGTAGTCCTCTCCATTATGTGTGTGCGCCCAGTAGTCCTGGATATTCATGAGCAACAGCGAACTTCTCCCATCAGCTGCTGATTGGCAGTTATCCTTGCTGTGAAGTCCACTGTTGGTCAGCATCTGGAGGACAGGGGAGGGGTGTTGCACAAAACCCATTCTCTTAGGGTAATGGATAAACAGAATAATGTAAGTATTACCATTACCAATCTGTTCAGCCTTTCTGTCACTAGTTTTTGCTGCCCCCATTTAAGGCTGCATAAACCTAGTGACAAGATTCCTTTTAAGAAGCAGTCAAAAAGTCCCAGTCTCCCCTAAACTGGTGCCAATAAAAAGCTCAGCTCACTGCCCAGTCCCCCCTTCCCCCAGGTCTGCAGAGGGGTAAATAAAACAGATACCAGAGTCAGGATATGGAAAAGTAAAGTGAATAAGAAAAATGTCCAAAGTACAACAAAAAAGGATCTATATAAATGTGGTATTGTGAATGAAGTTGGCATGTAATTTTTTTTTTAACCTCATGATGAACTCAAAAAAACAACAAAAAAACTGTTTCAGGATACATTATGTGGTAAGGCCTTATTCTCGTGTGCATGGTCTGTATTCGTTATAATGCCGTGAGTTTAAATCTTTGCACTATTGTACTCACATGCTTTGTCCGTACGTTAGAATAAGAGCTAACATGAAGGCTGGACAGGAAGTAGTAACCCCTCTCCTAACCAGTGAAATTTTCTTTTGCAGGTACAGCAGAGATACAGGGGGCATTGGACCCCACCTAGACTGCATCTCTGCTGCACCACTAAACGTTCTCTGTAAAGAGTTTTACCCTTGAAACAACAGGGGTTGGATCGCTGGGGGGCAGGCACTATTGCTCAAACCATCAAGAACAAGGTTCCCATGTCTCCCTTTATGAATGGAGCAGCAGTTGTCTCTGTGCTGCCACACCATTCACACTCTAAAGGACTGACCTCACTTATCTTAGTACCATAGATTTGAGTGGAGCAGTAGTAGATATGCCTGACCACTGCTTAATTCAAATACAGAGCATGTAATCTTGTTGTCATAATCAGTGGGGGTAAAAATGGCATTTGCGTTACATTGTTTAGATTAAAGGGGTTATACAGCAAGTTATACAGAAGTTTTTATTAAATGTTACAAGTTTATAGAAAATAAATAAAGGAGCTATGCTTACCTCACTACGCTCCCCCCCCCCCCCCCCCCAGTGCCCTATGACAGTGTCTCCGGGTCCCCCAGCAGAAAGATCCCACCTCTACTAAGACTACCTCATCTCGGCGGTGACAACTTGTTTAGCCAATCACCGAAGCTACTGATTGGCTGAGCAAGCTGGGGTGAAGGGGGGATCATTCAACGGGGGACCCAGTGACACTGCAGGAGGGCATGGAATGGTGAGGGTGAGGTAAGCATAGCTTCTTTATTTGTTTTCTTTATACTTTTAACACTATATAAACATTACCCTTACTGTATAAAACCTTTAAAAATGTGTGTAGCTCTAATTTTCTTGAGGAAAAAAACACTACCATCCTCATGGAGAGCATAGGGTTGTTATGAATATCTTGGGTTATGAAAAATTTGCTTTGGTTTCAGAGTGGATTTGGATTACAAGCACGGTTCCGGAATGAATTATGTGAATCATGCTCGTAATACAAGGCACCACTGTATATATGTATGTAATTTTTTTGTAAGATCTTTATAGTTTTTTGTATAAATTCTTTATTCAAATTTTAACAAAATAGCTATACAGACACATCATTACATGTTAACGGTTATAGACCTAATAGTAAACACAGAATTTTAAAAGTATGCTACTTTTTTAGGTTGATGATGGAGGTGAAATTCTCCAGGAAAAGGTTTTGGAGCTGGCGGAAGCTGTGCGTGGAGCAGAGCATATGGTAATCTACACTGGAGCTGGTATCAGCACGGTAAGGATGAGCCATGTATACATCATGATGGGTTAAAGAGGTATTCCTATCTGCCACAGTTATCCCCTATCCTAACTAGCAGATGGTAACAACTCATTTCCAGCAATGCAAAAATATGATGTGCTCCGTAATACAAGGGTACAAACATAAGTGGGGAAGGATAACATATAGTGATCACAGTTGAATCTATCAAAATGTCACTATACGCACATATGAACCATGTTTTTCAGAAAATAAAACCTACCCCAAAAAATGTCCTGGAATTATAAGCCCTACTTCAAAAATAAGCCCTAGTTAAAGTCAGCTGACCAAATCCCTGACACTGGGTGGGTGAGCATCCGCCAATCAGTGCCGACCTTTCTATGCTCCACCCCCACCTGCTCAGTGCTAGGTGCAAGGGAGGTAGGAGTGGTAGGAATATGCACAGTAAGGGACATTGAGTATGGGGGGATGGAGAGTACGTAGGTCAACTGCAGAAGGGGAGGGGTAAAAAGTATGGGAACTGCTTGCAGAGGGGGATGTATACAGTATGGAGGAACAACTACAAAGGGGGAGGGAAGTTATACAGAATTGGGGCCTTACTGCAGACAGGAGATGTATATATGGGGAAACAACTACTAAGGGAGAGGGAGGTATACAGTATGGGGGAGCATGTATACATTATTGGGGAAGAATTACAGAGGAGGTAGGTATATAGTATGGAGGCCTGACTACAGGGGAGCTTACTGTACAGGAGCCTAACAACAGGTGAACAAGAGCACATATGCACTTGAAATGCATCTGATTGTCTGTGGGGTCCCTGCATGATGGTGTTCTTGCAATTCTTTTTATGAATTACAATAAAGGCATCTTTCTTTGCAAGTGCTGCATCAAGTCTCTGAAGATCAGTCCTCTGTAGGCAGCTTATGTCTGAAAGAAACACTCAGTTGAATTTATGAGCCGAAATGTGTTGGAGCTGTGGTGTAGGGTTAAATCACCTGTCTAGAGACCAACAACTGTTCTTTCTTTGGTTTGCTGATGGAAATGAAATGTAGATAATGATTTTATTTTTGATTTATTTTTATTATTGTATCATTTTAAAAGTGCAAAGAATTCGCAATCAGGTCATAATTATTATTTTTTTTACTGTTTATACAATGATGAGAAAAAAATAAAAAAAATCTATAGTTGTTTTTTCTCATCATTGTATAAAAAAAACTAAACAAATTTGGCCCTGATTAGGAATTTTTTGCACATTTTTAAAAATGATACAATAATGACAAAAAAAATTAAAAATAAATAACTATTTCATTTCCTTCAGGGAAATTGAACCAAAGAAAGGCTTGCTGGTGGTCTCAAGAAAGGTGATTTACCCCTAGACCACAGCTCCAACACAGGCTAAGAGAGTCAACTATATCTGCACATCAGTCCTCTGTTGGCAGATACTGACTGATAGCTGTGCAAGCAGGAAGCCAGGCAACATTGGTTATTTATAAAGCAGTATACTTGTACCACTTGTATGTTGGCAGTCCAGTCCCCTACTGGGGCTGGGCAAATAAGTTTAAAAGCTAAAACACCCAAAACTTCTTTACAGCTAGTGAGTATAGCAGTCAGTATACTCTGTAATGTAGTTAGTCACTGGATTAGACAGGCAGAGTCCATCCTAGTCATACAGATGCAAGACATTAAATGATGATACATAAGTAATGCTGTCTGCTTGATTCTGCTAGGCAGCTGCTATTCCTGACTATCGTGGACCAAGTGGAGTGTGGACCCTGCTGAATAAGGGCCGGAGTGTGAGGTGAGGAGATGTGTGGTGTACGGCATCTATTATCAGACCCTTCTAATAGTAACTTTTACTAAGTGTTTATACTTTATTCCTATAGTACTGGAGATCTAAGTGAAGCAGAGCCGACTTTTACACACATGTGCATAGCTCGGTTACACGGTGCTGGACTGGTAAGTGTGTACAACCTCCATCCTCTTATGGTGACCTCTGTATAATGTCTTATGTGCCTGTACGTTCTGTCTATTAGGTGAAGCATGTAGTCTCTCAGAACTGTGATGGGCTTCATCTTCGTAGTGGATTACCACGAGATGCCATCTCTGAGGTTCATGGAAACATGTATATTGAGGTACAAAGTTTCAGGTTGTTGGCTCTCCTCTACAATTGCTGATGAAGGATGTTTTCTGATTGCTCTGCTGGCAACAAAACTGATAACTTCAAGTTAAAGGGCTTATGCAGAATTGGAAAAACATAACTACTTTCTTCCAGAAACAGCACCACTGTCTGTGGTATTGGAGCACAGTTCCATTGAAATGAACAAAACCAAGTTGTAATAAACAATGTTGTGAAGGTCTGCACTCAAGTGGATTAAAAGAAAAAGTACTACTTCACCAGCCGAGTTGCAGTACTATGCTCAACCTAAGCACGTGTGGCGCTGTTTTTGCAAGAAACAAGTTATATTTTTCTTTTCCTGGATAACCTCTTTAATTTATTTGACAGTAATACCTTAAGTATTAAAGTACATTTCTCACATTTGGTAGGTAAGCGGCTAACCCCTTTACTAAACGGAAACATTACAATGCATTTCTAAGACATTACATCATAAAACACTGTTTGGTGTTTTTTTTTTTTTTTTTACATTTTCCTTTTTATTTGGATTATAAAATAATCCTGAAAAAATCCACTAGGCTTAAAACTAAGCTGAGACTTTCTGTTCACAGAGTGTTAACATGGCAGTCCCTTAATAATGTACTGAAAATAAAATTTGAACGGAAAAGATTTGTAAGAAAGAACATGTCTAGGTGATACATTCCCTTTAACCCCTTCCTGCATATGGTGTGGCGGGTAAGGGAGTTCAGATAGGGGTCACTCCGTGACCGCGCTCTGCAGCCTTTGACTGCGGAATCGCCTTCTTGATCTTGCACGGTAAATGGCTTAAGCGTAAAAACCTGCTAAAGTGCAAAATTGTTAGTTTTTTTTTCCGTCTCATCAAATCCAGAAAAATTGTAATACAATATGATGAAAAAGCTGCATATATGCAAACAAGGTATAGTACAGATCGTGGCAAAAAAAATGACACCTCACACAACCCTATAGACCAAACAATAAAAGCGTTATAAGGATGGGAATAGAGCAATTTGATTTTTTTTTTTTATCATTTTTTAAAGTCATCAGATAAAATAATAGTTTTTAAATCAAAATAATTGCACTGCCATTGCAAAGTATAATTGGTGTTGCAAAAAATAAGGGCTAATGTGGGTCTGTAAGTGAAAAAATGAAAGCCCTATGGCCTTTTAAAAACAAGGCAAAAATGGGCCTGGGAGGGAAGAGGTTAAGCTCTGAATGATGATTTGCATCCCTAATTGTCATGTGGCTGGAGAGATATTCTGTCCCTACATGTATGTACACTTCAGCAGGCTTTCTCCTCTTCCTGTAGGTTTGTATGTCATGTTCACCACACAGAGAATATATACGATTGTTTGATGTGACTGAGAGGACAGCCCTACATAAGCACAACACTGGACGCTCCTGTCACAAGTGTGGGGGGGACCTGAGAGACTCTATTGTGCACTTTGGAGAGCGGGGGAAGTTGACACAGCCACTCAACTGGGTAGGGGCAATGAAAGCTGCAAAGAAGGCTGATGTCATCCTCTGCCTGGGCTCCAGTCTAAAGGTAAATGAAGCACTCCAAATAAAGATTATTTTTTAAAAATTAAGAGGATCTGTTGCATTTTTAACTTAAAGGAGAAGTCCCACCAAAGCAAAAAATCACAGACAGGCAGGGGGGTGCAGGAACATAATAAAGAAAGCATATTCACCCATCCCGTTGCCCTGCAGCGCTGACTTACCAATTCCTGCCAGCCGCCAGTGTCTTGCAGCTTTTCCAGCTGTAATGTCGCGTACCCCGCTGATGGACTTGCCCGCTCAGCCAATCAGTGACTAGGGCAGGACACTGCTGCGGTCATTGACTGGCTTAGCAGGCAATTTCTCAGCCAGACCATGACATTGCAGCTAGAGTAGCCAGGTACCTAGCTGCTGGCCGAGAATGCCCTCTGGCGGCTGATAATTGCGCCAACAGGGGCACATGGGTGGGTAAATGTGCTTTCTTTATTATGTTACCCCTGTCTTCCTGAGGTTTTTCATTTGGTGGGACTTCTCTTTTTTAATGCAATTGTTCACATAAAGGTTTTTATCCAGTATTAGAAAAAACAGCCACTATCTCCAGGTTGTGTGGTGTTACAATTCATTTCCACTGTCTTTAATGGAACTGAGTTGCAAAAACACACCCAAACTTAGGACAGGAGGGGTGTTGTTTCTGGAAGAAAGTGGCCATGTTTTTTTAAGCCTGGATAAACCTTTTTAAAAGCGGCAATCTGAAACCTGCAATTTTCCAGTTGTTGTAAAACTATGTGCCTGCTTTGTTTTACCAACAGCTGGTGAGGGTCCAGGTGCCATAAGTTTTATCAGCTACACACAACCCTATACCGTAGTGCAGGAAAAGAGAAACACACAGCCCCCTAGCTGATGCAAAACTACAATTCCCATCATGCCTGGACAGCCAAAGTCCAGGCATAATAGGAATTGTAGTTTTGCATCAGCTAGGGGGCTGTGTGTTTCTCTTTCCTGCTATAGTGTTTAGGTCATAGGGTGAATGGTTAATGCTACATGTTCTGCCCTTTCTTCAACTCCCCATCCCTGTGTTCTAACTTTGGTTGTCATCTTATCCTCAGATCTTGAAGAAATACCACTGTCTTTGGGGAATGAACAGACCTAGTATACGGCGGCCAAAGCTCTACATAGTAAATTTACAGGTAAGATCCAACTGAATTTTTGTTAAGCCTTTACTGGATGGGTACCATCTACTTATCTGTCAGCAGATGTTGTCAGGTATGTCCATATGGGACTATGTGTAGATGTTCCAGATATTGTAGATCTGGATTTGTGGGTGAAAAGCCTGCATTGTATCTGCAGGGAAGTCCACAGTGGCAAAAACACCTAAACTGTGTTGATTTGCCTGCAAAGTCTAACAATAAGTCTGTGGGTTAAAAATTCACAGCAGTGTATTATTGTAGGTTTTCACCTCTCCATTAAAGGGAAACTGTTGGCAAGTTAGACAAATCTAACCTGCTTATATCCCCCTATAGTGCCAGGAACACTGAGGAGGAAGGTATGTGTGTCACCTTCTTCCTCTGCGCCAGTCCTGCACTGTTTGTCAGTAAACTCCACTCCGGAGCACCATTAGGAGCACTGCCGTGCCATCTGGCCGACCCACTCCATTGGTTATCATTAGAAGGGGTGGGCCAGATGATGCGGCAGTGCTCCAGAGTGGACTTTACTCCGACTAACAGCGTGGGACTGGCGCGTAGGAGGAAGGTAAGACACATACCCTCCTCCTTAGTGTCCCCACCGCTATAGGGGGCTATCAGCAGGTTAGATTAGTCTAACCTGCTGCTAGTTCCCCTTTAAACTCAATGAAAAAAATCCAAAACATAAATTGAAGTACTGGGATTTAAAGCGTACCTGTCAATACAGACACTGCCGATCAGTAGTGAATTTCTTGTAATCCAGAAGTTTGGGTATCCATGACAATAAATCACGATTTGACGGAAATGAACACGACCTCCATTGCATCCGAGCAGGGGTTGTGCACATTTCTGCCAAAGCGGAGTGCCCGAACTGCTGATGCAGCACCACTGTGGTGACGGGTACGCCTTAAAGATTTTTCCATGGCATGGATGAAATATGTTAAAATTTCAGCCAACCTACTAGCAGATTTCACTGTGTGCAGAATATGGAGGGAAAATTGGTATCTCATGAACCTCATACCCTACTGACTGGGGAGATGTAGTACTAACCCTGTGGTCGGCATCAGAAGCTTCCTCTTGTAAAGCTCCTATATAACTGTTTTGGGCACCAGCAGCAGTACCGTCCAGTTTGACAACACTGTTTTCCAGTGTTTTCCAAACCTTTGGGGGGAGCCAGGAATGCCCCAAACTCTCTCCCATGTTGTTAAGTTGGCTGCTTTTCTTTCTGTTATCGGCAAAACAGTAGTTGTTAGAAAGTGTCCCAAGCTGCATGCTGGAGCTTTGTGGTGCTGCCATGCTGGATTTCTAGCAGACCTTTGAGTATCATTGTCTCTGGTAGACATCTGCCTCTGTATAAGGAGAAAAGGGAATGTTTAGGCAGGATAAGGAGCAACTTTGTCACCCACCAGCACTGTGTATTTCCTCAGTGGACACCTAAAGATGCACTAGCCACCCTGAAAATCCATGGAAAATGTGATGAGGTCATGCGGCTTCTAATGGATGAGCTGAAGTTGGACGTTCCAGAATATAACAGGTGATTACTAGTATTTTGTAATGTAATATGTTTGAGGGGGAAGAGGTTCCTAACATTAGAAAAAATGATCCATTAAACCCAGGGTTGGACTGGGGTATCTGAGGCCCACCAGATGAAATGATCCTGGGGGCCCGCCAATGAAGAACCAGTGAGAAACAATACGTCAGTGTTAGTGCAGGTTGTAAAGCTGGGGGCCCATCGGAGGATCCTCCGGTCTTCTGGTGGGCCAGTCCGGCAGTGATTTTACCATATGTTCCAATTGGGGCCTTTGCTAACCTCGCTTGTAGCACTTTCATTTTCACACCTGTTCTCTGAGCTTACCACAGTTTGCGATGGTCCCAGATGCATTAGTGACACAATTGGCATTAGGCAGCGACAAATGCCATCACATATTATATGGAGTTTCCCTTTAAGTACCACTGGTTGGCTGCCCTGATCTGCCTGCCTTGTGCAGTTTCCATATCAGAAGCCTGTGTGAACAAGCGCTTGTTGTACGTGTGCCACATTGTACCATTGTTTTTTTTTCTAGATCCCTAGACCCTATATTTTCTATGGCCGTACCGCTGCGCCCAGGAGAAGAAGCCAGCCATACCCGTAGACCCATCAAGGCGGCAGAGATCCCTGATAATGGAGAGCCTGATCCAGTGTCGCAGACTCTAAGTGGGGGCTGGTTTGGTAAAGGATGTGCCAAAGGAAGGAGGAAGAAGTGATCAGACTGGGAAGAAAGCTACAGTGACTCATTTGCACTTTTGTCTTTGTACAGTTTGTGATGTTTTAAATAAAACTTTTTAGCAGAATCCCGTGTCCTCACTGTAGTCAGTGTATTATTGTACTGGCAGATAAGGAAAGATGCCCATAACAAACATGGCCGCCACATGCAGGCGCTACGGCCGTTGCTATGGGAGCGCCACTTGCAGGCGTCACTTCCGGGGGAGGTGTCCGCAGCTAGTGGGATGTTTCCGGTTGGTTGACACCTCATTAAAGTCCCAAGATGATTCGGAACGGTCACGGCGACCCTTCCCCGGAGCAGGCGCTCTCCCGGAGGACCGTACGGGTGTGGTGTGATGGATGGTGAGCGGAGGAGCCCGGCTCCCGTTATACATCCGCTGCGTGCAGGCTGTAGCTGGGGATAGTGATGACAGTGGTGGGGCACAAGGCGCCCGGAGCAGCCCCCCTCCTCCTGCTGCTGGGGATTGATGGCTGTTACTGGTCAGTGTGTGCGGCTCTATGGCCGATGGCCGGACTACAAGGCTCAGCATGCACCACTCCATCTCCGGGTACCCGGTACAGCCTGTGCTCGGGCGCCATCCTGGCAGTTGTAGTGGCCGGGGCTGGTGCTCCCGCTGTGCCCCAGGAATGTGGGTGTGGAGGGCGGGCAGGATCTCCTCCATCACTGCCCAGGGGCATCATGTGGGCGCGTCCTCCCGGCTATGATAACCCATGTCTGCAGTATCCCACTCATCTGTATGAGCTCTGTGCATGTGCTGCAGCATCTGCTCCTCCGTCCGTCTATGGGGCTCTCCTGACCATTCACTGACATGATATTTGTGCAGATAGGAGTCTGGCATGCTGGGAAAAAAAAATCACCGCCTGACTTCTTTGTTCTGGGAGAACTAAGCTGCAGCCAGGGCCCCCTCGCTGTGGCTTACCATCCCACCCCCATAGAGAACACAGAAAAGCTTCTGTGTTCCTGTGTATGGGGAAGAAGCCAGGGATAACTGATGGCTGAGTGGTCTGTCAGTTATTGATGGTGTATGGCCAGCCTTAGGTCAGTGTGAAGACATGACCAGAGGATGGAAACATTCACTGACAGCAAGCAGAAAGGTGAGCATTGGAAACACGAAGGGGGGAGATTTATCAAACTGCTGTAAAGTAAAACTGGCTCAGTTGCCCCTAGCAACCAATCAGAGTCCACCTTTCATTCCTCACAGATTCTGGAAAATGGATTGTGGAATCTGATTGGTTGCTAGGGGCAACTGAGACAATTTACACCAGTTTGATCAGTCTCCCCCAAAGTGCATTAGAAAGTTTCAGCACACAACAGTCCAGAATATGTGGTGTACAGTATACCATGAGCATATATTATAATGAGCCTTGGTACCCAGCTACATCTTATGGTAGACCCATACCCCCCCACACACACTTTTCAGCAGGGCATACGTGTAGCAGGACTTTGGTCTCCTTAGGTTACTCTGTGCCAGCCTGCGGCTTGTACCATGTACAGACACTTTATTAATATGTTATCTAATGGAGCGGTAGTGTAGTAATGCTGCGGGTACTACGTGTCCTGTCATGGTGGACTTTGTGCCTCTCCTTGTGTTATCTATGTACAGATAAACAGGAGCTGGATGGGTTCCACCTGTCCTAGATGTTCTGATACTGATGGCATCTATCAGAGATGTAGTAGTAATGATGCTTCACCTTCATGCATCCATACACCTTACATTAGTTAGGCTAGGTTCACACTGCGTTTTTGCAATCAGTTTTTTGCAAAAAACTGATGCATTTGTGTGCATCCGTTTTTCCATTGACTTCTATTGTGAAAAAAAAAAAAAAAAAATCAAAACGGATCCGTTTTTTTTTAATGGACACAAAAACGTAGTGGACACTACTTGTGTCCGTTGAAAAAAAAATGATCGGTTTTGATCCGTGTTTTTTTTTTTTTTTTTTACAATGGAAGTCAATGGAAAAACGGATCAAAACAGATGCACACAAATACATCTGTTTTTCATCTGTTTTTTGCAAAAAAAAGGGATGAAATAAAACGCAGTGTGAACCTAGCCTTAGCGGTGTGTAGTGATCCCCTCCCCTGACAGCAGGCATCACAGCTGAGAAGCCATCAGGCATGTTGGCACCAAACCGTTCTGTTATTGACAGCAAGCAGAGATCTTGAGAAGAAGGAATATCAGCACAGTGTCTATTAGAAAGTTATATTGACATAAACAATAAGCGTTTTCCCCATTACAGGGCGGATTAGCGTTGCCCATGTTTTGTCTCGTTGCCCGCCCTTACACTGTGACCTTGCCATCATGTTCAGCTCTGTGACCCTCAGATTGATTTCTTGGTAAATAGGCTTTACCCTGAACATCTCTATCTGTTGTAACCTAGAAGTCCTGGGTACATTGTATTACACAACCTTTCCATTAGGTGATCAGTGAGGAGAGCCAGGTGTCGGGTTCCAGGGCTTATCATGGCTCCGGTGCTGTCATCCGACCGGTGGTGGGAGGGGATTATTGCTGGCAGGTGAGACATCCTGTAGAGCAGTCTCCTGTATAGGAATGCTGAGAGCATTCCTCAGGATGGATAAGATGATCACCTGCCTTCTGTAAACCACGTTCCACGGATGTATGTTTATAATGTGTATTATGACTGCAATATATGTAGATGCAAAATAAGCAACAGAAGTGATGATCTGCAGCAATCTAGCCTCAGGCTACTTTTACAGTACAGTGTACAGTGTTAGCTGCAGATGTGGCGCCATTATATGTATCTTAATGGTGAATACGGCCTCCACTCTGCAGCAAGCACCCTACGTGTCATTTCCACCATTTTCAGGCCTAGGCTTTAACCCTTTTCTCCAGGTAACAGCGAGTGTCCCATCAACAGCAAAATCATCACTGGCCTTGAAAGGCCCCAGATACATGTGAGATGACCTGCTGCCCTTGGAAGGAATAGGTGACCACTGGTGAGGAGAGTTTAAAAATGTATTTTTTATTTTTTTTTCAAACTCTCCGGTAAATAAAAACCTCCTGGTAAAAGCATTAATAAATAGTGCTTTAAAGGGACACTGTCAGCAGGTTAGAAGGATCTGCCCCTATAGGGCACAGGGGGGAAGCTAAGTTTCTTACCTTGATCCTCTGCAGTGTTTTTGTGTACTTTGTAGTTTATCTCTCTGCTAATGAGGAAAATTGGCGCACTGGGGGCGGGGACTACTTTTCTCAGTGCATCAATCTATCCCAACCAGAACAGCAGTCCCGCCCCCAGTCCGCCAATTCTTCTTATTAGCAGAGAGAGAAACTACAAAGTACACAAAAACGCTGCAGAGGATCAAGGTAAGAAACTTACTTTCACCCTCAGTGCCCTATAGGGGCAGATGCTTCTAACCTGCTGATAGTTCCCCTATAAGAGAAACATCCAAAATGCTTCATGATGAAAAATGTATTTTTCTCTCTTTTATCTCCACCCCTAATAGATGTCTTAACTCTGTGCCATAATAGCGCAGTGAGTCCACCTACCCTCCACACATATTAAAGGGTATATCCAGAATTAGTTTAAACACAGCTGCTTTTCTTTCCCAAAAGAGCACCATCCCTATCCACATGTTTTATAAAATATTACAGTTCTGCTCCATTCATGGAACCGAGTAGCACTCTGCACAAATGAAGATGCCATGAGAATGTAATCTGCATGACACACAGTCTTATGGTGTGTTTGTAGCCATGGAGACCCTAACTTCTGAATTAAGGGTGAGTTCACACTGAGGAATTCTCGCTGATAAATTCCGCAGGCTGTATGCGCTCACGGGACGCACGCCGAATTGACTAATTTTTTCGGCGGAATGCGGAATCCACCCGTGCATAAAATGGTGTCTATGGAGCCAGCGGAAAGGCGTGCGGCCGTGAGCGCGTACAGCCTGCGGAATTTATCAGCGAGAATTCCTCAGTGTGAACTCACCCTTAATTCAGAAGTTAGGGTCTCCATGGCTACAAACACGCCATAAGACTGTATGTCATGCGTATTACATTCTCATGGCGTCTTCATTTGTATAGAGTGCTGATCCAGCAGCGGCCGCCACGTCAGGCACACTTTAATGCTATAATGAAAAAAAGAACAAAAAAGGCACAGGTGCCTAGTGCGTTATCCAAGGTACAGAGAAAGGTACAGGCGAGGTAAATGCTCACCTTGTAGCCACTTGGGCTTGATGCATATCACCCTAAACGGGTACAATGGTGCAATAATCCACACTCCGGGACTGGAAAAGGGGGACTGCAAGCTGGTGATACCTTATTGGCGGATGCTCCTGGATGGGTAGCCCGCAAATAATGGAGGAGGATAAAAAAGGAAAAAAAGAAAAGGTATGTGCACTGGGACAGCGCTGGTCAGTGCACATACCTTTTCTTTTTTTCCTTTTTTATCCTCCTTCAGGCACACTTTAAAGGGGTTATCCAGTGCTACAAAAACATGGCCACTTTCTTCCAGAGACAGCCCAAATCTTGTCTCCAGCTTGGGCGGGGTTTTGCTGCTCAGTTCCGTTGAAGTGAATGGAGCCTAATTGCAAACCGCTCCTGAACTGGAGATAAGAGTCGTATTTCCTCTGAAAGAAAGTGGCCATGTTTTTGTAGCGCTGGATTAACCCCTTTAATCCTAGTGAGTTGTCAGACACAAAGCGATGTGTCAGTAGCTGCCTGAAGGGTGTAGTCACTAGGTCTCCCTGCTCTAAAATTGTGGCTGAGGGTATATCAATAACCATGAATATGCTTTTTTATAAGAGAATTCATGAGATTATTTCTTTAGCCGGTCATAGCTTGTAAACATGGTCACACTGAGGGATTCACTAAAGTCATGAGCGGGTGGCAGGGCAGGCTGGCGTCCATCCACATAACTGAGGGCGTCAGCAGATCCTGATGAAAACAGCCTGATCCTCCTACCAGAGCCTAGTGTGTATTTAGGAGGGGTGGGTGGCTTAATGTTACCTCTAATGTGCCTCCTGCATTATAATCCTGGTCACCAGAGTGTTGTCAGTATAATGCTTATTGTCACACTGTCCCATGTGAACATACGCTTAACCCATAGGTTGTCAGGCCAAGATACATTGTGGTGGGGCGCTGGTGAAATCAGGAGGGGGGGGGGGTCTTCAGTATCTTAGTAGTGCAGCCTCAGAATTCAGGCCTGTACTTTCACTTGATTCCCTGTCACAGTATTATTTCTTTGAAGAGACTTCCCTAGACTCCCAGGACCAGTACTGTAGGTTTCGGCCTGTGTAGCTGGATGGGGGCTTTAGTACTGCAAAGCTTCCCTGCAGTGGATTTCTCTTGTCTGGGATTGAGATAATAGTCTACAAAGTTTTGCTTGCAAAAATTAACATATCTTTTTATTATTATTATTTACTTGGTGGGATTCAGATGTGCACACAGTGCTTGTTACCGCTTTCTGTATCATTGAAGAGAAAATCAATGAGA
This sequence comes from Dendropsophus ebraccatus, assembly GCF_027789765.1. NCBI lineage: Eukaryota > Metazoa > Chordata > Amphibia > Anura > Hylidae > Dendropsophus > Dendropsophus ebraccatus. The sequence continues at coordinate 43,540,017 of NC_091467.1, forward strand.
TTTCCTGTTTTGTTGCAGTTATGACATGGTACATTATGGACATTCGAACCAGCTGCGGCAGGCACGGGCTATGGGGGATTACCTGATAGTTGGAGTGCACACAGATGGTAAGTAATGTGACAACTGTATTATATGTGCATGGGATGAGTAGTAGCTGACAGCTGTGTTATATGTGCAGGGGGTGACTAGTGGCTGATGGCTGTATAATATGTCCCGGGGTGACTAGTGACTGACAGCTGTGTTATATGTGCAGGGGGAACTAGTGACTGACAGCTGTGTTATGTACAGGGGTGACTGGTGTATTATATGTGCAGGCGTGACTAGTGACTGACAGCTGTATTATATGTGCAGCGGGAACTAGTGACTGACAGCTGTGTTATATGTGCAGGGGTGACTGGTGTATTATATGTGCAGGGGGTGACTAGTGACTGACAGCTGTGTTATATGTGCAGGGGGGACTAGTGATCAACAGCTGTGTTATATGTGCAGGGAGGACTAGTGACTGACAGCTGTATTATATGTGCAGGGGGGACTAGTGACTGACAGCTGTATTATATGTGCAGGGGGGACTAGTGATCGACAGCTGTGTTATATGTGCAGGGGGAACTAGTGACTGACAGCTGTGTTATGTACAGGGGTGACTGGTGTATTATATGTGCAGGCGTGACTAGTGACTGACAGCTGTATTATATGTGCAGCGGGAACTAGTGACTGACAGCTGTGTTATGTGCAGCGGGAACTGGTGACTGACAGCTGTGTTATATGTGCAGGGGGGACTAGTGACTGACAGCTGTATTATATGTGCAGGGGGGACTAGTGACTGACAGCTGTATTATATGTGCAGGGGGAACTAGTGACTGGTGTATTATAGGTGCAGGGGGGACTAGTGACTGACAGCTGTGTTATATGTGCAGGGGAAACTAGTGACCGACAGCTGTGTTATATGAGCAGGGAAAACTAGTGACCGACAGCTGTATTATATGTGCAGGGGGGACTAGTGACTGGTGTATTATAGGTGCAGGGGGGACTAGTGACTGACAGCTGTTTTATATGAGCAGGGAAAACTAGTGACCGACAGCTGTGTTATATGTGCAGGGAGGACTAGTGACTGACAGCTGTATTATATGTGCAGGGGGGACTAGTGACTGACAGCTGTATTATATGTGCAGGGGGGACTAGTGACTGACAGCTGTATTATATGTGCAGGGGGGACTAGTGACTGACAGCTGTGTTATATGTGCAGGGGTGACTGGTGTATTATATGTGCAGGGGGTGACTAGTGACTGACAGCTGTGTTATATGTGCAGGGGGGACTAGTGATCAACAGCTGTGTTATATGTGCAGGGAGGACTAGTGACTGACAGCTGTATTATATGTGCAGGGGGGACTAGTGACTGACAGCTGTATTATATGTGCAGGGGGGACTAGTGATCGACAGCTGTGTTATATGTGCAGGGGTGACTGGTGTATTATATGTGCAGGGAGGACTAGTGACTGACAGCTGTGTTTATATGTGCAGGGGTGACTGGTGTATTATATGTGCAGGGGGGACTAGTGATCGACAGCTGTGTTATATGTGCAGGGGTGACTGGTGTATTATATGTGCAGGGGGTGACTAGTGACTGTTAAGTATGCGTATTTCTCTCTCCTGGACAAGTACTTTATCTGGAGAAGGGGACTATTCCCCAAAACACATTAATCTGGGCAAAATAAATTCTGAGAGAGATGTTGGAAACCAATGTCCTATTTTCAGAGCGCTGTTTCCAGGTCTTTCCTTTTTTTTTCTTTTTTTTTTATTTCATAACTTTATTTTTCACACCAATAAATAGTAAAAACATTTAACAACCATATTATAACTAATTTTCCCTTATACAAACTTATATATAAACCCTCTGACATCAATGGCAGCCCTGCATATATTATCCAACACATTGCTTTCTCATACAAAAGACTAACTTTACATTTGGTGCGGTGACCCCTCCGTCCCTCAAGGGCACCTCTTATACCTTTTGGTATACCACTAAGCCTCCTTCCAATTCCCTTCTGATGATCCCCTATTATTCTTCCTATCCTAAGACTGGTGATCTGGATCCCCCTTCCGGCACTAGGTGCAGCTGACCTAAGTTATAAAATTTGAACAATTCATATTTGTCACATAAAATATAAAGCCGAACTACAGGGACATTTTTACAACATTTAATTAGTAAAGGCTAAGGAGACCGTACTCGGGAAAGTAATAAACTAGCCTTCCTATTCCGGCACTTTCGTTTACACATATAGAGTCTCAACCTCCTACCAGCATCCCTTCCCACCAGCCTCTCCCTCCCTACTATTCCCCTTTTTTCTGACATTAATCTTAATCATGCACCTGAAGGAACGGAAAGGCCCCCCCCCCCCCCGTTACAATACACAAGTAAACTTCAATACAATTTCGGCCTCCAATAATTTCCCAGACCTCTAGGACAGTAATTTTTATTTATCCTCCTGCCATTGATAACTCTATTTGAACAGGTTTTTCCTTTCTATTCATGTGTATACTGACACCATTGCTGGTGTTTTGGCTCTGATTCCACAAGCCCAGAAGATGAGCCATGTTCTATATTCTCCTATAGGACCACCTGATTGTATATTGTTCTACCCTATTTTGTGAGATATGTACAAGATGTCTACGTTTCAGTTTCTTAGTCATATCCAGGTTTATTGCTTCTTCAGGCCGTGTTCACTGCTTTTATTATACCGATGAGTTGGATTTACCTTGCTGAGTCTGGAAGGTGTCACAGCTCCTCTAAAGCCTCAATGCAGAAAGTTATCTCCCTATATTTGCTTCCCCCAAGTGATGGCTTGTATGACTGTAACACCTACAGGTTAGCGGTTCTGATATTAAATGTCGCTGCCTGCGCGGAAGAATATCCAGGGTAGTGATAGATGTCCTGGTGTCACAGTCACCATATCTAAATTGTAGATATCACTCACCCTTCAGCTACTTAAACTACTTTTTGATCATTCTGCTCACTGTAATGGGGATGACCAGAGGGTTTTCAGATTACAAATCCGTCTATAAGATATCACAGTGCTCTGTGTTTGGGTTATGCTCCTTTGCATAGATTACCAGAAATTCTTTATCGTGTTACAAGTTGCTCCCTCTGGCCAGTTCTCTTATCAGAAGTCGTGTGTAGTGAAGTGAATTTGCCTGTTAACCGTAGCTCTGTAATGGCGAGGACATAACACTTTTATAATGCTTTTTATATTTAGAGGAGATTTCCCGTCACAAGGGCCCACCAGTCTTCACACAGGAAGAACGCTACAAGATGGTGCAAGCCATTAAGTGGGTGGATGAGATTGTTCCCGGAGCTCCCTACGTTACCACCTTGGAGACCCTCGACAAGTATAACTGTGACTTCTGTGTCCATGGAAGTGAGTATTTTGTATTGTATTTTGCCTGCTATATCAGAGGTGGGAGGCTTTTATTCAGCCAGACCACCCCTGGAAATAATATGACACTAAGTAGTTTCCTATGCTAAATTCTAATATGAGAAGTGTTTGGTTTTCAAAGATGTATTTATGTATGCTTTTTCAGCACCGAAATATAAGCCGTTTTGTTAATGTGTAAATGAGGCTTGAAAGCCCAGAGGGCGTTCCCCAGAACGGCAAGAAATTAGTCCACATACTTTTATTCAATACCTCTCTATAAACCTGAATCTGCATTTGGCTGAAAGCCGCTAGATGAAAATGACATGGACTGAGCTTTTGCCATGCTGGGGAAGACCCGCTGAGCTTTTGAGCCTTGTTTACCACCACTAATACCGCTCAACCCAAACTAAGGACAGGAGAGGTGTTCTTTCCTGAAGAAAGTGGCCATGTTTTTCTAACCGTGGATAACCTCTACTAATGGGTTATTAGTTGCAGACAAAGGGTGCTATATACACAGTAATATTTGGAGCTCTCTGCTTTTACAGACTCTTATATTATTCATGATCTGCACTTTCCTGATATACTCCAATTATCCAGGGTATGTCCAGCTAAATCACTGCAACTGAAGGAAAAATGGGTTTCATGGCGTTGCCCCTTTCAATAAACTACAGGCCTCAGGCTGTTAGTCTTGAGGAGTTCCCTTCACATTATCCCAGCTGTTTTTTTTTTTTTTTTGCAGGAGCTGAAGATTTTTCAGACATCAAATAAATAGAAAAATATACAATGTATTTTGGTGCAAAAACCGCCCCACCCCTGTCCTGCTGTGTGGTATTTCAATTCAGGTCAATTTGATTCAATGAAACTGAGCTGCACTGGTTCTGGAAGAAAGCAGCCATGATATTTAATTCCTGGGTAACCCCTCAAATATATGACTCTGTACAACACTATATCAGAGCCTTCCTGTAACATGTCTTTCACAGCTACCGTGTAGACTCGCATATTACTTAATCCATTGGGTCTTAAAAAATAACATGTAAAGTGTCGTTTTTTGCAAAAATCACTGTGTTAAAGCATCTCTCCATCCACTCTGCAGATGACATCACCCTGACAGTGGACGGTAAGGATACGTATGAAGAGGTGAAAAATGCTGAAAGATACAGGTCAGTACGGAGGTCAGGGCTTGGCATTGCTGTGGACTGTGATACATGTATTACATTGGGACTTTGTTTGCCTTTCAGGGAATGTCAGCGTACACAGGGGGTGTCCACGACTGATCTGGTGGGACGTATGCTGCTCATGACCAAGGCCCATCACAGTGTGGCGTGCAATGTAAGGCAGTGAGGGATAGAATGGGTGGGAGCTTTCCTATGCTTCTCTGCCCAATGTTTACAGGCTGTCTTTTCTTTCAGGAGGCTACTCAAGATTACAAGCGACACCAAGACAACTTTGGTAAGGTGGGTAATGCTCTACCCTGTTTCCCCAAAAATAACATGTCCTCTAAAAATAGGGCATAGTGGAGGATTTACCGGATAGCTGAAAATAAGGCATCCCCCAAACGTCTGACCCCCGCCGCCACCCTCTGCTGGTTATGCTGGTTTGTGATGACAACTACTGTACAGTATATAATGTTCTTTTTTTTTTCCTCTTTTTGCGAATTCTTCATGGAAAATAAGACATAAATTTATATAAGACACAGTCTTATTTTCGGGGAAACACTGTATCTAATCTATTCAGATATGGTATGAAGCCTCTTTTCTTACCAGGTGAGTCCATGCCCTCAATTTCAGTTAGGTGGCTTCTCTAAGACGAAAATTTGTTAGAAAGTCATAAATCCCATGTTGATTCCTTGGCCCCACTTCATCCAATTGAAGTGATGGCTTATCGCTAGGATATGCTGTAACTAGAGGGAGTCTGTCAGTGGGAAGCCCCCTGGATGTGAGAATGAAGGTGATGCAGTGTCCCACTCTGGTGTATCTCCTGTACAGGAGCCCCCTTGACCACCTGGCTGTGCAAGTCCCTCCAGTGCCCTGTGTCCCTCAGTGTCCCCCTGCCATCATCCTCTCCAGCAGCCACAGCCCGTACAGATCTGGGAGTCAGGTCGTGACATCACCATATTATCCAGGAAGTGAAGCCTTGATGCAGTAGTAAGTGCAGGGAAAAAAGCATTTTATGTTCATTTCCTGTAATAAGTGTATATTGGGAATTTTTATAACTTTTGGGGGGCCTAACTTAAGTGTCCCTGTCACCTCAAAAAACTTGTGTCAAAAGCTTTGACAGGTTAGGGTCTGGGTGTTCAGACTGCGCCCAGGAGAATGGCTAGGCTGCAATGTCTGTCTCACTGCTGAGACAGACTCCATATACTTTATAACACAGACCATCTCCTGCAGCAAGGCGGGGAGTGAAGCAATTAACTGATCACTTCTCTTGACTCTTTCTAAGGAATGCCCAGACCTCAAAAAAGGTCTTATAACTTATACTTTAATGGAACTGAGTTGCACATACAAACGGAAGACGAGTGGTGCTGTTTCTGTAAAAAAAAGAAAGCTATGTTCTTGGGACTGTTGGCTTCGAACTGACGTCTAGAATAAGTTGTGTCTGTGGATAAATGCCTGGCTTTGGGATTTCCCTTCTCATTTCTTTAGACTTAATTTAAAGGGCCTCCTACTTACAGGAGCCACCCCTTTGCTTGGTTCTCATTCCCTGGAGGGATATCTGGCCATTCCTGCGTTTTGAGACTCATTTATGAGGCTCCACAGACTTGTTTCCATATTTGTATTTCCTAGGGGGCAATATACCTAGGTTTTCTTCAGTGTCTTCTTTAGCTGGTCTCCCTGATATCAGTGATAGTTTTAGCTTTTATGTATGGCCAGCTTCAAAGGAATACTTGGGAGAAAGTGTATGCCTTGTGCAGGTGCCAAGGGGGTGGGGCTTGCCAACAAGATTCTCTCTTTGGTTTCATTTAAATTGCTGTGCCACCCACCAGATTAGGAGTAATCGGATTCCTCGGATTATTCTAGTGAATTTGGCATTGACTGTAAGGTCTATAAACCCCTTTAGGAAATCCTCTATCTGTAGACTATTATATCCATGTTGGTGCAGAAGGAGAATCTAGTTGACACCAGAGCCTGTTGCTATAGCGACAGGTGGAGGCAGCACAGCACAGCGGCAGCAAAAATAGGCCGGGCTAAGGTTACTAATACTATGTAGTACATGTGTCTTATTATTCCATGAAGGCAGGAAAATAGGCTTTGGTTGTAGGGTGGAGGGCTACTCGTATTTCACATAGTAGGGCTACATTACGAGTCAAAAGCCTTGGAGTGTGTTAGTGTGGATTCACACATGGTGTAACTTTACGTCAATGTCCCACACGCTGCTTACAAGAGCCAGTTATTGCCGATATAGGGACAGCGATCACTCGTTGGCTGAATGCTCATTTCCTACATGCTTAAGTCATCGGCTGTCAACTACTTGTCTCCCTATTTAATGGGGACGTGCAGGCGATGGCTAATTTAGTGATCTTTGGTGTAACCCTGGCAGCACAATTACCCAGGCATGTAATAGGCTTGGTAAACGAGCACCAATCAATGAATTTGGCACTTGGCTGGGGCCGACTAAAGGTGCGTTTACACGTAACGATTATCGTGCGAATTTGCGCGATAACGATCGAATTCGAACGATAATCGTACATGTAAACGCAGCGAACGATCAAACGACGAACGAGAAATCGTTCATTTTGATCTTTCAACATGTCATCGTCGTTAATAGTCGTTCGCAAAAAATTCGCAGATCGTTCCGTGTTAACAGTCATTCGCCGATTTAACCAATGTGTGAGATAGGCTTAAGCGATCGCAAAACGATTTTCCGTACGATATATCGTACCGTCTAAACGCTGATCGTTATGGAAAAAAAAATTGTTACTCCGATATCGTTAATCGTACGATTGGGCCAATTATCGTTTCGTGTAAACGCACCTTTATGCAGCCTGATGGCCCTATTACACTTACTGATGAGAAGAAAGCAAGCGCTGACCTGTCAGATCAGGGTTCATTTCCTCGTCGTTCCCCACTTGCTGTCTTTGCCATTACACACACAGACATCGAGCGAGGAATAGCCAGGGGGCTGCCCAGACAATCTGTAGATCATCCAGGTGACCCATAGGAGAAAGTGATGCGTTTTTAACTGCATTTAGTGACATGCTTTAAAGCAGGCCTTATGGACAACAATAGACAGTCTGTCCCCTTGAGCTGAACGTGAAACATCACTAAGCGTACTCTGTGACCTTTGAAGAGGTCATTCCACCTCCATCTATCTGTTGCTGCAATGCTGTACAGATCGCTTTACAGCAGCCTCCTCTTATCACCACAGACACAAGAGGAAGTCTCAGCTTAATTTTAGCCCCAGTGGTGAGAATGAAGGATTATTTATAATAAAGATAGATATGTTACATTAGAAAAAAATTTCACTTTAACATAAACATCATTTATACAATAAGTCATTTTCTGATGACACATTCCCTTTTAAAGGTAAGGTTACACATTGCAGATACACTGCAGATTTTCTGCAGCAGAAAATAAGCCAAGCGGGAAGTGTAACATCTTGCTTTATATGGCCCCCTCCAGCCAGAACCACTTCTTCCTTTGGCACATTGGCTGTATCCATATTTTCGTGGCATCCAATTGCTCCAGATGCCAGGAGTTGAATGCAGAGCAGACACTTTTCTGAAGTTCGCTTAACACTACTCCCTAGTTGTTGTTCATATGCTTTTTATTATTTTTTGGTGAAGTCTTGCACACAGCCGAGGATCTCTTGCATTCTAATGTTATGGCCATACACATAAGTTAGCTGTCAGCTTAATGTTTTAAGGGACAATAGCTATCCCTCCTCCCCATAACCCATGGATGCTTGTAAAGGCGAGAAAGACGCTGCCAGATACTTTTTGTCAGCTTATCTCCCTGAGAATCCCAACTGCATAGTCCTTCAACATCAGAAAATCACCATACATTTTAGGACTTGTTCACACAATGTTTGTGTCATCCATAGTATATATGCATTAGCCAGCTACGAAAATGGGATGTCAGTTTATACATTTATGGACAGACATGGGTGCTTTTGACTTTAAAGGCCAATATATTGTCAGCTAGTCTCTACATTTGGGTAATTTCCTGTACCTTTGGTTTTCTTTCACACCACTTACACTTGGTGTCTGACAGCGGTTCCACATCCATCTCCTAGTGTCCACATGTATGAGACATCAGGAGAAATTATTGTTGGCCCAATGTATGTTCGCCCATCTGCTGTTTTAAATTTGCTTTGACCTATTATCGCTAGCTTTAAACAAAGCTCTAATCTCTTGCAGGAAGGTGTCTTGCTGGGGACCATATTCAGTCCACTTGTTACCTTTATTTTCAATGCTTGTATCTTGCAGGATGCCAGGGGTCGCAGCCCTTGGACAGGAGTTTCCCAGTTCCTTCAGACATCACAAAAGATCATGCAGTTTGCCTCTGGGAAGGAGCCGCAACCTGGAGACTGCATTATATATGTTGCTGGAGCATTTGATCTCTTCCGTATCCTTCTATTTCCCACATACTGGATGCTTCGTATTCTGCTTTTTCTAGAACCATATTCCGTATCTGTTTTTCCCATCTTCTGAAAAACTACAACTTCTAGACATGATGGAAGTTTGTGGTTTGCAACAGCTGGGGAACACTTGTATATCTTATTTACTTCTTGTTGTACAGTATTACACATATGACTTTTTGATTTTGTTTCTGCATTTGCCTCACTACTATTTGCATTATCCATGTAAATTGGGTTGTCCAGTTTGGATGTCTTGTGTTCATACAAGGGACCCCATAACAAGCTATCACCCTAAAAGGAAGATAACTGATGCCTTTATACCTTTACACTCTGTTGGATGTATTTCTAGAAAAGAGAATGAAAGATCTCCCATGTGCATATGGCCTTAGGGTAGTGATTCCCTGTTAGGGTATGTTCACACTGAGTAAATCAGGCGAAATCCCGCCTGCCTCAATGTGCCATAGCCTGTCTATGGGAGAGTCTCTTTTTTGAGCGGAGAGCAGCGGAGGAGCGTGCACTTTCCCATAGAGAAGCAGTGTTACACGGAGACAGGCGGGATTCCACGGCATAAAGCTCTGCTGCAGAATTTCGCCTGATGTACTCAGTGTGAACATACCTTTACACAGTGTAACCACCCTATTTGGATGTGGTGATAAATGATGACTGCATCTAAACAAGTTTGTAGCAATCCTTCTACTTAGTGCAAGGCCAACTAATTCAGTGGACTTAGAAAACATAAACAGTCGTGCATGTGTAGGGAAGACTGTATGACAAGTATCAGCTTCTTACTAGCCTGAGGGTTGGCGAGTTCAGTCATATGAATATCCATCCTGCACGATCACCTTTTAGCTACTTAACTGGATGTGCACAGGGGGCTTTTATAGTGTGTAGTTCCCCTTCTGATGTTTAGTAAACCACCTATATAGGGAATTGTTTCTTTTCAGCCATTGTGAAACCACACGTCCCACCATGCCCTCTGAGTCCGCTAGAAAATGCTTATTGGCCTTAGTTTGTGTTGTAGGCAGCTGAGGAGGCAAGGGTTGTAGCGTGTCTTATTGACGGATCATTTCTCTACACTCTTTTAATCTGTCTACATCCACCCTATATATTGCTTTGAATCCTTCATGGTTACCTGCAGATATTGGTCACATAGATTTCCTGGAGAAGGTTCACAGCCTAGCTGGAAAGCCGTACGTTATTGTGGGACTGCATTTTGACCAGGTGAATCAGATGACACATTATGTTCCCATTACTATTAGAAGGTGTTCTCTCATTGTGACTGGTACAGCACGTGGGCATGGTTGCAGCCACATAAAGTAGCCACAGTGTGGGAAAACACTAAGGTTTTGTGTTCCTTCATACTGTTTGTCCTTGCAGGAAGTCAATCATTACAAGAGGAAGAATTACCCGATAATGAACATCCATGAGAGGACTCTCAGTGTTTTGGCCTGCAGGGTAAGAATAGAGGAAAACCTAGGTCTTGGTTTGCCTTATACAAATAGAGAATCTTTGTAAGGGTATAAACCCACACACCGTGTACGCAGCGTATTTACTGCTGCGATACGCAGCAAATACGCAGCAAACATGCAGCAGATTAGATCTAAATAACTGAACACAGCATCAAATCTGTACCAACAAATCTGCTGCGTATTTGTTGCGTATCTGCTGTGTATACAGTGTGTGGGTTTGTACCCTAATACAACTTTGTTAAAGAAAATGTGTTGGTGATACTGAGCCTACCCTAATGTCTATTCTTATGCATGTTAGCATTGGAATAGACATTACACTTTTTTTGTACTTATAGTTACATTTTTCACCACTTTCTTCATTCCTTCCCATGCAGTATGTCTCAGAAGTTGTTATTGGTGCCCCGTATTCAGTCACTTCTGATCTTTTGGATCACTTCAAGGTAAGCTGTAGTCAGTATGTTCTACTGTGAAATCTTGGGATTCTCCTGGCATTTATAGGGATTTACCAGTTACCTAAATGTACCTGTTACCTAAACATTGTACGGACAAAGTCTTTCCCTTCATGACTATATTGTCTCATAAGTAGGTGACAATAATTTATTCCTCATTTCAGGTTGACCTTGTTTGTCATGGCAAGACAGAAGTTCTACCGGACAAAGATGGATCTGACCCCTATGCAGTGAGTATCTGTGGGCAACAGCTAAGTTATGGCGCAGTTCACATTGTTTTGTTTAATAACCACACACCTTATCCTTTCTGCTACTTTGCCCCCCTCTCCTTTCACTTCTGTTATATTTGTAGCCCAGAGGCTCGTGCAGTAATTTAGATTTCATGTCTTTTTTATAAGCCATCACTTCATTTTCTGCTCCCCCCAGGCTTTCTTCTCATTGTATAATTACTGTCACTGCTCAGGCAATTCTCTCCATACTGCTGTCATTTATATGCATCATATTGCAGGAGCCAAAACGCAGAGGCATATTCCAGACAGTAAACAGTGGGAACAACCTCACGACGGATGATATAGTGCAGAGGATTATCAAAAACAGGTTAGTATGGAGTGTACTGTGTAGCATTATACATATTATCCTGTAAATTAATCAATACCTACCCATCTGATAAGGCTCGGGCCAACAGGGTAGAACTTTGTAATAGATCTTCACATTGTAGAAAATGTATTAGGAAAGACTTAAAGGAGGACTCTGGGAAATTTAAACATCCAGGGCCTGCAGGGGGAACATAAAGAATCTATACTTACCTGCCCCTGTGTCACCAGCTCACTGACAGGCTCCTGCAATGTCACATCCTGGATGAGAAATGCCCGCTCAGCCAGTCAGTGACTCGGATGGGACACCGCTGCAGTCACTCACTGGCTGAGCGCGTACTTCCCACCAGGACGTGGCATTGCAGGAAACCAAGAGACACTGAAGACCGGTGGCAGTCAGTAAGCTGGTGATTCTGTGCTGCGGAGGCACAGGGATGGGTAAGTATAGATTCTTTTTTATGTCCCTCCCCACCCCCTGCCGGACCTGTATTTTTAGATTTGGCTTGAGTTCTCCATAAGGGTCTAAATCAATCTGGAGGAAAGGGTGTGAATTATCAAAACCTTTACATTTGTTAAAAGGCTAAGTAGGGTTCAGGAGGGAAGTGTTTTTAATATGAAACTGAACACAAAACAAGGGGGCACAATGTGAGGTTAGTTGGTGGAAAGATCCGAAGCAACTTGATGATGAAATATTACTTTACTGAAAGAGTAGTAGATATCTAGAACAAACTTTCAGCAGATGTGGTTGGTAAATAACTGAATATAAACCTGCCTGGGATAAACACATATCTATCCTAAGATGATAGTAAAGGAAATAATATAAGGGCAGACTAGTTGGACCAGGTGGTCTTTTTATTTCCTGACAAACTTCTGTTACTGTAACCAGGTATAGTCCTCCCTAGCAATAAACCAAAGATTTGTGAGTCAGTCTGTCAGTATCTAAGAAGACATTGGCTTTATGATCAAGACCCTTTAAGAGGACATTTCCTGCAAGTACCTGGCCCAGATAAAAATGTCAAGCATCATCTTAATAGGCAATAATGCTTAATGGTGCCGCACACATGCTTTTAATAAACCCGTTTATACATCGCCCTATAGGTTGGAGTATGAAGCTCGAAATCAGAAGAAGGAAGCAAAGGAGTTGGCAGTTCTGGAAGCACAGCAGAAGCGAGAACGAATTGTAGAGGGACAAGAACACTGAACCTCTGCTCTCTATTCAAACTACAATCCTCCCCTCAATTCTGTATCAATACTACAATCTCTGCTCATCCATCATATCCCGAATCCTCTAATCTACATTGTACCAGTAATGGCCAGTAGATGGCATGTTTGCCGTAACCATTGTAGTGTGGGACATTACAATCTGTCAGGTCTTCAGCTAAACAGAATATACTGCTGCTGGCACTGTCACTTTTAACTACATTGATAACCTAAAACTAAATTTCCCTAAGTAATTTATTATTAAATCCGTCAAAAACTTTCCTTATCAGAGACCAGCTTTCTTTTTAACTTTTAAGAAGTAGTCTCCTTATCTTTTTATTAGCATGTAGGGCCACTGGCATGTCAGGGGGCGGTCACTGAAAGTCAGCTTAGATAAGTGATGCGTGTCAGGGTATGGCTCTGCCCATATGTATATACTTCTGCAGTGTCAAAATCTGCAAACAAATGAAAGAAGGTCTATTTTGTAGTCCTAGAATGGTTATGGTCATTATACTGTACCACCACTCCTATGATTTCTATTGAGGAAGAGGGGTGGCACCACAACGGTAGGGTCAACGTGTTGTGTGTCCCTAAAACTGACAAACCAATCATAGACATATATAATTTCTTACTGATCAATAATGGTCTATGATCAGAGACAGATTTATTATGTCTTTCTGGGTGACGTATCCGTTGTATATAGCTGATGGTTTAAATGAAGGAGGAGAAGCCTCACGACCAGCTGCCCTTTCAATACTCCCTGTTAAAATGTATTTTAATGTGTTAAAATTGATTTATTCTTTTAAATAGTTGTTTTTAAAGCCACCTGTTAACATCCTACATTGTACTGAGGCTCCACCATTCCTGTCTATGAATCGTTCTACGTTTTTCCTAAAACATTGTTTGGCAACATTAGCCATCCAGCTGCTGTAACACTACAAGTCACAGCATGCAGGGACCTGTAGTAGTTGCACACCTGGATAACATACATAGTACTTTGCTCTATAGTGTTTAATATTCTCACTATTTATTCTGTCTCTTGCTATATCTGGCCCATACCATGTGGAGATTTACAGCCTATACACTGTAATAACATACCCAAAGATCTCTATAATAAACCTGTATCCCATATCTGTACAGTCTCCTCCCATATAGCACAGGTTCTATATGAGTAGCCCTAAAGCATTGATCAACCCCCACAGTCTGTCTGCAGTGCACTTATTCGCAGGGTGAGGCAATGTTCAGAGATGTATCGGTCTTAAATTAAATAATATTAATTGTTACACTTTGTGTATGTCATTTCATTGGGCGATGACGGACCTACGTGAATGTCAAGATTCTGTGGATTTCCTGCTGGTGTAACACTATGGCCTGTTAGCTGTCAGAGCATGCTCAGAGCTGGAGAGCCACAGGTTGCAAACCATGGCGTATATCCTGCAAGTACAATGTTGCTGTCGTGATGCATTGTGGGTATACTAGAGTTGTGTAGAGGCACTGTGTTCTCACGGATTGGAAGTAGTGACCTACAGAATCATATATGTAGCTTTCAGACTGCTGTCACACATGGCAGCCAAAACTAAAGGCCCTATTAAACGAAACGATTATTTGCCATATTTGGCCGATAATCGCCTTGTGTAATAGAAGGCAACGATCAGCCGTCATGAACAATGTCGGCTGATCGTTGCAGTAGTTTGTCTTTCAACATGTTGAAAGACAAATGACTAATACAGCAGCGATCTGCTGTCATCGCACCGTGGAATAGGAGTGCCATCTGCTATGGGCTGCCCTGACGTTCTAGTGATCACCTGCACTGATTCCTTAGTGTGAACGGCCCCATAGGCTGAGATGTCAGTATTGTTCAGTATTGCTTGTCCTTATGGTTGGGCTGACCAAAGCCAAACTGAAAAGACAGCAATCTGGTGCATAGCGAATCATTCTGTACTGCAAGTGAAATGGACGTCACAGACTAATGGTGCGTTTACACAGGCAGATTTATCTGACCAATTTTGGAAGCCAAAGTCAGGAATGGACTTAAAAAGACAGGGAATCTCAGTCTTTCCTTTATGACCTGCACCCTGTTTATAGTCTGTTCCTGGTTTTGGCTTCAAAAATCTGTCAGATAAATCTGTCTGTGTAAACGCACCATAAGGGTCCTATTAGACAAACGATTGCAAACGAGCACTTTTGGGAACGACCTAAAATCATTCACCACAATACATGGACCGATAGTTTTTAGTTACAATCGCAATTCTGATCGCTTGTATACTCTAGTATACAAATGATCATATTTCTCAACGAATGTTTACATACACTGAAAGATTTACCAACAATTACCAATGATTTCATGGTAAAAAAAAGAGAGGCTTGATCAGCTCACCTCTCATCTGTGGGCGATTTGTCCTTAAAGGGGTAGTCCACCAAAAAAAAATTTCTTTCAAATCAACTGGTGCCATAAAGTGCCAGAGATTTGTAATTCACTTCTATTAAAAAATCTTAAGTCTTCCAGTACTTATTAGCTGCTGTGTGTCCAGCAGGAAGTGGTGTTTTCTTTCCTGTCTGACCCAGTGCTCTCTGTTGCCTCCTCTGTCCATGTCAGGAACTGTCCAAAGCAGGAGCAAATCCCCATAGAAAACCTCTCCTGCTCTCCAGACTGGAAATAATACAACTTCCTGTTGGGCATACAGCAGCTGATAAGTACTGAAAGGCTTGAGATTTTTTAATAGAAGTAAATTACAAATCTCTGGCACTTCATGGTAGCAGTTGATATGAAAGAAAAAAATTTTTGGTGGACTACCCCTTTAATTGAAATGGGTAGAGGGGTGGGGCACAGATCCCAACAGTAGCCGGGTGTGGGTTCACAGTAGAAGCAGAAGGATTAGGTTTATGATCCAGCACTCCCGGACGTGTAGAAGAATTCTATGTTAAAACATAACTTTTAATTCATTTGTAAGGTCATAAAACCAACGTGTTTCGTGCAAAGGCGCCTAATCACGATTAAGCGTGTTGGTTTTATTTAACAAATGAAATAAAAGTTACAATTTAACATAGAATTCTTTTACACATCTGGGAGTGCTGGATCATAAACCTAATCCTTGTTCTTCTACAATGATTTCACAGTCCGCTCAAAAGATGTGATTAATGACACACAGACAAATTTTTAGCCGCTTGACCAATGCCTGCTTATACACAGATGGATTATCACTTAAATTCGAATGATATAACAAATTTTTGCACAATAATCATTCCGTGTAATAGGGCCCTAAGGCCTCATCCACACACCAGTTTTTCTCTTGGATCAGTAATGTCCTGGAGAATGAATCAGATCTGCAAAAACTGTTAGGAGGGTAGAAAAATATAAAGTGCTGCGGAATCTGCGGATACATTCTATTATTATCAACAATAAATGGCCACAGGGTGGAGCTTGCTAAGAAATGCTTCAGTGAGAAATGCACCGCACACTGGTGGTGCATCCATGTCTCATCAGTTAAAAATGGACCCATTGACTTCCATTCTGCAAAGATGTACTGTATCAGTGCAGGTCCTTCTTTTTTTGATCACTGATCAGTGATCAAAAACTTATGTGTGGACGACAAATGGGTCATTTCTTGTCGGTGAATCAGGATCCTGATTCTCTTCTTTAGGATTGATATTTTTAGTCACTTTGTAGACATTGAAGTGGATAGAGAGTAGAGATCTGCCAGTGTGTTGTGTGTGGTTTCTTGGGGTGTATTTGGGGGGCAGTAAACAGCCCTGAACGCTCTTCTGGATTGGGATCTACACCCTGACTTGGCCACTTCAGGACATTTTTGTTTTTGAGCCATCATTTTCCTTTTTCCTGTTCAAGTCTGATGACTTTACAAACTTCTACTTTTCCTGACCGGTACCGTTAGTGCTGGCATTTTCAGCTGTAACTGTTTGTACAGAAGGTGACATCCCTCTAGTTCTAGTCTTTGGTGTCTGAAGGTTCTGCATGAATCAACATTTAACAGAATAGCAATTACCGATCACCAGTCCCTCCCATGTTTTTAATGAGGGCTTGAGGTAGCGGAAGCAATATTAATCCATGGCCCTTCTCTACCGCACTCATTAACAGTGTTCCTGGAAGAGTGGGCAGCTGAGGGGACGGCACACTAGGCCGTGTCTTTACAACCTCATGTCAAGCTCTCTTAAAGGGATTTTTCCAATTTTTATGTTTGATTAACAGGGCCTGTAACTTTCTTATATACTTAGTGTGATAATTCTCCATAATTTGCAATGACATTTGGTTGCTTTCAATAAGTGACAAGAAGACTTTTGGGAAGTGGGATATGCAAAGTATCCCTCTGATATGTCACCTTTTGGCAGTAGCTTTCCCTTCAGGTCAGTGTGATTCCTTTAAGAAGCCTTAAAATACAACCATGGGTTTAATAAGCCAAGCCAGAAACGGGTCGATCATAATATGGGCTGTTAGGGTGGCCACCTAAACCAACCACATTTGATCATGTCACTGGCCTACTAGAAGATCTTCTGGTGGATCCTATGATGATGACAAAGGGCGGGGGGGATTTCACCTCCCACATGTAGGGCAATCTGCTAAAGGGGGGGCTATACAGGGGGCCATCTATCAGGGAAAAAACACGGGGGGGATCTAAACGGGTGGCCATCTACTATAGGAGGACTACACATAGGACCATCTAAATAGATGCCTACACAGTGAGCCATCAACTATAGGCGAGCCTACACAGGGGGCCATTTACTAGAGGAGGTCTACACACTGGGCCATCTTCTAAAGGGGGGCCTACACAGTGGGCCATCTAATTTAGGGGGACTACACAGAGGATGCCATCTACTACATAGGTGATGCACAGAGGGCGCTATATACTAAGTAGTGGAACTACATATGGGTGACGTTACATGAAGAAAAAAGACTTTTATTCCAATGACAGCGAGGACAAAGAGGCAGGACCTAGGCGTGTAATACCTCTCGCCACTGCCAGTAAGCAGGCTTACTGATATGAGTGCGTTTGTCGCTGTAGGGTTCCGCATCTGTGCGCCTGCCTGGAAATCATGGATTCACCAATAGGCAGCCTTAGGGCTTTATCCAACGTTAGCGGCAACCGCTAATCAAATGCCGTACATTCGATCTCTAATAGTGTTTATTGTGTGGGTTTGATGACACGATCGGCCATGGAAGTATTCCAGCATGTCCAATAAAGAAACAATAAGTGTAAGTGACACTGAGACTGAATGGATTGTTATTCGAATAACTAAAGATGTGTGGAACAACCCCCACATGTTTCATCATCAGCTGCTTGCTATAAAGTATGAGTATTGTTACATGAATACTGAGTCACCATA
Source organism: Dendropsophus ebraccatus (assembly GCF_027789765.1). Taxonomy (NCBI): domain Eukaryota; kingdom Metazoa; phylum Chordata; class Amphibia; order Anura; family Hylidae; genus Dendropsophus; species Dendropsophus ebraccatus. The sequence continues at coordinate 43,558,053 of NC_091467.1, forward strand.
GATTTACTGTAAAATGGCGCCGTTTACCTATCATTGTTAATGTCTATGGTTTTTTGGTTTTGTCACTGGTTTGTTACCTTGGCCAAATCCTCTTATTAATAGCTTATTCTCTGTAAGGTTATTAAAAATACATGTACCTCTAGTTCATAGTTTCTCAGGGCTTGTCTTATCCATTGTTAGTCAGCGATGTGACGCCGTTTGGTCATATGTCGAGTCATCGGATCAGAATAACACAGGAAATGCAGGGGTGACACACGAGTAGCATAGCAGGCTAACCCTGACCTGTTATAGTTAATAGTAAATTACCTTGACCTGATCCATGAATGGACATGTAAATTAGTCTAATTGACACAGATAATGGTTCTCCCTCCAGGCTCCTATACTGGACATGACCTTATGGGAAGTAGTGTGACAAATTGTTGCTATGAGTCTAGTGGTATCCTGTGTTACCAGAGAATCCTCCAAAGCCACCAGGGTCAAGAGTGTAATTGCTATCAAAGAAACATTGCCCACTGTGTAGGAATCCTCCTAGGTAATGCAATTGTGTGACAGACCTGCTTCACCTAATGTACCTGGAAGCCCTTTAGTAATCAGACATTTATCACCTCTAACCATACAATAAACAATTCTAGGGTTGAGTAATGGGATGCGACCCTTCTGGGTGTCTTATTTGTTTTTTGGTGACATTTATGGTCCTTTGTTCCTTTATTCTAGTTTCTAATCTCTTAAAGGGATTCTCCATGATAGATAATCCCCACTTTTAATAACAGTACCTTGACAAACAGCTGATCATAAAGTGGTCTGATGCCGGGATTTTCAGCGATTTCCTGTAATCTTCAAGGAAACCTTGCTCAGTCTCGCTGTGGCACCAGCACAGTAAGTCAAGCATAAAGGTGCCGGTACACTTAAGACTGACGTCTAAAGCCCCTATTCCACGGGCCGACTTGAGGAGCGCACTCGATTGCTCCTCGTTCGCCGCTCACTGCTGCCGCTATTTCACGCGGCAGCAGCGAGCAGGTGAGTCCGGGGAGCTGCGGGAGGGCGCTCCTATTCCACGGAGCGACTGCAGCAGATCGTGCTGTATCAGTCGTTTGTTTTTCAACATGTTGAAAAACAAACGACTGCAACGATCAGCCGACATGAACGATGTAGGCTGATCGTTGCCTTCCATGGCACGGGACGATTATCGGCCGAATACGTCCGATAATCGTTCAGTGGAATAGGCCTTTAGTGTATGAAGGCCATCAGTATATTGTGTTTGGGGGTTTTCTGAGTCTCTACCAAGAGATGATGGAATTTCTCTGCTTGACCGCTTAGTTCTGTGTGAGATAAGCTGTCTCCAGAGCTGCAGCACATAAATGTTTGGCCCAGACAAGGACAGGAGGGATAACAGTCGACTAAATGATGGTTCAGCCAAGAGTTGTTGCATGTGCATATGGTGTGTTTACACTGAGAGATTTATCTGACAGATCTTTGAAGCCAAAGCCAGGAACAGATAGAGAACAGGTCGTAAAGGAAAGACTCTGATCTCTCCTCTTCTCAAATCCCTGGCTTTGGCTTCAAAAATCTGTCAGATAAATCTCATGTGTGTCAAAACCGCATCCCTCCAGCTGTTGCAAAACCACAATTCCCACCATGCCTGGACAGCTAAAGCTTTGGATTTGGCTGTCCAGGCATGATGGGAAATATAGTACTGTAACAGCTGGAGGGCCGCGGTTTGGAGACCCATGCTCTACAGACAGATGAGGTTGGTGGAGAGAAGGCTTTGGCATTGAAAATCTTAACAATGCCGACCTTTCTTTCGACCAACATCATCTGCATCGTGGAGAGAGCTGTCTTGTTGCAGCATAACTGAAGCATGAACATTCAGTGCTGCCAAACATTCATGTATATGATGAGGACAAGACAGGACAGTCAGCTGAACAAATGTTGGCCAACAGTTATTGTTGGTGTATGGCAACCTACATAGTCTAATACCAAGGTAGAAATACTCTTTTTGAAATGTAATCTTTTTGGATTAGAGAACCTGAACAGATGACCCAGCTCTAATAGGGGGGGTTCACACTACGGAATCCGCGCGGATAAGTTCCGGCGGTATCTGGCGCTAGTACCCGCTCACTGCCGCACGCGTCTCTGCCTGTGCCATTGACACCATTCTATGGCCAGACAGATTCCGCATTCTGCCTAAAGAATTGACATGTCGCTACTTTCGGCGGAATGTGGAATTGGCCGGCCATAGAATGGTGTCTATGGTGCCGGCAGATATGCGCATCTCCGCGAACGACTTCTCTGTGATAACAAAAAGAATGGTTAGTAGAGATGAGAGAGCTTGCCAAATGTTCAGGGTCAGCCGAACCTGAATGCTCGGCATTTGACTCCCGGTGTGTGGAAAAGCTGGATGCAGCCCTAGGCTATGTTCACACAACATGGGGCTAGATGATCTTTAGCGCCACAGACAGGGCCATATTTGCCACTAGACACCCGTGGTCCGGCACCCACAGGACACATTTTTTGTTAATTTTTTTTTTTTGTTAACCCCCTCTCCGCCGCCCCACTGCTGCTGACGTCCGCGCCTGGGGGTGGTTCGATGGGTCGGCCGGGGTGTAGATTAGCAGCCAGGGTGAGCTGCCGGCACATTGAGCCTGTCACACAGGCCGGAAGCTCACAGTGCAGCCCCGCAGCGCCCGGACTTCTCCTCTGCTCGACACCAGCGCGATGACGTCACTTCATGTGCGCTCCCGAGCAGGGGAGAAGTCCGGGCGCTGCGGGGCTGCACTGTGAGCTTCCGGCCTGTGTGACAGGCTCAATGTGCCAGAAGCTAACCCTGGCCCTGCAATAGGGGGGAACACCTGCCTGCCTCTTCCCCCCGGCTGCTCCCTCTGCCCCTCGACCACTCCCCCTGCTTCTCATCTGCTCCCCCTGCCACCCCTAGCCTCTGCCCTGCCACCCCCAGCATCTCCCCTGCCACCCCCAGCGTCTCCCTTGCCACCCTCTGCCCTGCCACCCCCAGCGTCTCCCCCTGCCACCCCCATCTTCTCCCCCTGCCACCTCCAACTTCTTCCCCTGTCGCCCAGCTTCTCCCCCTCCCCCTGTCACCCCAGCTGCTCCCCTTGTGGCCCCAGCTGCTCCTCTTGTCGCACCAGCTGCTCCCCCTGTCACCCAGCTTCTCCTCCTCCCTGTCACCCCAGCTGCTCCCCTGCCCCTGTTACCCTAGCTCCCCTTCTGCCCCAGTCACCCCAGCTTCTCCCCCTGCCACCCCCAGCTGCCTCCCTTCCCCAGTCACCCCCAGCTGCCCACCTGCAGACTAGTTGTGGTCGGAGAAGTCTTCATGATGACTGCGCCAGATGGAGAAGAAAGCAAAAAGTGAGCCACGGCAATCAGAGAAGGCGTCACCTTTGAGTCATTAGTAACTGCACTGTAATCACTTTTGTGTGCAGAGCCTGTGTACCATTGGGGTCTAAATGGTATTGTTTGCGGTAGTGTACTGACACAGCCCCACGGTCACTACAGTACACTAGCACAAACTTTTAAACTAGGATCCAACTACAACAGTTGCAGGCACTACAACTCCCAGCATATCCTGAGGGCTGAAGACTGTCAGTACAAGCTGGGAGTTGTAGTGCCCGCAGCCGTTGTAGCCGCAGCCGCAGAAAACTGACATATCAGTTTTCTACGGCGCCGCTAGAGATCCCGGCCGGAGTGTATACTATAGGGGACATTTATTAAGTCCGGCGTTTTTTACACCAGACTTATCCCCGCATCTCCGGCGCTACAGAGATTTATGTAGAGGCGGACTGTCTCTACATAATTCCCGTGCGCGTCGGTGCGCACAGCCGAAAACCTACGCCACCTGAAAGGTGGAGTAGGATTTCGACGTATCTTTGAGTTGAAAAAATGATAAATCGCGCGGACTCTGAGTCCGCGCCCCCCGTTCCGCCCCCTCCCCGCCCCCCCTGGCGTACTCCGCGTGAAGTGCCGATATGCGAATATTTTATTCACAAATCGACCATTTGCGAATAAAATCATTCGCATATCGGCACTTTACGCTGAAAATCATCAGTTTGCCGGATGATGCATGTCCCCCTATGTGTAAACACTCCGGCCGTGATTCCCACAGAAGGCAGCACTACGTAAGTCCCGTGGGAATCACGGCCGTTGTAACAACAGCCGTGATTCCCACAGAACTTACGTTGTGTGAACATATCCATAGGCTGCATCTGTTTTCCTGGCAGCCCACAGTTGCTGGAAGACTCCTTTATTTACCGTTTAATAGGAAGCTTTGCAACATCTTTAAAATTCTTATTCTTTTGGTATGAAACAAATGATATAAGAAAGTTGCCGAACATATATTGTCATTGTCAGTATATAGGGATTAAGATGTATTTACATCAAACTAAAGAAAACCTTTAAGCCATATGTGCAAGGTAAAATGAAGAAAATGTCAACAGAATTCTGGGAACTGTCATCCGCCTCTGTCAAGGTGACAGTCTTGTAAATAAATTAATTTACATTTCTCTTAGTTTTTCCAATCAGAAAGTGGAAAATTGCTTCTGATTTAATGCGATGATTAGAGCCGCACATTAGATAGGCCGTGACCCTTGTTATCTGCTGTTAATCACTATGCCAGGGACTAGCACTAATGTCACCCAGACTTCCTGAGATGGGGGGGGGGGGAATACTTTTCTATCATCTCACAGCAAAGTATTCGAGCTCTTCCATTGCGCCTCTGTGCCCATACATTACCGTATGCCCCATTCCCTTACTGAATTGCATGACTGTGATTCTCGCCCCAGGAGGTTGGTTGGCATAGAGTCCCTGGCAGGTGTCTGTTTATGAGGATGTATTCGTCGGTAATAGACAGCAGGGACCGGCATATTACTTATGCATTATTTGGACTGCAGAGCTTATAAGCACAATTAGATTGTGTTGACATAAATCAGATCACGGCGAGCTTTATAAAATGGAATAAAGCCGCACGAGAGGAGGTTATTATTTGTATATAAATTCCAGCAGCTGGATACCCGGGGGGTGGGGGACTACATTACTAACAGAGTAGACCTGTCACATCCACTCTGATGCTGGGACTTAGTAATATTCAATATATCAGTCTATGTTTGAGCTTGGTGCATTGTTTCTTACTGATTATTAATTTAACTAAAAGGGGTAGTTCACAAATAAAAATATATTTCAAATCAACCGGTGCCAGAAAGTGAAAGAGATTTGTAATTTACTTCTATTAAAAAAATAAATCTCAAGTGTTCCAGGATTTATCAGCTGCTGTATGCCCTGCAGGAAGTGGTGTATTCTTTTTTCATCTGGAGAGCAGCAGAGGTTTTCTATGCTACTGATCTGGACAGCTCCTTACATAGGTGGCAGCAGAGAGCATTGTGTCAGACTGGAGAGAATACATCACTTTGTGCAGGACATACAGCAGCTGATAAGTACTGGAAGACCTGAGATTTTTTTTTTATAGAAGTCATTTACAAATCTCTGGCACTTTCTGGCATTAGTTGATTTGAAAGAAATTATATTTTGCTGAACAACTCCTTTAGGGCTTGCGGTTTGGTGGGTTACATACATATGTATATGCCAGTTGCTGGTATTGTCACAGATCATGTTGCATTATAAGTAGGTTTTACATCACAGGGATATGCCTCTGTTCTTGAAATGAATATACATATATATATATATATATATATATATATTTTTTTTAATTTATTTTATTTTATTTTTTTTTTAATCCCCCTGTATTTCACCCTTACACATTGACACACAGACACAGGAAGGCAAGTCATCCATTTATTAAGTTTATTGGTTGAACCATTATGTTCTAATGCAGCCCATACAGAATCAAGTACAAATCTACACAAATGTCTGGCCCCTTATTTAAAGGTCAGGGGTCCGGCAGAATAAGGAAGGGTACATGGCAGTCTCTGGGGTGGGGGGTCAGGGATTGAGACAGTCGGAGCTGTCCAGTGACAGGTAAATCTGAGCTTTGCACTGGAAGGTGCTGGAGGTGTCTGGGAGCAGCTCGCAGCTGTGGAGGTTCGGAGACACGTCTTTTACACACAGCGCCTAGAAAAGAGATAGAATAAAGATAATACAAAGGTCATAAGTAAAGTTGTATCATATATATATATATATATATATAAATTCCATAGTGCACCTGTGGAAATATATAGAAGGCTATATTCACACAGTATTTTTGCTCAGTATTTTGTAACCAAAACCAGGAGTGGTTTGAAAGCACAAAAAAGGCAATGTTCCCGCACTGTTAAAATTTAGTGGATGGCCGCCATTTAATAACAAATAACGGTGGTTGTTTTAAGATAATGGCACTATTAAATTGAGGCTATTAGATTTCAGCAGTGTGTTAACATAGCCTTTCTGTGTTTTCAATCCACTCCTGGTTTAGGTTGCAAAATACTGAGCAAAAATAGTGTGTGAACGTATCCTATAATATGGGAATACCCTTTAAGGCTATGTCATCAATTTCTGATCACGAGGGATCTAACATCTGCAATACCCACCTATTGTGAGAAGGAAGGGCATGTAATGCTGGTGGAGTGCTGGAACCCTTCACTGTTTTTCCCTTAACAGGGTAGTTGTGCAGGGTACTGTAGCTGATCCCCATTCAAGTAAATGGGGCTGGCTACATTTTCTTACTATTCTCAGAACTGGTCCCCACTATAACTTAGCTATAGGACTGAAACAAGGACAGATAGTTTTTTTTTTTTTTTTACATAGAAAAGTAACAGATAAGTAATCGGATGTGACCCCATGAATAACCCTTGACATATTGGGAAATATCAAAGCCTTGAATTGTCTTTGATTGTCTGAATTATTTTCAGACCACAGTGAAGGAAACTTTAAATCTACTAGCTTGAACCCAGTAAGTGAGAAATAGCGAAACCTTCAGCAACCAGATTGCTGCTTAGATTTCGGCCTCAGACACATAAGAAACTCCTCAATGATTCCTTATAGTTTGTCCTATTATAAAACTTCCAGTTAAATTAACTTGATAGTTTTGCAGACATACCTGGTTGCATATAATATGTAACCCAGGACTAAGGGTACCTTTACACAGACAGATTATCTGGCAGATTTCTGAAGCCACAAAGCCAGGGACAGACTATAAACAGAGAACAGGTCCTAAATGAAAGACTGAGATTTTACCTCTTTTCTAATCCATTCCTGGCTTTGTCTTCAAAAATCTGTCAGATAAATCTCTCTGTGTAAAGGCCCCCTTAGCCAAGAAATATAAATGCTTAAGGGTACGTTCACACTTACCGGATCTGCAGCGTATTTTCTGGTGCAGATCCGCAGCGGATTTCATTTAAATAACTGAACACAGCATCAAATCTGCACCATCAAATCTGCTGCAGATCTGCTGCGGATCCTGTAGGTGTGAATGCATCCTAAAGGAACTTACCATTTGAGTCAGTAGTTGGAATAATGTGATATGGAGAATAAATTGAATACTCACCATACTTTTCAGCAACGCTCCTTGCCGTTGGCTACTAAAATTGTTCAAGAAGTTGTCTTCCATATTCTCTGCACTGTCCCCTGCATTTTCTGGCTCTGAGCGTCGAATGTCTGGAGATCTGCGGATACCGGACAGCAGCCCTGATGCTCTTCCCACAGAATAGTAGCTGGGGCCGGTCGTCTGCTTGTACCAGGCATTGGTGCCTTGGCAGGAGAGCAGCAGAGCTAGGGCACTGCATATCAAGGTGAGACGTAGGGAAGAGCGAGAACGTAGAGACAGCATGATGAGGATGTGCAGCTTGGGGCTGTGCTGAGAAACGAGTCTGAAGGAGGAAAGAGTGGCAGACTTTTATAGAGAAGAGGGGTGTGCATGCCAACTCAGACCAGGAGGGGAGGATGGCGGTGTGCGAGATGACTGGGGGTGGAGGGATGTTGTTATTCTCATATTAAGCCCATGACAGCTGTCTGATCAGTCAGTAAATCTGCAAGAAGCCCAGGGCGAAGGATATGGAGATGTTCTTCCAAGTGACAGATCTGATTTGACTGGGTAGTAAGTGATAAAGAATGGGTAGTTCTGATTATACTGTGACAATTGACCCAAAAAGCCAATCTTCATAGTGACAGATGCTGCATGTACAGGACTCTTAGCTTCCCAGCTAAATAGAAGTGATAGCGAAGACTCTGCCGAGCTGATTCTGTCACACGAGAACATATTGGTAACATACTGTTTCCCTGGGAGATATTGGGGCACTCAGGTTTTATTAGGCAGTCCTATGGAAAGTGCTCGCATAAACTGTCATGGAGCAATCTGTCAGAATAGTATTCCGTTTATCATCTCCAATATCTGCTGCCTGTGATCTGACACTTCCCATTAATCTGACATCTGATGAATTGATCGCTTCTTATCTTAGTCAGTGGGCTGTGATAGACCAGCCGGTGACTCACAAGACTCCCACAGTATACGATGGGGGGAGGCTTAGGTTATCTGTAGGGTGTTCCGTGACATACGTGATGGTGGACAACTCGTGACATACGAGCGTAAAGAAAAACATGTTGTGACGTACATTACTATACAAACTATAGACTGATAGGTATGAGCAGTGCTGTCATGGTTAAATTACAGTAATGTCCCATTACTCCGGCATCAGTTGTACCTATAGGTGCTGGACTGTCAGTCAAGTCTGTGCGCTGTACGTCTGTCTAGAATACACCACAAAACTACACTAACACATTAGTCACCATAGACGCAAATCAGACAATAAAGCATTACAGATAGTCATGAGGGAGTGGGGGCATAAATAATAGGCCAAAGCTTCATTGAAAGACAGATACATAAACAGGGAATGGAGCTTCAGTTGATTTCATTGTCAATATCTAGGCTAGTCTTTGGGTGAGTTGTGGTAGATAGCCAGGCCTCCTGGAATGCCACAAAGGTGTGGTCCAAAAAGCACCAAATGCTATGACAGACTGTTCCTGGGTACACCCCAAAGAGTTGTATCCCCATCTGGGTACAGTTGCTGCTGCTGCCAGCATATCAGGTAACTATGGGTGTGCCAGAGCAAGGTGAGTTCTGTGCAGGAGCCCAATTCTGATTGAGCACAGAACTCGACTTGGATAGTAACACGATCTTCCAGTGGTGGCAGTGACTGCACGCAGATCAGGACAGAGCTGCATAATGGTACAGTAACAGACAGGCCACTGAGAGGAATCATAGAGTGTTGAGGACTGGATGAAAAGGATATTAAAGAAGAAGTCCAGGGTTTTTTTCTAAATGCGGCAGCTGGCAGGGGGTAATTTGATAACAAGTACCAACTTACCTCCCTAAGTGCCCATGGTGAGCAGCGGGACCAGCCTCAGGACTTTTCCCCCCAAGTTGTGATGACGTCACGACTCGGGGAAATGTGCCTGTCCCGGCTGATCAGTGACTGGAGCGGCATCCTGGAGTGGCCAGTCTATCAGCTGGGTCATGATGTGTACCTCCGGGAGCCCGACGGGGGTTCTGAGGCTCATCCTGCCGCTCACCACGGCCTGGGGAGAGGTAAGTCTGTACTTGTTATCAAATTCCCCCTGCCCCTGTTTCATTTTCAAAACCCTTGGACTTCTCCTTTAAGTGATCATTAACCAGCCTATATTGGCCAAGAAGATAACGCTGGAACGTTTGATGCCATTCTAATGAAGTATATTAAGATGAAACCTGAAATTTCCCCCCCATAATGCATGATATGGGGTTATATGTCAGGCAGTTATTACCTTAAAGGGGTACTCCGGGGGTTAAAAATTTATGTTAAATAGATTGCTTTAATATAGTGGTATTACTTTGTTATACATGGCTATGTTCACACAACGTCAAAACAAGACGTCCATTATCGCCGCAATGTAATTGACTTCAATGCAATGCACTAAAGTCAATAGAATGACAGATGTCCAATGCACACAGTGTATAAAATAATGGATGTTGTCTGCACAGACGTCAAAATAATGATCATGAGTTATTTTCGGACATCTATTGCAAACAGCGGACATTATTTTTTAGTAGTTCACACACAGGTTTTTTTTTCACTGTCCTTTTACGGTTTTTACTATTAAATTTAAAGACACATCCAAAGGCCAATTAGTCCACCTAAACTAGAATAATGTACCAACAGCCGTCACTGCACTGACGGGCGGCCAAACAGCCTATTACTTTGTAATATAACTTGATAAAAAATTTTTTTTTTTTTTATATACATATGTACTTCCGGTTAGTGGCAGCAGTTGGGGGTGAGGCGAATCCTCTGTTGCCACCAGGATTTGCGTGAGATGATCGCTATGCAGGAAGCCTCTGCAGTGGGAGCTGCTGTCACCGCTCTGTGCTAGAAGCAGGGGATCAGAGCCCTGCAGCTTGTGTTGGGAACTTGCCCACAGTCTCTGGAGTACCCCTTTAACAGCACATGTTGACATAGGAACTTTAAACCAGTGGCATACATGACATCCAGGCAGGTTATGCGGCTGCTATGGGGTCTAATACACAGGTGGTTGTGGTCAGTCTATGACCCCTCCCCACAATCCATCCAGTGAATCATAATGTGAGTGGTTTGGCTGCCCCTGTGGCCAATCCCCATTCAAACCTACCCCTTTACATTTCGCTTTGGTGCTCCCTACTTGATTGACAATTCTGGTGAAAAGCTTTTTCTCAGTAATTAAACCACTTTACAAAGTTACAAAAACGTTGCAATATGCTTCAATCACCTATCTGCCCCCCTTCCATATCTTACCTCCCCCCAGGAAGTGAAGTAAACTCATTCTCATCTAATGACTGTTGACCCCAGGCTTTTCTGTGGCAGCCATTTTGTGACAATGACATCATCAAGAGGGAAACTGGTCTAAGCCCTGTTAAGCCAGCCTCCCTTTGTCAGATTACTCAGGTTGCTCAGCTGTAATTGGCTGAGAAAGCTGTAAACCATCTAACAGTTCTACAGTCAGTTAGACATCACAGAAGACAAAGTGCATCATGGGAAAGCCCACACCAGGAAGTGAAGAAAAAAATGAAGGCACCAGCTGGAGCTTCAGTTCAGTTTTTTTTTTTTTTTTTTTAATCAGCGCTTTAGTTGTCCTTTAAGGAATCCAGGATCCCCAAGCCAAAAAGCATAACTTCCAACTGTATGTGTACGCACGTATGCAGTTGAAAGCTGTCAGTAAAGACTGCAGGCAGCATCAGACCTGCGGCCTACACTAATAGGCCCCTTTGCTCAGTGGGAACGGGGCCATAGCGGGCAGTGGCCTCCACCCCACAGAGGGCAGGTGCCAATAACATCACTCTTTGGCAACAGCACTGGGGAGGAGGTGGCCTGGCTGCTATGCAAGGGAGATCAATGTGTGGGAGAGCCAATCACTATGTTTTATTTTATGTTTTTTATTTTAACACAAAGAATTTACCTGCCTACATGGGGGTGGGGCCACCTGACTAATAGGGTAACAACCAGCCTAATGGGGGAAATACCTGCCTACATTAGGGGTGAGACTACCTGGCTGATGGGGGATTACCTAGCTAATGGGGGTATTACCTGCCTAATGGGGGAACAACCTACCTTCTATAGGAAATGCACCTATTTACCTATCCACTATTACTGTGTAGTACTCCAAGAGGGGCATTATTACTGCTTGGGGGGCTATAAGATGGGACGTTTTATAGAGGAGGGAAAGGTTTTTAAATAGGATGTTTTTTCTGTCAGATTCTATGTCTATGGCTCTACTAGGCATTGCTCCCACCTAGCCAGAATCCTGCTCCACACTGATGAGGGGAAACACCCCGAAACAGCTGTATGTGGATGGTTACCTAGCCTTGGTTTATCCCTTGTCATTACATTGACTTATAGGGCCACTTAATATGGTGGATTTGGTGGTTTCCTTACAGGAGCTGCCCCTTGGCTGGGTCCTTCCTGGAGGGATATCTGGCTAGTCCTGTGTTTTGAGACTCTTTAATGAGGCTCCACGGGCTCTTCTTTTCCATATTCAAGTTTCCCAGGGGGCAATGCACCTAGGACTTCACTGCATTGAGCGCTTTCACTAGCAGCCGGCAGTGTTGTCGTTTTGGCTGGTCTCCCTGAGTTCAGCAATCTGTTTCTCTTATCTCTGAAAGAAGTCATCACGGTTGGTCTAAGCCTGATGAAGAAAAAAAAGGATGACATTGATCAGAGAAAACGTCACCTATGAGTCACTGGATGTAACTGCACAGTAATCATTTATATGGCCTGCGCAGTGTGTATCTACTCCTAAATGGGGGGTTCGGGAATACTGGTCTGCGTATAGTGGATTTATTCAGTATGGACATATTAGTCAGTCACTATTAGAGATGAGCAAATCTCAAACATGCTCGAGTCCACCCGAACCCGAGCGTTCGGCATTTCACTAGCGGTGGCTGCTGAAGTTGGATAAAGCTCTAAGGTTGTCTGGAAAACATGGATACAGCCAATGACTATATCCATGTTTTCCACATAGCCTTAGGGCTTTATCCAACTTCAGCAGCCACCGCTAATCAAATGCCGAATGATCGGGTTTGCTTATCTCTAGTCACTATGTGTCAGTAATGTTTATGCTTTGTGTGCCAGCTAGAGATGAGAGCATGCTCGCGCCCATCCGAACATGAGTGTGCAGCATTAGTTCACCGGTGGCTGAAGAAGAAGTTGAATGCAGCCCCAGGGAGTCCTGAAAAACATGGATACAGCCTATTGCTATGGCTGTATTCATGTTTTCCAGGAAGCCGAGGGGGGGGGGGGGGGGGGGGGGGGGGGGGGCGGGGAGTGTTGGGTTTGAGGGGAAAGTCATAACTCTCCCCTCGGGACCATAGAATTGGATGATGCGTTTTGCCACAACACAATGACGTGCCTGTGAACATCAGCTGTGAGCCTATTGTACACTGCATCTTTTGTGACTAATAAATCTTACCAATGGTGGATGAATACCCCGTGAGTGATTATTCGCCCAATGCATGTGTTGGACCAGCTGAGATGACAGTGGAATGGTGACAAATTGATTCTCTTATTTCCACACCTTTTGTACTATTTATTTGCATCTTGCCACAAAGCATGCATGTCAAAATCCGAATGAAACAGAGGTGGCAGCAGAGAGCACTGTGTCAGACTGGAAAGAATACAACCCTACACCACTTTCAGCAGCACTTATTGGAAGACTTGAGATTTTCAAAATGTAAAATGTAATTTACAGATCTGTATAACTTTTTGACACCAGTTGATTTAAAAAAACATTTTTTGTGTCCCTGGAGTACCCCTTTAACCTCTTATATTCCAGTTTTACAGTAACCATAACATCCATAGGAGCCCCAGCTACTTGAGAATACAGTTCCGAAGACTGAACAGCTCTTCCATGCTGGGGAACACCCAATGGGTGCAGAAGAGACAGTGAGATTGTAAAAATCAGTAGGGGTAAACCATAAACTTGGTTTTATCAGGCAATGATGGATCTTTCACACAACACTTCCCCATATTGGTAGTTACTTTGCGGTGTTGTGCTGCGAGATGACACATTCACCCGTCTCATTACACAAGACACATTCACATTGCTGCACATCTACAAATATTAGAGAATTACTCTTCACCTGACATGTTTGCAGCTACCCTCCTCTGTACATAAAATATTTATCAGTGGCTCTGCAGTGCAGGACCGCACAGCTGGCTCTGCTATTCCCCCAGCACAAGGCAGACAGGGAACACAGCTGCTAGTTACAAGCAGTTAGCATGATAATATGTCTCCGCTATTTGTGCTGCTCGGAATACACACATTTCTCTATAGCTCTTTATGGTTCTGTAGGGAGGTTCCTGAATGGCGTGTGCTCTTTACAACACTAGGAATCCTAATAATCACACAGGGTCAAAGACAAACACAGACGGGGGTCTGGTCAGTAACAGGCCCAGCCATCAATATGGTCTCATGTGCTCCCCGCAAACTGATAGTAGGGATTGAGTATGAAGACTCAGAGTGGTCTACCCATCACTCTTAGGCTATGTTCACATGCAGAAAAAGTGGCGGAATTCCTCCGCGGTGGTGAATGCCGCCAGCCTCCCTGTCATAATGGTAGTCTATGGGAGGCTCGAGCAGCTCCTCTCTCCGCGCTGAAGAATGAACATGTTCATTCCGCCACTTTTGCTACGTGTGAACGTATCCTTAAGGGGAATGTATCATCAGAAAATGATCTACTGTTTGAATCAGGTTTTTATATTACATATATTTTTAAAGAACTTTTGGTAATTGTTTTTTTTTTTTCAATTAGGCTTAATATTAAAGGGGTACTCCAGCAATTTACTAGGCTCAGCAGGCTGTCACTGCTGAGATGAGTCCATCTTGGAAGTGACAGAGGGAGCAATCAGCAGGGACCTGAAGAAATTGTGTGGTGAGATAAGAGTAAAAACATAGTAAAAGGCTGGAGTACGCCTTTAAAATGAGACTTCCTGTTCTGCTTGTGATGACAAGATGGAGGCTGCTGTAAAGAGATGGTGTAGAGAAGCAATGCTTCCAAATCAGGGAAGGGACCTGAGAACAGTTCCTGGGAGTCCCCCATTTGGGAATCACTCAGTTTTTAAGAGTGACACAATTAGGAGAAAGGATGATCAGATGGAGGATTGAAACTTCCAGTGCCTTGGCTAGGGAGACTGGTCACCGCAGAAGACTGGGTGGTCGAAAAATTACTTTGCCATCTGCCACGTCATCACCTGCTTATACTGCTGTGGATCCAATAGTGATTTACCACACATCCCTGCTAACTGGGAGAGGAGACCAGGGATCCTGGATAAGTGGTGTTCTCATTCTCCCTCAGCAGTAGCCTCTCTTCACCATGCCCATAGTCTCCGCCCGCACCATCATCACTATGCCCACAACCTCATCCTCTGCCGCTATTCTTGCCCATGTTGTATGTTATGACCAGACTGTGTAACTGTGTAATACTATAAGACCCAATTCAGCGTGGTACACACACACACACAACCCCTAGATGCTGGTTTTAGAAGAGAAATGCCTATTGGAATACATCACAATTCTGAGTAATATATATGTTGCAGTGAAATGATAGAATCTGGGATTTGATAAAATCCCGGGAAATTATGAAATGGCTGAGCCCTTCCATCATTTCCCTGAAGAAAGTCAGTGATTTGATCAAATCCCTAACCTCTTTCAGGGAAATGATAGAATGGAAATCTATTATTTCCGCTGTAACATACCTCCTGCTTCCCTGTCCGCCTCGTCCCGTCCGGTCCCCTGTGCTGTGTGCTGCTGCCTCCTGCTCCCCTGTCCGCCTCATTCCGTCTGGTCCCGTGTGCTGTTGCCTCCTGCTTCCCGCTCTGATCCCCTGTCCACCTCGTCCCGTGTGATGCTGCCTCCTGCTCCCCTGTCCGCTTTCGTGTGCTGTGTGATGCTGCCTCCTGCTCCCCTGTCCGCTTTCGTGTGCTGTGTGATGCTGCCTCCTGCTCCCCTGTCCGCTTTCGTGTGCTGTGTGATGCTGCCTCCTGCTCCCCTGTCCGCTTTCGTGTGCTGTGTGATGCTGCCTCCTGCTCCCCTGTCCGCTTTCGTGTGCTGTGTGATGCTACCAGCTGGGAGGAGAGAGCCTCCCCGACAGAGACCAACACTTCCCATCTGCCACTGCAGCCGGTCCAGTGTGCTGTGTGATGCTGCCTCCTGCTTCCCTGTCCTCCTCATCCCGTCCGTCCGGTCCTGTGTGCTGCTGCTTCCTGCTACCTGCTCTGCTCCTCTGTCCTCCTCCGGTCCCGTGTGCTGATGCCTCCTGCTCCCCTGTCTGCCTCATCCCGTCGGTCCGGTCCTGTGTGCTGCTGCTTCCTGCTACCCGCTCTGCTCCTCTGTCCTCCTCCGGTCCCGTGTGCTGATGCCTCCTGCTCCCCTGTCTGCCTCATCCCGTCCGGTCCCGTGTGCTGCTGCCTCCTGCACCCGTCCCATGTCATGCTGCCTCCGGTCCCGTGTGCTGATGCCTCCTGCTCCCCTGTCTGCCTCATCCCGTCCGGTCCTGTGTGCTGCTGCCTCCTGCACCCGTCCCATGTCATGCTGCCTCCGGTCCCGTGTGCTGTGTGATGCTGCCGGCTGGGAGGGAGGCCCAGCACTCCCCAACTGCCACTGCCTCCGGTCCCGTGTGCTGTTGCCTCCTGCTTCTGCTCCCCTGTCCGCCCCTGGTCCCGTCCGGTTGTTGTGTTACTTAATAAATATAGAGCCGGGCAACTCCTTACGCTCATTCCATTATTTCCCTGAAAGGGGTCAGTGATTTGATCAAATCACTGACTTTCTTCAGGAAAATTATGGAAGGGCTTGGCCATTTCATCATTTCCCGGGATTTGATCAAATCCCTGAGTTCTTTCATGTCACTGCAACATATATACCGCATACATGCTGGCTTTACAACGGAACAAGGGAACTGTCTTGTCAGAAATGTATATTATTAGCAGTATACCACTAATAGTATATTGTATCAGTATACTGTATGGAAGATGTTGTTTTTTTGGGTCTCAATGTCAGATTAGTAGTCATCAAAAGTAATTTTGGGTCTTTATGAGCTACTCTCCTGCCTATCTAGTACAACTAAGCCCTACACTAGCTCTTTGCCTATTAGCTAACTGAACGCAACTGAGCAGAGGTCACTATTAGGGTATGTTCACACTGAAGAATCAGCAAGGGATTTGAAGTGGAATCCGCTTGAAATTCTTTCCGTAAACTATTAACAGAGCAATGTCCCATTGTGTTCAATGGGATTTCTGCCCTTTTGTTCACAGCTGAACTTTCACACAGAATTTTCGGCTGCTGATTTTTTTCCGCCCAAAGAATTGACATGTCAATCCTTTGTAGGGATTCTGCTAGAGAAATTCTATAGAAGTCAATAGGGCTTAAATTCCACCAGAGCTGAATGGGTGAGTAAAACAATTCTTCGCCTATTCTGGATTTCAGGTTGTTATAGCCAACTGTCCTCCTTGTGGCAGTGAACAGGTTAATCTCATGCTACTTTTATACTGAGGTTAAAACAAATTAAAGAAATGCAATGATCAACTTAGAACAATGAACAGGACTGACCTCTCTGTAATAAACAAAATAAATATAAGCTCAATTCTCTCCCCCCCCCCCCCCTCCACCGCACATCATCTACTCCACAAAAGAATACCTAATTTCTCATGCAAACAAATGATCCCCAGCAGATTTGTCTTTTGAAGAGAATGCGTCAATGCGCTTTATTCGATTTACAACTGGAAATGACAAATCTCAGGTGTCGCCAATACGGAGGTAATTAGCAGAATAGGAAGCGTCTGCAATTTATATGCTGAAAATTTTACAGGGCAGCAGAGGAACGGGCACCTGGAATGGTACAATTGCATGGGGGGGGGGGGGGGTAAGAGTCTTCAGGCAGAAAGGGTTCTTTATATTCCTCTTATACGGGTTCTAGACACTCTGTTGTCTCTTATATCAATTTACATTCTGGCAGTCTCTGTAACATGGGCTGCTGGGACTAGAATCCCCAGCACAACCAAGTGATAATGGGCTGCCAAGTAGCAGACACATCTCAGAGTGAGTTACTCCTTGAATTTCCATTCCTGCCGGCACATGGGGCAATGCTGCTGCACTTGCTGGGAGTTCAGCCACTTCAGGATGCAATGCATATGGAAGCAGTGTGAACAGTGTCCCCACACCAAGGGGCAGTCATCTCCAGGGACCTTGCCTGTAGAGAGAAGAAAACACAAAGGAAATGATAGTTATAAGATAGGACCTGTGTACATTCATCTCATACGTGACACTCACAGGCAGATTAACAACTCCGTGATATACGATCTGTATATGACAGACTAAACCCTTAAAGGGGAAGTGCGGCGCTCAGAGATTATTCACAGAATAACACACATTACAAAGTTATACAACTTTGTAATGTATGTTATGTCTGTGAATCGTCCCCTTCCTGTGTCCCACCACCCCCACCCGTGTACCCGGAAGTGTTGGTGCATTATACATTACCTGATCCGTGTCGAGCCCGTCAGCCATCTTGTGCCAGACGTCATCTTCGGACGGACGGCCGAATCGCTGCTGCCGTCCCCCCTCCGCCGCGTCATAACTGTGCTCAGCCGCGATTGGCTGAGCACAGTTACGCTCAGCCAATCGCTGCTGAGTGGCTGATGACGCTGCAGAGGGCGGCCTGCATTCGGGACAGTCGGAGCTGTTCGCCGCCCGAAGAAGACGTCACTCGCTGAAGATCGGAGACTGGAACACAAGTCATGGGGGACATGTGGTCAGTGGTTTCTCCCCGCCATACCAGCCGTGTTTGAGAGATCATACTGTTAGATTCTTTGGCAGAGGAACTGTCTAATGTGACATTAGGACTGGGGATTAGCAGGAGAGCAGTAATAAAGAACTAGCGCACAGCTAAGGTGCCCTCTGATAATAAGGACCGCACCATAAACATTACTGTTACAGAATGAATACAACGGTGGTCAGACCCTGTCACGTTTACATGTTCCTGATACCAAGAAGTGTTTGCATGTAAATTACAAATCCCAGACCGACCCTAGTCCTGATGACCCAAACTGAATCACTTTGCATCTATGCAGTTGGGCAGTAACCGTCCTCTATAGGGATTTACACTATCACTGGGCAATATACGTTTCATGTATATGTCGGCAAACTACAGTCAAAATACAGACGTATACAAGCATAGACAGACGCGGGTCCAGACAGTGACTCCTCGCGGTCATTCCCTGGATCTATGTGTTTAGGTAACTGGACTTAAACGCATAGCACAAACATGTACAAAATTACCCTAACAGTCATTAGCCGATTACATTCAGGCCATTAAGGTCAACGGGGCCCATGCCTATCTGTGCTTATTGACAAGTCAAGGAGAACACAACCGTAGTGTAAACTTAATCTTACACTTGTACAGAGGAGGCCTCAGGCTTTTTACATGGCTCCCACTAAACATAACTGTCAGCCATTGCCTCCTATTGTATAAAATATACACCACACAGTATACATTAGATGCATCTATATACTATACATCCTGCCGCCCCCTTCCATCCAGCCAGGAGACTGCATGCTGCGGCTCAGCACAGCCCCGCCCCCCTTCATCCAGCCAGGAGACTGCATGCTGTGACTCAGCACAGCCCCGCCCCCTTTCATCCAGCCAGGAGACTGCATGCTGCGGCTCAGCACAGCCCCGCCCCCTTCCATCCAGCCAGGAGACTGCATGCTGTGACTCAGCACAGCCCCGCCCCCTTCCATCCAGTCAGGAGACTGCATGCTGCGGCTCAGAACAGCCCCGCCCCCTTCCATCCAGCTAGGAGATTGCATGCTGCGGCTCAGCACAGCCCCGCCCCCTTCCATCCAGCCAGGAGACTGCATGCTACGGCTCAGCACAGCCCCGCCCCCTTCCATTCAGCCAGGAGATTGCATGCTGCGGCTCAGCACAGCCCCGCCCCCTTCCATCCAGCCAGGAGACTGCATGCTGTGGCTCAGCACAGCCCCGCCCCCCTGACCCTTTCGCTCCCAGCATCATCTAGAGAGGACGGCTTCTGTTTCCCATAGCAACCAATCACAGCACAGCTTGCATTGTGTCCTCTGCTCATGTAAGATGAAAGCTGAGCCCTGATTGGTTGCTATGGGGAACCATTTTGGCCAGTTTCATATATTTGCCAGATGCTGAGCACGATGCCACCCTGTGAGGGGCAGCAGCCACATACTTACAGTCCGGGCAGCAGCCATTAAATGCCATACGACAGATGCCGCAGTTCTCGTCATTGGCCACCCACATCCATGAAGCGACGCCATTCCAGGCCTTAATGTGAACCTTCATGGCACCGCTATTATCTCTATAACGTCAGCTGATGCGGTACCGCGCCTTCTTTACATCATAGTTCACGCGTTATCTTCTACATCCGGAAGCGGCCGATCCATCAGCTATTCAGGTCTGCCACTCGCTTTCCTCGTCTTCGATTGGTTACGCCTGCAGGGGGCGTGGCTTCAGGCCATTTCATTCAAAGTCGGACGTGATTGACGTGAGCGCGATGGAGCGGGGAGACTGCAGTGTAGAAGGGATACGTGTAGTGTGATGTTACAGCGCCCTCTGCTGGCCATTGGGGGATGTACAGTGATCTCTAACCTGTTCAGCAGTGAGGCGCCCCATTGATGGCCCCTATCACAGAGGAGAGCTATATGATGACATAGAGCCATGCAGCAGCGCCTCCCCCTGATCTCAGAGCTGTATTGCAGGGCAGAAGGGGTTAATCTACTAGTCATACATACAGTATAGTAGAAGGTATTACACAATAAGAAGCAACAGAGGGTTGTGCCCCTTTATCTCTGGACAGAACCATTAAAGGTGTAGTTCACAATTTATTTATTTTTTTATTGCAAATCAACTGGGGCGAGAAAATCTAAATAATAAAAAAAAAAAATTAAAAATAAATCTCAAGTTTACCAGTACTTATCAGCTGCTGGATGTCCTGCAGGAAGTGGTGTTATTTCCAGTCTGGAGGGCAGGTTTTTTTATGGGGATTTGCTACTGCTCTGAACAGTTCCTATCACAGACAGAGGTGGCAGCAGAGACCACTGTGTCAGACTGGAGAGAATACAACACTTCCTGCATGACATACAGCGGCTGATAAGTACTGGAAGACTCAAGATTTTTTGAAATTGAAAAAAAAAAATGTGAACAACCCCTTTAACTCCTTCCTGCCTCTTCTCACCCAGCACAATACTCTTAATGCTTGTAGCCGCATCAGCTAATGTCCTGACAGGTCACACAGACAGGGAAAGCAGGGGATAGAAGTGCTCAGCCTCACCATCCTCCTGGCTCTACCTAGCGATCAGTGGGGGTTTGAACACCCAGACCTTGACCTTTTTTAAATTTTTTACTTGTCTGTGTGATATGTCAACAGCTTTTTAAAGTGATGTGGACACTTTATTAACCTGTTCTCGCTTTCCCACTGCCTGAACCAGGCGTCAGCAGGCAATCCTTGATGGCTTTTCCCCTATACCCTAAGGGTATGTGCGCACACAGAGTGTCTATGTGTTCATGCAATGATAGACGCCTTTACGGCAATTAGATGATTAATGACTGCAATGTAACGCGGTAATGCAATGTGAATGCAAGTGTGAACGCAGCCTAATAATACCAATCACTACAGGTTGGTGAGGTGGGGAGAAGGCGCCGGGGACTGCCCCAGTGATAGGTCGCTTTACAGACGAGGAAGTCACTTCCTGACCACAGTCAGATCACTCCTAATGACTGCTTTTTTTTATTTAGTTTTATTGAAAAAAATTTTTTACAGACAATACAGGCCATGAAAAAATGCCATGAAATAACAGGTAAAAAATATACAAAAAATTATCTTCACAGTGGAAATTGTAGATAGTAAACTTAAAAACATTTCTTGAAAGAGTCCACAGAGGAAGTGTGTCAGCACTGACACATGCAGCCATTTTCAATGACACACGGCCGCATGCCAAGATGGACGTTTTATTCTTGGTTCCTGCACGGCCAGGAGCAGTAGCTGAGGATAAAACATTTGCTGTAGTGTAGTAGCCACTCTGTGCCGGAGGTCTGTAGGCTACAACACCAGACCTCTGACACAGAGCTGCTACTACACTACAACAAATCTTTTATCCTCGGCTACTACTCCTGGCCGCACAGGAACCAAAGATGCCACGTCCAATCTAGGACTTCCGGTTAGGCCAGGGACCTTTGACTTCACTTCTGCCCGGCGTAGCAGTTGGGTACGCATCTCTGAGGGCCCTGTGATTGCCATTACCAGCAACCACATAATGGTCATAACCACGGCAACCATCATCCAATCTACATATTTTGAATAGAAGAATCGGACGGCACTCACCCATAAATGCAAGGTCTTTTTATTGTAGCGTACAATCACAGATCACAATGGGAGACACATAGCAAACAGAAGCATTCCACAGGCGACTGCCCGTTTCGCGCGTTCAGCGCATCTACTGGCCTGATCTACTAGCTAGATAGTTCTATCAGGCCAGTAGATGCGCTGTACGCGCGAAACTGGCCGTCGCCTGTGGAATGCTTCTGCTTGCTATGTGTCTCCCACTATGATCAGTGATTGTACGCTACAATAAAAATACCTTGCATTTATGGGTGAGTGCCGTCCGATTCTTCTATTCAAAATATGTGCTGATACCTATAACTTTTAAAAGACTGAGCACCCCCATGGTCAACCGAGGATTGTCCTATTTGAGTTGGCAGCTGTTCACACTCCATTCATTTGCCAGGCAGCATAATATATGCAAGCTTGTATACCATCATACACAACCATTCTAGTGTTACTTAAGACCTCTTTATCAGGGCACGGTGTGTATGGAATACTGTGGATCAACCATGGCAGGCACTATTACCCAGGCATTGAGTTGTGGTGTCTGACAACCTTGTTTCATTATGTTGAATATATGGCAGTGACTATTATGAGGGTTCTGTGACAGGCAACGTTGGGGTAATTGTGCACAGAATTGCTGAATGTTTCTGTCCAATATCTGCAGGGAATTTGCACTACAGAGTCTTAAGGATATAAGTCGGCAGTATGATTGGCTGTCGGATTTGCACCTTTCATTTAAAATTCCCAGCAAGATCCATCTGTAGGAATAGGGATGCTTGTAGAATATATTATTGATGTTGACTTCTCTATTGAAGTCAATGAGGTAAATCTGCAAACAATTTGCAACATTAATTGACTACGCTAAAGATTTAATATCTGCACAGCAGGTCAGTCTACAGGGGCAAAATGTCATCTACACGGCTGGTACTGTAATCCAGCTGCAGATTTCTATTACATATACATCCATATGGATACATTTGGATCATATCCACTCTTTACTCTTATAGGGGCACTACGACAATCACTTTTTAGGGGTACTGTGTTTGGCATTGCTATGGGGGTTTGGGGCTGGCAGCATTGGGTCATCTTAAAACCTTGTTTCTATTATGGGGCACTGTCACTGTTATGGGGGCGCTGTGATGGGCAGTTATGAGAGTTCTGTGACGTCTTAAGATGTTGCCATGCAATGCTCAGAGTGCGGCCTGTACTTGTTCCTCTTTCCGACATTAAAGGAAGCACAGACACTACATTTAGGCTTCTGTCAGACACAAAGTTTTTTGGGGGTATGGAAATTGGCAAAAAATGCCCTGAATAAAACACCACTTGGGTCTAGTGTGTCATATTTCCCTTCTGACTTTCACTTAACATATGGCTGCAGTGTTTTTGAGCCAAAAAAATGCACAGCGCCAGTTTTTGGTGTTTTCATTGACAATTAAAAATTTTTTAAAAATAAATATAAACATTGTAAATTCTTCTTTTTTGCCTTTAAATCTGAAGTCTGGTATTCTGGCATTAGTTTCCAGAAAAAGAAAAAAGCGAAAGCAGAGAAATCTCAATAACTATATGAATATAATTAAAATACAAGTAGTAAAGTTTATTTTGACTTTATTCCCAGGGATTGGGCTCATAGACAGTGAAGCTTATCGAATTTTCCATCCAAGGCCATTATAGATATCAGTATACAGTGGTACCTTCGTTTAAGAGTAACTTGGTTTAAGAGCGTTTTGGTTTAAGAGCTCACAGTTTTTCAAAATTGTGACTTGGTTTAAGAGCATTGTTTTGGTTTAAGAGCTCCCTGTACTGGGTGGGAGGGCGAGTTGATGAGGGGCATATTCTGTATTGCAGGGTATACAGCCCTGTACTCTGACCCCTGAAGTCTCCCTCACCTTCTAAATCATAGCAGATATACTTCAGGCTGGGGCTTGCATCAGGGGACAGGACTGTGGAGGTAATCTCGCCATAGCTGTAACCCGTCTTCTCGGACAGAAAGTGCTGCTACGTTGTGCTCACATTTGCCCTGCTCATTCCTTCAGTCTCCCTGCAGTCTCTGTCAGTTCTAATGGGTCAATGCTGAACCCACCCCTTTCCCCATTGCTGTCATGTGACCACACAAACCTCTGACAGTAGCCCTGCTTCTCTATTCTAGGCTGTTGTACTACACTACTGCATTATAGGGATCTGCAGTTCCATCCTTTATCTACAAACTGCTGCTGTTTTTCAGGTTAATGCCCTTACTATACATTATACTCCACATGCTGATTACTATACTGTATAGTAACTCGTAATATCACATATACAGCTGTTTATAATTGTTTGTTTCATCTGTTCTACATGTTATTCAGAATATAAAATCATTATTTTTTTATATATATACTCATCTTTGTACAGTATATGACTTCTAGTAGGTATGTTTGTTCAGTAGATGAAGTATATGATATTAGTAAAGCACTGCATAGCTTCATTCCCCTATAAACCAATCTTCCATGTTCACATCCTGCCCTGGGGCACAATGGTAGTGACTAGTGACCTCGCCTATAGTTTTGTTGACACAATAATTGCCTATTGACATAAGACAATGACTATATAAAGTGTATGATATTAGATTAGTAAAGTTTAGCTGTAACTGTATTTCCCTATAGACCACTTTCCCATGTTCACACTCCTGCCCTCCTGGAGCATAATGGTAGTGAATAGTGAACTTGTCTATAGTTTTGTTGACACAATAATGAGGCCATTAGCATAACACAAGGGCTCTTAGTCTGGCTTCTAGCACTCAGCAGGGGGCACTTTTACATATACTGGACATTACCTTCCCCGCCCTTAACCAGCCGTCTATGTAGACGAATATGGGATTGGTGTGATTTCTGATCAACATAATGTACAGCCGTTGATATTAGATCAATAAGCTGTCTGATATGTTCCCATTAATATGGGGGATGTGGCTTGTTAAAGGGACATGCACTGCAAGATATATAAACTGATGGGAACCATTTTCTGACTATTTGCTGGTTATATACCATAAAGTAATGAAAAGAAATCTAACCCCCAATATGTTATAACTGGTTTCCATCGTTTGTAATTGGTCATTTAAGCAAATAGTGCAGGCCTCACATCTAGAAGCCTCAGTTATTAGGAAGGGCATGGCTCTATGACACCTGGTTCTGTAAGGCCTCATTCACATCAAGTTTGAGGTATATGTAAGCTTTTTGGCAATGAGTTGCTCATTGTGTTAAATAGACAGAACATAGCCTATAGGTGACTATATTTTGTCCACTAACTGAACATTGAAGGTCCATTTACAGGTATGGGATCTTTAGCAGATTTGATGCCGCACTTGTGTGTTCCATCATTTAGTTACATTGATATCGGCAGTAGATCCTGTACATGAGAATAAATCCTTAGGGGAACGTTTATTAAACTTTGGCAACCAAGGAACAAGACAGGTTATCAAGCTTGGGGCTATTTAGTTTAGAAAAAAAGACATCTTAAGGGGGATCTGATCACAATGTACAAATATATGAACAGACAGTACAGAAGTCTTTCTGGTGACCTTTTTACACCTAGGCCACAAAATAGGCTTCTGTTAGGTCCCAAAATGTCTAGACTTTTGTTCTTGTACCTAGCTATGTATTTGTGGTTTTCCACTGTTTTTGCACAGACGCCATCATTCATCATTAAGATTTTATATAGAAGGAAGCTAGTGATAAGAATAAACTAGAAGATGCTTGTACACACGTTCCTGTGCCTGCTTCTCCCTCATATCAACCCCTTTACCTGAAAGCCACCTCAATAGGGAAGAGCACAACCTAGCCTGGTAGTGATATTTCACTGATAGCTGTACGAGCCATCAGACTATGGGACTCTCTGCCACGTGATGTTGTGATGGCTGATTATATAAGTCCAAGAGAGGCCTGGATGCTTTTCTTAAAAATTATAATACAGAAATTCATGGGTTGTTTTTTGTTTTGCCTTCCTCTGGATCAACACAGTAGGGTTATAGGTTGAGCTTTTTTTCTACCTTATTAACTATGTAACCAGATTCCAACTTACACTTTTCTGAGAATCAGATTTATGGGATGGTGGTCCCCCACTTCCCCTGATACCTGTTGGGCCTTTATGACGTATCCTCTGGATATTCAGTAACTGCAGAGGATGGGAATACCACTTTTTTTTATTCCAATGCTTTGTTCTCTATTTTCTTTCTTTTTTCCCCTTTTCATATCTTTATTGTTCATAGTGTAAATTAAATGATGTGTATCTAAAGAACATAACATTTGCTATGAGTACTAAGATTTGATTTGCTAGAGAGACACTTGTGAGTCACTCTAGGAAAATTTTACAGACATTTCTATACTCTTTAATTAAAGGAAGCATCCACACATAAAGGATCTGCTGCAGATTGATTGATACATTTAGTTACATTGATTTCTTCAAATCTGCAGCAGATCGGGTATGAATGTTACTGTATCCTTAGGTCCAATTCACACATCATTAACCCTGAGAATGGAGGGGCTCCAACAGCACCGGTAGACCCAAGGCTTGAAAAAATTAGGGGATGCACATTGGGCAAACCACAATCCCAGGGACAAAGACTTCTACGCGAGTTGAGATGTTGTACTTTTACTTGGATGCTCCAATAAATTTGGAAGAATAATACCTGTGTGGATGCCGTTGGACTCCCTCTCTTGACACAACATCAGTAGCCCTGTATGTAATTGGGGACCCGAAGGATTGCGAATGTATTTCAGTAACTGTCCACATTTGTAGGGACCCACTGTCACATAGGTGACACAGATGCACAATGGCTTAATAATTTTTTTGTCAGAGATCATGTCCCCAAAACGGATCCGTAACACCTACAGATGTGTGTATGGGGCCATATGATCTGCATGTGTGAAATGATGTGAAAGGGGCCATAAGTCTGATTATTCATCTGGATATGTTTTAGGATGCAACTTGCACCACATGATAGAATAATATGCAAGTTTGGGTCTATTTTACAGTAAGAAACCAGATGCTTTCTGGATCAACAAAAAAAGTCTATTATTGCAAATCTAATTCCTAGGTCAAAAAGAGGGACATGTAAGGGGCAAAGAGGGAGAGAAGAACTTGGCTTAAAAGTAGGGACTGTCCCTCCAAAAGAGGGACAGTGGGGAGGTATGGGTAACCCCTATGCAACAATTCATCCTGCATTTCCTCATACAATGCTAATTCTCATTATTTTAAGTGCGAACGGAAATGTCTTCTCTGTTAAATGAGGAAAGTCGCTGAGCCAGCTTTTTTTTATAGCTCATGACATGGCGGCTGATTCCCAACCATCTCTCAGAATACTATATAGAACACTAGTAGAATATTTAGGCAAGTTATTACCCCCAAACCATTTGTCTATAAGATGGACACTACTCTCATCTGCAAGAAGTTATTCCACCTGGATGAGATAAAGAAGTGAAGGCAAACTCCGAGCCTCTCCGGGTAGTTTTGCTTACTCATATGAAGCTTTCCTTAAAGGGGTATTCCCATCTCATAAGAAATGATGGTGTTTGTGTCATCACATGGGACTCCAACTGATCCTAAGAATGAAGGGGCGCTCTAGGTGTTCCCCAGCAGTCCTAGAGATCGGACCTCACTGATCATCAGGTGTGCTATTCCCCATTCTCCTCCACAATTCCAGGAGCTGCTTTGGCTTTGTGCTCAGACTTTGTAGAGTCTGTGGGGGAGATTTATCTAACATGGAGTAAAGTTAAACAGGCTCAGTTGCTCCTAGCAACCAATCAGATTCCACTTTTGATTTTCCAAAGAGTCTGTGAGGAATGAAAAGTAGAATCTGATTTCACTTTACATAATAATAATAATATTTATTTGTTTAGCACCAACAGATTCCGCAGCGGTTTTTATTATTTTTTTTTATCTATCACAGTAAAGAGGTTACAATTACATATGATAAAATTAAATTAGAATAAAAATACATCACAAATATGAGACCTGCTCGCAAGAGCGTACAGACTACGAACTGGGGGGTGACACGAGGCACAAGTGCTTTATTTGCCCCTGGTCCGGCCATTGTACATAGAAGGAGCTGGATAAGACAGTTTTACACCAATGTCTTGTAACAGGTAAAACATATATGTTTGTGCATGGAGCCGTCCAAGATATAGTAAAAAGTAAGGAGACAACAGAGGGGGAAACAAGATTAGGGAATGTTATACGCAAGCCTGAAGAGATGGGTCATCAGGGCACGCTTGAAACTGTGGGTGTTAGAAATTAGTCAGAGGTCTTTGGGTAGGGGGGAGATTTATCAAACTGGTGTAAAGTAGAACTGGCTCAGTTGCCCCTAGCAACCAATCAGATTCCACTTTTAATTTTTCAAAAAATTTGTGAGAAAAGTGGAATCTGATTGGTTGCTAGGGGCAACTGAGCCAGTTTGATAAATCTCCCCCATAGGGATAAATCTCTGCCTGAGTGAATGTAATATTATTACTGTAGGCGCCTTTATTTTAACATATGTATTTCTATAGAACACGTTATACCCGGCACAATGGAAGCCGGTAGTTGCGCTGATAGGCGGTCACATGACCCGCAGCCTGTTGCTCATCCCTGCTCGGATTGGCTGGGCGTTTCCCAATAAGAACAGAGTTCCTTCTGACGTCAGGGCAGGAAGTGACGTCGCCAGTGGCGGGCTTGTGAGGGGTGGAGCTATATAAGCGCGGCTCAGCACGGCAGTTGTATTGTTAGAGCGGAAACCGCACCCGGGCACGTGATCCCATAACACCGGACGACCGCCGCCGTTACCAACATGGGGGACAAGATGGACATGTCCCTGGACGATATTATCAAGATGAACCGCAGCCAGAGGCCGACGAGAGGCCGGGGAGGCCGAGGCGCCCGCGGTGGCGTGTCCCGTGGTGGAGCAGTAGGCCGCATTGGAGGAGCAGGAGGTGGCGGTCGGGGAGGTGGAGGGCCAATGCGGTCAAGGCCGATGCTAAGCCGAGGCGGCAGGAACCGACCCGCACCTTACAGCAGGGTATGAGAGGCGGGTACGGGGGGCCGGCAGGGAGGGCCTGCGGCCTAGCACGGGAGCCGCCTGGAGCGCCCAGGAGACCAGTGAGACCCGGACCGAGGAGGGGGTGCCCAGCCTGAGCAGGTGTGAGCAGCGGGGGACCTGGGGCCTAGGGCGCCCCGCATACTCGCCGGCTCCGGGGGCGGCTTTCTCTGGCGCCTGATGCTTGGGGCAGTGTACCGGGCCCGGACCCCGCTCATCCCGTCTATTGTCTCTTACAGCCCAAGCAGCTCCCGGACAAGTGGCAGCACGATCTGTTCGACAGCGGCTTCGGGGCCGGAGCGGGAGTGGAGACCGGCGGCAAGCTGCTCGTGTCCAACCTGGACTTCGGGGTCTCTGATGCGGACATCCAGGTATGTGATACCGCCCGCTGCCTGCAGGGGCGCTGTAGTGTAATGGCAGCTCTGTGTCCTATGTAACTCTATGGAGGTGCAGGGGGCGCTGTAGTGTAATGGCAGCTCTGTGTCCTATGTAACTCTATGGAGGTGCAGGGGGTGCTGTAGTGTAATGGCAGCTCTGTGTCCTATATAACTATGGAGGTGCAGGGGGTGCTGTAGTGTAATGGCAGCTCTGTGTCCTATGTAACTCTATAGAGGTGCAGGGGGTGCTGTAGTGTAATGGCAGCTCTGTGTCCTATATAACTATGGAGGTGCAGGGGGTGCTGTAGTGTAATGGCAGCTCTGTGTCCTATGTAACTCTATAGAGGTGCAGGGGGTGCTGTAGTGTAATGGCAGCTCTGTGTCCTATGTAACTCTATGGGGGTGCTGTAGTGTAATGGCAGCTCTGTGTCCTATGTAACTCTATGGAGGTGCAGGGGGTGCTGTAGTGTAATGGCAGCTCTGTGTCCTATGTAACTCTATGGAGGTGCAGGGGGTGCTGTAGTGTAATGGCAGCTGTGTCCTATAACTCTATGGGGGTGCTGTAGTGTAATGGCAGCTCTGTGTCCTATATAACTATGGAGGTGCAGGGGGTGCTTAAGTGTAATGGCAGCTCTGTGTCCTATGTAACTCTATGGAGGTGCAGGGGGTGCTGTAGTGTAATGGCAGCTCTGTGTCCTATGTAACTCTATGGAGGTGCAGGGGCGCTGTAGTGTAATGGCAGCTCTGTGTCCTATATAACTATGGAGGTGCAGGGGGTGCTGTAGTGTAATGGCAGCTCTGTGTCCTATGTAACTCTATGGAGGTGCAGGGGGTGCTGTAGTGTAATGGCAGCTCTGTGTCCTATGTAACTCTATGGAGGTGCAGGGGGCTCTGTGTGCTGTAGTGTAATGGCAGTTCTGTATCCTATGTAACTCTATGGGGGCGCTGTAGTGTAATGGCAGCTCTGTCCTATGTAACTCTATGGAGGTGCAGGGGGCTCTGTGTGCTGTAGTGTAATGGCAGCTCTGTATCCTATGTAACTCTATGGGGGTGCTGTAGTGTAATGGCAGCTCTGTTCTATAACTATGAAGGTGCAGGGGGTGCTGTAGTGTAATGGCAGCTCTGTGTCCTATTTAACTATGGGGGTGTTGTACTGTAAAGGCAGCTCTTTCCTATAACTCTATGGAGGTGCAGGGGGTGCTGTAGTGTAATGGCAGCTCTGTCCTATAACTATGGGGGTGCTGTAGTGTAATGGCAGCTCTGTCCTATAACTATGGGGGTGCTGTAGTGTAATGGCAGCTCTGTGTCCTATTTAACTATGGGGGCGCTGTACTGTAAAGGCAGCTCTGTCCTATAACTCTATGGAGGTGCAGGGGGGTGATGTGTGCTGTAGTGTAATGGCAGCTGTGTCCTATTTAACTATGGGGGTGCTGTAGTGTAAAGGCAGCTCTGTCCTAGAACTCTATGGAGGTGCAGGGGAGCTGTCTCATAACATAGATGAATGGGGGTCTGATTCAGCCCCAAACCCTTTATAGACTTACACTTTGAGAAGTTCTTACTG
Organism: Dendropsophus ebraccatus; assembly: GCF_027789765.1. Taxonomy (NCBI): domain Eukaryota; kingdom Metazoa; phylum Chordata; class Amphibia; order Anura; family Hylidae; genus Dendropsophus; species Dendropsophus ebraccatus. The sequence continues at coordinate 43,588,875 of NC_091467.1, forward strand.
TACAGTCCTTTCACTAACAGGGACACTCTTACAGTAGTTACACACCCTCACAGCTGCGCTTCTGTTGTAACCCACATGTCTCAAACTGTGGCTCCCATCCCCCACCTGTTGTAGAACTGCTATTCCCATACTGCCTGGGCAGCTCTGGATATCCAGACATACTGGGAATCAATAGTTCTGTGACTGCTGGGGGGGGGGGGGGGACATGTTTGACCCCTGTTGTAAGCTGATCGCAGGGGATGTGGGGGTCTGCTCTCCACCACCCACATACTGCCTGTGCTTGTGTCACTGTTAATAAGACTGCCATGCGATTCTTGTATAGAAAAGTAGCTAGTCACTTTGGGTTATTAAGCTGACGCTGTCTCGGCCTCTGTTGCAGAGTCCACTTTGAATTGCATGACATGCATGCAGCTGCTTGTGTGCTGTAACATGACCTGCTCAAGCAGGACACCCCCCCCCCCCCCCCCATAAGTCAGTGGGGTCTGGTACGTTGGGTTTTATTGTTGGGGTAAATGGCAGCTGTGATAGTCTGATGCACTAAACCTAGCCTTACATGTAATCTGAATGTATGATGGGGCTGCCTGCTTGTAAGTTCAGTGTCTGTGTATACCCAGATTCTCTTAGCTACTTTAGGGGGTTATTCAGGCATGGATAGATTAGCCATATGTAGTTGGGTTTGGGTTTAAGTCAAAAGTTTGGCTTCCTATTTTTATACTGAGATGTCATTGTCTCCCCTGCACACACTATACTTTGGTGACTTAAAGCATAAGTGGTCCTTGGTATTCTGACATTGATTCCCAGGCCTATGATGATCCTATGCTATATTATTCTTGGGTTTCCTGTATCTGGTTGATAACCTCAATGTTTCCTTTTGCAGGAGTTATTTGCAGAGTTTGGCACCCTGAAGAAGGCAGCAGTACATTATGACAGATCGGGCAGAAGTTTAGGGACAGCAGATGTGCACTTTGAAAGAAAAGCAGATGCACTGAAAGCCATGAAACAGTACAATGGCGTACCGCTAGATGGTAAGACCCAGCGCTTCTCCCCATAGCTTCTCTGTTAACCTTGATGAGCAGTCCACTGATCTTTTTGTCATGTAGGTCGTCCCATGAACATACAGTTGGTCACATCACAGATCGAAGCACAAAGACGACCTGTACAGAGGTGAGTAGGACACCTGTGTGTGTGTGTGTGTGGTGGGGGTATTGCCATTGAGGGCAGTGGTGGACAGCACTTAATATGTATTTTCTCTTTTGTAGTCCTCCTAGGGGTGGTATGACACGGCCACGAGGGGGACCCATAGGGTTTGGTGCTGGGGGAGGAAACAGAAGAGGTGGCAGAGGAGGAAATCGGGGCCGAGGACGGGGAGCTGGGAGAAACACAAAGCAACAGTTATCAGCAGAAGAGCTGGATGCACAGCTGGACGCCTACAATGCACGGGTGAGTAATGGTGTCAAGCTGTATAATCGCCATAGAATTGTTATAACCATGTACTTATAGCTACTGTCAGTATGACAACTTTGTTAGGTTGGGCTTGGCATGTTCCGTTTGCTTTATTATCCCAGAGGAAAACTCCTCCTCATGCCCCCGTTTCAGAGGTGGAGTGCTCTGAAAGCTAGCTGCTTAAACAGGGGAAACTTATTATACTGCAGATGTAGTGGTTACTACTACTAAAGACTATAGAACAGGTTGTAATTACTATAGAAATCCTGATCTTCTTGTTACTTAGACTTCTAAGACTTAAGTTTTTATATAGTGCTTGGTGAACTGCTTACCTACCCAGTCCCCAGCATGTCCCATTGTAGCTTTTGGTTTACCACTGCTAGTCACATAATCTTGCAGTCCTAGCATTAAAAAAAATAAAATCAAAGGCCTGGAATATCCCTCGATATCACTTGAAGTTTGTCATACTGGGGTTTCTTTTGTATAAAGTCCCAGGTACCCTTCCCCCTTGGCAGCATGTGTTGTGTTGCTGCAGCTGTTGCATGTAAATTTTAGGCAGCTGATGCTGTGCCAGCTGTTCAGCCTTGTTAATCCTGTCCTCTCTTCTCCACAGATGGACACCAGCTAATCCTCCCCTTCATGTTCCCGTACTGCAGTCCTGACTGTGGAAGTTTCTACATACCTTAATTTTTTTTTTCCCTCTCCCCATGGTCTGCTTTTATTCCTGATTTTAGTTTTTAAACTCCTGTATTTTTTTTTTTTTTTATTGGGCAGACTTTTTTGTAAATTTATTATTGAATTTCTGGGACAAGTTTTATTGGTTATCCATTAGCAGGTGATCTTTAACTTCTAATAAAAAAAAAAAAAAAATACAAGTGTTTGGTATGTTCCTGTTCTTGGTTGGACGCTGCTAATGCTGTGCCCTAGAGGCTGGATATTTGGGGATGCAACACTGTTTCTGTAATATGCTCTTTTTATGACAGTAACTCTGCCAAGGAGCACACAGAGTATTGTAACTATTAAATCTGTTTGGTCCTGAGCCACTGGGTTTGTCTTTCATTTGTCTGAGACTTGGGACAAGAGTAGTCCTATAGAGGAAAACATGTCTGCTTTACTCTAATAGTGCGTTTACACCTATAAAGGCCGAAGGATCACATATCCTCTCCATATCCCTAATAATGGGTACGCTTTAAAAAGTAGATTTTAATGCATCTGTAGCATTTACATAAAGTGTGGTTTTTTTTTTTTCCACACCCTATACCCATGGCAGTACCAATAAGCCTTTGTCACTGGCCAGAAATGGGGACTCTGTTAAGTGGTAGCTAGAGATGAGTGAATATACAGTAAGCTTCGTCCCTGGTAGCTAGAGATGAGTGAATATACAGTAAGCTTCGTCCCTATCTGTATTCCATTCATTGGGCTGCGGCGTTTGTGCTCCGCATCACTCCTTCCCAGGTGCTTGGGGGGGGGGGGGGGGGGGGGGAGTGATGGATTCCGTCCTGGGAAACTGGGAGAAGATTCCCAGGATGGGATCAATCTGTTCCCAGCACCTGGGAAGCAGCGGAGCACACTTCAAAGCGCCGCAGCCCGATAAGTGGAATACAGGTAGGGACAAAGCACTTCGTCCTTACTGTATATTCGCTCATCTCTAGTGGCTACCACTTAAAAGATATTAGAGTCCCTAAGTGGTAGCCACTAGAGATGAGCGAATATACAGCTCATCAGACTACGGCACTTTGAAGCGTGTTTGGCTCCTTCCGATGGGAAAAGAGAGATCTCATCCTGGGAATCTTCTCCCAGTTTCCCAGGACGGGATCCATCTTTTTTCCAGCACCTGGGAAGGAGCGATGCGGAGCACACTTAGTCCTTACTGTAGATTCGCTCATCTCTAGTAGCCACCTTCCTGACTAGTTCCTGGTTTCTGTCCAGGGGACAAGAATGTAGGTGGTTTCATGTACACCATTCATGTACACCAGCAAAATACCATTAATTGCAGACTGTTATGGTATGTTTACACAGTGACAATTCGCCTAATCTAACGATTAACAACTTTAAAATAATGTGTTATAATCAGCATTTATATAGAACGATTCAATATTTTAGCGATAATCGGCTCATGTAAACACAGCGAGCTATCAAGGGATGAGTGATAAATCGTTCGTTTTGATCTTTTAACAAGTGCTCAAATCGTTGTTGGTCGTTCACTGAAAATTAGCAGATCGCTTAGTGTAAACTCTTTCACCGATTCACCCAATGTGTGAGATCTTAAAATGATCGCAATAATTTTTCTAAACAATGTATCATTACATCTAATTGTAATACATATAATTCCACATGTGTTATTTCAGTTTTGATGCCTTTAGTGTGAATCTACACTTTTCATAGTCATGGAAATACAGAAATGTCTTTGAATGAGAAGGTGTGTCCAAACTTGGTCTGTACTGTGTGTGTGTGTGTGTGTATATATATATATATATATATATATATATATATATATACATACACACACTCACTCACTGGCCAATTTATTAGGTACACCATGCTAGTAACGGGTTGGACCCCCTTTTGCCTTCAGAACTGCCTCAATTCTTCGTGGCATAGATACAACAAGGTGCTGGAAGCATTCCTCAGAGATTTTGGTCCATATTGACATGATGGCATCACACAGTTGCTGCAGATTTGTCGGCTGCACATCCATGATGCGAATCTCCCGTTCCACCACATCCCAAAGATGCTCTATTGGATTGAGATCTGGTGACTGTGGAGGCCATTTGAGTACAGTGAACTCACTGTCATGTTCAAGCAGAAATCGAGACTCATCAGACCAGGCAACGTTTTTCCAATCTTCTACTGTCCAATTTCGATGAGCTTGTGCAAATTGTAGCCTCAGTTTCCTGTTCTTAGCTGAGCGGAGTGGCACCCGGTGTGGTCTTCTGCTGCTGTAGCCCATCTGCCTCAAAGTTTGACTTACTGTGGGTTCAGAGATGCTCTTCTGCCTACCTTGGTTGTAACAGTTGGCTATTTGAGTCACTGTTGCCTTTCTATCAGCTTGAACCAGTCTGCCCATTCTCCTCTGGCATCAACAAGGCATTTCCGCCCACAGAACTGCCGCTCACTGGATGTTTTTTCTTTTTCGGACCATTCTCTGTAAACCCTAGAGATGGTTGTGCGTGAAAATCCCAGTAGATCAGCAGTTTCTGAAATACTCAGACCAGCCCTTCTGGCACCAACAACCCTGCCACGTTCAAAGGCACTCCAATCACCTTTCTTTCCCATACTGATGCTCGGTTTGAACTGCAGGAGATTGTCTTGACCATGTCTACATGCCTAAATGCACTGAGTTGCCGCCATGTGATTGGCTGATTAGAAATTTAGTGGTAATGTGCAGTTGGACAGGTGTACCTAATAAAGTGGCCGGTGAGTGTATATAGCGTTTGCTGCACAATTGAGTGTAATAGACTCCGTAAGTACCAATCTATCTTTCAGATCGGTGGCTGCTTATCAGGAACATTGGGCCTCCTAATGACCTTTGGTCCTTCTCTCTACCACCTGGTAGATGCTGTTCTCTCCCTGACTCCTGCAAGTTGGTCTCAGATGCCGTAAGTGACATTGAATAGCGGTGGGTGGTTGCTGACCCCTGCATGAAGTAGAGAGGACACAGCCAGGATACTACACCTTGGCAATGTGCTCAGAGTTTCTACTGTTTCTACTCTTGGTGGATTTTCAGCAGTTTGAAGGAGGCATAGGAAAGCATTTGAACATTTTGGAACAGAGTCGTATCAATACGAGGGCTCAGTCCTGGCTGAGGAGGTGGATAATAAAGCCACTCACAAATTTGAAAACCGGCAATGTGACATTTGTACAAAGGTGTTGCCAGTGTGTCACAAAAAGCCCTTGTCTCAGAGATGCATTGATTCTGGGGTGACAGATAAGTCTCCTTCCTTGGTTCAGATCCTCCAGGAGTTGGTCAGAAATGAGGTTCAGTGTTCTTTAGAGGAGTTTTAAAGAAATCCTTGCCTGGTGGTGCCAGTTTTAAAGGCAGCAGATCCAGCAGACCTAACACAGTGGAAGCTTGAGAACATCGGTCACAGGAGGAAGGCGAAATTCTTGTAGCTCAGGTTTATGCCCTGATGAAGAGCCCTCAGGTAGGCCTTGTTTTCACTTAAAAGACATTGAAGCGTTATTGAAGGCTGTTAGAATCACAATGAATGTGGAGGATAACAGGGAGCCCAGAGCAGTGCATTGCCAGATGTTTGAGGGCCTCTAGCTTAGGTGCTTGTCAGTGTTCCCTATTCATGAGACCATTAATGCACTGACTATTAAAGGGGTTATCCAGCGCTACAAAAACATGGCCACTTTCCCCCTACTGTTGTCTCCAGTTTGGGCAGGGTTTTGAAACTCCGTTCCATTGAAGTAAATGGAGCTTAATTGCAAACTGCACCTGAACTGGAAACAACAGTAGGGGGAAAAGTGGCCATGTTTTTGTAGCGCTGGATAACCCCTTTAAAGAGTGAGTGAGGCCTGAAGTTTCCCTCTAGATCTCTTATGGTGGTTTTACACAGAGCGATAATTCGCCCCAATCGCACGATTAACGATTTTAAATGAACAATTTTTTTTTTTATAACGATCGGCGTTTAGACGGAACCATACATCGTACGGAATATTCGTTTTGCGATCGATTAAGCCTATCTCACACATAGGGGAAATCGTTGAAAGACTGTTTACACTGAACGATCTGCAAATTTTTTGCGAACGATCAACGACAATTTGAGAACTTGTTGAAAGATCAAAATGAACGATTTCTTGCTCGTCGCTTGATCGTTCGCTGCGTTTACACATACAATTATCGTTCGAATTCGACCATTATCGTGCAAATTCGAACGATACATCGTTCCGTGTAAAACCACCATTAGACTATTTAGTGAGACAGTCACTTCAGACTGAGACACATCTCCCAAATTAGATTCCCCAAGTCGTTGAAGTTGTTAAAAAAGGGGCTTTGCCCTTTGAAGATTTGGGATCTCTTAAAGGAGAAGTCATAGTTACATAGTTAATACGGTTGAAAAAAGACTCATGTCCATCAAGTTCAACCAAGGAGGGGATGGATACAGGGAAGGGGGAGGGGTGATAAGTCAGGTGAAAATTTTTATTGAACTATTGTATTGCCCCCCTAAAAGTTATACAAATCCCCAATATACACTTATTACGGAAAAGGGTCCCCATATACCTTAGGAAAAAACAGCAACAGATAATGTCGGCCGCAATGGAAAATCACGCTTGACCCCTTTGTTCAGGAAATACGCCGCAGCAATAGCTCTCTGGCTGCAGCTTACCTCTCCCCATACACAGGAACGTTCGGCCGTGTGGAACGTTCCTGTGTATGGGGAGAACAGGCGGCAGGCTAGAGAAATCAATAATTGATGGTGTACGGGGACCTTTAGAGTCTGGACTGACAAACTGGCCTCTTACATTAAATATAACACTGTTACAGAACAATTGTTGGAAGCTATCCCTATAATGGCCAAAGCGGCAAATTTTAATGCATATGCTTCCAAAGATTACTCAAAGTGTACCTTTCATTAGGTTTACTCACCTGATCGGTGATGGGTAACTATGGATACGACCATGCAGGGTCGGTTTTCTTGCACAAGTCCTATTGAATCAGGATAGGGCTTATGGATGAAACCAACCCAGCATAGTTGTATCCAACTTCTGGCAGCAGGAGTTTGTTGATCAATGACAGGTACCCTTTAAAGGCCATATTACACGGAACGATTATTGGCTGTATTTGGATGGCCGATAATCGTCCTGTGTAATAGAACACAACGATCAGCCGACATGAACGACGCCGGCTGATCGTTGTAGTCGTTTGTTGAAAGACAAATGACTTATATAGCAGCGATCGGCTGCCGTCCCTCCGTGGAATAGGAGCCGCAGAGCAGGCCGCTGCTATATGCTATGGGCTGCCCGAACAATCAAGCGATCACCTGACTTCACCTGAGCTGCACCAGTTCTATGGAATGCATTACCTAAGACTGTCAGACTCACCTCCAATACCCAAAGCTTCAAACGTGCCCTCAAAACACATCTGTTCAAGCAGGCTTACTAGGTTCCCTAATTTGACCACTACGCTCAACCAACCCCCCCCCCCCCCCCCCCCCCCCCCCACCCACACACACACACACGCACACAGACACATACATACACATACACACACACCAAGAATTTAAGCACTTAGGCCTACACATGCAGGCATTGGTTGGTGAAAGGTTCACCCACCCTTACCTGCACTGCCTTATTTATAAAGATGGCCGGACCATAAGAACAATGATGCACTTTGCACCTCTGCCATTTTGTCTCAAACCCCCTCCCGATAGTGTGTAAGCTCATGCATGCGAGCAGGGACCTCACTCCTCATGTATGGCTAATTATATGTATATCTCTGTAATGTTTATGTATGTACCCCCTGAATTGTAAAGTTCTGCGGAATCTGTTGGCGCTATATAAATAAAAATTATTATTATTATCACCCGGGCAGCCCCTCTCCCCCGCTGACAGCGCTTATTTGCTCCTTACAGTCGGCCCGTGTAATAGAGGCTTAAGACTGTACAGTCTATAGTGTCCTGCCCAGACCAGCTTAGCCTGGAGGATTTTGTCTCAAAATGTTGGAATTGGGATATAGGTTCTAAATCCAAGTTGTCCGCTGTTCCTTGCCGGGGGATATCTGTTTTGGGCACCTTTAGAAAAGGAAATTACATTCTGGTTACGGAAATCATGGCACACATGAGGGGTACAGACACTATCATTGTCCCATATCTAGACGATTTGATGGATAATAAATTGGGAAAAGTCCCACCTGATTCCCAGTCACCAGCAGGTTATCTTGGGCATAATCCTATACTCACAGCTTCAGACGAGATTCCTTTCACTCCACAAAAGGAAGACCTAGGGGCAGGAGGTTTTTCAGCTCTGCACAGCAGGGGAGGTCTCCATAAGAAGGGCAACAGAAACATAGAAGATTGTCGGCAGAAAAAGACCACTGGGTCCATCTAGTCTGCCCTCTTAGTATTTCCTTTCTTATTATCTTAGAGCCCTATTCCACGGGACGATTATCGTTCAGATTATTGTTAAATTGTTCGAATCTAAACGATAATTGTTCAGTTGAATAGCAACTAACGACCAAATGAGAAATCATTGATCGTTTAATAAGACCTGGACCTATTTTTATCGTTGCTCATTCGCAAATCGTTCACATTGAATAAGACGTCGTTCGGTCGTTCGCAGTAGTGACAAACACAATAGCGATGACAAGACGACCGCAAGAATGATCATAAGTAACGATTATCTTTCCATGTAAATGGATGAACGATTTCAGGTCTTTCGCAATAGCGGTCATTTGGATCTTTATCGTTAACGATTTTGCGAACGATAATCATCCCGTGGAATAAGGTCCTAAGGATAGATATATGTTTATCCCAGGCAGGTTTACATTCTATTATTGTAGATTTACCAACCAAATCTTCTGGAAGTTTGTTCCAAGCATCTAAAACTCTTTCAGTAAAATAATATTTTCTCACCTTGCTTCTGATCTTTCCCACAACTAACCTCTCACTATGTCCTCTTGTTCTTGAGTTTTTTTTCTAAATACACTTCCCTCCTGAACCTTACTTAGTCCTTTAACATATTTAAAGGTTTTGATCATGTCCCCCCTTTCTATTCTTCCTCCAGACTATACAGAATCAGATCCTTAAAGGAGAAGTCCGGCGAAAATTATTTTTTTATATGTTATTACTTATGGAAAGTTATACAATTTTCTAATGTACATTAATTATGGGAAATGCTCATATACTGCTATTTCCCTTAATTTAGTGTATCAGGAAGTGTTAGAATTATCTCTGAAGCAGTGACGTCACGACCATTATCTCTGAAGCAGTGACGTCACGACCAACGGTGTAATTCCTATGGAGTGTCCAGCAGGGGCGCACTATATATAGAAGTCAATGGTACTCATTGACTTCTATATATAGTGCGCCCCTGCTGGACACTCCATAGGAATTACAGTGTATGTAATGTAATGTAATGCACTGTACTGTTGTGACTTTATGAATACATTTATGGAATACTTTGGGGAGCAAGTGTCCTTGCTCCCCAAAGTATCCCATAAATGTATTCAATGAGTACATTTGCAGGGCACCGAGCAGGGAGGGAGAGAGGTGCCATCTACCTCCCCCCTCCCTCCCTGCTCGGTGCTGGGAACATATACAAAGCACTACTCCCCCATTATCTGCAGATAATGGGGGAGTAGTACCTGTGCTATCCCTATCACCGCCCGCGCCGCCGCCGCTCACACAGGGGCTGCTATTCATCGCGCCGCTGATTCCCCGCCGCCCGCGCCGCTCCTAACTACCCGCCCGCTCGCTCGCCCGCCCCGTTCCTGGCCGCCGCTCTCTGCTCATGCCGGCCGCGTCAGCCCGCCCCCACCCCGGCCGGGCACACCAGGAAGCGCCATGCTCCCGGCCGGGGTGGGGGTGGGCTGACGCGGCCGGCATGAGCAGAGAGCGGCGGCCAGGAACGGGGCGGGCGAGCGAGCGGGCGGGTAGTTAGGAGCGGCGCGGGCGGCGGGGAATCAGCGGCGCGATGAATAGCAGCCCCTGTGTGAGCGGCGGCGGCGCGGGCGGTGATAGGGATAGCACAGGTACTACTCCCCCATTATCTGCAGATAATGGCGGAGTAGTGCTTCGTATATGTTCCCAGCACCGAGCAGGGAGGGAGGGGGAAGGTAGATGGCACCTCTCTCCCTCCCTGCTCGGTGCCCTGCAAATGTACTCATTGAATACATTTATGGGATACTTTGGGGAGCAAGGACACTTGCTCCCCAAAGTATTCCATAAATGTATTCATAAAGTCACAACAGTACAGTGCATTACATTACATTACATACACTGTAATTCCTATGGAGTGTCCAGCAGGGGCGCACTATATATAGAAGTCAATGGTACTCATTGACTTCTATATATAGAGCGCCCCCTGCTGGACACTCCATAGGAATTACACCGTTGGTCGTGACGTCACTGCTTCAGAGATAATTCTAACACTTCCTGATACACTAAATTAAGGGAAATAGCAGTATATGAGCATTTCCCTTAATTAATGTACATTAGAAAATTGTATAACTTTCCATAAGTAATAACATATAAAAAAATAATTTTCGCCGGACTTCTCCTTTAAAGGGGTAGTGAAGCGGTAAAGAATTATTCACAGACTAACACACATTACAAAGTTATACAACTTTGTAATGTATGTTATGTCTGTGAATGGCCCCCTTCCCCGTGTCCCACCACCCCCACCCGTGTACCCGGAAGTGTGGTGCGCTATACTCACCTGTCACGTGCCGACACCCGTCTCCGATCTTCAGCGAGTGACATCTTCTTCGGGCGGACGGCGAACAGCTCCGACTGTCCCGAATGCCGGCCGCCCTCTGCAGCGTCATCTGATGCTCAGCCGCGATTGGCTGAGCATAACTGTGCTCAGCCAATCGCGGCTGAGCAGCTAATGACGCGGCCGCATCATCAGCTGCTCAGCCGCGATTGGCTAAGCATAACTGTGCTCAGCCAATCGCAGCTGAGCACAGTTGTGACGCGGCGGAGGGGGGACGGGCGGCAGCGACTCGGCCGTCTGTCCGAAGATGACGTTTGGCACAAGATGGCGGACGGCCCTCGACACGGATCAGGTAATGTATAATGCACCAACACTTCCGGGTACACGGGTGGGGGTGGTGGGACACGGGGAACGGGGCCATTCACAGACATAACATACATTACAAAGTTGTATAACTTTGTAATGTGTGTTATTCTGTGAATAATTTCTGAGCGCCACACTACCCCTTTAAAGTGTCACTGTCGGTAACATTTTTTTTGCAGAAATTAATAGTCCAGGCGATTTTAAGAAATTTTTTAATTGGGTTTATTAGGCAAATATGCCATTATCTGCATTTAAAAAGCTTTTTCCCAGGTCCTCCCCTCCTCTCCTTTCTGTCATCCACTCCTCAGAATCAGGAGATCTCAACAGTTTTTTCATCAGTCGGATCGTGTCTGAGCTATGGAGAGGGGAGGGGGCTTTTTCATGATAAAATTCATTTTTCGGCTAATAAACCCAATTGCAAAGTTTCCTAAAATCACCTATACTATTGATTTCTGCAAAAAAAAATTTGACGACAGTGACACTTTAAGTCTTTCCTGATATGGTTTATGCCTGACACCCTCCACAATTTTTGTAGCCCGTCTTTGGACCCGTTCTATTTTATCAATGTCCTTTTTGTAGGTGAGGTCTCCAGAACTGGACACAGTATTCCAGATGTGATCTCACCAGAGCTCTATACAGCGGGATCACAATCTCCCTCTTCTTACTGGTTATACCTCTAGCTACACAGCCCAAGATACGATTTGCTTTTCCTACCACCTGGTTGCACTGGTGACTCATTTTAAGGCTGTCGGAGTTTACTACCCCTAAATCCTTCTCTTCTGAAGTCTTTGCCAACACAGAACTGCCAAAATGATGCTCGGATAGAGGATTCCTCCTCCCCAAGTGCATTATTTTTATTCCATTGTTTGGACCACTTATCTAGTAATGCTAAATCATTTTCCATATTTCTGGCACCTCCAGGAATATCAACCCAATTGCACACTTTAGTGTCATAAGCAAACAGACAAACTTTACCTACCAAACCTTCTCCTGTGTAACTATCATTACCTACTAAACTTTCTCCTATGTCACTTACGAACATATTAAAAAGAACAGGACCCAGAACAGACCCTTGTGGTACACCACTTGTAACCAGTCTCTGCTCAGAATATACACCATTAACAACAACCCTCTGATATCTATCCTTCAGCCAATGACAACTCCCCTGAACTATCCAGAGATTAAAGGGGTTATCCAGTGCTACAAAAACATGACCACTTTTGCACCACTCTTGTCTCCAGATTGGGTGGGGTTTGAAACTCAGTTGCATTGAAGTAAATGGAGCCTAATGGCAAACCACACCTGAACTTGAGACAAGAGTGGGGCAAAAGTGGCCATGTTTTTGTAGTGCTGGATAACCTCTTTAAGTCCAATTTTCTGTAACTTCTCTATCAGCTCTTTATGGGGAACTGTATCAAAGGCTTTGCTGAAGTTCAGATAGGCGAAATCCACAGCACCACCTTTATCCAGCTCTTTTGTAACATAATCAAAGAAATCAATGAGATTAGTCTGAAATGATCGGCCCTCAGTAAAGCCATGCTGGTCTGGATCCTTCAAATTGTTGATTCTTAGGTGATCCATTATCTTTTTCGAAGTTTTTCCATAATTTTTACTACTACAGATGTCAAGCTAACTGGCCTGTAGTTACTGGGCTCTTCTCTACTCCCTTTCTTGTCGATGGGTATAACATTGGCCATTCTTCAATTATCAGTAACATCTCCTGTTAGCAGGGATAGTCAGCTCACAGCTGATTCGTACGTCAAGCTAGAGTGTGTGGGGCCCTCCAAACAACCACTGATAGATTATGTCGGTGGTGATAGGGATCGGCTGAGATAAACACTCCTGTGTATGGCAAGAACGGGTGGTAGGTGGGAGAGATAACTGATGACCGAACATTCCATGGCCCCCCCCCCCGGTCAGTTCCCACCTGTTTTTTTTTACTGCCCATTCTACCTCAGTTAGAGCAGAGAGAGCAGATGCTTCTCTAGATATGTAGGGAAACCAACTGGAGCTCTGTTCACACCTTGTTAACCCCTAGACGACCCTGGACGTACATGTACATCCTGGGTGTCTAATCTGCTATGAAACACGCTCCGGGGCGGAACATTCTTTATAGCAAGTGGGGGCTGACTGCAATCAGCAGCCAGTACCTCACAGTTAATGACAGGCTGCACCAATCGCACTACAGCCTGTCATTAACCCCTAAACAGCTCCTGTCACTTACCAATTGGGACCCCCACAGTCCCGATCGCTGTGCTGGACCGCCGGAGGTCTCTTACCCTTCCTCTTTGTGGTCTGATAGGCGTTCTGCTCATTCAGTCTGTCTTATCCCATTATACAAATAAAGCATACAAAAATAAATAAAATAAACATATTATATACCATGGCGTGCGTAATTATCTGATCTATTAAAATATAACAATAGTCATCCCGTCGGTGAACGGCGTAAACGAAAAGAGGGAAAAGAGTGCCAGGATTACAGATTTTTGTTATATTATATATATGAAAAAAATTCATAAAAAGTGACCAAAACATCTGATGTATACAAATATGGTATTAATAAAACATAAAGATTTTGTCCCATACAGCCCTGTGGGTGAAAAACGAAAATAGTTATAGGAGTCACAATAGGATCATTTTATTAATAATTAATTGCACAAAACAAATGTTACAACATTGCATTCTTTTTTTTTCCAATTTCACCAATTTATATTTCATAAATAATACCATACATGTTATGGTAGAATGAAAGATGCCATTACAAAGGACACCTGTCCTAAAAAAATCCTATTACATGGCCCTGTAGATAGAAAAATGAAAGTGCTAGAGTTTTTAGAAGGGGAGGAGGAAAAAACGAAAACACAAAAATGAAAATTGGTGTGGTCATTTTGATAATTTTGGGCTTGGACTTCAAAGGGTTAAAACACTTGCATTTATCCTCCCCATATAAAATTTCGGTTTAGGTTTCTGTGCAGAAGTCTTAGTGAAAGAACTGAGGTGTGGAGGGTCGTGTCTTTTATCTACACAGGTTTCCTGTTCTTGCGGTAGGAGGTTTCTTCCTCAGGGGTGCTGTTGTGGAAACTGTCATGCTGATTTAATTATAAAAACAGACTGGCTACTTTAAGGTTACAAACCCACTTGCCGGATCTGCAGCGAGTCTCCTTGCTGCGTTTTTGCAGGGAGACTCGTTGCAGATCCCGGCCCTATACTTTCAATAGCAGAGAAACTCGCAGCAGGGATGTACATCCCTGCTGCGATTTTGTCTGCAGCCCGCCCCATTAACCCCCCGGCCGCAGGACATTATACATTACCCGGTCCCCGTTCCTGCTTGCTTCGGGGCTCCCGGTGTCTTCACGGTCCGCCGGGCCAATCAGTGCGCTGCGGCGGGGCAGCGCACTGATTGGCCGGGCGGAACGTGCCGGGAGCCGCTTAAGCAAGCAGGAGCCGGGATCAGGTAATGTATATCCTGCCCGCCCTCCTGCAGCCCCCGGCCGCATGATCGCCCCCAGCCCCACAGCCCCCGGCCGCACGATCGCCCGCAGCCCGTGGCCGCACGATCGCCCCCAGCCCCGCAACCCCCGGCCGCACAATCGCCCCCAGCCCCGCAACCCCCGGCCGCACGATCGCCCCCAGCCCCGCAGCCCCCGGCCGCACGATCGCCCGCAGCCCCCGGCCGCACGATCGCCCCCAGCCCCCGGCCGCACGATCGCCCCCAGCCCCGCAACCCCCGGCCGCACGATCGCCCCCAGCCCCGCAACCCCCGGCCGCACGATCGCCCCCAGCCCCGCAGCCCCCGGCCACACGATCGCCCCCAGCCCCCGGCCGCACGATCGCCTGCAGCCCTGCAGCCCCCGACCGCACGATCGCCCCCAGCGGGCGATCGTGCAGCCGGGGGCTGCGGGCGATCATGCGGCCGGGGGCTGCAGGCGATCGTGCGGCCGGGGGCTGGGGGCGATCGTGCGGCCGGGGGTTGCGGGGCTGGGGGCGATCGTGCGGCCGGGGGCTGGGGGCGATCGTGCGGCCGGGGGCTGCGGGGCTGGGGGCGATCGTGCGGCCGGGGGCTGCGGGGCGATCGTGCGGCCGGGGGCTGCGGGGCGATCGTGCGGCCGGGGGCTGGGGGCGATCGTGCGGCCGGGGGCTGGGGGCGATCGTGCGGCCGGGGGCTGCGGGGCGATCGTGCGGCCGGGGGCTGGGGGCGATCGTGCGGCCGGGGGCTGCGGGGCGATCGTGCGGCCGGGGGCTGCGGGGCGATCGTGCGGCCGGGGGCTGCGGGGCTGGGGGCGATCTTGGGGCTGGGGGCGATCGGGGCTGCAGGGGGCCGGGCAGGATATACATTACCTGATCCCGGCTCCTGCTTGCTTCAGCGGCTCCCGGCACGTTCCGCCCGGCCAATCAGTGCGCTGCCCCGCCGCAGCGCACTGATTGGCCGGGCGGGCCGTGAAGACACCGGGAGCCCCGAAGCAAGCAGGAACGGGGACCGGGTAATGTATAATGTCCTGCGGCCAGGGGGTTAATGGGGCGGGCTGCAGACAAAATCGCAGCAGGGATGTACATCCCTGCTGCGAGTTTCTCTGTTATTGAAAGTATAGGGCCGGGATCTGCAGCGAGTCTCCCTGCAAAAACGCAGCAAGGAGACTCGCTGCAGATCCGGCAAGTGGGTTTGTAACCTAAGGGATATTCCCATCTCAGCCGTGAGCGGTGGCAAGCGACAGAATCAGCCAGAACTCTGAATATACCTTAAAGGGGAACTCCACATAAGGAAAAAAAATTTCTATTAAAAGTAAATTAAAAGTTATATAGATGTGTCTATATAATGTATTACCATACCTGTACGGTTCTGCCACACTGGTAGCTGATAGAAATCCAGGAAGTGAAAAAAAAATGTCCTCTGTGCCAATTCACATTGTCTCCTGCTCCTGCTGCTATCCCTCTTAGGAGACAAATCTTCCATGCCTCTGTCTCGCATTGTGTGTGTTTGCTGAGCACAGGCTGATGATGCAGACAGGGGGCAGGGCGTGATGTCCCAGGAGGCTTGGCTGGATCACCCAATCCCCTGAGTGATTCACCATCTGTGACTGTCCAGAAGCAGGCGTTGCACTGATTTCTCTAATTGAGCAGAAGTGTGCAGTGAAATTAGGGCTGTGTTCACACATGTTGGAGCGTCATTGCAGTACTGCAGCGTATTCACAAAAATGATGCAGTAACACGAGTAAATGATGCTAAACGGCAGAGTTGGTCAGAGCTGGCACTGCCAATCCCACCTGGACAAAAAACAAGGCATAAACATTATATCCCATGTAAGATAATATTGGATAAATTCCTTATTGTGGGGCTCAACTTTAAAGATAACAGATGCTTGATCATAATCATAATACGTGCGTGGAGATGAAAAGAAGATTTTTTTTCCCAAAAAGTTCTTTACTTTATTCCAATATCAGCGCTACAGGTAGAGAATACAGCGTGCTGTGTGGTGTTATAGGTAGAGAATACAGTGTGCTGTGTGGTGTTACAGGTAGAGAATACAGTGTGCTGTGTGGTGTTATAGGTAGAGAATACAGTGTGCTGTGTGGTGTTACAGGTAGAGAATACAGTGTGCTGTGTGGTACTACAGGTAGAGAATACAGCGTGCTGTGTGGTGTTACAGGTAGAGAATACTGCGTAATGTGTGGTGTTACAGGTAGAGAATACAGCGTGCTGTGTGGTGTTACAGGTAGAGAATACAGCGTGCTGTGTGGTGTTACAGGTAGAGAGTACAGTGCGCTGTGTAGTATTACAGGTAGAGAATACAGTGTGCTGTGTGGTGTTACAGGTAGTAACTGTGTGCTGTGTGGGTGGAACCACAATGAAATGATAAAGTACTACAAATAATTCAGTAACTCAATGAAACTACAATGTGTGAACACAGCCTAGATGTTCTGCCACAGATTTTGGCGGGGAATGGGCAGGGTGGAGGACTGTGATGAACAGCTGAGGGAAAGCAATGCTTTCTGGAACCAGCACTGCATCCTGGGAACTGCTCAATCAGGAATTACAGAAACACAATACAGAACAAAAAAAACCCCAAAACAAATGGATTTTTTGTAGTTTCAAAACTGGGATAGATAGGTAAGTAATGCTATATACTTCTGCAGAAGTTTCTTTTTTTTTTAACCTCTACCTGGAGTACCCTTTTAAGAGTGGCCTGAAAGGGTGACGATTAGAGATGAGTGCAACTCGAGCATGCTTAAGTGCGATTGCTCATCATTTAATTACTGGTAGCTAACAAAGCTGCATGCAGCCCTAGGGAGTCTCTAGACATTGGCACCATTTTGGGTTAGATGGAACTTTTTAATTGCTTTTCTTTTTAAAGGGGTAGTGCGGCGGTAAAAAATTATTCACAGAATAACACACATTACAAAGTTATACAACTTTGTAATGTATGTTATGTCTGTGAATGGCCCCCTTCCCCTAGTCCCACCACCCCCACCCGTGTCCCCGGAAGTGTAGTGCTTTATACCTACCTGATCCGTGCCGACACGCGTCCGCCATCTTGTGCCAAACGTCATCTTCAGCCGGCCAGCCCGAACATCATCAGCCGCTGAGCCGCGATTGGCCGAGCACAGTTATGCTCAGCCAATCGCGGCTGAGCAGCTGATGACGCGGCCGGCACTCGGGAAGATCGAAGGTGTTCGGGCCGGCCGGCCGAAGATGACGCTTGGCACAAGATGGCGGACGCGTGTCGGCGCTGATCAGGTATGTATAAAGCACTACACTTCCGGGTACACGGGTGGGGGTGGTGGGACACGGAGAAGGGGGCCATTCACAGACATAACATACATTACAAAGTTGTATAACTTTGTAATGTGTGTTATTCTGTGAATAATTTTTTACCGCCGCACTACCCCTTTAAGTAAATCTGTTAACATTACAAACTGCTGACACTGGTGAAGAAGTTGTCCAGGCAAAACGAACTTATCCATAGGATGGGGAACAAGTAAGAGATTGCGGGGGGACCTCCATACCCCCCGGCTCCTTTGTTATGAATAAAGCCCAGAGTACGGCATGTGGCCCTGGGCTCTATTTATTCCTATGGAGCCGCTTACAGCACTCAGCTGTTTCTGGCAGCTCCAAAGGGATGAATAGAGCCCAGGGTCACGTGCCGTACTCACGGCTGTATTCAAAGGAGCCAGGGGCCAATAAGGAGATCAGCGGCGGTATGGAGGTCAGACCCCCGCAATCTCTTACTTGTCCAATGGACAGGAGACATTAGTTTAGCCTGGGCAAGCTCTTTAAAGGGGTTATCCAGGTAACAAAAACAATATTCTAAACCAGGGATGGCGAACCTTCTGCCCTTCAGCTGTTGCAAAACTACAATTTCCATCATGCCTGAACAGCCAAAGCTAAAGCTTTGGCTGTCCAGGCATGATGGGACAGCCATCATATGATTGGACAGCCACCCTATGTCTAATATACATGTATAATCAATCTTGCAACATTTCCCTGTTTTTTTTGCATTGTTATCAGCCCTGGTTTTTTAAAATCCTCTACTCTGGGTCCACTCTGACCACGCTCAGCTCCCTCTTCCCCCCTCCCTTTGTAGTCACAGGACATGTGATCTCCTCCCTGGGGGCCGGGTTAGCTGTCTATTCACTTGGTAACCCGACCCCTGGAGACATTATCTGCATCATCTCCATGCACCTGTGCTGCTTCTATAAACTTAA
The DNA here is from genome assembly GCF_027789765.1 of Dendropsophus ebraccatus. Lineage (NCBI taxonomy): Eukaryota > Metazoa > Chordata > Amphibia > Anura > Hylidae > Dendropsophus > Dendropsophus ebraccatus. The sequence goes on from NC_091467.1 coordinate 43,607,759, forward strand.
AGTGACTGTACCACCAGGCCCAGACTGAAGCACTGGAGGCGGCTGACACACCCTTAGTGGGAGGAAACTCCAGCCCCTCTATGACGTGACTCCATTAGAATCAAAGGAACCCCATCATAGAGGGGCTAGGGTTTCCTCCCACTAAGGGTGGGTCGGCCCGCCTCCAGTGCTTCAGCCTGGGCCTGGTGGTACAGTCACTTTAAACAGTTTACACAGAGAGATTTATCTGACAGATTTTTGAAGCCAAAGCCAGGAATGAATTTGAAAAAAGGAGAAATCTCAGTCTTTCCTTTATGACCTTATTCCCTGTTTATAGTCTATTCCTGGCTGTGGCTTCACAAATCTGTCAGATAAATCTCTTTGTGTAAATGCACCGTTACATGTGTCCCTGAGCCTAGGTTTCTGTAATATGAAAAGTTATAGTTCTATATCTGCTTGCTGTCAGTGAATGCAGGCATATGTACTTTTCTTTGCGTCACAGCTCTGTATATTGTAATGTTCTTAGAGTCTGGATGAAACTAGAATGTTTTCATTCACAGTCAGCAGGCAGAGATCTAAACCTTCAATGCACCCCCACCCCCTGGTAACAGATGCCTGTTATGCAGCACATAGCTACACCGCGCGTCAGCTCTGCCACATCTTCAGTTAGTATGAAATACATATTGGGGTGAAAAAAACAGTCCTTTGTTTACTGTGCAATAGTATTGACAGCAGTGGACAGGAAAGAAAGCTAAGGGGGCGAGTACGGAAACTGGCCAATCAGGGAGATGCATGATGGGAAATGTAGTTTCCTATCTTGGTTATAGGTCCGCTTTTAGAAAAACTTGTAACTCAGGCAGGGCCGTTTCTAGTGGTGGGCCGGCCGCTCGCCCCATCATCTACCCCTCCGCTCACCCCATTATTTGACATATCGCCGCCACCCCTTCTGGGACCACACTCAGCATCGGCAAGGCCGCCGCCGCCCTGGCACACCCCGGTGTTGGGTTGGGGTATTACTATGGGGCAGAGCATGGGGGGGAATTATTGCTATATGGACAAAGCACGGGGGGGGGGGGGGGGGGAACAGGGGGGATTATTACTATGGGGGAGCACATGGGGGATAATTACTATGGGGCAGTGCACAGGGGTGATTATTACTTTGGGGGTTCGGAGCACAGGGGGATAATTACTATGGGGGAGCACAGGGGAACATTACTATGGGGGAGCACAGGGGGGATTATTACTATGGGGGGGAGCACAGGGGGGATAATTACTATGGGGGGAGCACAGGGGGGATAATTACTATGAGGTGAGCAAAGGGGGAATTATTACTATGGGGGGGAGCACAGGTGGGATTATTACTATTACTATATGGGGGCACAACAGAGGATCCTATAAACAGGGGGCAACCCACATACCTACTGACATTACTGCACAAGACACACAAAAACGTGGAAATTGTTGTAAAAGTGTGGAGCCTAAGATGTTTGGCAGGTTCAGAAGAGATGAATTGTGGCTGGAAGAAATCATCATGGTGGCCTGGGCCAGATGGAAAGGAAAAGGAAAGTGACGCCACAGATCAAAGAAGGCATAATCTGTGAGTCGCTGTATGACTTTTTTTTGGGGGGTGGGGTGGGGGGGACGCTTTTAGCAAGATTCGCCCTGCAGCCGAAATTACCTAAAAGAGGCCCTGAACTCAGCAATAACAGCAGCTGGAAAGACAGGGCACATGGTACCTTTCATATATCCGTCTGTGCTTCCATAGTGTAAAAAGTCATAGTGCAAAGTGTCAAGGGGCTTTTCCAAGGTCCTACTGCTGGGATACCTCCTTGCTCCCCCTCTTAAGCAGGATAAGGGATGGGAGGGGAGGCGGTGTTACACCATACAGCAGATCAGGAGCTCGGGAACATCTCTGACATTTTACACAGTAAAGTAAAAACATTTTTCTACATTCTGGAATCACAGACATATTAAAGGTACCATGCATCTCTTTGACCTAACAGTCAGCAGGTTGCAATGTGAATTGCAGCTGTCAGATTCCTTTTGATTTCTTTCTGGGATATGAGGCGTTTCCATTATTGATTTGGAAAAATTGCTGCTTTCAAATGATAAATGTGCAGGACTGTTCCCAGGAGTGCGCACACTGCGTTTATATTCTAGAGTATACGGTTCGTCCACCGTTTGCCGCCACCTCTCGCTTTACGGTCACAGCTCACTGTGTACACCCGCTTCGCAGACCAGCACTCACCTTACCGGGGTGTACCAACATGGCCCCTCAGGCGGAAATTACGCACATCCTGGAAAGGAAGAGGAGAGCTCACGGTGGGGCGTGTCCGGCCATCATTCGCCATTCCTGAGGGTGGGAGCTGTAAGAGCGGGGAACCGAACCGGCAGCGGTAAGTGTCGTGTCCAGGCTGGCCCGGCTGCTCGGTGCTGATTGGGCGGAGAGGCGCTGCAGGGGGTGTAGGGGGCAGCGGCCGCTGACTGACAGGTGGAGTGACAGCCGGCTCCAGCCCAGTATACGGAGCAGGTGATCGGTGTCACCCCCACACATTCTCCTCTGATGCACCTAGACCCACTGATCCTGATGCACATAGACTTACTGATCCTGATGCACATAGATTTACTGATCCTGATGCACATACACTTACTGATCCTGATGCACATAGACTTACTGATCCTGATGCACATAGATTTACTGATCCTGATGCACATAGATTTACTGATCCTGATGCACATAGATTTACTGATCCTGATGCACATAGATTCACTGATCCTGATGCACATAGATTCACTGATCCTGAGCAACATAGATTCACTGATCCTGATGCACATAGATTCACTGATCCTGATGCACATAGATTCACTGATCCTGATGCAGCCAGACCCACTGATCCTGATGCACCCAGACCCACTGATCCTGATGCACCCAGACCCACTGATCCTGATGCACCCAGACCCACTGATCCTGATGCACCCAGACCCACTGATCCTGATGCACCCAGACCCACTGATCCTGATGCACATAGAGAATTAGTACATCCCCATACACCTCATATAAAGAACCACAAGAGATTTCAGCTCTGAAGCTGCAGAACTAAAAAATGCAGGCTGTAGCTCAGGAACAGTAATACAGGGAGAATGACTCATGGTGTAATTTTATGGGGTCTCACCTTTTCCTTATTAGGGCTTTGTGGGTGGGGGGGCCCGGCCTTTCCTTGTGGATCTGAATGTCCGCCATGTAATGCCACATCTGTAGTGCCAAGTATTAACCCCTTCCACATCATAGCTGTACATTGCAGCAAAGGACTGACCACCTCTTCTGCTGCAGGCATGACCACATAAGTGGCACTGTGATAGTGAGGCAGGTGCCCAGGATGGCCTTGTTAGGTCGCACCTCCAGAATACACTCCTGCCTGGGCGTTTTATATACATAACCTGTAAATACAAAGGTGGAAACATGCAATAAACATTTGTTTCTAATAATTTTTATTCAATAAACAGTGGGAAAAAACCAAGCCAACACATTCAGTATTACTTTCCTGCTGCCAGAATACATTGAGATGGTTACTGGGCCTCCTGGAGTCACCTATACAATTTGTTGTTTGAGACCATACTAAAGCTTAAAGGGCATCTCTGATTAAAGAAGTAAGCGCTGCCTGCTAGGGCTGTAATTGGGGAAGTAAACACAGGGGTCACGCTGGAGCATGGGAGGTAAGTACACCGTAGTAGAGATGAATTTGTAGTAATAACACAGTGAAGCGCTTCATTATCTCAGCAATCCGCTCATCAGCCGGCTGCCTTTTAACTCAGTGCCGCTCCACCCGGGTGCTGGGAAAAGCTGGATCCAATCCTGGAAAACGTCTCCCACTTTTCCAGGATTGGATCCAGCTTTTCCTAGCACCCGGGTGGAGCGGCACTGAGTTAAAAGGCAGCCGGCTGATGAGCGGATTGCTGAGATAATGAAGCGCTTCACTTTGGTTATTACTGTAAATTTGCTCATCTCTACTACGGTGTACTCACCTCCCATGCTCCAGCGTGACCCCTGTGTTTACTTCCCGATGACACAATGTCCCCTCTTTGCTGATGACGTCTGCACTGCAGCCTCAATCGGTTGTCAGGAAATTGTGTTATCAGGGTAAGTAAATGGGCGGGGGCAGGATGAGTACAACGCGGTTTATTATTTTATAAACCTAGCAGGCAGCAGTTGAAGTAAATCAGAGAACCCCTTTAAGAATCAGTTTATAAATTACCAAGTTGTGATTGGTGGAGGTCTGGCTGCTCAGACACCTAGTGATCTCTAGAACAAAGGAACAGAAGTGCTCGTCTGTGTTCCTCCTTTTCTGCTTGTCTTCCTTTAGAAAGCTGAGAACACAGAGTACGGACTGAGTGAAAGTCTCATATTCTCTATGACGGGTGGGGAACCTTCAGTTCTTTGGTCCGACCCCTCACTGATAACGGGGACCGCACCATGGGGTCTGGGCTTGACTGCGTCATCGTTTAAACAATGCACAGAAGCGATAGGGCCATTCCCAGCGTGGTGCGCAGCATGTGTCACACTCTGTACACTGCCATTTTCTAATATTACATACAGGTCGGTAGGTGGACAGTATGTGTAATAGGGTTATGAAGGGGGAGATTTATCAAACATGGTGTAAAGTGAAACTGGCTCAGTTCCCCCTAGCAACCAATCAGATTCCACCTTTCATTTTCCAAAGAGTCTGTGAGGAATGAAAGGTGGAATCTGATTGGTTGCTAGGGGCAACTGAGCCAGCTTCACTTTCCACCATGTTTGATAAATCTCCCCCTTCATAACCCTATTACACATACTGTCCACCTACTTTTAGACCACCCTGTATATCAGTTTTGAACAAGGAGCTGGAATATGTTTCCGAGTGTCTGTCCTCACCACTGAATAAAAAGCTAGATTAATAATCAAGTGCCAACTTAATAGTCGACTTGTACAGAGCACCCTACTCTTAGGCCTGAGAATGATGTTATAAATGTCCAGATAGCGGAAGTTGTGTGAGACTTTATGTACACTATAATATCCAATATTAGGGGGGGTCACAGACTCACTATAAGAGCTGCCAGCTGTGCCACCCATTGGCCATGAGAGGGTCTTGGGGCCTCTTTACACAGGCTGACGCAGCAGCGATCAGTGAGATCAGCACTCGTTTACAGAGCCTTTAAAAGGCTCAATTAGTCATACAACCTATTAACTTAATGATACACCCCCGCACCTTCCTGTTTACATAGGAAGATGTACAGGCGACTGGCTGGTCCTTGTACACAGGACAATCAGCAGTTGGGGCCCTGCCTACCGATTATTGGCCCTTGTAAAAGGACCTTTACTGGGCGAAATTTACGAGGACTGGATCCATCTTTTCCCAGCACCCGGGGCACGGAGCGGAGCAGACTTTAAAGCACGCAGCCTAATGAGCAGAACCCGATAGGAACAAATCGATTTGCTTAGTTCCTGCTGTAAATTTGCTCATCTCTACTTTTGAACAGTAGACACCTTTAACAATTTCCTATATGCCTGGGCAAGACACAGATTAAAGGGGTTGTCCCATCAGATCATCAGATCCAGGCTCCTAGCAAACAACTGAGTTGGAGATGTAGCGGCCAGCCAGGCATTACCGCTCGTACACAGGAAATATAGTGTTACACGGCAGCCATTCAGATGAATGGTAATCCTTATAATACAATGACAGCTCAAGTCTGCCAGAATGGGAACTGCTATCATTGAGCGTGTATTCAGTGCAGGAACTCCTTATATACCACAGCTGAGCATATGGTCTTCATGGGACAGCCCCAGTAAAGAGTTATTTTACTGTATGCTCTATTATCAGGACTGTTCTAGAGTCTCTGGTGATGGTGTCCATTCTCATAGTCCCCAGCACAGTGCTTCTTGCATTTCAGTGGCTGTGCTGCTCCAGTGTAGCCTCATTCACTTGTATAGGGGCTAGGCTGCAGTACCACATACATTCATTTCCACATAGATGGCGCTGTGTCTTTGCTCCGCTGATTGGCGGTGGTTGAAGCTGGACTCAGGTGATCACAAATTGAAGGCATCTCCTATGGATAGAGCTAGGATAGCTGCAGTGTTCCAAAGGCTTTGCCCTATATCAGAAAGGAATTGGGAGGATCTGTAGCCTTGATTGTGAAACACTACGGAGCTGCTATTATACTGGTGCTATCGATCTACTGGGGTCACCTGTGTATTACAGGTACACATCACTGCCTCATATCACTACAGACAAAACTGGAAGTCTCCGCTTAGGGCCCTGTCACATGAAGGGGGTTATCTGCTGAATAGGGCAGCTGTCACTCCATTTAATAAAGACAACCATCAGTTGAGGAGGGAGCAATCGTTTGCTTGCTGGCTGATTGTTGTCTTTCAGTAAGTTTGACAGGCTGGGGACCATGCTGATGCCTGTGTTATATGGTATCCCTCTACCCAATAACCTGCACCACATTAAAGTTCCTCTCTCCATAGTCGTCTTTGGCAGCCGGTGGGGGAGGGGGGGGGGCTGCTGGTAGGGAACACTCTTTCTGAGGAAATCCTGTGATCTTACTAGTTAATGGCTCCAGCCTATTGTACCCTACCATATAGCAGTATCTGGATGCCATCTACTGAGTGTTGGGGCACATGGACATAAAGTTAATCCTTCCTCACCAATACTAATCTATGACTGTTCATAAGGGAGGGAAAGTACTCTGCAAGGACTCCCCACACCTGCAGTGATGCAGAATATAGGGGCCCTTCTAAACCCATCTAATGAATGAGTGTCTGTAGCAACGCTTGTTTCTGATGTCTATGTAAATGCCTCATAGACGGGTCAACAGAGTCTTTGATCTCAGTCATCAGTGGACATTATAAGTGTAAAGTGTATGGGGATAGTGACACATCTCAGTAATCCTGCAGACAGTCACATGTATCTTATTACACGAGGGGATATGCAGAGTATTATTAAAATATATCAAGTCTTCCCATACTTATTAGCTACTGTATGTCCTGCAGGAAATGATTTATTTTCAGTCTGACACAGTGCTCTCTGCTGACATCTCTGGCCGAGACAGGAACTCTGGGCAGTTCCTGTCTCGGCCAGAGATGTCAGCAGAGAGCACTGTGTCAGACTGAAAATAAAACACCTTTTCCTGCAGGACATACAGCAGCTAATAAGTCTGCGAAGGCTTGATATTTTTTTTTATTAGAAGTAAATTACAAATCTGTATAACTTTCTGACACCAGTTGATTTGAAAGAAAAAGATTTTCACTGGACAACCCCTTTAAGGGCTGCACATGGACCTGTGTAATGCATTATGTGTGGCTGACAGTGATGACGTTATAAGTCCGTAATGATCAGTGCAGCCTGCAGTATATATAGCTGTGTGAAGACTCAGTATACAGCATTGTAATCCTGCCCCATTCAGCCTGTGTAAAATGGCCTTTAGCAATACTGACCTTTAATACACAGCAGACTGAAGACTTATCCCAGTGCGGCAAGCTGACTGATAGATTTGGCACATCTTGCAAGACATATCAGGCACCACCTCCCCCTCATCCCTCCTCTGGGCTGGTTGGCTTTACACAACTCCACTTTGTCTCATCACTGTTCAGAACCAAGGTGTGAAGGATACCTAAAACTGGTATTTGGGGGCACAACATGTATGCCAGTCTCTTGGCACAGTAGGAGCTGGAAGTCTGGCACATTTTGCTTAGCACACCTGCACCACTCCTGTTTGCATGCAGAAGGTGGAAAGCTTATATTCCTGCTCTCAGCTGAGAAGTGTACACAGTTGTATCTAGTGCAGGCGTTGCCCTCTGAGCTGCTTGTTTGTTACAGTGTGTCAGTCTGCACTCCAGGCTCCTAGACTGGAAGTGATTGTAGTCACATCTCCGCTGAGTGCCGGACAGGTTACCAGCCTCTCGATGTTGTGTTCTCATTTGAGTACAGATATCTGGAGGAACGAAGATTAAGCTCGGAATGGCCCTTTACTAATGTTGTTGTGTCAGGTCTGTCCCTGTAGTTACAAAAGTTGATACTATTTTTTTTCTTGCCCCCCTATAACTAAAGGCTGCCCTCTCTGAACCATGGCTGAGCACGAACCCACTTCAGAGCAACTTGCACAAATCGCAGCAGAGAACGAAGAGGACGAACATTCAGTGAACTACAAGCCGCCGGCACAGAAAACTATCGAGGAGATACAAGCTCTGGACCAGGATGATGAGAGTCTGCGCAAGTACAAGGAAGCTTTGCTGGGACCTGTGCCCGCCACAGTGGGTACGCCACTTTATTATGAGTCGGGCAGGGCTGTGGTTGGTTTAGGGTTATGATCGGAGTAAGGCACTGTCTGTAGGGAGTCCTTGTGCTCACGTAGGCTTCTCCTCATACTCAAACACACTGATGAAACAGTCCCTGGACTTTTTGTATATGAGAGGGAAATGAGACTGGGGGAAGCTGCTGCTGAGTGATTCATCAGTCTATTTGGTTACATATTATTCCCAGATTATTATATATTTTCTTTCCCTGCAGATCCTTGTGCTCCAAATGTTGTCGTCACCAAACTGACCTTGGTATGTGCCGACGCTCCCGGGCCCCTGGAGTTGGACCTGACAGGTAAGCCAAGCTGAACTGGATAAGTTAAGAATCCCAGCCTCCTCAGTCTACGGCATGACTACAGGCAGTTTCTTTATCTTCTATGCACAACAGGAGATCTGGAGAAGTTTAAGAAACAGTCATTCACCCTTAAAGAAGGTGTTGAGTACAGAATCAAAATCAGCTTTAAGGTGAGGTGAATTATGGGTATAAGGACCTGGACTTGTCAGCTCGAAGATCATGCATCTAAATGGATTTAACCTGTTGTTTTCCTCTACCATAACAGGTTAACAAGGAAATAGTGTCCGGACTGAAATATCAGCAGCAGACACACAGGAAAGGTGTAAGATGTAAGTGTTTGGCTGAGTGTTCAGATTAATAGTCTTAGTGTAAAGCTTCATAGTTACTGGTATTGCTCTGCTCCCATCACATGATGCTTTCAACCAAATTATGCCCTAAAATGTTACTATCCAGTAGTCACACTACATTTTTTCTATACTCCTTAATGGTGCGTTCACACCTACAGGATCTGCAGCTGATTTTCTGCAGCAGATTTCATTTAAATAACTGAACACAGCATCAAATCTGCTGCAGATCTGCTGCAGATCCTGTAGGTGTGAACACACCCTAAAGAGGCACTGTCACAATTTTTAAAAATAAATCAATAGGGGTTGGGATTGCAAGTAATTGCTTTGTAATTACATGGTAAATTTTTTTAAAAAAATGTCTATATCCAAATCAACCTTAAACATGCAGCCACTAGGTGTCTCCCTTCTCAAACTGCAGTCCATGCTCCCTTCTGGTCTTTTCTCCTAAAAAGTAAAAAAAAATAAATAAATCATGGCCTAGGTACTTAGTTATGATACCATGGTGAAGCTCAGAGTGACTGCTTGCTATGTTATTGTCCTTCTGGCTTGGCTAGCTTGTCGATGTCAGGTGTGCATGAATGGTCTTTTTTGACAGAGACAAAGTGATGAGTGGACATTTTATTCTCATGCAAGCAGAAATATAATTCCTACAATGCCGCTGTAGTGTAGTAGTCAGGAAACACAAGGAAATGCACAATTAAGTAATATTTATATGTAAGTTAGTGTATGGCAGATGAGGGCTGCTAAACAGCTACAACTCCTATCATGCAGTTGTAGATATGCTAAGCTTTACGTCAATGGTTATGGTACATTCCTAGGGGTAGGGCTGCTGTCTTATTGTTTTAGATGGTAATTTGCTTTACTGAGGCAGAATTACATAATGTGTGCTGCAGTGACTCTCTCTCTCTCATGGAGCTATCCTCAGTGCAGTCCTCTACTGCCCTTACTTGGTGGGCTGAGAGGGCCGATGACATCACTTCCTGTACACTTCCACAGAGTTTAGGAGGACTGCAGATAAGATGAGCAAAGGAATGGGGCTAATTGCTGAAAAAGCAAAATATTTAATGAACAAAAAAGGGTTTAGGAAGGATCCCAGACACTGCCCAGGCAAATCTGCATCTGTTTTTGTAAGATACTTGATGACAAGCACACTTTAAAAATTCATGAAATTTTAATTAAGAAGTCGGTATTTAACTTCTTGAGGACGTATGGCGTAAGGGTACGTCATCCGTCCGCAAGAGGAGTTCAGAGGGGGGCCGCGATCCCGACTGCTATCTGCCAATGCCGCGGGGTCTTCTATGCGGCATTTCCTGGGGTCTAGTGGCAGGATCCCTTTATCTTACCGGGCCTCAGTGTCGGCATGATGCTGATCCCGGCTCGGTATTCTATTGCATTGGTCTGCAGCAGGCCAAAGCAATAGAGCACTGATCTCATGGATCGGTGCTGTGTAATACGACTACACTGATCTCTATGGGAGATCAGTGTAGTTGTATTAGAAGTCTCCCAGGGGGACTTCTAATTTCTGTGTATATGTAAAAAAAAAAAAAAAAGTTTTTCATTAATTAAAAAACTCCCTCCCCTCATAAAAGTCTGAATCGCCCCCTGTTTTATTTATTTCCCATTTTATAAATAAAAATAAATAAATAAATATGCTTGGTATCGCCACATGCCTAATTGTGCAAACTATTAATTTATCACATTTCTGATCTCGCACGGTAAAAAGCGTAAGCGCAAAGACCCGCCAAAGTGCAAAAATTTCCAATTTGCATATTCGCATATACGCAATCAAGGTACCAATAGAAAGAACACATCATGGCGTAAAAAATGACACCTCACACAGCCCCATAGACCAAAGGATAAAAGCACTTTAAGGCTATGTTCACACTACGTAAAAGTACGGCCGTTGTTGCCATCTGCCTATACTGCTATGGGATCCCAGCCGGAGCGTATACACATAGTATACTCTCTGGCCGGGATCCCAAACGGCTCTGCAAAGAACTGACATGTCAGTTTTCTGTGGCCGCAATTCAGTGAATTGGAGCCGCAGAAAGACGGGTCAGTTCACACAATGAAGCGAGCAGCTCCGGCCGCTTGATTTATTGTGTGCAGTGTGAAGTTCTGATGCGGGCGCGCGCTGATGCGCCTGCATCAGAACCCTGCGGCCGGAATGATCTTTGCAGAGACTGGCCGTTCTGTGAAACGGCTGGGTCACGGAACGGCCGGTCATATACGTAGTGTGAACATAGCCTAAGCATGGTCATAGAGCAATTTTAAGGAACGTTTATTTTCTGTAAAAGTTTTTATATAACATGTCAGTTTCTCCATAGGACGAACGGTGTAAAAACAAAGCCCCCCCCCCCCCCCCAAAGAAAAAGAATTGCGTTTATTTATTTCATAGAATTTTTTTTTTTTCTGGTTTCGCAGCATATTTTATGCAAAAATTAAGCCTGTCATTGCAAAGTACAATTAGTGAGATAAGGGCTCATGTGGGTTTCTAGGTGAAAAATTGCAAGTGCTATGGCCATTTAAACACAAGGAGTAAAAACAAAAATTGGCTCTGTCCTTAAGAGGTTAAAGGAAAAGTCCGGCCAAAAGTATTTTTTAATGTTATTACTCATGGAAAGTTATGCCAATTCCTAATGTACATTAATTATGGGAAATTCATCTATAGGGCTATTTCCCTTGATTTAGTAGATCACGGAGTTGAAATTGTCAAAGATTCGGTGATGTCACAAATCAGGGTGTAATTCCTATGTAGTGTCCAGCAGGGGGCGCACTATATATAGAAGTCTATGGACTGTATTGTGTCAATGGGGCTGTATGTAATGTAATGGAGTGTTATGTTACTGTATTGCACACTGTGTTTTATTGATTACGTTTATGAAATACTTTGGGGAGCAAGTGTACTTGTTCCCCAAAGTATTCCATAAACGTGGACGACAATGAGCAGGGAGGGAGAGAGGTGCCCGTGCATCCAACTACCTCTCCCCTCCCTCCCTTTTCAGTGCTGCTGCCACATATACACTGTACTATTCCTCCCATCATCTGTTCATAATATAAGCAGATGATGGGGGAGTAGTACCAGAGCCATGACCAGCATTCCGCCGCCGCGCTGCTGCACAGCCCCATTACCAGCATCCCCCCAACCAGCCCCTCCGCATTTCCCCTTAGATGACCAGCATCCCCTGCAGCCAGCCCGCGCCACCGCCGCTGCTTCTGCACCCGGATGCCCCCTTAGATTACCAGCATCCCCCGCAACCTGCCCGCAGTGGTTTTTTATGCAGTGTTTTTTACAATCTGTTTAGTAGGCTTTGGTTACATGTAGGTTTATGGTTAAAGTTCGAGGCTATTATCACCTTGCAGTAATGGAACGATTATTTTCTTCTAGTGGACAAGACAACCTACATGGTTGGAAGTTACGGTCCCCGTGTGGAGGAATATGAATTTCTCACTCCGGTAGAGGAGGCTCCCAGGGGTTTGCTGGCCAGGGCCTGCTACAATATGAAGTCTCTGTTCACTGATGACGATAAAACCAATCACCTCTCCTGGGAATGGAACCTGAACATCAGTAAAGAATGGAAGAACTAGGTCTGCCCAGAGAAGGCCCCTTTGGGGTCTATAATACCCCTCTGTCCTCCAACTCTCTGAGAGAAGCTGCCGGATTGTGTCCCACCTCCGTACCATGTGGTGTGTCCCCCCACAAGCTCTTCCCCATACTCCTTAAAAAAAAAAAAAAAGCCAAGTGGGATTGACGTTTCTGCCTTGTGTGGGCGCTGTTTGCCTTGCCCTGTGTTGTATGTATACTGCAGGATGACTGGGAGGAGGGAGTGCCCCCTGTCTGCTCACGTTGTTATGCCAGCTTAGTCAAGGTGCCTGGCCGCAGCAATTTGTGCTCGGAGTTCATTCCAAGGAATTCTTGCCATTCCCTCTTTTCTTTATTCCGCCGCCTTACAATCATTTCCTGCTCCATTGTTTCTGCCTATAAGAGGTTTGCCTTTTTTTTTTCCCCCCCACTTTTTTATAGCCATGTTGCCTTAATAATTTGCATTTGTTGCAGTAGGGGCATTGCCCGATGCTCCATTGGTTAAATGTGTGCCTCGCTTACAGTCTGCCTGTGTGTTATCCCAGTATTGGGTGGAAGTCACTTGCAAAGCTGCTTTTATTCCACATATTGCCGCCATGAGATCTTTATTGAAGGCACAGAGATCCTGAAGGTTTCTTCTTCCCTCCAGTACAGATTTCTATAGGACCAAACGTACGATGAAGTGTTATTCAGTGTCAGTCCTCCATCCATAGACCGCAGGGGCTGGAACACCCACTCTATAGTATATGGGCTAGATTGTATGATGTGCCAGTGTATTCACACTATTACTGCTTGTCTGTAATCAACCTGCTTCAACATACACACTGTCCATATGGCATTTAGAGTAGAAGATGATCTTAGAGAGATACGCCATACTAACGCTAGTACTGACATATGAATGTGGGGTTTTAGCTCAGACGGGCTGCTTTACATCCTGGGAAAAGTTGTGAAAGTGCTCTTCCTTTTGGATTATCAATATTTATTGCCTTGATTTCAAGTCCTTCCTCTGGTCATACTCCCAGATGCACCATTCTACCTGGGGGGGACTCCTGGGGTATCTGTATATCTGCAGCCTGGAGAGTCTTGGGGTGGGGGGTAGTTTCTCACGGACAGAGAAAACTTGTGGTTTATTTTGTTTTGTATTTGTTTTGTCTGTAACATTTCCCAAAAGCCAGAATAGCATGATAACACCAGTCATCTGCTTCCTTTTTATGACAAATAAAATTATTCCAGTTCTCGACACAATGCCTCCTGTCTGCTGTCTGTCCATGGGGACCACACTTTACTGAACCATCCCTGTTCCTATAGGTTCCCTGTTCCTGACCAGTGATAGTGATGTATCATTGGCACTGTGATGTTTTAGGATAGTGATTCCTACAACACCAGCCAGAAATGGGGTGGTAAGTCATTGCGGGTCACAGGGGCCTTCTCCCTGCCTTGTTAGAGCTCTTCCTATTTTCTATCATTGCAATATGGAAGCTTTTCTCCATTTCATTCTGCCCAAATGACAGATGACATGTTCACTTTTAAAGGATTGTTTGGAGGAGTAGTGCACATGGATAGAGATTCACTTCTGCACAGCATGACTGTCGGGTAACGCTGACCATATGTAATAGATTAATGTCAGAACCCAATTATTACAGTGTGACCAGCCGGGTAATGTGTATGGTGGTCTTACAAGTCTCCCCAGATGTCAGAGGAAGATTAGTCTGTTAGATTCTAGGCTAAAAGGGCGAAGTCACCTGACACTACCCAATCACTTAATGCCCATTCCTGGCCGATGTTAAAACACAATGGTTCAGAGTAAACTACATCATTGTAACACCAGCCAGAAATAGGTAGGTCCTGTGGTACTGGACTCCCGTGGTTCTGGCTGCATGAAATCCATAACAGGTTCCACTGTGCAAATACCATCTGTTGTCAGCAGGGGTCACTGTAGGACATTCCTTCCTGGACTGTATGCTTCTAGAACACTTGTAGATGCTGAATTATAGTAGATAGACCTTTTACATTCTTCTGTCCTCATATTGCAGTAATAAATGATGGAGAAGTCAGGCAGCTCCATAAACGTTGATATTGGTATGTGTCTCTTGAGATGTTCTTCGGCTGGTTTCCCTCTTAAAGCCAGAAGTGGAATTAAAAGAAATATTTACAACTTTAAATTTTCCTTTTGGGGCCATTTCTGGCTTTAGATAATTTTTCCAGCAAACACTGTGACACCACCCCGAGCTGTGTCAGTGTGACGCTGTGTGTGTTCTAAAGACTGTGACACCACCCTGAGCTGTGACAGTGTCAGTCTGTTCTAAAGAAATTGGTGACCTCACAAATTCTGATAGTGTGCTTTTTCTGTATTGTGATGCAGGGATACTGGTACTGCTGTAGTAGCACATTATATATCCATCTGTACTGTTATAAGAGTCCACGATACATACTTTTAGTGTGTTTTAATGGATCAGAGCTGAATCGTGTATTTGCACAGTGGGACCTCCCTGCTGGATTGTGTCCCTGCCCTGGTTGCATCAACATTGCAGTATTTGTATTAATAGTGTCTTTGGGTCAGCGTGCTCTATGGGACCATCTGTGTACAAGGACAACCTGTAGATGAACACCAGGCTTTTTCAGCAGATTTGTATTTTTAACAGATGAGTCTGTGGTCCACTTATCATTATAATAGAGGGGCGTTTATTCATTTCAGGGTACACAGCTATTTCTAGTTACACGACCAAAAGCAACTTTCTCGTGCTGCCATGATCATGCAGCAAGTGAAAAGGGCCACTTTTTGACCCAAAAGTTGCTGCAACTCCACAGTTGCAAGAAATGCATCCAAGATGGATAGATTTCTTTCGTTTGTATGGAAAACTATGGAAACTCTTCTAAAAAAGAAGATAATGAAATGATGGAAACTCTTCTAAAAAAGAAGATAAATGATTACCTAAGAATCAACAATTTGATGGATCCAAACCAGCATGGCTTTACTGAGGGCCGATCATGTCAGACTAATCTCATTGATTTCTTTGATTATGCCACAAAAGTGCTGGATGAAGGTGGTGCTGTGGATATCGCCTATCTGGACTTCAGCAAAGCTTTTGATACAGTTCCCCATAAAGAGCTGATAGAGAAGTTGGAGAAAATTGGACTAAATCCCTGGATAGTTCAGTGAATTTGTGGTTGGCTGAAGGAGAGATATCAGAGGGTTGTTGTTAATGGTGTATATTCTGAGCAGAGACTGGTTACAAGTGGTGTGCCACAAGGGTCTGTTCTGGGTCCTATTCTTTTTAATATGTTTGTAAGTGACATAGGAGAAGGGTTGATAGGTAAAGTTTGTCTGTTTGCTGACGACACAAAAGTGTGCAATAGGGTTGATATTCCTGGAGGTGTCAGTAATATGGAAAATGATTTAGCTTTGCTAGATAAGTGGTCCAAACAGTGGAAATTGAAGTTCAACGTTTCCAAATGTAAAATAATGCACTTGGGGAGGAGGAATCCTCTATCTGAGTATCACATCGGCAGTACTGTGTTGGAAAAGACTTTAGAAGAGAAGGATTTAGGGGTAGTGATTTCTGACAGCCTTAAAATGAGTCACCAGTGCAACCAGGCGGTGGGGAAAGCAAATCGTATGCTGGGGTATATAGCTAGAGGTATAACCAGTAGGAATAGAGAGATAGTGATCCCGCTGTATAGAGCTCTGGTGAGGCCACATCTGGAATACTGTGTCCAGTTCTGGAGACCTCACCTACAAAAGGATATTGATAAAATAGAACGGGTCCAAAGACGGGCTACAAAAATGGTGGAGGGTGTGAGGCATAAACATATCAGGAAAGACTTAAAAAATTCACGACAGTGACACTATTTTTTTTTTGCAGAAATCAATAGTCCAGGCGATTTTAAGAAACTTTGTAATAAGGTTTATTAGCCAAAAAATGCATTTTTATCATGAAAAAGCAGTTTGAAGCTCTCTCCCCTGTCTTCATTGTTCTCCTATGGAGAGAGCTAAAGAAAAGACCAAAACAGGACAACAAAGAGTTAATCTACAAATCCCTCACGGGATATCTCCTGTGACAGTCACCAGTGACCTGTCTGAGCTCAGATTACAGCTGTCACCCAGCTCCGTGCCTGTAATCCTCTGTTATCTGCTTTCTGCTGCCGGCTAACTCCCTCCTTCCTCCTCCCCCCTCCCCTCTCCCTAGAGCAGACAGGGGACGACTCCTGCAACAAGTCACAATTTTCAGATTTTTTGCACTGGATGGAAAAGAGGAAGGGGGGGGGGGGACCTGGGAAAAGGCTTTTTACATGCACATAATGGCATATTTGGCTAATAAACCCAATTATAAAGTTTCTTAAAATCGCCTGGACTATTGATTTCTGCAAAAAAAAATAAAAAATACGACAGTGACTCCTTAAGGATTTGAATCCGTATAGTCTGGAGGAAAGAAGGGAAAGGGGGGACATGATTGAAACCTTGAAGTATGTTAAGGGACTAAATAAGGTTCAGGAGGGAAGTGTTTTTAGTACAAAACTGAGCTCAAGAACAAGAGGACACAGTGAGAGGTTAGTTGGGGGAAAGAGAAGCAACGTGAGAAAATATTATTTTACTGAAAAAGTAGTAGATACCTGGAACAAACTTCCAGCAGAGGTGGTTGGTAAATCTACAATGACAGAATTTAAACACGCCTGGGATAGACATACATCTATCCTAAGATAATAAAGAAAATACTAAAAGGGCAGACTAGATGGACCCAGTGGTCTTTTTCTGCCGACAATCTTCTATGTTTCTATGTTATGTAGGATCCGTTTTTCATTAATTTACATTATAAAAACCATGTTTTTCTGTACATTAAAACTATACATCTAAAAACATCCATTAAACGGACAGCAAAAATGCAGTGTGAACCCAGCCTTAGGGCTTATTCTCACCATTTCGTATAACACAGTACCTATGGAAATGAAAGCCCTGTAATGGGCTCTTTCCCTGCCCAGCATCATTGATGAATATGATGCCAGAAATGCAAAGTGCTTAAATCTTTGCTGCACTGTGATAAACTGTAATGATGCCTTGGCGGGGAAAGAGTCGACTACAGGGCTTCTATGTCCATAGGTTCTGTGTTATCAGTAATAAGCAAAAGAGGAGCCCGTGGAGCCTCATTGGAGAGTCTCAAAACACAGGACTAGCCAGATATCCCTCCGGGAAGGACCCAGCCAAGGGATGGCTCCTGTTAGGAAACCACCAAAACCACCATATTAAGTGGCCCTATAAGTCAATGTAATGACAAGGGATAAACCAAGGCTAGGTATCCATCCACATACAGCTGTTTCGGGGTGTTGCCCCTCATCAGTGTGGAGCAGGATTCTGGCTAGGTGGGAGCAATGCCTAGTAGAGCCATAAGAGAAACAGATTGCTGAACAGACTGCTGAGTGCAGCAATCTGTTTCTCTTATCAGTAATAAAGCACTGGCCATATTAGATAAGGGTGGTCGGGGAAAAATTGGAGGTCACTATTTGGCAGTTTGTTTCTGAGCTGGAAGAGTCCATTGTGTGAGGGGAGATCTGTGCTGTTCTCTTCCTGGATGCTGGATGGTTGTATGTGAGCAGCAGTGTAATATGAAGAAGAGGAGGAGAAGCCATAAGTATTATCGCCGGGAGGATCTTTTTTGACACCGGACGTTCCGTGACCCAGCCGGGTCACGGAGCGGCCGGTGTTGTACAATGTGTGAACATGGCCTTAAAGGGGTTGTCCGGCGATAAAAAATTATTCACAGAATAACACACATTACAAAGTTATACAACTTTGTAATGTATGTTATGTCTGTGAATGGCCCCCTTCCCCGTGTCCCACCACCCCCACCCGTGTACCCGTAAGTGTGGTGCGCTATACATTACCTGTCACGTGCCGACCACGGTCTCCGATCCTCAGCAGTGACGTCTTCTTCGGGAGACCAGCGGATCTTCCCGAGTGCCGGCCGCCCTCTGCAGCGTCATCCGAAGCTCAGCCGCGATTGGCTGAGCATAACTGTGCTCAGCCAATCGCGGCTGAGCAGCTGATGACGTGGCCACGTGACAGGTAATGTATAGCGCACCACACTTCCGGGTACACGGGTGGGGGTGGTGGGACACGGGGAAGGGGGCCATTCACAGACATAACATACATTACAAAGTTGTATAACTTTGTAATGTGTGTTATTCTGTGAATAATTTTTTATCGCCGGACAACCCCTTTAAGTTGTTTGTCCATTCTGGCAGCAAGCCACATGAGATGGGGCAAAAAACTCTTACAATGGGTGATATCTTTTACCTAGAGACCTAGTGTGTTCCACTAAATTTGGGGACTGATGGGCCCTGTTCACACTGAGCAAGAATTACGGAACTGCGCCATTCTTTTGTAAAGGGTTGTAACAGGAAATGTGCAAAAAAAGCCATATAGAAGATATGGTTAGGTGTTTGTTTGATTTTCCCATTTTCATTTAGCAGTGTAGTCCGTTTGTCGGAAAATTACACACCAACTGAGAAGGTGCAGGATCATTGCCTCTACTGTGAGTCCAGACCCTCAGTCAATAATTGCTCTTATTTCTTTCCCTGTTACAACTACTACTAGTTGGTGTCTTCAGTCAGAAGTAAGGGTGTGTGCACACTGAGTAATTTGACGGAAACTCCGTTGCGGAATTCTCAGCTCGCACCCGCTCGCAGACTGCGGCAGGCGCGCGCGTCTCCATCTGTGTCATAAAATCCATTCTATGCATGGGCAGAATCAAACATGTAATAACTGACAAAGATTAAAAAAAATATTTACTGGCATCCCAAAGAAAGTAGATTCCTTTAAAGGAATTATTCAAGGTTAAAACAGCTATTTTCTTCTAAAAACAGCAACACATCTGCCCTCAGGTTAGGTTTGGTATTGCAAATTAGCTCTTTTCACTTCAATAGAAATGGTCCTCAAAACAGATGTGGTGCTGTTATTGGAAGAAAGTAGCTGTTTTTCTAACCCTGGATAACCCCTTTAACGTCAAAGGGCGTACATGTACCCTTTTTTGCTGTTAAAAAGATATACTGTACAGCCCCGTTTGCCATCGGTAACTGTGGGCCGCTGCTTCTGGCTCTCGGCACTGTCCTGGGCTCAGTGATCCCTCAGGCTGCAACAGCCTGAAGTAATCAAGCCCAGATAACAATCAATGCAATACTATAAACTATTCGCTTTATGCACCCCCATGCGTCCTCCCTCACCTGTGTGATGTCCTAGTGGATTGTTTTGTACAAAGAACCCCAATAAAGATTGAAGAGAAGCCGGGTGAGTGCCGCTATTTCACTTTCTTTATGCTGTATTGACCCATAGTAATGTACCCTGCCATGCCCCCATAGTAATATCCCCTGCTCCCCATAGTAATGTCCCCTGCCCCAATAGTAATATCTCCTGCTCCCCATAGTAATGTCCCCTGCTCCCGATAGTAATGTCCCCTGCTCTGTCCCCATAGTAATGCCCCTGCTCTGCCCCCATAGTAATGTCCCCTGCCCCATAGTAATGTCCTCTTCCCCCATAGTAATGCCCCCTGCCCCCATAGTAATGTCCCCTGCCCCCATAGTAATGTCCCCTGCTCGAAAAAAGACAGGCGTGGGCGTGGTGACGTGATGACGTAGCACGTTGCACGTCGCGCGGAGTGGTGTTCGGCCCGCGCCATGTGAGAGGTCCCGCTAGCCTGAATCCCTGCCGCATGGACACTGTTGGGGGAAGCGAGGTCTGAGCCTGGAGTTTGGAGCTGTGCCTGCTGCTGTAAGCTGATACCTGCGGAGGATCGCGGTGGAGAACGTGGAGCTGAGACGTGGGGCCGCGGGGCGACGCAACCGGAAGCCTGTGCCTGGAGGCGTGGAGACGGGCTGATGCCGTGAGCTGACTTCTGTGGAGGACGAGGAGCTGAGAGATGCGATAGTGTGGAGGGGAAGCTGAGCTTGGAGCCGTGCTGCCGCCGTGAGCTGACCGTGTGGAGGATTTTGCTGAGGTGTGCGACAGCGGGGAGGTCCCTGTGGAGGTGATCTGGAGGAGTGGAGAGCCCCGAGGGTCCTGTATGCTGAAGGAGGAGACAATCTAGAGGGAGCAGTACGCGGACAGGAGGCCTTTAGCAATGGTGGTCTGGACTAAGTGATGGCTGTCGGTAGCAAAGGCGTGGGTGAGATCTAAGCTAAACTAATCTGACATTCTCTCCTCGATTAAGAACTAACTAATAGCTAAAAGGTCATGCGGCTTGAAGGAGTGGACGAACACAAGTACTTAACTGCTTAGAGGATTTAAAATTATCTTGGGACTCTGCAAGTAGTTGTTCTGGGGGTTATTAACTATCAGAGACTTTCCAAACAGAGGTGGGAGGGAATATATATATTGGTATTGTTTTCTCCATGCCTTGAAAGTGTGAGTGTCTACGCATTATCGCTTGGAACCTTGAGTAGAGCCTCTATAAATTATTGGGGGGGGGTATTTTTGGGGTATATTGTCTGCAGTACTGTTGTAGACTCCCCTAGGCATTGCGGGTGTATATGCTCGTGTTTGGTACATCAAATAATAGAGGGTGCAGGGTGTTTGAAGCGCTGTGAGGGTTTAGGGTTGATCTGAGGCTGAGGGGTGATTTGAATGGCGTCTAAAGGAAAGGGGAAGGGTGCCCCTAAAATGGATAAATTTCTGAGCCCCGTGGCACAGGGGAAAATTGGAGGGCCTAGACTGAGTGAGGGTGGTAAAGGGAGGGGCCTGCCTGAACTGAATGATTCTGAGCAGGGAGAAAATGGAGTAGCTGGTGTTCGGACAAATGACCCCATGTTGTTAGAGATCCTGGCCGCTGTAAATAGAACAAACGAAGCTCTTAATGGTATAACTCCTCAGATTGGAGAAATTAAAGTTGATATTTCTCTGATACGTTGTGATATGAATAAAATAAGAGAAAGGGTCACAGAAACTGAGAACCGAATCAGTACATTAGAGGACAATGTGGGAAGAATGGATGCAGACCTGAAGAGGGTCTGTAAAGAGAATAATGAACTACAGGCCAAGGTGATCGATCTCGAGGATAGAAATAGGAGGGCTAATGTCAGAGTGATTGGGGTCCCTGAAGGCGTGGAAGGAGCGGACTGTACAAAATTCATTCAGGAGTGGCTAGTGGAAAGAGTGGGGGCTGGGAAGCTATCTAGTCATTTCTGTGTGGAAAGGGCCCATAGATTGCCTGTGAGAAGAGGAGTCGCAGGGAATAAGCCCCGGTCCATCATTGCAAAAATCCACTGTGTGAGGGACAAGGATATTATTTTAAGGAGTCTGAGGGGGGAGCCGCCACATGAGATCAATGGGTCCAAGATCTTCCTTTACTCAGATTACTCTGCAGCTACACAAAAGGCCAGGGAGAAATTTCTGGACATAAAGAGACGCTTCAAACAAAATGATATTAAGTATGCGATGATGTATCCAGCTAGGCTGCGGATCGTCCACCAGCAGCAGGTGATTTTCTTTGATAAACCATTGGAGGCTTCTGAATGGTTAGATAGGAATGGGATGCGGTAGGGAGTTTTTTTGTATTTTGTTATTGTGTTGAGTAGTTGATATAGTGGGACATCTTGGGTGATTGCGGGCCGAACATCCTAATCCACTAGTTAAGGCTCACACACTGTGGTATGTGAGCAATGGGGTGGGGGGGGGAGGGGGGAGGGAGAGGGGAGGGAGGGGGGGGGGTAGTTACGGCGAAGTATTAGTTATTTATCTTTCTCAACTGAGGTTTTCTCCTCCTCTATTTTTTCCTGTAAAAGATAAAGGGTAATGGTAAAGTTAGTAGTGTGGAATATTAGAGGTATTAGTGATAGAATTAAAAGGTTTGTAGTAACTAGAGAGATATCCTGACACTTGCCAGCGATTGTGTGCCTATTGGAAACCCACCTGGAGCCAGACCGCACTAGTATACTAGCACATAAATGGGTGACGCATCAGTTTCATTCTACATACTCTGTGTACTCGCGGGGAGTTAGTGTGTTGGTGCACCAGGGTATAAATTTTGTACCAAAGGACACAAGAATAGATCCAGGTGGACGTTATGTATTTATTTTTGCAGAAATCGAGGGGCATAATATGGTGCTTGCCTTTGTGTATATACCCCCACCCTTCGCTGCGGATGTACTGATTCAGTGCTTCCAATTTGCAGCAAAGTATGTGAATTGTATGTTAATAATTATGGGTGATCTGAATGCAGTAATGGATGAGGGGAGAGACAGAAAGAGGGCTACAGGAGGGGGAGGTGGGAATAGCAACTCTCCATTAAGTAAGATAGTAAATGAATATGGATGGACGGATGTATGGCGTTATTTGAACCCTCAAGCTCAGGAGTTTTCATGCTATAGTGCTACGCATAAAGTGTTCTCAAGAATTGACTTGGCCCTCGCCAATGAGGCAGCACTTGTTAGAATTAAAAAAATGGTCTATGAGGCCCGCAGTGTCTCAGACCACGTTTTGGTAAGGGTGGAGGTGGATGCTAGTAATAAAGGTGGTGGGATCAGAGAGTTTAAGTGCAATCCACATTGGTTAAAGTTATTACATACTAATGATCAGATAAAGAAAGAGATGTTGGAATTCTTTGATATTAACATCGGTACAGCGAATCTGGGCGTGGTCTGGGACACTGCTAAGGCCTATCTGAGAGGGTTGCTGAGGAGGGAGGTTGGGAGGCAGAAGAAGGTATATAGGGAGCAGGAGGGTAGGTTGAGAGAGGTGGTTAAAAAAACAGAGTACGAATATGTTCAGGATAGGACAGATACAAACCAGAATGTATGGCAGAATGCGGTTGAGGCGCTAAAAGGCTTTCTACAGGAGAAAGCTCAGAATAAATGTTGGTTCAGAGGGGCTGAGCAGTATACACAGGGGGGAAGACCTGGTAAATACCTAGCTAACCTGATTAAGTGTAATAAAGGAAGAAGGTTGATAGCAGAGATTAGGGATACAGACGGAAGAATGGTACGGGACACAGAGAGTATTTTGAAGGTATTCAGGCAGTACTTTGTGAAAATATATACAGCTAGAGAGGAGATCACATGGCAGAACTGTTTGAAGTATCTAGAAGGAGTAGAGGTGCCGGTGCTCGACCCTGAGAAAAGGGATTGGCTGGAACGTCCGTTGGAGCAGGAGGAGGTAAATCTGGTTGTGCAGAGTATGGCTAGTGGTAAGGCATCAGGCCCAGATGGACTGCCTCTGGAGATTTATAGGTGTTATGGGGATGTGCTCCTGAAACAGCTTTTTGCGGTACTTAGATCTGCATGCGATGAGGGATCCCTGCCGGAAACAATGTATGATGCAAATATTGTGTTGATACCCAAGGGAGATAAGGATCACACGGAGCCGGGGGCATATCGACCAATATCATTGATAAATACGGACATTAAGATATTGGCAAGGATTTTGGCACTTAGGATGGCAAGAGTAATGGAGGACCTGATAGGATTTGAGCAAACCGGGTTTATAGGAGGGAGGTCGACGCATGATAATATTATGAGAGCTCAGGCTAACATACAGAGGGGGAGTGATGTGGGGGGCCACTCCATACTGTCTTTGGATGCTGCTAAGGCGTTTGACAGTGTGGAGTGGCCCTATATGTGGGCAGTCCTACAGAGATTTGGATTTGGGGGAGGATTTATTGGTTGGTTGAAGATGATATACCAGCATCCTAGGGCTAGGGTTATTGTTAATGGGGAGGTCTCAGAGATGTTTCAACTGGAAAGAGGAACTAGGCAGGGCTGTCCTCTCTCCCCCTTACTCTTTGCTTTAGTCATGGAGCCGTTGGCGCGAAGGATAAACAGTAACAAAGATATAGTGGGCTTTGGAGTGGGCGGGAGAGAGGACAAGATAGCCTTATATGCAGACGACGTACTGCTATTCTTGGGTGATACAAGGAGTGGCTTGGAAGTGGCCATGAAGGAGGTGAAGGAGTTTGGGGATCATTCCGGCCTAGTAATAAATTGGGAGAAGTCCGTGTTATTGCCGATTAGGGGTGAAGTAACGGTGGATACTGGACTCCGAGTGGAGGGGTGTAATGGAGCATGCAAGTATCTGGGGATCTGGCTGTCGGCCGATCCAAGGAGATTTGCTGAACTTAATATTGAGCCCAGGTTAAGTAAAATGAGACAGCAAGTCAGTATTTGGAATAAAATGAATTTATCAAGGGCGGATAAAATTGGATTGATAAAAATGATATGGGTTCCACAGATATTATATGTTCTAAAGGCCTCTCCCGTCTGGTTAGGAAAAGCGGTGTTTAGAAGGATAGAAAGGGTGATAAATGAATTACTCTGGAATAGGAAAAGAGTCCGTCTTAAGCTGAGGGTCCTTGTCCTCCCGGAGGACAAGGGGGGTTTGGCACTTCCGGATTTCTTTGGGTATTATGTTTCTGCCTTGGTGTCCTGGATGATTATCTGGAATAGAGTACCTTTTTTGACTTGCTGGGTGGGAAAGCAGGAGGGGATTGCCGATGATGTCTTTGGGATGTTGGAGATGAATGAGTGTGGTCAGTACCCTAGGTACTCACTGGAATATATGTTTTGTAAGGCCTGGGAACATGTGAGGAATGTTGAGGGGGTGAATGGGGTGTATGATTTTACTCCGCTATTAGGGAATGTTAGACTCCTAGGATTGGATGCTATCCCAGATATGTATTATTGGAAGAGTAGAGGTCTAGTTAGAGTAATGCAGTTTAAAGATGGTAATAATCTTAAGAGCTTTAGGGAGATATCGCAGATGGTAGAGGGAGGGATATGTCCCCTCAGATATATGCAGGTGCAGAGTGCAACTAGAGGGGTGGTGGGGACAAGTAAATGGGAATCTCATAATGTTACGTTTACAGCACATATAAAGAACACTAAAGGGAAAAAAGGGAAGTTAACAAGAAGCTATCAGTGGTGGGGAGATGTGATGGCTGGGAAAACTGAGATAATTGCACAGAGGAAGTGGGAAAGAGTGATTGGGCAGAGAACGGAGCAGTTTTGGTCTGAAGTTTATAGTTTGGCAGAAAAGAATCTCACGGATAGAAGGCACAAGGTTATTCAATTCTTTATCACGCACAGACTTTATTATTCACTTAGGGATATAATGAAATGGAAAAGAATCCAGGAAGCGAAATGTGTTAGATGTGGCTCTGAAGAAACGGATATAGATCACCATTGGTGGGGATGTAGTAAAATGAGTAAATTTTGGAATGAAGTGTTTACAATCACTGAGGCAGTCTATAGGGTGGATATAGGGAGGGAATACACATATGCAATATTAGGAAATATTATTGATATAAAGCTTGGTAAAGCGGTAAAAGGAGTGATATACAAAATATTTTTTGCTGCACGATGGTTGATAGTTAGGAATTGGGTGGGGGAGAATGCGCCATCTGTGAAAGAGTGGAAAGAGGTGGTTGATAGAATATTGCGATATGAGGTTTGGTATAATAAGGGTAAGACAGGGTGGGTGACCCTGAAGGGATGTGTGGACGAATGGAATGCGTATTGGAAGAGACCTAATTGATGGGTGGAGAACGATATGGTTATAATTATATATCAGTGCTTCGCCGAACAGGGGTGGGAAGGGGTTAGACCTGGCATTGGATAAAATTGAGTATAAACACAGTGGGTCATGATGTGACTGAGAGGGGAGACCTCGGATGTCCTGTTAGATGTACTAGGTAGTAACCACTAGGGTAAGGTTAAGGGGGGTGGTCTCCTTTGCCTGGTAGGTGAGTGAGAGTATATGGATAAGGTGAGAGTATGGTAAAAGTTTTTTTTTTTTTTTTTTTTTTTTTTTTTTTTTTTTGTGAAAACCGAATTTACCAATATTTCAAGTCCTCTCTGGAATAGCGAGGGGAGTGTCTCATGCGTGTTGGGTGAGTGGTATCGGGTAGACCTGAGGGGGTTGGATCGCCATCATGGTGGATCCATCCTCACTGAAGGGTCTAATGGAGAAGGATCCTCGGTAACACTGAGGGTTAACTTTTTCTGAGGCGTGAGTGGAATGATCGGCGATTCAGGGAGATGTGGCGCTCCGGATGGGGGTGTGCATTTGGCTGAGGTAGCCGATAAGTGTGAATAGGAGGAATACGGATGGGACGCTCCTTCTGGCTTTGGAGGTAAGAGAAGAGAGTAAAAGGATTGTTAAGATATAAGGTTATTGATACATTATATAGAGAGTTTTTTTTTTTTTTTTTTTTTTTTTTTTCTCTCTTTTCTTCTTTGGTGAGTGAAAATTGCGATTGTTGTACCATGGCAGGGGAGAATAGGAAAAGGTTAGTTTGTGGCAGGTGAAGGGGATTAAGGGAGGGGAATAGAGGGTAAGAGGTTACTGAAATAAAGACGTAAGTGTTGGATGGACATCCTGGGGGAACCTCTCTTGGAAGGGCTTCATTTGTTGAGGCACTGAAAGGGTTGTGGGGGGGGGATAGCTAATTTTGATTGTATAGTGACCTTGTATAAATGGAGGTGGTATAAGCCGGGTCTGGATTGGGGGGGGGGGGTTCTTTTTGTGTCTTTTTTATGGTGCTTTATTGTATTTCTTTTTTTTGTATTCAATAAAAAATTTAAAAAAAAAAAAAAAAAAAAAAAAAAAAAAAAAATGTCCCCTGCTCTGTCCCCATAGTAATGCCCCTGCTCTGCCCCCATAGTAATGTCCCCTGCCCCATAGTAATGTCCTCTTCCCCCATAGTAATGCCCCCTGCCCCCATAGTAATGTCCCCTGCCCCCATAGTAATGTCCCCTGCTCTGTCCACATAGTAATGTCCCCTGCTCCCCATAGTAATGTCCCCTGCTCTGTCCACATAGTAATGTCCCCTGCCCCCATAGTAATGTCCCCTGCCCCATAGTAATGTCCTCTTCCCCCATAGTAATGCCCCCTGCTCTGCCCCCATAGTAATGTCCCCTGCTCCGCCCCCATAGTAATGTCCCCTGCTCCCCATAGTAATGCCCCCTGCCCCCATAGAAATGCCCCCTGCTCTCCCTCAACACAAGAAAATAAAAAAATAAAACCATACTCACTAATCCAGGCGGGGGAAGGGTCCTCATTACATGAGGTATACCGGGGGGAACTATAACTCCCAGCATGTCCAGCCTGTTATTATGTGAGATCAGAGGACATCACAGGAGGAGGTATAAGAGGAGGACTACAACTCCTAGCATGGACAGCCTGTTATTATGGGAGATCAGAGGCCATTACAGGAGGAGGTATAAGAGGAGGACTACAACTCACAGCATACAGAAAGAAGGTATAAGTGAGCCCCGACCCCTCATGTCACATGACAATGATCACAGGTCCTTCATCCATATGCAGCCTCTCCCGTTCTCAGCACCGCCCCCTTATGATGTCACTACAGGTCCTTCCCCATCGCTTTGCAGGAAACAGCAGGTCCTTCTAGCACCCCCCCCCACCCACACACACACACACCAACACACACCCGGACTCAGGGTCGGCAGCACCCTCCCCCCCCCCCACGTGTCCGGAGGTTGGTGATGAGGCGGGCGTCTGGCTCACTGCTCGGGCAAGTGTCGGGGGCCCCCTGAGCGGCCGTGGGCCCCGGCACTTGCCCGAGTATGCCAGGTGCTGGCGCCGGCCCTGGGCTGTATCCATGTTTTCTACATAGCCTTAGGGCTTTATCCAACTTCAGCAGCCCCAGCTAATCAAATGCAGAACGATCGGGTTCGGATGAACTTGAGCATGCTCGAGGTTCGCTCATCTCTAGTTATAAGCAATTTTAAAAGGTTTTAATTTTTTAAAAGTAGTAAAATAAAAGTTACATATCATTGTTTTTGTACTGACTTGAGGAACATAGATAACACTTCAGTTTTACCATAGGGCGAACAGCGTTAAGTGGAAACCCCCTAAAATGTAAAAAAAAAAAAAAAAAAAAAAAATATATATATATATATATATATATATATATATATATATATATATATATATAATTTTTTTTTTTTTTTTTCAGTTTCGCAGCATATTTTATGGAAGAATTAAGTTTGTCATTGCAAAGTACAATTTATGCCGCCAAAAAATAGGAGCTTATAAGGGTCTGTAGGTGAAAAAATGCAAGCGCCATGGCCTTTTAAACTCATCTTTTTATCGGTGTAAAACACGTGTGAATGGAGCCGTTTGCTGGATAAGCAGATGGATTTATACAAACCTCATTTAGATGAATGAGAACCTTCTCAAACAAATTCGCTGCATGTCAATTCACCATATAACAGCACATATAAAATTAGTGTCTTGAAAAAGTATTCATACACCTGCAACTTTTCCACATTTTTTTTTTTATATTACTTTCACAAACTTAAAGGTATTTTATTAGGAATTTATGAGATACAACAACACAAAATAGCAAGTACTTGTGAAGTGTAAAGAAAATGACTCATGGATTTCAAAAATATTTTAAAATAACAATCTGGTGACGAGTGGTGCGCATTTGTATTTAGCCCCAACCCTCCCCCACTTCAAGTCTTTTCGACCAGCTTCCCTGATGAAGAAGAACCTCCCCATAGCTTGATGCTGAACCACCATGGTTCACGGTGGGAATGGTTGTTCAGGGTCAGGTGCAGTGGTAGTTTTCCGCCACACATAGGGTTTTTCCTATGGGAAGGTGGTCATGTAGAAAATCAAAGAAGATAGAATTGTCTCTGATTAGCTATATTTCTTGCAGTTCAAATGTTATCAACACAGAAATTTTTTTGTGTTCAGCTTTATGTTAATCTGCCCCCTCCAAACGCTGTTTGGACTGGTGGCACTGCAGTAAACGTAAAATTGAAAGCTGTCCTATCATACCGCATGCATTTATTACAGTTTTGTAAGTGCCAAAGAGGAGGAGCCTACGGTATCCTGTGTCCTAGAGCAGTAACGCCTCTTAGTTGTGTATCCATGCCCCTTTATTTTTTGATATGGCAGAAGGTACGGCAACCTGCAGGGTGTAATTCTGGCTCAGGCAACTACAGTTCTAGCACTGACCGACAAGTTGAATTACGCCTGTTGCTTACATCGCTGGTGTACATCCTCACCTAAGAGGTGTTGCGGCCTTGAGCACAAAGGCCCTAGGCCCTGCCTCCTTGACACTTGCACAACCTGAATAAATGCAATTTCTATTATAATAAAAAGATACACATTTCAAGGGTCTGGTGATAAGGTGTCTTTTCATCAATATATATATATATATATATATATATATATATATATATACTGCAGTACTGCATGCCCAAAGGCTTAACACTTGTAAATTTAAAATTTTTTCCTTGGAAGAAACTTGTAGTTTTTATTGTTATGATATTTCAGTACATATGACTTTTTGATCTTTTTTTTTTCATTTTTTTCGGAGGCCAATTAACAAAACACTGCTATTTTTGTGCCATATTTATTTATTTTTTACAACATTCACCATAGGGGATAAATAATGGTATAGTTATATAGTCTGGGTTGTTACGGACATAGCAATACCATATATGTGATGGGGCCCTGCGGATTTGTTACATGCCACGATCATTATTTACTGACTGCCGTAAAAACACGTAGGGGCGGTCACTATGAGGTTAAATGTGTTCTTCAAGGTGGCTTGTCCGCAACTAGAAATAAAGGGAACTGGTGTGTGTAAATAAAGCCTTTGTATCTAATGGCAGCCTCTGCATGGAGACATTTGTATGCTGCCTGCAAACATTTCCATCTGACAAGTAGATGGTTTAAGTGCCTTAAAGTATTCTAGAGCAACTGTAGAGGAGAAACACGAGTGCTGAGCTCCTTAACAGCCTGACATGATCTTAACTTCAGGAGATATTTTAGCCTTGGAATTTCACACCCAACTGCAAACGCTGTTTCTTAGGGATAGGCTACACAAACATCTGTTTATAGGTCACAAAACTGTACATACAAAATGCTCAGGCTCCCCCTCCTTTCACTTGTGCCCCAATATTGAGTTATAGGCGCAATAAAAGCTTCTGCGCCCTGTGAGCGTAAAAAACATATTCAATATTTGGTGGGTAGACTAGGTAGAATGGTAAAGCAAACCTCCAAACTTTTAAAGTCATGCGGCCCCATGTCCTTTTTCTAATACATATAGTTACATAGTCGATAAGGTTAAAAAAAATATATAAGGGGAGATTTATCAAACATTGGCTCAGTTGCCCCTAGCAACCAATCAGATTCCACCGAATCTGTGAAGAATGAAAACTGGAATCTGATTGGTTGCTAGGGGCAACTGAGCCAGTTCTACTTTACACCCGTGTGATAAATCTCCCCCATAGAGTCTATAAAGTCCAGCCACTGTGTTAAACCAGAGGAAGGCAAAAACCCTAATGAAGCAGATTCCAATTGCCCCTCAGGGAGAAAAATTCCTTCCCGACTCCAATATGGCAATCAGAATAAATCAATGGATCGACGTCCTATCTATATCTATTTTGAATTTGGCGCTGGAATAAGCTTCTGTTCTCTCCGTCGCATACAGTTATACCTTATAAGAAAGGTCTCCATAGCGCGTGAGACCCAGTGTAATGTACAGTAAGTACTGGGTCTTGTGAGTGGAGATCAATGGAGATGCAGCAGGAAGTTCTTTTCTTTCCACTGATACATAGTTGCCAAACTGTCCCGATTCTGAGGAGACAGCCCCGGCAAAACCATGTCCCGGGAAGCTCCGCACCTGTTGCGATAAGCCCCGCCCCCTTCCAGCGCAAGTGATGTCACTTATGCAGAGCAGGGAGAGGAGTCCCTGGGGGACTAGAGGAACCATACTGGTTAGGTAAATATAGCTTTTTTTTGTTTTAAATACAAATGAAGAGACAAGAGGATGCTGAGGGGGCCTGGTATGATGATGAAGGGGAAAGTAGTATGATAATGGTGGGGCAGGAGGATGAGAGGGGTAGTACTATGATGATGGAAGGGCAGGAGGACGAAGGGGGTAGTAGTATGATGATGGAGAGGGAAGGAGGATTAGAGGGGTAGTACTATGATGATGGAAGGGCAGGAGGATGAAGGGGGTAGTAGTGGTATGATGATGGAGGGGCAAGGAGGATGATGAAGGGGTAGTAATATGATGATGGAGGGGCAGGAGGATGAAGGGGGTAGTAGTATGATGATATGGGGTGCAGTTGCATCATATGGGTACAAACTACCATTATATACAGTCAGTCAGTAGAATGCTATCTCTGAGTCTCAACCTGCTCTGAGTGGGGTGTGTTATATACTGGGCACCTGAAACTGCGTTGTGTAATATACTGGGGACCTACTACTGGGGTGTGTAATATACAGGGGACCTAATACTGGGGTGTGTAATATACAGTGGACCTGATACTGGGGTGTGTAATGCTCCTTTTGTGTTGTTTTGACTGTAAATTCTAACTGGAAAGTTTTGAACCCACACCCATGATAGGCCACACCCCACCAAAACCACACCCACATTAAGCCACACCCCTTTTTAACGCTAAAGTATCCCTGGAAAAATTTTCAAATGTTGCCAACTATGCTGATGCGGCGGGGAGAAATGGTGCTCAAAAACCGACTCCAGCACCAAATTCAGAATGAATATATTTTACAAAAATGCAGTTTTTAGTAAAGTGACTTCCCTGTTTAGTAAGGCCTAATTCACACATCAGTATTTTTCATCCGTTTTTGGACCAGGAAAAACGGAATCCATTACAACCCATTATTTTCAACGGTGCTATTCATACATCCGTTTTTTTGCGGGTCCGCAATCCGTGACAAAAACCCCCCCTGACATGTTGTAATACGGTCTGTAATTACAGAACGGACACCCCAATAAAAGTCTATGGAGAGCACAAAACTTGCGGAGAGTACATTGCAATCCGCAAAACCATCCGTATTACGGATCCGTTTTTTTGTGACATCTCCAAGCTCCTCCTGCCAGATAGAAATGACTGTAGAATGAGCCCCAGATCACAAGGGGACCTTTTTTGGGGGGGTTGGGACAGCTTCTGACATCATTTTTGCCATCCCCTCTTTTTTCTTCACTACACCTTTTTTTGCGGATTCGCAAAAAAACTGATAAAAATACGGAACACAATACGGATGATTTTTTGCGAATGAAAAATAGAGGATCCAGATTTTCATCCAGGAAAACATACGGACGTGTGAATAAGGCCTAACTGTTTTTCTCCCCCCCCCCCCCCCCCCCCCCCACATGGATCTGATCACTTCCTGGTTTCCTCTTTCAACCGTGACCCTGGAACAGTGAAGACCTTTTCCAATAATCCTTCTTGCTTGCTTGATTTCAGTTGAACCGAGCATTCCTGATTTAATTTAGTAGGTTGTAACCAAGGGCAACAGTGCAGGCATAAGAAGGATTAGTCTATGGGGGAGATTTATCAAACATGGTGTAAAGTAGAAGTGGCTCAGTTGCCCCTAGCAACCAATCAGATTCCAACTTTTCATTCCTCACAGACTCTTTGGAAAATAAAAGGTGGACTCTAATTGGTTGCTAGGGGCAACTGAGACAGTTTCACTTTACACCATGTTTGAAGTCCGTTACAGGCATTTCACGTCCATGTTTCGGAACGTGTGAATGCGGCCTAAGAGCCATAGCTCTTTTATTTTTCCATCAACATCCATTCATGAGGGTTTGTTGGTACCAATGTAATTTTTGATGGCATACTTAATTTTATCATAAAATGTAACAAAAACAAAAGAAAAAACACCCCATAATTTTGCAATTTTAACTCCTTAACGACCAAAAGTGTAAGGGCCCTATTCCACTGGACGATTATCGTTTGCATATCATTAACGATTAACGATCGCAAACGACCACTATTGCGAAAGACCTGAAAACGTTCACTCATTTCCATTGAACGATAATCGTTACTTATGATCGTAATTGCGATCGTTTTTTCTTCGCTATTTATTCGCTATTGCATTCGTATCTATTGCGAACGACCGAACGATGTCTTATTCAACGCGAACGATTTGCGAACGAGCAACGATAAAAATAGGTCCAGGTCTTATAAAGCGATCAACGATTTCTCGTTCGGTCGTTAATCGTTAACTGCATTTCAACCGAACGATTATCGTTTAGATTCGAACGATTTAACGATAATCTGAACGATAATCGTCCAGTGGAATAGGGCCCTAAATATACGCCCTGGCGTCGTTAAGGGTGTTCAAAGGGGGGCCGCGCGGCGACCCCCCTTTGAACCGCCACGATCCCGGGCAAAGTTGACCGCTGCATTTAAAATGCTATTTTCCCCCATACCTGATGGTCTAGTGGGGGGATCGTCCCCCCCCCGCGACGTGATCACGGAGAAGCGATCCCCGCATCTGTGCCGGGCCGTGGTCTGCGCCGAAATGGAGCTGCTGCAGCCGAAAGCAATAAAGCACAGATCTTATTGATCTATGCAGTATATCTATACTGCATAGATCTCAATGAGAGATTAGTGTACTTATACTAGAATTCCCTTAGGGGGACTTCTAGTATGTGTGTAAAGAAAATAAAAATGTTTATTTGTTTGAATCACCCCCCTTTTCCCATTTAATAAATAAATAAATTAACATGTTTGGTATCGTCATGTGCGTAATCGCCCAAACTATTAATTAATCACATTCCTGATCTCGCACGATAAATGGTGTAAGCGCAAAAAATTCCAAAGTGCAAAATTGCGCATTTTTGGTAGCATCAAAGCCAGAAAAATTGTAATAAAAAGCGATAAAAAAAGCCGCATATGCGCAAACAAGGTACCGATAGAAAGAACACATCATGGCGCAAAAATTGACACCTAACACAGCCCCATAGACCAAAGGATAAAAGCGTTATAAGCATGGGAATAGAGCGATTTTAAGGAACATTTTTTTTTTTTAAAGATTTTGATTTTTTAAAAGCTATCAGATAAAATAAAAGTTATACAAGTTACATATTGTCGTAATCGTAACAAGTTGAGGAACATATATAACAAGTCAGTTTTACCCCAGGGCGAATGACGTAAACACGAAACCCCCCCAAATTAAAAAAAATGTGTTGTTTTTTTTAATTTTACCACACATTTAATATTTTTCTGCTTTTGCAGTGTACTTTATGCAAAAATTAAGCCTGTCATTGCAAAGTACAATTAGTGGCGCAACAAATAGGGGCTCATGTGGGTCTTTAGGTGAAAAAATGCAACTGCTATGGCCTTTTAAGCACAAAGAGGTAGAAACAAGCAAAAAATATAGTTTAACTACTGATAAAAAACAAATCTATGCTTTGTATATCCATATTCTGACCCCTACGGCTAAGTTCTCACGCCATAAGATGAAGCTACGCCTGACAGCTACCACAGCCAGCAGACACCTGCCCTCTGCTACGAGGGAGACTCCATAAACAGTTTTCAGGAAATTCTACATTGAAAGAGGATTGCCTAATTGAACCCTATGGCGTCTTCTCATATGCACTTTTAAAGTACATTGTACTGTGTATTCACATATGAAGGAACAGAAAGCATTATATATAGAGATATACAGTAGTCATGACGCATTGCAATAATGCAGCCATACGAAGATTTGTCCCAGGATACTGCACTTATCTAAAGCAGGACACATGATATCACCTGTTCCTGAGGTACATTTACTACTGATAGAAAGCAATTCAGGTTTTTGCGTATGAAACATCAAGTTTTACAAGAAGTCTTTTGTCTGCCTTCCACAAAGGAAAATGTGTTTTAAGAACAAAAGGCTTCTGTCTCGTGTGAAGGCCTCTTATTTAATATGTAAAGATCGCTCTATTGGGGTTGTTATTGCTGTCAGTCTTCATTTGGGCTCCTACTGCACAAGCATAACTAACATCAAAATTCAGGAAGGAAATAAACATCTGAACAGATTACAGCACATAGACTGTGAGGGAGATTTATCAAACATGGTGTAAAGTGAAACTGGCTCAGTTGCCCCTAGCAACCAATCAGATTCCAACTTTCATTCCTCACAGACTCTTTGGAAAATGAAAGGTGGAATTTGATTGGTTGCTAGGGGTAACCAATCTCCCCCTGTATGTCTATTGAGCTTTGACACTGATGTACGCTTACATGATAAAATTTTACTGATTAAAGGGGTTATCAAGCGAAAATAATTTTCTTTCAAATCAGCTGGTTTTAGTAAGTTGTATTGAATAGATTTGTAATTTACTTTTATTTGAAAATCTCAAGTCTGCCCGTACTTATTAGCTGCTGTACGTCCTGCAGGAAATGTTTTATTTTCAGTCTGACATAGTGCTCTCTGCTGCCACCTCTGTTCGAGACAGGAACTGTACAGAGCAGGAGAAGTTTTCTATGGGGATTTGCTACTGCTCTGGACAGAAGTGGCAGCAGAGAGCACTGTGTCAGACTGAAAAGAAAACATTTCCTGCAGGACATACCGCAGATGATAAGTATGCAGCCTGGTGATGGAGCGGTTTTTGGAGAGTGGGGTGGATGGCAGCAGTGTCACAGACCCGCCGCCGTGACACTGTCCCTGGGAAAAAAAAGATACGGACAGCTTGCTCGGTTAATAAGTAACTCATGACTGCCCATAAGTTTCCCTTTTAACATAGTTTTTGGTGATATTTTTTCTAATTTTCCTTTTCTTATCAATGTTGTATTCCTTAAATCTTGCCGTTAGAGCTGGGCGATATGGCCAAAAAATAAAATCTCGATTTTTTAAAAATTTTGGACGATTCTCGATTTAAATCTCGATTTTTTTTTTCCTTTTTGCTAAATAAACAGAATAGTTTTGTCCTTGCAGCATCAGATACTATTTTAATGACATTTGAGACAACTGTATTGCTTCTCACTGTAACAGTGCTCCCCTGTAGTAGACAAGCCCCCTGTGTGCCATTCTGGGCCCCCATATAGTATAGGAGATCTTCTTTGTGTGTTTAGTAGTGGAGGTATAGTGGATAAGGGGTGTAGTAGTAGTAGTACAGGTAAAGATGAGGGGTGTAGTAGTACAGGTACAGATGAGGGGTGTAGTAGTACAGGTACAGATGAGGGGTGTAGTAGTAGTACAGGTACAGATGAGGGGTGTAGTAGTAGTACAGGTACAGATGAGGGGTGTAGTAGTACAGGTACAGATGAGGGGTGTAGTAGTACAGGTACAGATGAGGGGTGTAGTAGTAGTACAGGTAAAGATGAGGGGTGCAGTAGTAGTACACGTATAGATGAGGGGTGCAGTAGTAGTACACGTATAGATGAGGGGTGCAGTAGTAGTACACGTATAGATGAGGGGTGCAGTAGTAGTACACGTATAGATGAGGGGTGTAGTAGTAGTACAGGTATAGATGAGGAGTGTAGTAGTAGTACAGGTACAGATGAGGGGTGTAGTAGTACAGGTACAGATGAGGGGTGTAGTAGTAGTACAGGTAAAGATGAGGGGTGTAGTACTAGTACACGTATAGATGAGGGGTGTAGTAGTAGTACAGGTATAGATGAGGAGTGTAGTAGTAGTAGTACAGGTACAGATGAGGGGTGTAGTAGTACAGGTATAGATGAGGGGTGTAGTAGTAGTACAGGTATAGATGAGGGGTGTGGTAGTACAGGTATAGATGAGGGGTGTAGTAGTAGTAGTACAGGTACAGATGAGGGGTGTAGTAGTAGTACAGGTATAGATGGGGTGTAGTAGTAGTACAGGTATAGATGAGGGGTGTAGTAGTACAGGTATAGATGAGGGGTGTAGTAGTAGTACAGGTATACATGAGGGGTGTAGTAGTAGTACAGGTATAGATGAGGGGTGTGGTAGTAGTACAGGTATAGATGAGGGGTGTGGTAGTAGTACAGGTATAGATGGGGTGTAGTAGTAGTAGTAGTACAGGTATAGATGAGGGGTGTAGTAGTAGTACAGGTATAGATGAGGGGTGTAGTAGTAGTACAGGTACAGATGAGGGGTGTAGTAGTACAGGTATAGATGGGCAGCTAGGGGGGGATGGAGGGGGACTGGGGGTGACGGAGGGCGACTGGGGGTGACGGAGGGCGACTGGGGGTGATGGAGGAGGAGTGGGGGTGATGGAGGGCGACTGGGGGTGATGGAGGAGGAGTGGGGGTGATGGAGGGCGACTGGGGGTGATGGAGGGCGACTGGGGGTGATGGAGGAGGAGTGGGGGTGATGGAGGGCGACTGGGGGTGATGGAGGGCGACTGGGGGTGATGGAGGGCGACTGGGGGTGATGGAGGAGGAGTGGGGGTGATGGAGGGCGACTGGGGGTGATGGAGGGCGACTGGGGGTGACGGAGGGCGACTGGGGGTGATGGAGGAGGAGTGGGGGTGATGGAGGGCGACTGGGGGTGATGGAGGAGGAGTGGGGGTGATGGAGGGCGACTGGGGGTGATGGAGGGCGACTGGGGGTGATGGAGGGCGACTGGGGGTGATGGAGGGCGACTGGGGGAGATGGAGGGCGACTGGGGGAGATGGAGGGGGGCTGGGGCAGCTGGGAATGATTGGGAAAGGAGTACACATAGCCCTCCTCCCCTCACCCCGGCCACACATGCAGGTCCCGGTCTCTGCAGGAGGCTGCAGGGACTGTAGTGGTGATAGCGTCGCTGCCATTACTGGAGCTGTACAGCAGGATCAGGGGTGAAGATCCTGCTGTACAGCTCCAGTAATGGCAGCGACGCTATCACCACTACAGTCCCTGCAGAGACCGGGACCTGCATGTGTGGCCGGGGTGAGGGGAGGAGGGCTATGTGTACAGCTGGGGAAGGTCGGTCGCGGCTCTGGGGGACTGCCGACCGACCTGCACCTCGCCGCACTTCCCGCCCGCCCGGCACCTCCACGCAGCGCCGCCCCCTCACTTCCCGCCGGCCGTAACCTGCACCTCATGGCCGGCCGGCACCTCCACGCAGTGCTGCCCGCCCTCCATCTCCTGCCCGGCACCTGCACCTCCCGTCCGCCCGCCCGACTGACTCTCCGCGCTTCTCTGCCCTTCTCTGCCCGCAATGATTTTTTGTGAAAATCGAATTTACGATTTTCACAAAAAATCAAATCGATTCTAACCTTCTGGGCGAATTAATCGAATTAATTCGATTAATCGCCCAGCCCTACTTGCCGTTTACATTATCATCATCACTAGGCTTAAAACTGAGCAGAGAATGCCTGCTCTATGCAGATCCTTTCCCAGCAGTGCCTTTCTTATCAACACAGACAGGAGTAGTGACAGGTGACACCAGTATATAGATAACAGAGGTACACACAATAACCGGTGCTTACAGATGTTTAAGGCTCACCTATTTACCAGCATTTTGTGGGAGAGGCTGCAATCTGACGGACAATCTGAAAATGCAAAACTTCAGTTTAAAAAGACTTGTCAGTAGGTGTATGCCGTCCTATCTCAGGGTAGCAAAAACTAGTGAGAAGCTGAACAGAATGATGTATCACTTACATTGTTCTGTGCAGCTGATGCAGAGACATCCTCCTGAATAACATGGACAACTATATTTGCCTTTCCAGGGAAATACATAGTGCTTGAAAAGAGCGCCCCTTTACCAGTGACTTCCTTTTAACTTTAATCCTGGGTGCCGTCCCTTTAAGAGCGACTTGGGTCCCATCCCTTTAAGAGCAAGTTAACTCCCGTCCCTTTAAGAGCGACATGGGTCCCTTTAGGAGCGACCTGGGTCGCTTTAAGAGCGACGTGGGTCCATTCGCTCTTAAAGGGACCCAGTTTGCTCTTAACGGAACTCAGGTCGCTCTTAAAGGGACCCAGGTCGCTCTTAATGGGACCCATTTCACTCTTAAAGGGACCCAGATCACTCTTATAGAGACCCAGGTCGCTCTTAAAGGGACCCATTTTGCTCTTAAAGGGACCCAGGTCGCGTTTAAAGGGACCCATTTCGCTCTTAAAGGGACATATTTCGCACTTAAAGGGACCCAGGTCGCTCTTAAAGGGACCCATTTCACTCTTACAGAGACCCAGATCGCTCTTAAAGGGACCCTGGTCGCTATTAAAGGGACCCAGATCACTCTTAAAGGGACCCAGGTCGCTTTTAAAGGGACCCATTTTGCTCTTAAAGGGACATTTTTCGCTCTTAAAGGGACCCAGGTCGCTCTTAAAGGGATCCAGATCGCTCTTAAAGGGACCCATTTCACTCTTACAGGGACCCAGATCGCTCTTAAAGGGACCCAGGTCGCTATAAAAAGGGACCCAGATCGCTCTTAAAGGGACCCAGGTTGCTCTTAAAGGGACATATTTCGCTCTTAAAGGAACCCAGGTAGCTCTTAAAGGGACCCAGGTCACTCTTAAAGGGACCCAGGTCCCTCTTAAAGGGACCCAGGTCGCTATTAAAGAGACCAATTTCACTCTTAAAGGGACCCATTTTGCTTTTAAAAGGACCCAAGTTGCTCTTAAAGGGACCCAGGTCGCTCATAAAAGGACCCATTTTGCTCTTAGAGGGACATATTTCGCTCTTAAAGGGACCCAGGTAGCTCTTAAAGGGACCCAGGTCGCTCTTAAATGGACCCAGGTCGCTTTTAGGGGACCCAGGTAGCTCTTTAAGGGACCCATTTCGCTCTTAAAGGGACCCAGGTCGCTCTTAAAGGGACTATTTTCACGCTTAAAGGGACCCATTTCGCTCTTAAAGGGACCCAGGTCAATCTTAAAAGGACCCATTTTGCTCTTAAAGGGACATATTTCGCTCTTAAAGGGACCCAAGTCGCTCTTAAAGGGACCCAGGTCACTCTTAAAGGGACCCAGGTCGCTCTTAAATGGACCCATTTCGCTCTTAAAGGGACCCAGGTCGATCTTAATGGGACCTTGATCGCACTTAAAGGGACCCAGTTCGCTCTTAAATAGACCAATTTCACGCTTAAAGGGATTCAGGTCGCTCTAAAAGGGACCAATTTCGCTGTTAAAGGGACATATTTCGCTCTTAAAGGGACATATTTTGCTCTTAAAGGGACATATTTTGCTCTTAAAGGGACCCAGGTCGCTCTTAAAGGGACCCAGGTCGCTCTTAAGGAGACCCAGGTAGCTCTTAAAGGGACCCAGGTAGCTCTTAAAGGGACCCAGGTCGCTCTTAAAGGGACCCAGGTCGATCTTAAAGGGACCCAGATCGCACTTAAAGGGACCCAGTTCGCTCTTAAATGGACCCAGGTCGCTCTTAAATGGACCCAGGTCGCTCTTAAAGGGACCCAGGTCGCTCTTAAAGGGACCCAGGTCGCTCTTAATGGGACCAATTTCATGCTTAAAGGGACCCAGGTCGCTCTTAAAAGGACCCATTTTGCTTTTAAAGGGACATATTTTGCTCTTAAAGGGACCCATTTCATTCTTAAAGGGACCCATGTCGCTCTTAAAGGGACCCAGGTCGCTCTTAAAGGGACCCATTTCGCTCTTAAAGGGACCCAGGTTGCTCTTAAAGGGACCCATTTCGCTCTTAAAGGGACCCAGGTCGCTCTTAAAGGGACCCAGGTCGCTCTTAAAGGGACCAATTTCACGCATAAAGGGACCCATTTCGCCCTTAAAGGGACCCAGGTCGCACTTAAAAGGACCCATTTTGCTCTTAAAGGGACATATTTTGCTCTTAAAGGGACCCAGGTCGCTCTTAAAGGGACCCATTTCACTCTTAAAGGGACCCATTTCGCTCTTAAAGGGACCCAGGTCGCTCTTAAAGGGACCCAGGTCACTCTTAAAAGGACCCATTTTGCTCTTAAAGGGACATATTTTGCTCTTAAAGGGACCCATTTCACTCTTAAAGGGACCCAGATCGCTATTAAAGGGACCCAGATCGCTATTAAAGGGACCCAGATCGCTATTAAAGGGACCCAGATCGCTCTTAAAGGGACCCAGGTCGCTCTTTAAGGGACCCATTTCGCTCTTAAACGGACCCAGGTCGCTCTTAAAGGGACCCAGGTCGCCCTTAATGGGACCAATTTCACGCTTAAAGGGACCCATTTAGCTCTTAAAGGGACCCAGGTCGCTCTTAAAAGGACCCATTTTTCTCTTAAAGGGACATATTTTGCTCTTAAAGGGACCCAGGTCGCTCTTAAAGGGACCCATTTCACTCTTAAAGGGACCCATTTTGCTCTTAAAGGGACCCAGGTCGCTCTTAAAGGGACCCATTTTGCTCTTAAAGGGACCCATTTCGCTCTTAAAGGGACCCAGGTTGCTCTTAAAGGAACCAATTTTACTCTTAAAGGGACCCAGATCCCTATTAAAGGGACACAGATCGCTATTAAAGGGACCCAGATCGCTCTTAAAGGGACCCAGTTCGCTCTTAAAGGAACCCAGGTTGCTCTTAAAGGGACCCATTTCACTCTTAAAGGGACCCAGATAGCTCTTAAAGGGACCCAGGTCGCTCTTAAAGGGACCCATTTCGCTCTTAAAGGGACCCATTTCGCTCTTAAAGGGACCCAGGTTGCTCTTAAAGGAACCAATTTTACTCTTAAAGGGACCCAGATCCCTATTAAAGGGACACAGATCGCTATTAAAGGGACCCAGATCGCTCTTAAAGGGACCCAGATCGCTCTTAAAGGGACCCAGTTCGCTCTTAAAGGAACCCAAGTTGCTCTTAAAGGAACCCAGGTTGCTCTTAAAGGGACCCAT
Organism: Dendropsophus ebraccatus; assembly: GCF_027789765.1. Lineage (NCBI taxonomy): Eukaryota > Metazoa > Chordata > Amphibia > Anura > Hylidae > Dendropsophus > Dendropsophus ebraccatus. The sequence continues at coordinate 43,649,770 of NC_091467.1, forward strand.
TTCACTCTTAAAGGGACCCAGATAGCTCTTAAAGGGACCCAGGTCGCTCTTAAAGGGACCCATTTTGCTCTTAAAGGGACATATTTCGCTCTTAAAGGGACCCAGGTCGCTCTTAATGGGACCAATTTCACGCTTAAAGGGACCCATTTAGCTCTTAAAGGGACCCAGGTCGCTCTTAAAGGGACCCATTTCACTCTTAAAGGGACCCATTTTGCTCTTAAAGGGACCCAGGTCGCTCTTAAAGGGACCCATTTCGCTCTTAAAGGGACCCATTTCGCTCTTAAAGGGACCCAGGTTGCTCTTAAAGGAACCAATTTTACTCTTAAAGAGACCCAGATCCCTATTAAAGGGACACAGATCGCTATTAAAGGGACCCAGATCGCTCTTAAAGGAACCCAGGTTGCTCTTAAAGGGACCCATTTCACTCTTAAAGGGACCCAGATAGCTCTTAAAGGGACCCAGATCGCTCTTAAAGGGACCTAGGTCACTCTTAAAAGGACCAATTTCACTCTTAAAGCTACCAATTTCACTCTTAAAGGGACCCATTTAGCTCTTAAAGGGACCCAGGTCGCTCTTAAAAGGACCCATTTTTCTCTTAAAGGGACATATTTCGCTCTTAAAGGGACCCAGATCACTCTTAAAGGGACCCAGATCGCTATTAAAGGGACCCAGATCGCTCTTAGAAGGACCCATTTTGCTCTTAAAGGGACATATTTCGCTCTTAAAGGGACATATTTCGCTCTTAAAGGGACCCAGGTCGCTCTTAAAGGGACCCATTTCAATTTTAAAGGGACCCAGGTCGCTCTTAAAGGGACATATTTCGCTCTTGAAGGGACATGTTTCGCTCTTAAAGGGACCCAGGTCGCTCATAAAGGGACCCGGGTCGCTCTTAAAGGGACCCGGGTCACTCTTAAAGGGACCCAGGTTGCTCTAGCAACATTGGTCTCTCTAAGAGCGACATGGGTCCCATACCTTTTGGAATGACTTGGGTCCCTTTAACAGCAACATGCGTCCCGTCCGTTTAAGAGCAACTTGGGTCCCGTCTCTTTAAGAGCGACTTGGATCTCTTTTAGAGCTACATAGGCCCCTTTAAGAGCGACTTGGGTCATGCCTCTTTAAGAGTGACTTGGGTCCCGCCCCTTTAAGAGCGACTTGGGTCCCACCCCTTTAAGAGCGACTTGGGTCCCTTTAAGAACGACTTGTGTTCCTTTAAGGGCGACCTGGGTCCCTTTAAGAGCGATCTGGGTACTTATAATGGTATCATTGCTCGGTTACCATGACAATCTTACTCATGTCAGTGAGACAAAATTGTTAAGGACCTTCCATATAGTACATCTTCTATTGGCCAATAGTGGACATGTGACTGTGGATGTTGTGATACATGCCTGACAAGACCTTAGAATTCCTATTGGCTGCTATGTTTCAGCTATTTGCGTATGTGCTGTGATTGGCTGTTAAGCGGTTAGAGTGTGGCCATTATTTGCAATGGGCCATTATTTTCTATGGGAAATTTGGGGTCTTTAAACGTAAATTTCTTAAAAACGACAAATCCGATCAAAACCAAAAATAGATAGCACACCTCACACCGCCGGCTTCGAAACGCAGTTTGAACAGAGTGTGTGCGCAAAGTAGTTCGGGCTGTATTACGCGCAGAAAAATGGCTGGAAGAAGAAGCGGAAGAAGAAGAATACGGATTACAATATAGTGCTTTTCAAGCACTATAATAAGTAATCCTCCCCATTATGTGCGTGAGCTCAGTAGTCCTGGATATTCATGAGAAGCAAAAAACTCCGCCCACCAGCTGCTGGTTGGCAGTTATCTATCCATGTTGTGTTATAGGCAGCAACTGTCAATCAGCAGCTGGGGGAGGGGTGCAGTATGGATCCTATTCTCCTACATTTCAGGAAAATGGCTGAACAGGATGATGTTTGTGATACACTGATCTGTTCAGCATTTCTGCTGCCACATACACCTTAGATTGATGGGCAAATCCTCTGCGAGTATGCGGCCTTTACAGCTATGTTATCACAACGAGAAAATTATGATAACATGGCTGACTTCCAAGATGGCCACCATTTTAGCGCAAAAAATGTCCATTTATTGGTAATGACATTCATGATCATTATTTGCATGCTTCATTACCAACAGATGATCATCCAGAAAGATGGCCATGGTGACATAACTTTTTCGTTGTGGGAACATAGCGTAAGGGTGCCTTCACACCTACCAACTCGCAGCGTTAATAACGCTGCGAGTTGGCTAGGTCCTGGCAGATCACTGTCAGTACATACACGCAGCGGTCTGAACGACCGATGCGTGTATGTAAATCTGCCTGCCGCTTAACCCCTTTTGATGCCGGCTGCCTCCCGCTCCACTCTGTATACATACCTCCTCGCTTCACGGGGTCCCGGCGTCCTGCTCTCCCGCCCGGCCAATCAGTGGCTGTGGCAGGGCAACACACTGATTGGCTTGACGCTAGAGCAGGACGCCGGGACCCCGTGGAGCGAGGAGGTATGTATACAGAGTGGAGCGGGAGGCAGCCGGCATCAAAAGGGGTTAAGCGGCCGGCAGATTTACATACACGCAGCGGTCGTTCAGACCGCTGCGTGTATGTACTGACAGTGATCTGCCAGGACCTAGCCGACTCGCAGCGTTATTAACTCTGCGAGTCGGTAGGTGTGAAGGCACCCTAAAAAGGTATTTATTCTCTTCTCAACTTATATAGTTAGTGTTTTTGCATACACATTCATATAGTCAACTTTTTTTTTCCTCCATTGTTTACAGCTTGTTGTCTAGGTTATCAATCATCATCTGCTCTCAAAACAGTGACTATAGCTACATATATACAGTGGTGCCTTGGATTACGAGCATAATTTGTTCCCAAATCCACTCTTAAACCAAAGCGAATTTCCTTATAAGAAATCATTGATATGCAGATAATTGGTTCCACACCCCCAAAAATAATGTTTTTTTTTACTCTGAATAACATGTAAAACAAATTAAACAAATATTTAGAAAGTTAGATATGTCATATTATAAATTACTGTACAGTATAGCAACCAGCATGTGGAGTATAGTATATAGTAAGTGCATGAACCTGAAAATAACAGCAGCGGTTTGTAGATACAGGATGGAGCTGCAGATCCCCATAATGCAGTAGGGTAGTACAACAGGCTAGAATAGAGAAGCAGGGCTGCTGTCAGAGGTCTGTGTGGTCACATGACAGCAATGGGGAAGGGGTGTGTGTTCAGCATGGACCAATCAGGTAGTGAGAATCACGAGGCTGTGTAGGACAGTGACAAAATTTTTTCTATGCAGCAGTATGATGGCTGAGGGTAAGTGCAGCCACATTACAGCAGCAGTGTGTGTAGCTGAGTGTGAGTGCAGGCACGTTATAGCAGTGTGTATAGCTGAGTGTCAGTGCAGACACATTATAGCAGGAATGGAGAGGATGGGAAACACAAGGGCTGACAGAGACTGCAGGAAGGAATGAGCAGGGTATAGGGTGGGCACAGTATAGCAGCGCTCTCTGTCTGGGGAGAGAGGGGTTACAGCTATGAAGAGATAACCTCCAAAGTCCTGTCCCCTGATGTAAGCCCCAGGTGGATCTGCTATGATTTTAAAGGTGAGGGAGACTTCTTGGGTCAGAGTACAGTGCTGTATACCTCGCTATGCAGACCATGCCCCTTCCCCACTCTCCCGCCCACCCAGTACAGAGTACAGGGAGCTCTTAAAGGGGTACTCCAGCGGGGGGGGGCATTTTTTCCTGGGACCGGGGAGGAGGTGGCTGAGGGAAAAGACGTCCACTCACCTCCCCGACGTCTCAGGTCCGCTCAGCCAGTCAGTGACGGAGGCGGGAACCGTTTCAATACCTTATTTAATATGCCTGTTCAAGTAAAAATTGATCTTTTATCATATGAAGATTGTGCTAAGTGACATCATCAGCACATAGGCCCTGCCCCTTCGCGATCATTGGAAGAGTCTGGTCTAAAGGTCTAGGCCCCGCCTCCCTTAGGTCGGCCCATACCAATGAACGGTGAGGGGGCAGAGCCTATGTGTCAATGACGCTATGGAGGGGCGGGGTCTATGGTGGTGTCGTGGGTGGGGCTAAGTGGCACTACTGCTGTGAAGCCCCGCCCACTTCTGCAATCTGCAGATGATAAAAGATCACTTTTTACTGGAACAAGCAACATGACGTATGGTATAAAATAATGTATGAAAACTTTAAAATTTATACTTTACACCTGTGTAGAGAAGTCAGAATGCATAAAGGGGGTGACAGTGTCACTTTAAGCGGATTGAAGTGCTTATACTTAATAGTGTTCATCCAATCGTGTGCCATCCTTTACAGCAGACTGATGTACTGGTGCATTCATAACAAGTGGTCTCACTCACATCACCTGCCGCATAGCCTTGCTCCCTACAGGAATGCTAAACTGATCTACTGCAGACCTCAGGAAAATAAGATGAAAAATTCCACCCATTCTGCGCGGAATCTCGGCGCCAATTCCGTAGTGTGAATGGGGTCAGGCTATGTTCCCATAACAGGAGAATTGATAGTCCTCATTTTAGCTCCAAAAGATGTCCCTCTGTTGGTAATGATGGCCACAAATGACCATGAACATTATTTGCGGTCACCATTACCAATAGACTGCTGCTTATAGGAACAAAGGCTTAAGCTTCTATTACACAGGATTCAGAGAAGCAAACGAGCGCCAACCTGTGATGTCAGTGCTCGCTTGCTCCTTGGTCCCCGCTCGCTGCCGGCGCTATTACACGTGTCAGTAGCGAGCGGGTAAGAGTCGGTTAGCTGCAGGGGGGCTGCGTGGGTGATTGCTAGATTTTCCGGGCAGCCCATAGAAGTTAGCGGTGGTCTGCTGCCACCGCTCCTTTTACACAGAGCTATGGCAGCATGTCGCTGCTATCCTGATCATTGAGCTTTCAACGTGTTGAAAGACAACGATCAGCCGGCATTGTGCATGTCGGATGATCGTTGTCTTTTATTACATGAGTCAATTATTGTCCGTAACAGCAGAGTACGGCCCATAATTGCTTTGTGTAATAGAGCCTTTAAACTGAAGCTCTGCATTATCGGATTGGCTGTCAGATTGCAGCACCCCTCCCCACCCCTACACAAAATGCTGATAAAAATACCTTTGAAAAAAATCTGCATTACATGTGTGACACCAGCCTAAATAATGTTCTTTAAAACTCAATACTGCTCATTTGTCGAAGCACTTGTAGTTCCCTGCCACACATGCTAGTAAATACCCATGGTAGGAAGCAGTTTATACCCATCCTCCGTGCGGACATAGGGAGGGGTTATATAAAATAAACAGACCATTTTCTATGCAAAGAATAGCTTCAGTTTTCCCTGTATTTGTACTCCATATCTGTTATCATGAAATCAATAGTCCAATATTTATCACAGCATAAGGCCGTCTGCACACTCTAATGTTTCCAAGTTGTTTTGTAGATTTACAGTTTCCAGTCTGCTGTGTATATGGATATCATTTTTGGCAAAGCTTGACTATGGGAAAACTGAAATGGGGACCTAAGAGGGTGTAAATAATAAAAGTAAGCACCTGTGCGGTGATAGGACTGATAATCTAGATTGCTGCTGGATTCAGATGTACAGGGAGATTCACTTGAAAGAGGCCCCAAATCTTCTGTTGTAAGTTCCATTAGGATGCAGCAATCCGACCCCCCCCCCAAACCCCCCCCCCCCTCATAACTGGATGTGTATGTGCAGTCTTCTGCATTATATGCAATGCTGGAATTCAATGTGGCGGGGGGAAGGGGGGGGGGTGATTGGGGGTGTAATAGAAACAATTTCCTTTGAATTTTTCCTTCAAATATTCCACAGTGCAAGGCTTGTTTTGACTTTTCCTCACAAACTATGTGACAGCATCTGACTAGTGATGAGCGAACTGTCCAAACCCGAACACTCACTCAGCAATTGACTCCTGGCAAGTTTTCCCATCACTACATCTGACTCTTTTCTCTATATAGTTAATATCCTCCTCCACTCCAAGCCGGGTAAAATAGGCGCAGGTCCAAGGGGTAATCGTGATATAAAATATCATAAAATATATTAAAAGAATTATGCCAGCGACACAACGCATTTCGAGACTGGTCCGGTCTCTTTATCAAGTGTTTGCTTGATAGAGAGACTGGACCGGTCTCGAAACACGTTTGCTTCCTTTCTCTATATGACTCACTTTGAGCTCCTAAATGATGGTGACACGATACACAGAGGTTTCCTGGATGACTACTCCAGATGATGTAAATGGCCTCTACCATGAAAAGAGATCAATGATACCATTGTTTTCAGTTTTCGTACCATCTTCTGAATAACACTCTTTGAGGGTACATCACCATATTGGCAATTGTAACGCCTGGAGTTGTGGATCCACTGAACCGTCACTAGCGATGGTAGTAACCGCACCAGGGAGCGGAGTCTAAGGGGCCGCTGGTTTTCACCAGAGCCCGCCGCAAGGCGGGATGGACTTGCTGCGGCAGGCGACACCCAGGTCGCTACCCCTGGCTTGGTTGCTAGTGACGGCAGGCGAGGCGTGGCAGGAGCAGTAGGCAGATGATAGTGCAGGCAGAGGTCTGTAGGCGTAACCGCAGGTGGCAGGCAGTGCTCAGGGACAATGGGTAAGCAGCGGACAGGGACTAGGAACAAGAACTGAGGTCAGGAACAACAGGGAGCTGGGCCAAACGCTATGGGAAGCATGTAGAGGCTCCAACACGAGGGACAGGGCATGCTGGGATTTATAGGGAGTGATTGGTGCAACTTCCAATTAGGGGCGGACTGGCCCTTTAAATCTGAGACAGCCGGCGCGTGCGTGCCTTAGGAGGCGGGGACGCGCGCGCCGGCACAGACGGAGACAGGAGCGGGGAGAGGTAAGGCGCCCCCGGGGCCGAACAGGTAGCAGCGCCGGGTCCCTGCACATGGACCCCGGCGGCTGCATGGGGCGGAGAGAGGTCGCGGCGGCGGCCCAGAGCACGGGACGCCGCCGCGGCCGTGACAGCAATATTCATGGAAAGATATCCTCGGCACTACTAACTACTTCTGTTCTTCAATGGTAACAGGAAATCATGACTTATATGTCCATATGAATACTCAAAGAACGAAGTAGTAGTCGTGGCACTCACCAATCCGTAGAAAAATTCACCAAAATTAATAGTGTATTCTGTGAATTGATTTGGCAGGGTTGCCTTGCCCAATTTAAACTTGAAACACTGCAATGGGGTAAGGACAAGGGTGGGCTGGTTTACAGGGCAGGGTTACACGGACCCACAGAGAGGTCTGCTCCAATCATACTTTTGTACAACCCCCTGGTTGCCTAATCTATTCATTTTGAAGGGGTTTGATGGGTGGTGACAGGCAGACCTTCGCAGAATAACCTTGTGGAGAGCCGGTTTTCCCTCCTTTGCTCAACTGATTACCAAAGTTGCCACCTCTAGTACTCAATTCTATCACTTCTTACAACCTCGTCATGCTTTCTAAACAGACCAGGGTACATAGGTCATTCCTGTGACATTTTATCAATGGATCGCCCTACTTGGCTCTACTACACATATATTTGAGGTCTTATTCCATTATTGTACCCCTACCCCTATATAAAGTTCTTGACGGTACAAGATAACTTTCAGGAGCAAGTTTACACAAAGCGGGTTGTGCTTTGTATATCTGCAACATTGTAGTTTCTTTGTAATTCTGGGGGGTTCATCACAGTTCACTAGCAACTTGACCTCAGATTAACCCTCCCAGCATTACAAAGAAGCTACAATTTCAAGTCAGGGACTTGTTCATATCAGCTGTCTCAGAAGGGAGGGGGGGGGGGGGAGACAGAGAGAAAGGCTCACATACAGATTTTTGTGTTTTCAGTAGAAATCAGTAGCTGAGAACTGGGGGAAGGAGACTGAATAGATAATAACAATTATAGAATTAATTGTTAGTCTCACCGTGGGCAGCAACATATCAAAAGTTATGTTTGAGTAGATGGATTGATGTGGTGGGGCAGGGGGCAACTTTAATCTGCTGCAGCACGTGAAGCATACAGAAATTGGACAATACACAAGAATTTCCCATTCTTAACCAGTAAGCTTTATTTACATGTAACTGGAGAACCCATTTACCTAGAAACAAACATGTACTGTATATTGTGACTTTGTGCCTATCTGTACCTGTTTGTTTCAGTCATCAGTTTTAGTAGACAACCATTAGAGGTCCCCACAAGTGCTTTTCCCTTAGGTAACTTCTTTCTACTAGTCATTGATGTACCTAGCAGCTCCCGGCTGCTGGAGCAGAATCTATGCCAGAATGATCACATAAGTTTTATAGTATTGCTGCCCTTTATGTGGTAGATGGGCCTATGGATCCCTTCAGGTACCAGGAGTAATGACAACCACTGCTTAGAGTATTTCCTCTGCTTCTAGCACCACCATGAAGAAATTACTATAAAATGTAAAGGAATTCCATAGAATAGTACAGTCTACTACACCATACCACACTGCACAGGCAGGCTGGTTTCCACATGTTTGACTCAATTGAAGGCATCATATACAGTGATATTGTCTTCCACTACAAAATGCGTTGTTTTGCGTACTAAAATTAATTCAGTGTTAATTATATCTGCTAATGAATTATGCATTATGAATTGAGATGCCCCACCATCTTGTTTTTTTTTTTTTTTTTAAAGGGGTAGTGCGGCGCTCAGCAATTATTCACAGAATAACACACATTACAAAGTTATACAACTTTGTAATGTATGTTATGTCTGTGAATCGCCCTTTTCCCGTGTCCCCCCACCCCCGCACGTGTACGCGGAAGTGTTGTGCGCTATACATACCTGATCCGTGTCGACCGACCCCGTCCGCCATCTTCTTCAAAGACGTCATCTTCGGGAGGCCGGCCGACCCGCTCCTGCCGGCCCCCCTCTGCCGCGTGATAACTGTGCTCAGCGGCAATTGGCTGAGCACAGTTATGCTCAGACAATCACGGCTAAGCAGCTGATGACGCTGCCATGCGGGCCGGCATGATGGACGGCTGCAGCGAGTCAGCCGGCCTCCCGAAGATTGCATCGACAGAAGACGGGGGTCGACACGCGTCAGTTTTGTATATTGCACCACACTTCCAGGTACACGTGCGGGGGTGGGGGGACACGGGAAGGGGGCGATTCACAGACATAACATACATTACAAAGTTGTATAACTTTGTAATGTGTGTTATTTAGTGAATAATTTTGAAATGCCGCACTACCCCTTTAAGTAGCTACATGACTCTCTGAAGCATCCCTGTGTATATTTATGTTACATTTAACCCATTCTCTCACTGAATAATATACTGTCTCAGTTACTCACCCCCACCACTGTTTGGATGCTCACAACATGTAACCGAGGTCTCTGCCTGCTCACAGACAAGTCAGTGCAGTTGTACTACATGACGGCTATATGGGGATCTGCCGACAGCCCCGCTCCTGACATGTTCCTGCTATTTTTTAATATATGAATACAGCCCCTCATTGTACTAGCCATACAAAATCCAATACCTACAATGTATATATATATATATATATATATATATATATATATATATTATGATCAGAGTCGTAGCTAGGATTCACGGGGCCCCATAGCAAAAAATGTTAAGGCCCCCCCCTCCCCTACGCACAACACAAACACTGCATATTTTTTGGGTTGCAGCATGTAAGTAAACACTGGGTCACTTACACACTGCAGTACATAAAGGGTTAAGCAGAAGGACAAACGCTCTTACCTTCTTTCCCGGGCCCCCCTCCTGCACGGGCCCCATAGCAACTGCCTACTCTGCCTCTATGGTAGGTATGCCACTGTTTATGATGATGTATGTTAAACACTCTTCTGTTTGCTTATTTGTGTATTTTGAATATTTTGTAATGTGTGTTATTCTGTAAATAATTGCTGAGCGCAGCACTACCCCTTTAACTTGTCTGATATGTATGTGTTTTTATTTAAGGACATCTCTGGGCAGGGACGATTTTTTTTTTTTAAGTACACCTTTAGAAAAAAATCACCCTGCCCCAAGTTGTCCTTTAGGTAATCATGTGATGTATTCTCAATAAGAATTTTTTGGATATGAAATAAGAGTACTGATTTATTAAAAGGGATACTATCAGCAGGTTAGAAGTTTCTTGCCTTCATCCTCTGCGCAGTTTTAGGATACAGTATGTTAACACTGAGTAAATTAGGTGGAATTCCACAGCGGAAAGTTCTGCCACAAAATTCTGCCTAATTTACTCCGTGTGAACATACCCTTAGGGATATAAGCAGTTTATTCCCTATGCTAATTAGCCGTTTTGGTGTACTGGGGGCAGACCTGCATTCCTCAGTGTACTGATCCGCCCCGACCAGCCGCCCCACTCTGCTAAAATTCATTAGGAGGGGTGGGCTGGCCAGGCAGATCGGTGCACTGAGGGTGTAGCTCCACCCACAGTGCACCAGAAGGCTTAATTAGCATAGGGAATAAGTTGCTAATATCCCCAAAGTGGAGTGGGAGCCAAAAGGCATGTACCCACAGGCATGTCAAAAGACCATGCATCAAATCTGTTCTCTGCTCACCATAGTAAGGATAAGAAATGATGCAGTCTAGTCTGTGGTTTCTTCACAAATAACTGCCTTGCAGACAGACCCCTAACCATCAATATACTGCGTGGTCAAAGCTGATACCTACAGCGTATCCTCCCAGTACCATCAAACACCAAAGTATATTTAGGAGCCTCTTTTATCCTGGAGTACAAGTAGGATAAACTACTTCCCCCCTCAGGAAGTCATCAAACAGATTTAAAAACCGTTCTCTTGTCCAGTTCTCTCTCCACACCCCAAATAGCTTGTTGTCTCTTCCCTGAGGACATTCCAGATGTTCCCATTACCCTATATATTTGCTTACAAAAAAAGACTAGCCTCGTCATAGTCCTACAAATCTTCCAGGCTGTAATACTATCTCTAAAAAGAAGGCAATGTTTAATAGTGATAGGAGGTACGGAATAGGGTGTTAATATGTGAAATTTATTTCATGAAAATAAAATAATTTTACTTTCTTATAATTCATTGCTAAAAAAAAAACTCTGTTAGCATAATAAAAAAATAGGAATTTCTTTATTAAAAAACACAGTAATTAAAATTTTCCAGGCAAAATAGACCGGTGAGCAGTGGTGACTAGAGATGAGCAAATTTACAGTGGGAACAAAGCAAAGCACTATGGGGGAGATTTCTCAAACATGGTGTAAAGTGAAACTGGCTCAGTTGCCCCTAGCAACCAATCAGATTCCACTTTTCATTTTCCAAAAAGTCTGTGAAGAATGAAAGGTGGAATCTGATTGGTTGCTAGGGGCAACTGAGACAGTTTCACTTTACACCATGTTTGAGAAATCTCCCCCTTTGTTCCTATCTGCATTGCGCTTATCAGGCTGTGGGCTTTGAAGTCTGCTCCGCTCAGTGCTGCTCCTTCCAGGGTGATGGAAAAAGATGTATCCAGGCCTGGGAAACTCTTTCAGAGCCCCGCTGCCTAAAGAGCAGAATGCAGATAGGAACAAAGCGATTTGCTTCGTTCCTGCTGTAAATTCGCTCATCTCTAGTGATGACCTGTAATTGTAGCTCAGCTGCTGTTCCATACTGTGAATGGAGACAAACAGCTTCAGGCTCTGTTCACTGTGTTGTGCGGGAGCTGATTTGCAGGGCGCCAGCTTTGGATAGCTTATCAGTCCATTTTGCCCGGAAAACCCCTATTGGGTAGCTTCACACGTTGGTCCCCATAAGCCAATCAGTGCTGCCATGCACTGATTGGCTGATGGGGAACCGGGAGCCTCACACACAGCCGCGGCGCCGAGCAGGTAATGTATGCTGCGGGCGGTTAACCCCTTAAGGACCAGGCCTGAAATGGCCTTAAGGACCGGGCCAATTGTCACCTTTGCGTTTTCGCTTTTTCCCTCCTCGCCTTCTAGGACCCATAACTCTTTTATTTTTTCACCTACAGGGCCATGGCAGGGCTTGTTTTTTTCAGAAGGTGTACTTTGTAATCTTTCAGTATGCCATAAAATGAATGACGGAATACCCAAAATATCATTTATGGGGTTAATTTGGGTAAAAAATGCAATTCCGCTAATTTTGGGGGCTTCCATGTTTATGTAATGCACTATACTACTGCAATAACGGTAAAACTGGCATTTTTTCTTTATTCTATCGGTTGGTCTGAACACAGCAATATTTTTTTTTGTAAACAGGCTTATTTAAAATGGTCCCATTGTGACTCCTATAGCGCATTTATTTTTTCACCTATGGGGTCGTATGGGGTGTCATTCTTTGCATCATGATTTCTAGTTTTTACTACATACAATTTTTTCTAGATCAAACATATTGATTGCTTTTTATGCTTTTTTAAAATGACATAAAATTTTATTGCTTTTTGTTCACGCTGTTCACTGTGCGGAAATAGTATTGTTTTATTTGAATAGATTGGACTATTACGCACGCTACGTTATATAATATGTTAATTAACTTTATTACTTTTTATGTGTTTTATGTATGAAATGGGAAGGGGGGTGATTTTCACTTTTAGGCTATGTTCACACTACGTAAAAGTACGGCCATTGTTGCCCATGGCAACAACGGCTGTACTTTTACCGCGGTGGAACAATGGCTGTTGTTCTATGAGATCCCGGCCGGATCCCATACGCCGCCGCAAACAACTGACATGTCAGTTTTCTGCGGCCGGAATTCAGTGAATTCTGGCTGCAGAGAGACCTGTCAGTTCATACAGTGAAGCGAGTGACTCCGGCCGCTCGCTTCACTGTGGGCTATGGGAAGCTCTAATGCGGGCGCGCGCTGATGTGCCCGCATCAGAGCTCTGCGGCCGAAAGATCATCCGGCCGGTACTTAAGTACCGGTCGAGATGATCCGGCCGGAGACAGGCCGTTCCGTGACCCGGCCGGGGTCACGGAACGGCCGGTCTCATACGCAGTGTGAACATAGCCCCATTGGGGAAGGGGCATTTTGTAAAACATTTATTTATTTTTTTACGCTTTCATAGTTCCCTTAGAGAACTATCACATACATACTGTACATTGGAACATTGGATCAGTAACACTGATCCCTGCTATGCAATAGCATAGTAGGGATCAGTGTTATCGGCGATCTTCTGATAGAGCCTACCTGTGGCCTGTGGCAGACTCTACCAGAAGATCGGACTGCAGGGAGGTAAAGAGCAGACCTCCAGCAGTCAGAAAATGTGATCGGGACCCCCGCAGACACGCTGCGGGGGTCCCAATCGCTAATTGACCGGAGATGCTCTGGTCACTTATACTTAAACGCCTGCGTGATCACGGCGTTTAAGGGGTTAATGGCGGGTGGCCGCGCAATTGTGGCGGCCCGCCATTGAGAATGAGGGCCTGGCTACAGATAACAGCTGGTCCTCACCCGCTATGGGGCAGGCTCAGCTTGTGAGCCTGCTCCATAGCCCGGGCCACGCCAGGGCGTACATTTACGCTCTCCTGCGTTAAGGCCCAGGCAGTGGGGGCGTAAATGTACGGCCACAGTCATTAACGGGTTAAAGGGGCTGGGTCACATACTGGCAGCGGAATGAAAATGCCACGGATTTGTGACCCAGTCAACTTCACACTACCAGGATCCGCAGCGGATTTCGCTGCAAACTCGCAGTGTAATATCCGCTGCTTATCCGGTACGTGTGAAGCTACCCTAATGCTGGTTTTACATATGGCAGGTTTTTTTTTTCTTTTTCAACTGACGCTAAATTTTTGGTGCCAAAATCAGAAGTGGATCGTGAAAGAGAAGTACAAGTCCCTCACCTTATATTTTCCATCCCCTTTGAATCCACTTTGACAAAAAAAAACTGCATTGGCAGTTTTCCAAAAACCTCTGAGTGTAAAATCAATAATGACTGCCAATAAAGAGTGAACTGTGTTTGTTTATGTGATAAATAAAGTTTTCTTGTCTGCAGCTAAGCTATGTCTGAATAAATTAGGTTTGTAAGAAAACGTTGCTGGTGAATATGCAGGAAATGAACCTCACTGTCTTTATGTAAGATTATGCATTGTGAGCATCTATGCCCTCTCCTGGCAGAGGCCCATTTATTGTGGCATGACGTGTCTCAAGTACAAACTGCACACGCCTGATTGTGCAAACAGCAGATCCCGTCTGCAGGAGTCATTTATCTCCACGTCGCCTTACATTGTGAACACAGATGTAAGAGAGGAGTCACAAGCACGTGTTACAGCATGTCCAACCAAGCTGAATTCTTGCTCATCCTGTCATCTATCTGTGATCAGCAGGGCACCACCCATGTCCTGCAACACCTCCCACAGGCAACACTTTCCAGACAGGCAGATGGTTGTGACCGGCAAGTTTTCTCTTACTTTTTAGGCTTCGTCCACACTGTTGTATTTTTGGTCTCTATTTAAATCTGCATATCCTTCCTTTATTCTATATAGGCATGGCTCTAATAACAAAATCAGAAAAAAATAATTTGGATCGAGCACTGGCCAAAATTACACACTCTCTTTGCACCATCTCATTTACATCAGAAGGGTGACACTTTTTTGGTACAATGGTATTAAAAAAACAAATGGATTAGTACTGAATGTTTTATCATGGGGGCACTACGCATGTGACTGTATTATTGCTAGGTTTTGAGCCATAGTAGGGGATGCGTGGAGGTGCAAGACCCTTCTGCTGGAGCTCATGAATAAAATTCTAGGACTTCTCAAAGGGTTCTAATATGAATTATTTTAAATGTCTTCTAAACTTTTAGGTGTTTATACAGGTTTTACACACAGTGTTGGGCATTTTCAGGTTTTTTTGCAGTTTTTTCTGCCACAAATATTCCCCAGCGCTATAGAGAAATTGCCATCAATCACACTGTCACTTACTCTGCAGAAGCCGGAGTACCTGAAGGATATCCGCGCAAACATGCCGACAACATACATCCTCTATGCAAATGTAAAGGGTTAAAAGTTCAGCTACCAAGAAGTCTATAGTAAAAGTCACCTGCCACCAGGGGTGCATTAACTTTACCATAGGCCCCGGGCTGTTCACCAAACCTGGACCCCTACACCCCACTGTAACTATGGCAGCACTAGCATGGTGTTACAGGATAGATAATGTCATGAAGTTGAGTAGGTTAAAAAAAAAATAGCACCAGTTTGGCCAACCCCTAAATAAGTCACATGATCGCGTGTTAGCCTGTGGTTGCTTAGAAACAGAACCTTGTGACCTATGAGTAATCCGTATTTTTTTACTGGAATACGGGAATACGGATGCCAAACATGTTGCAATCCATAAACAATCCGTAAACAATTGATTTCAATGAGAGGATCCGTAAAAAATCTGGGTCCACACTGGGTCCTCACAAGGACATGTCCTTTTTTTTTTTCGGCATTGATTTTCATCCGTTTCATCTACTGAATGTGAGTGTGAATAGCCCAATAGACATCAATGTGCACTAACTCGGATACGGAAATACGGATTCCGTAAATTATGCGACGTGTAATTAAGGCCTAAGTCTTTTTGGGTGGCCATGGGCCCCTCAAGAGCTCAGGGCCCCGGGCTACCACTCGAAAAGGACCTATTATAATCCGCTACTGCCTGCCGACAATTCCCTGCTGGTGCTGCTCTCCACTGTCAGCATTTCCTCATCTATGTCTTGACACATAGGAAATGCCCACGCAGCCAATCTCTGGCTACCGTGCCTCATGACCTGCCTCAGCCATTGAGCAACAGGGAGAAGCAGAAAGGGAATGGCAGCAGGTGAGTACAGATTTCTTTAATGTATACTTTATACTGCCAACCTGTTACTTTAAAAGGGAAACTATCAGCAGGTTAGACAAATCTAACCTACATATATATATATATATATATATATATATATTTATATTTACTGTATATATATATAAATATACTGTATATATATATATATATATATATATGTATATAAAAATATCTAACCTACTTATATGTCCCTATTGCACAGGAGGCACCGAGGAGGACATTAAGTCTCTTCTCTTTGTCCTCTGTGTCATTCCCATGCATTTAGGCGTTCACTCTCTCCACAATCTGGTAAGACTGGGGAACTGGGGCGCCGTTAGGGGCACTGGCCTGCCCCCATAGTGCTGGCTCGCCCCTTCTAATGATCATCAATGGAGCAGGCCAGATTGTCACTAAGGGGTGCAGTGTTCTTATTGGTCTTACCGAACTGTTGAGTAAATGATAAAGCACACAGGAACAGTACCAAGGATGAAGGTAAGAGACATACCCTCATCCTCAGCGCCTCCTGCGAAATAGGGACATATCAGCAGGTTAGATTCGTCTAAAGACAGAAGGGATAAACTGACAACTCCTATATCATAGACTGTAGCTATAGCAGCCAATCTAGGTTGGCACTGTGTAGACAGCAGAAAAGTAAACAAGGTTTGGCAGTAGCCATGCCTTTCCTTAGCCTGCAGTATGAATTAGATTTTTTTAACTAATTAACGTAGGTGGATAATATTATTAACCATTTAAAGGGAAAATGTCAGCTGTAATTCACGTTCCAAACTGATGACACTTTTAGATAGTTGTTTGGTCAAGAAGACACACAGTACCTTTCATGTACCCATCTGTGTTACCAGAATGTAGAAAAATTATTTTACTCTCTGGTACAAGGAGTCAAAGAGGCTTTTCCAAGCTCCTGAACAGCTGCAAGCTGTAAACACTTCCTTGCTGCTCCCTGCTTGAGTGACAACTAGAAGCAGAGTCCCAAGCAGGGTCAGGTATCAGAGGGGGAGTAAGAAGGTGTTACAGCACTTCAGGAGCTAAGGAGAGCCTCTTTGTACTATAGCATAAACACATTTTTCTATGTTCTGGAAGCACAACTGAATATATAAAAGGTACCATGTGTCTCCTTTTTCTAATGGCTTTCTAACAGTGTCAGCAGTTCGAACCTGAATTGCAGCTAACTGATTTCCTTTAAATAGTCATTGTCATTTCATACAGCTTTATTTGGTAGCCTTTGTGATTCCTAACATATTTTTAAATCACTTAATTTACCATAAATGACACAAACAAAGCCCTAGAGTCTTGGCCACAAGGTGTCTTACTTGTCTGTAGTCTGCTGTTTATTGACTGTTGTTAGGTTCAGCTCACCTCTAGTAACAGAGACTCCAAGATGGAATGCAAGAAGTGGGGGCAGAGCCTAGCTAGTCCTAAATGCCATGAGACAGTGTCAGGACAGGTCAGGGTACACACGGGTGACGCAGAGATGTAACGCCTGGAGTTGTGTATTCACTGAACCGTCACTAGCGATGGTAGTAACCGTACCAGGGAGCGGAGTCTAAGGGGCCGCTGGTCTTCACCAGAGCCCGCCGCAAGGCGGGATGGACTTGCTGCGGTAGGCGACCCCCAGGTCGCTACCCCTGGCTTGGTTGCTAGTGACAGCAGGCGAGGCGTGGCAGGAGCAGTAGGCAGATGATAGTGCTAGGCAGAGGTCTGTAGGCGTAACCGCAGGTGGCAGGCAGTGCTCAGGAACAATGGGTAAGCAGTGGAGAGGGACTAGGGACCGGGACAGCGGACAGGGACTAGGAACAAGGACTGAGGTCAGGAACAACAGGGAGCTGGGCCAAACGCTATGGGAAGCATGTAGAGGCTCCAACACGAGGGACAGGGCATGCTGGGATTTATAGGGAGTGATTGGTGCAACTTCCAATTAGGGGCGGACTGGCCCTTTAAATCTGAGACAGCCGGCGCGCGCGTGCCCTAGGAGGCGGGAACGCGTGCGCCGGCACAGACGGAGACAGGAGCGGGCCGAGGTAAGGCGCCCCCGGGGCCGAACAGGTAGCAGCGCCGGGTCCCTGCACATGGACCCCAGTGGCTGCATGGGGCGGAGAGAGGTCACGGCGGCGGCCCGGAGCACGGGACGCCGCCGTGGCCGTGACGAGACAAGTGCAGCCCTGATGCTGTCCCAAGCCCACTGTCACTGCCTACTTGCCTCTACGTGTCCTAGGCAATGCGGGATAACTTAGAGCCGCCCCCTACGCTAAAATAGGTGGAATAGGACGCAAGACAAATAAGAGACAATTACAAGACAAGGACAGATACTAGTACAAAGTTGCTAGGTAATAAACAGGGTCAATGAGGCAAACCAGAGCCAAAAAAACAGAAGACAAAGATACAGACCAAGTCAGGAGACAAAAATATAGTCAGGGACACCAAGTCAGGTTACCAATAGATCAGGATAGGAAATCACAGGGTAGGAAGCGAGTATAGGCCCACTAAGTATATGCTATGTGCAGTCCCGTTCTCAGAAGTGATTTGGGCAGACATACAAGAACTTAGACAGGAGGATAGGGCTGTCAATCACCAGAAAGTTAACCCTTAAGGTGTTGGTAGTATTCACTCCAGAAAATGCATGGGCGCTAACCAGAATGTAATCAATTAGGCCAGGGCAGAATCCACCCATGTTCACACTAGGAATGTTGGAGGTGAGCAGCATGGTGGCTGCTTACAAAGAGCCTGGGCTGTGTACCTGCAATCTGTAAGACTGTCTGCCTGTAAGGCAACGCACCAAAATTTTTCACATGTGGAGTTACCCTAAAGCTAAATTCACATGGGTCAGTATTGCTTCAGATTTTACTAATAAAATTGCACAGGTAAAACCAAGGGGGTGAGATTTTACAAAATTTCCAGAAAGTTGTAGCATGTTAACATAGAAACTGAATTACTTGGTACATTTCACTTTAAATATTCTTTTAGTTTTAGATTTTTCATTCTGTTACACAGATTAAGAGTCTAATTGCTTTTGTTAATATCTCCCACTGGAGACACAGGCTTGTATCATAGTCAATTATAAGAACTGCTTTAGACAGATGCCAGACCATTTCTGTGCCATTTCGGGAGTCAGCTTTCTTTGGGTGTTCAGGTATCTGATATTGGTTGGATGATTGTGGGATGATTAGTTTGTGACAAATGTGGAAATTAGATTGTAAACTAATAAAAGAACGCAATGAAGGAGTATAACTACAGGTAATGTAATAAAAGAAAGTTTACAACAGTCATAATAAAAGTAAAGTGACATAGTATGTAAAATGCTCTCTAGTTGTCAGTAGTGTTTGTACTACTAAGGGTCTGTTCACATCATTTTTGTATGTTTAGTGTGTAAGTCAGAAAGGGAAGACTTTTTTGTTAATTTCTCTTCCATTCTTACTTGTTCTTCTTTGGATTTGTCCTGTCCACCCCAAACTTTGGATGGTAGGAGAAGCTCATGTGTTGGGGAAGTAAGTTCCAAAGTTTTAAATGCAACCGGAAAAACCAGTCTCTGCAAAAAAAAAGATTACAAAGCTTGCAATAACCCGATCTTCACTACACAACTCCTAGCTTCACTTTCTGTCTGTAACATATTAGAATATTACTTTACAGGGGCATAACTACCACCATAACAGCCATAGCGGCTACTACGGGGCCCGCCACATTAGGAGTTGTTCTCATTTGCAGCACACAGTGGCCGAGCAAGCCTTCAGGGTGCTGCAAATGTCCCTTTAACTGCAAGTGCTCCTGAGGGTCACTTACAGTTAAATGTTAAAGGTTATGACTACACTTGATGGGTTTGTGGTCAGTCAGGCAAATCAAAAGTTTTCTATGGGGCCCAGCCATGTCTAGTTTCGTCCCTGTTACTTTACACTAGATCCTATCCCTAACATTAATGCTGTCATAGCTCCACAATTACAAGGTTTAATCTTTGACCTTTGTACGATAACAGACCTGGCATCTAAACTGGGACCGATGTATAATGAATATTGTTGCTGGCATTGGGCTGATTGGCAGTAGTGATACATGTAACTACAGTGGTACCTTGGTTTAAGAGTAACTTGGATTGAGAGCATTTTGCAAGAAGAGTTCACAGTTTTTAAAATTGTAACTTGGTTTAAAAGCATTGCTTTGGTTTATAAGCTCACTATGCTGGGCGGGAGGGGGAGTGCACAGCATGGTCTACAGCATTGTACTCTGACCCAGGAGGCTTCTTTCACCTTCCAAATCATGGCGGATCCACAGGCTGGGTCTTTCATCAGGTAACAGGACTGTGGAGGTAATTTCTTCTTAGCTGTAACTCCTATCTACCCAGACAGAGAGTGCTGCTATACTGTGCCCACATCTGCCCTGCTTATTCCTTCATGCTCCCTGCCATCTCTGCCAGCCCTTGTGTTTTCCATCCTCTCGATTCCTGCTATAATGCGCCTGCACTCACATTCAGATATACACACTGCTGCATATAAAAGTTTCTGTCACTGTCCTCCTGCACAGCTCTGTGATTCTCACTTCCTGATATAAGGGAGCTGAATTATCTACACAAGTCCAGAGACAGCCTACTTACATTCCTACTGAACCTGGCATTTAAGGCAAGGCAGTAATAGGCCTAATGTAAAGGTCTCCGTAGATTTTATAATCTTGTCGGCTGTATCTGCCACCTGCCGTGGGTTTGTCAGTTTAGGCTGACTATGTAAAAGTACGGCCGTTGTTGCCATCGGCAACAACGGCCGTACTTTGTGAGGTGTGGACATAGCCTTATCTTCT
The DNA here is from genome assembly GCF_027789765.1 of Dendropsophus ebraccatus. Taxonomy (NCBI): domain Eukaryota; kingdom Metazoa; phylum Chordata; class Amphibia; order Anura; family Hylidae; genus Dendropsophus; species Dendropsophus ebraccatus. The sequence continues at coordinate 43,670,371 of NC_091467.1, forward strand.
GTGGGATCCCGGCCAGAGCGTATACACATTGTATACGCTCCGGCCAGGATCTCGTACGGGGCCGAAAATAACTGACATGTCAGTTTTCTGCAGCCGCAATTCAGTGAATTGCGGCCGCAGAAAGACCTGTCAGTTCACACAATGAAGCGAGTGGCTCCGGCTACTTGCTTCATTGTGTGCTGCGGAGTGTTCTGATGCGGGCGCGCGCTGATGCGTCCGCATCAGAACCCTTTGGCCGGAAAGATCATCCGTCCGGTGCTTAAGTACCGGCCGGGATGATCTGGGCAGAGACCGGCCAGGGTCACAGAACGGCCGGTCTCTTACGTAGTGTGAACATAGCCTTAAAGTGTATGGGGCTCCCCTGACCATCCACTGACACAGTATGTTGGTCAAGATAGGGGTGGGGCAGTTATTTTTTATCACCCCCAACCACTATGTTCACCGATATCATGTGTTTTGTGTAAGATAAGCCTCTGCGACTTAACCCTTCCTTCCCCATAGAGAACACAGGAGTGCTTGGGGACAGGGAGAGGATGGAAAAGATAACTAATGGCCACTGTCATTTAGTCATCAGTTATTGAAGGTGTATGGCCACCTTAAACCTGATGGTTCATTCGCTTTAAAGCGACTCTGTACCCACAATCTGAGCCCCCCAAACCACTTGTACCTTCTTATAGCTGCTTTTAATCCAAGACCTGTCCTGGGGTCCGTTTGGCAGGTGATGCAGTTATTGTCCTAAAAAAATACTTTTAAACTTGAAGCCCGTGCCAAACGGAAGTATCTGAGCAGCCAAAAGTATCCCAGCTACTGTGGGGTACAAGTGCTATCATAAGGCAAACTTCTGACAGGTATATGGTAACAGAGAAAGCCAAGTCCTTTTTTTTATGACTGCACTATTTTCAAGGCTGCACATTGTGGTCAAAATCTTTCCCCTAAACATAACATATTCCTGCCCTTCTGCATTTTTGCTAAATAAATTCCAGTGCCGCTTACAGTGATCACAGTGATCCCATGCACAAGAGAACATTAAAACTTGACACAGCTTTTACAAGAGCTTTTCAGGTTTGACAACAATTCAGCAATACAAATGATAAATGATCGGTGGGGTGATTTTAAGGACTTTTATAATAAAGGCTGATTAGGTAACTGTGTGGTGTCCCACCACGGGTGTTGCTATTGGTTACACCCTTCGAAAAAGCCTGTACTTATTTTGAGTAAGGGGTAATGTAGAAGTGATAAAGTTTCGCCACTAGATGTTGCTATAGTAGCTATGTGTACTTAGTTGCTGCACGGCTGAAGTATGTAAAGGGTTATTGTTTGCTGTTATGTCGCATGGATCTGCCAGGTCCCCAGTCTCAGAGAGTAGTCTTAGTCAGGTTCCTGTATGGTGAGGAAGCAAGACAAGACGCACCTAACAGTTTCTTCTCAAGTAACCTTACTCAGCGCTATGCAGTGTTAAACCCCTTACAGGAGAGGACAAGTTAGAGATTATCTCAACCCACACCGTGGACTAAGAGAGTCACAGTGCAGGACAATATCCGCAAAGCCAAATCGCTAGGAACTGATCTGGATAAAGCAAAGTTGCTAGAAGGTAACAGGGTCTGGGGCTTGTGTCACCCTCTAGGACGGGTCCCCAACACTGGTAGGGAAAGAGGTGGTTCATTCCGGCCAAGGTCGATGCACGGGCACAAGTATTGTCTCTCAAGTATTCTTCTATTTCTACCTCATCCTCCAACATCCCGACAGCGCACAGTACTACTTGGGTTGGGACTCTCACGACATCCTCCTCTCTGCTCCTCTGATTCTTCTACGTATATCTCAACACGCACTCCAGTCAGCATGATTGCTCCTCTCGCTATACTCCTATTACAGATCTGGATCCTGTATTATCAAGTGTAATATCAAGTGTACCGTATGCTGTCAAGGCACAGTTGTATGTTTTGCTGCACACAAGTAAACAAAAGATTATTTATGGTAAAGAGACTCTGGGATTCTTCGCCGCGCACCAACACAGTATACACACAATCCTTAGGATATTTCCCCTTTCTGTGGGTGGCAGTACCAATAGTCCGGGTGGGTCACTATTCCACTCCGGACCACCATGACATTAGCCCAAGGGACCCTAGAGCAGCCTGGCAGGTCACTGACCACAGGGGAACAAGGTGTATCCGGCACTCAAAACTAAAAGCAGGTGTGCCACCAAACCTATGTGCCCAACCACCACCGGAATGGCGTCACACTCCGCCATAGCACTGCGGGCCAATAACACAACTGTGTGGGTATATTTCCAATGGGGAGTGGGGAGTAAGCCACTGACAAACACAAAAGAATAAGGTACTGAACGCCCAATTCTTTTTTCCCCAACATTATGTGCAACATTAGGAGTGCCTAATAAATTTGCACATATCCCTGGTCATCTAGAAATGCCTTCTTCTAGCCTGGTTTGACTCCTGGGCAGAGAGGCTCTTTTTTTACCCACCAGTGCCTGCTTTTTCTGTTGTTCAATAATAAAGAGAAAGCTGGGATTAAGAGAAGTAGCATTGCACAACATGGATAAATAAAAAAAGACCTATATCCAAACATACATGATAAAAAATATAAGCAGAGTCCGTTAGAAAGAGCAGCAAAGCAGCTAGGCACTGCTTCACCACGTTCTCGTGAGTCAGTCACTGGTGCGTCTTGCTGATACGGGCCATGTGCTGTATGGAAGGTTACACTCCCGGTGGTGCTCAGCCAAGTAGTAAATCACAGGCAGACATAACAAATGCGTCCCATTGAGCCTACAGCTGTTTCACTTTTCCACGTTTCAGCAGAAAGCATTTGTTATGTCTGCCTGTGAACCTATGTTTGTGATATTCGGATAAATGTTGCACTTGATCTGTAAGTGTCCGCCTCTCTGCTATTGCTTCTTCTTATCGCTCCTATGATAAAAAAAATATACTCAGAACAAACAAGGAAGAACAGTCAAAGAAACTTCTGTTAACAGTATATATAGTAAGCATTATTACTATATGGGGGCATTATTACTATATGGAGGCAAAGCAGGGGACATTATTACTATATGGAGGGCACAGCAGGAGGCATTATTACTATATGGGGCTCTGCAGGAGGCATTATTACTATATGGGGGCACAGCAGGGGCATTATTACTATATGAAGGCAAAGCAGGGGACATTACTATATGGCGGGCACAGCAGGAGGCATTATTACTATATGGGAGCACAGCAGGAGACATTATTACTATATGGAGGCACAGCAGGAGACATTACTATACGGGGGTACAGCAGGAAGCATTATTACTATATGGGAGCACAGTAGGGCAGGTGCGTAGCGAAGGGGGGCAGCTGCCCTGGGTGTAAGGCCAGAGGGGGGCGCCAGCCGCCCTGCACACACAACCCCTGTCAATTTCAAAGCTACTGAGACTGTGTGTGCAGGGAGGCTGTGCTGTAGTAAGACGTTCTGCCATGTGCTCCCTGTGTGCAGGGCAGGCATCAGGGCATTCTTGAGTTTTGCTGTTGGGGACACAGCTAGCAGTAGGGGCCCTTCCCACCTATCAGTAAGAGCAGGGGCCGCCCCATTAGCCTCTGCAGGGCAGCAGAAGAACAGAGGAAGCAGCAGGGGGCGGGGACATAGTGGCTGCATGATCAGGAGGAGGAAGAACAGGTATGTGCAGCTGAAACATCTCCCCATACATACATATATATATATATATATATATATATATACATACATACCCTAGCTGCTGATGCTCTGTGCAGCAAGGGTATATATACAGCAGTAGCTGTAATGGCAGAAGATCACTCTGCACTGTGATCTGCCATGAAAGAGGCTGGGCTGTCAGTGTGTCAGCCCGACCCTCCTAAAGAGATGGGAGCTGAGAGCAAGGCTGCCTGTGACAGCCATCACTAAGCACAGAGCCTGAGGTGAGCCCTGTGCCTAGTGCCGCCTGTATACAGGAAGCTTCCCTCTTGCAGTCAGCCAGTCTGTCAGATCCAGGGAGCAGAGACCTAGAGGGCAGCAGAGGGGAAGACATTACCCCCCCCTCCCCCATAGACATCACTACTAGCTGTTCTATAATGTCCTGCAGGCTTATATATCTATACAGTGTGATCTGCCCCCATCCTTCTGTATAGATATCACTACTAGCAGTCCTATAATGTCCTCCAGACATTGTATAACTATACAGTATGATCTGCCCCCAGCAATCCCCTGTATAGAGATCACAGCTGTTAGTGCTATACTGTCCTTCAGACTCTAGATTACTATATTCTGTGATCTGTATACAGTGGGTTGCTGGGATCAGGCAGATTGTGTCCTCCCAGTTTACTCCAGCTCAAGGTCAGTTACCGTGAAAGGTGACATTACTGATCTGACATGGGGTGAAAATAAAGTTTCTGAGGCTGCTGACCAATTGCGCAGGTGTCTAATAGTAGTCTTCAGTGTTCTGAAGGGGTCAGCAAGCAGTGGCGGATTATAATGTGGGCAGTTTGGGCGGCCGCCCGGGGCCCGAGGCTCCGGGGGGGGCCCATGCCACGCCGCCCACATTATAATGCCGCCCGGGAGGCCCCCTTCCCTCCGCCACTGCAGGCTCTTGTGACCGCAAGCATTGTTTCGCTTGCGGTCACAAGAGTCTCCAGCTGATGTGCGGCTGCCGGGGGTGTCCCGTCCTCTCCCCGGCAGCGCGCGCATCACACAGCTCCTAGTGCCGCCTGGGGCCCTGACTTCCGGTACTGGGAGAGAGGATCGACGGGGGAACGCAGGGTAGGTGGGTTGTATTTTGTTATTTTAGTGTTATTTACTGACTGGGGGGCATCTATAAAGGGGAGAAGAGGGGGGACCATCTATAAAGGGGGGAAAGAGGGGGACCATCTATAAAGGGAGGGAGAAGAGGGGGACCATCTATAAAGGGAGGGAGGAGAGGGGGACCATCTATAAAGGGGGGAAAGAGGGGGACCATCTATAAGGGAGGGGGGAGAGGGGGACCATCTATAAGGGAGGGGGGGAGAGGGGGACCATCTATTAAGGGGGGAAAGAGGGGGACCATCTATAAAGGAGGGGGGAGAGGGGGACCATCTATAAAGGGAGGGAGGAGAGGGGGACCATCTATAAAGGGGGAAAGAGGGGGACCATCTATAAGGGAGGGGGAGAGGGGGACCATCTATAAGGGAGGGGGGAGAGGGGGACCATCTATAAGGGAGGGGGGGAGAGGGGGACCATCTATAAGGGAGGGGAAAGAGGGGGACCATCTATAAAGGGAGGGGAAAGAGGGGGACCATCTATAAAGGGGGGAAAGAGGGGGACCATCTATAAAGGAGGGGGGAGAGGGGGACCATCTATAAAGGGGGGAAAGAGGGGGACCATCTATAAAGGGAGGGGGGAGAGGGGGACCATCTATAAAGGGGGGAAAAAGGGGGACCATCTATAAGGGAGGGGCGAGAGGGGGACCATCTATAAGGGAGGGGGGAGAGGGGGACCATCTATAAGGGGGAAAGAGAGGGACCATCTATAAGGGAGGGGGGAGAGGGGGACCATCTATAAAGGGGGGAAAGAGGGGGACCATCTATAAGGGGGAAAGAGGGGGACCATCTATAAGGGGGGAAAGAGGGGGACCATCTATAAAGGGGGAAAGAGGGGGACCATCTATAAGGGGGGAAAGAGGGGGACCATCTATAGAGGGGGAAAGAGGGGGGCCATCTATAAAGGGGGAAAGAGGGGGGCCATCTATAGAGGGGGAAAGAGGGGGACCATCTATAAGGGAGGGGGGAGAGGGGGACCATCTATAAGGGGGGAAAGAGGGGGACCATCTATAAAGGGGGAAAGAGGGGGACCATCTATAGAGGGGGAAAGAGGGGGACCATCTATAAGGGGGGAAAGAGGGGGACCATCTATAAGGGGGGAAAGAGGGGGACCATCTATAAAAAGGGAAAGAGGGGGACCATCTATAAAGGGGGGAAAGAGGGGGACCATCTATAAGGGAGGGGGGAGAGGGGGACCATCTATAAAGGGGGGAAAGAGGGGGACCATCTGTAAAGGGGGGGAACCATCTATAAGGGAGGGGGACCATCTATAAGGGAGGGGGAGAGGGGGACCATCTATAAAGGGGGAAAGAGGGGGACCATCTATAAAGGGGGAAAGAGGGGGACCATCTATAAAGGGGGGAAAGAGGGGGACGATCTATAAGGGAGGGGCGAGAGGGGGACCATCTATAAGGGAGGGGGGAGAGGGGGACCATCTATAAGGGGGAAAGAGAGGGACCATCTATAAGGGAGGGGGGAGAGGGGGACCATCTATAAAGGGGGGAAAGAGGGGGACCATCTATAAGGGGGAAAGAGGGGGACCATCTATAAGGGGGGAAAGAGGGGGACCATCTATAAAGGGGGAAAGAGGGGGACCATCTATAAGGGGGGAAAGAGGGGGACCATCTATAGAGGGGGAAAGAGGGGGGCCATCTATAAAGGGGGAAAGAGGGGGGCCATCTATAGAGGGGGAAAGAGGGGGACCATCTATAAGGGAGGGGGGGAGAGGGGGACCATCTATAAGGGGGGAAAGAGGGGGACCATCTATAAAGGGGGAAAGAGGGGGACCATCTATAGAGGGGGAAAGAGGGGGACCATCTATAAGGGGGGAAAGAGGGGGACCATCTATAAGGGGGGAAAGAGGGGGACCATCTATAAAAAGGGAAAGAGGGGGACCATCTATAAAGGGGGGAAAGAGGGGGACCATCTATAAGGGAGGGGGGAGAGGGGGACCATCTATAAAGGGGGGAAAGAGGGGGACCATCTGTAAAGGGGGGAACCATCTATAAGGGAGGGGGACCATCTATAAGGGAGGGGGAGAGGGGGACCATCTATAAAGGGGGAAAGAGGGGGACCATCTATAAAGGGGGAAAGAGGGGGACCATCTATAAAGGGGGGAAAGAGGGGGACGATCTATAAGGGAGGGGGGAAAGAGGGGGACCATCTATAAGGGGGGAAGAGGGGGACAATCTATAAGGGGAAAAAGAGGGGGACCATCTATAAAGGGGAAAGAGGGGGACCATCTATAAAGGGGGAAAGAGGGGGACCATCTATAAAGGGGGGGAAAGAGGGGGACCATCTATAAGGGGGAAAGAGGGGGACCATCTATAGAGGGGAAAAGAGGGGGACCATCTATAAGGGGGGAAAGAGGGGGGCCATCTATAAGGGGGGAAAGAGGGGGACCATCTATAAAGGGGGAAAGAGGGAGACCATATATAGAGGGGGAAAGAGGGGGACCATCTATAAGGGGGAAAGAGGGGGGCCATCTATAAAAGAAGGGGGGAGAGGGGGACCATCTATAAAGGGGGGAAAGAGGGGGACCATCTATAAAGGGGAGAAAGAGGGAGACCATCTATAAGGGAGGGGGGAGAGGGGGACCATATATAAAGGGGGGAAAGAGGGGGACCATCTATAAAGGGAGGGGGGAGAGGGGGACCATCTATAAGGGGGAAAGAGGGGGACCATCTATAAGGGGGGAAAGAGGGGGACCATCTATAAAGGGGGAAAGAGGGGAACCATCTATAAAGGGGAAAGAGGGGGACCATCTATAAAGGGGGGGAAAGAGGGGGACCATCTATAGAGGGGGAAAGAGGGGGACCATCTATAAGGGGGGGGAAGAGGGGGACCATCTATAGAGGGGGAAAGAGGGGGACCATCTATAGAGGGGGAAAGAGGGGGGCCATCTATAAGGGGGGAAAGAGGGGGGACATCTATAAGGGGGGAAAGAGGGGGACCATCTATAAGGGAGGGGGGAGAGGGGGACCATCTATAAGGGGGAAAGAGGGGGACCATCCATAAGGGGGGAAAGAGGGGGACCATCTATAAGGGGGGAAAGAGGGGGACCATCTATAAGGGAGGGGAAAGAGGGGGACCATCTATAAGGGAGGGGGGAGAGGGGGACCATCTATAAGGGAGGGGGGAGAGGGGGACCATCTATAAAGGGGGAAAGAGGGGGACCATCTATAAAGGGGGAAAGAGGGGGACCATCTATAAAGGGGGGAAAGAGGGGGACCATCTATAAGGGGAAAGAGGGGGACCATCTATAAAGGGGGAAAGAGGGGGACCATCTATAAAGGGGGAAGAGGGGGACCATCTATAGAGGGGGAAAGAGGGGGACCATCTATAAGGGGGGAAAGAGGGGGACCATCTATAAAGGGGGAAAGAGGGGGACCATCTATAGAGGGGGACCATCTATAGAGGGGGAAAGAGGAGGACCATCTATAAGGGGGGAAAGAGGGGGACCATCTATAGAGGGGGAAAGAGGGGGACCATCTATAAAGGGGGGAAAGAGGGGGACCATCTATAAAGGGGGAAAGAGGGGGACCATCTATAGAGGAGGGGAAAGAGGGGTACCATCTATAGAGGGGGAAAGAGGGGGACCATCTATAAGGGGGGAAAGAGAGGGACCATCTATAAAGGGGGAAAGAGGGGGACCATCTATAAGGGGGGAAAGAGGGGGGCCATCTATAAGGGAGGGGGGAGAGGGGGACCATCTATAAGGGGGGAAGAGGGGGACCATCTATAAAGGGGGAAAGAGGGGGACCATCTATAAGGGGGGAAAGAGGGGGACCATCTATAAAGGGGGAAAGAGGGGGACCATCTATAGAGGGGGACCATCTATAGAGGGGGAAAGAGGGGGACCATCTATAAGGGGGGAAAGAGGGGGACCATCTATAGAGGGGGAAAGAGGGGGACCATCTATAAAGGGGGAAAGAGGGGGACCATCTATAAAGGGGGAAAGGGGGGGAAAGAGGGGTACCATCTATAGAGGGGGACCATCTCTAGAGGGGGATAGAGGGGGACCATCTATAGAGGGGGAAAGAGGGGGACCATCTATAAGGGGGGAAAGAGGGGGAACATCTATAGAGGGGGAAAGAGGGAGACCATCTATAAGGAGGGAAAGAGGGGTACCATCTATAAAGGGGGAAAGAGGGGGACCATCTATAGAGGGGGAAAGAGGAGGACCAACTATAGAGGGGGAAAGAGGGGGACCATCTATAAGGGGGGAAAGAGGGGGACCATCTATAAGGGGGGAAAGAGGGGGACCATCTATAGAGGGGGAAAGAGGGGGACAATCTATAGAGGGGGAAAGAGGGAGACCATCTATTAAGGGGGACCATCTCCTATAGGATTAGCACCCTCCTCTCCTGACATCCTCTGTGCTGCTGGGACCTCCCCTATAGATCAGCACCCTCCTCTCCTGACATCCTCTGTGCTGCTGGGCGCTGCGACCTCCCCTATAAGACCAGCACCCTCCTCTCCTGACATCCTCTGTGCTGCTCGGACCTCTCCTATAGATCAGCACCCTCCTCTCCTGACATCCTCTGTACTGCTGTGACCTTGGGGGGGGCAACATCAGGGGACCAGGTGAGGTGGCAATATGTTTATTGGGGGCAGTGGAGGTGGGGTGGGCAATGCTTACTGGGGGTAGCAGCAAGGGACCACACATTATGTTTATTGGGGCCAGCAGGGAGGGGAGGCAGGCAGTGTTTATTGGGGACAGTTGGGGGGGGGGGGGCGCAGTAGCGGATTATAATGTGTGCGAATTGACTTGTGTGGGGGGGGGCCCAGGTTGAGTGGACAGCCCAGGGCCCAGGGTACATTTAATCCGCCACTGTCAGCAAGTTAATGTAGTTTACAGATATAACGATTTTTCACACCATAATCATACCATGTAATAGGGCCCTTATATAGCTGTTAGGACAAGGAAATATATGGTTGCCTTTCAAATATCCAGTTGTGCCTCCAGAATGTACAAAAATTTGCTATTATTCTCTGGTACAAGGAGCAAGGAGTCAAAGAGGCGTTCCCAACTCCTGAAAATCTGCAAGCTGGAATACCTCCTCTCTCCCTCTCCCTGCTTGAGTGACACTTGGAAGTAGATTTCCAAGCAGGACCAGGTATGGAAGACAGCATTAAGGAGGTGTTACAGCTTTCTTCACCTCAGGAGCTCAGGTAAGACTCTTTGCATTATAGAATGAAAGTATTTTTCTATGTTTGCCTTAAGAAGCACAGACAGATGTATGTAAGGTACCATGTGTCTCCTTGTCTAAAAAGCTATCTAACAGTGTCAGCAGTTTGGAACGTAAATTGAAGTTGACAAATTTATTTTAAATACAGCTCTGGCTACAGTGACTGAGCGACCCCATGCGATGGTGAAATACACTTGAACACCATTCAGTATACCATATTATTTTTCAGTTACATTTGTAATGAGGCCATGCGTCTAGGGTTTAAGAAAACCTTTATGAGTTAAATGCTAAAACGGACAGGAAAGTTTTGCAATTTTGTTTTTACAACTCATTAGTTCTCTGGAATAGGAAGTTTGTGCTTATCATTATCTAGGCCAACACTGATGAAATTTTAACTGGTGAAAAAATATCTGAAAGAACGTCTCCACGTGGCTGTAAGGCCCTCTAGGTAGCTTCAATTGTTGTAGTCATTCTTTAGATATCCGTCTTAAACAAAAAGACCAGTATGTTCCACAATATACAAATAATGTAACAGTAAGATTGAAGGTGATTTGTCAGAGGGTCTACTACTTTGTTTTGCCCAAAAATAAGACATACTATAAAAATAAGGCATAGTGGAGGATTCACATGATAGCTTAAAATAAGGCACCCCCAAACATAAGACTCCCGCTGCCACCCGGGTTATGTCTGGTTATGCTGGTTTGTGATGACAACTATTATACAGTATATAATAAATTTTCTGTTTTTTTTTTGTTTAATAAAGTGGGAATTATTCATGGAAAAATAAGACATTCCCTAAAAATAAGACATAATGCATCTTTGGAAGCAAAAATTTATATACGATTTCGGGGAAACACGGTATCTTAATTTTTTTTGAAATGGCATATTAACCCAGCAATCAGGGTGGAGCAGATGTTATGAGGTGACTGCACATGAGAATCCAGCCCAGTGGCTCAGTGGTTAGCACTTGCAGCAGGTGGAACATCTTCAAAGGGTTTGTATGTTCTCTTGCATGTTTGTGTGGGTTTTCTCTGAGTATTCTTGTTTTCTCCCTTACTAAAAACATACTGATAGCTGAGTTTAGAAAAGCTAGCCGATCGCACAACTGTAGAAATATAGTAAATGCAAAAGGAGATACTAAATTTGGTTTAGTGAGGAATAGTTAGTGCAAACCTGTTCTGACCTAGAGGTGCTCTTCGACTCATAGACCGTGCCAACACCTCTTTGCTGATTGCGACAGCTGTTTTGTGCAAAACCCTTACTCAGACAAGCGGAGAAGTGCTTTGAACGAAACAGGTGTCACAATCAGCATGGAGGTATTGATGTGGTCAGCCGTCTGTTGCAGTTTGTAATGGACTTTTACTACTGATTTGAGAAAACAAACAACAGATACCAGTATCGTTTAAACCAGTATTTAAGCTTTAACACCAAATCAACAAAATATCAGTCATAAAACTAAATCCCCACAAAACACAAAGAACCAAAATGTGGCACCTGGCCACTACAAGCCATCCCCCTAACAATCATAGGGGCTTTAAAAAAACACTGTGAATGAGTAAATAGAATATGTCCCACCAGTTCAGATGTCTTGACAGTCATGGTGGATCACTTGTTACAGTAATAAAGCATTGGTAGGAGTGGTCCCACGTCCAAGATGCAGGGACCCTCTAGCCCTATTATACCCTAGCCAGGGTTATGTTGTAGGCCTTACTAGCCCTGCTCAAACAGGGAATGTCAGAGGGCTCTAGAAAGGGATACCCCTGCCCAGGTCTACCCCACCGGTTCCCCCACCTTCTGATGCCTTTCTGCCAGGTTGCCGTGGTCCTCAAGGAGGTGAGGCACACTACAAAACACAGTAGTAGGGGTGCAAATAGGACAAAAGAAGAGGGCACTGGTGAGGTATCCATGCCCCACGGGGTACTAATGACAATCCCTGCAGTGGAAGGAGATTATCTGCCAGGCATCAGTGGATCCCTAAGTCTCTCTAGGACTGTTAAGACATCTGAACTGGCCAGACATATTCCATTTACTCATTCACTGGGTTTTTTAGAGCCCTATGATTGTTGGGGGGTTGGCTTGTAGTGAACAGGTGCCACTTTCTAGTTCTTTGTGTTTTTGGGGAATAAGTTTTATTGCTCATATTGAAAGCTATATAGTTTTAGAATGTAGTACCCCTTCTGTGAATATACTGATTTGAGAAGAATAAAGATGAATTGAACGTTCTGGTGAATGCCCTTCTCATTCATCCTCCACTTGTTAGCATTAGAATTTAAAGAGTACCCGTCATTAAAAATATCTTCTGACATGTCATCAGGCATGTAAAAAGTTATTGATCATAGCAGATCTCACTTCTCAGACCCACTCGATCAGGAGATATAACCATGGAGAGAGCACAGCAGCCATGCTATCCACTCCCCGGCCGCTCGATATTTCCAACAATGTAGCCTCATAGACTTACATTTTTAGTATTAGCCAATCAGGAGATACAGTTGGGAAGTGGACGGCATGGCCACTGCTCTCTCTCCCCAGTTATATTTCCCGATCACAGTGGGCCTCAGCAGTGAGATTTGATGTGATCAATAAGTTTTGACATGTCCGATGACGAGTTAAAACTAAATTTTAATGACAGTGACTCTGATTGTGAGCCCTAATGGGAGTAAAGACTGATTTTAGTGATAAGTTCTATAAGTTCATAACCCAATATGCTCAGAACACAGCTGCGAGAATGACACAGCTTAATGGCCTATATATACATCAAGCAAAACTGGATTGGTAACTTTCAGTGAGGTCCCCATTAATAATGCATAGGATATTACTTTAATGCCAAAGCAACTTTTTTTTTTACCATAAATTATTGCACCAACACCAAAAGAGCCATGAAGTGGTAGGATCGGATCTTGGTAGAATCGGTAAAGCATGTAATCTCAGAGCTACTGCTCCACACTAGGGTTACTTTCTTCGGGAGAAATTCTTCAGCACGACATTACATTACAGCTAGAAAAATAAATATAACTTAACCACTGTATGGGTGTGGCATGCAAGCATAAGCAGAAGGAAAAGCCTAATATTTGAAATGTAGTGTGCAAGAAACAGGCCAGAGGTCACTTAGCTTTACAGCCCAGCTTTACAACCAGGACAGTTCTAACGCTACTCTAAAGGGGTAGTTCAGGAAAATAAATAAACTCGTGCCAGAGATTTAAATTTTTTTTTTTATTTAAAAAAAAAGCTTTATTAATAAATTCATTTTAAAACAATAACAATTTACTCCCTTACCCGTCTCACTAATCATACATCATATTTATCTCGTGTATTCAGAATCTCTACCCGCAGAAAGGATACATTCTTAACTTACGATGAAGTACATCTCCTCCCAGCGCTAATAATAAAAAAGAGAGAATAACTCATATTCAATGAATACGAATAAATAGCAGTAAGTAACTCCATTCAAACAGGAGGCATCGAAAGAGGCCGCCAGAGATGTAGGGTCTGAACCCCCCAATCCTCAGCCCACTCGGCAGGGACAGCCCCCCGAGTCCCTAGTTAATTGATCTCAAAAACTCAACAACATAAAAATTACAACAATTTCAACCTAAGTCACAAACAAACAAACAAAAAAAAGTAAAAAAAGGAAGCGTTATTACGTAACCATCCCAAGGCACATATTGGAGCCACGACACTTGTTCACACTTGTGTTCACCACCACCACCATTTTTATCATGCCATTCTTTCTTATTCCTAAAAAGGCGACCCCTTTCCAGGCCCACCCTCTCAGAAGGGAAAGTTATTCATACGCTCTGATACCCCGGTCCACATCTGTAATGAAGACCAGGGGCATCTTACTGGGGCATGATATGGAGGCAGCACGTATATCTCGCACTACCTCACTCATATCAGCTCCATCCCTCTTAAATGTCCACACAATGTCCCATCACAAGTTCTTGCTTATGCTCCGCCTTTTCTAAAACTTCAAAACTTAGCACCAAAAATGAGATCAGAACACAAGAGGTCTCACCCGACCAGCAAGGCCAAGCAACCGCGAATTCCAACCGATCTTCACAAATATGGTATTAATAAAAAACAGAGATCATGGCGGAAAAAAATTACACCGTATACAGCCCCATAGGTGAAAAAATAAAAGCGCTATAAGAGTCACAATAGAGCCATTTCATTAATAATTAATTGCCAAAAAAAGCATTTCATTATAACAAATATATATAACATTAGAAAATCTGTGTAAAACTGCATGTGGTTGTGTTCAGACTGACTTATAGACCAATAGTATCATGTCGCTTTTACCATATAGTGCATTACATAGACACAGAAACCCCCTAAACGTTACCATATTGCATTCTTTTTATACGATTTCACCAATTAAAATCTTCATAAATAATAATTTTGGGGTTCTGTCATACATGTTATGGTAAAATGAAAGGCACCATTACACAGTACAACTATTCCTGTAACAAACAAGCCCTCACATGGCCTTGTAGATAGAAAACTGAAAGTGCTAGAGCTCTTAGAAGGGGAGGAGGGAAAAACAAAAACACTAAGATCAAAATTTGCACGGTCCACTGGGTCATTTTGGGCCTGGTCCTCAAAGGTAACTATGTGCTTATACTGTATACTTCCCTGTACAATATCTTTGTACTCCTTGTCTTATGTTCTGTTTTGTTTCTGTGAATTTACCGAAAAAATTTATAAAAATTTACCCAAAAATTTGAATACACCCTTTCTGCGGGTGTATTACATACAGCAGCTGATAAGTACAGGAAGACTGGAGATTTTTTAATAAAAGAAAATTACACATATCCAGCATTTTCTGGCACCAGTTAATTTGAAAAATTTTTTTTTCTTTTGCTGACGATGAGCAACAGACCGAACTTCATTCATAATGATGCAGTGAGCTGTGAAATATTTAAATCTTTGCATTACTGAACTAACACGGCCGTGTCCAGTTACAACACAAATTTTATTACCATGTTTACATCTGATAACAAAGGGATAAGGAACATCCTCAAGAAACATTGGGTTATACTACAACAGGATCCCTACCTCCGTGATGTCCTTCCCTCTGAACCTCAGGTCACCTTCCGAGGGTCAACTTCTCTCAAGAATATACTTGCACCTAGTAAACTATGGAAGAAGAAAGCAAACCCTAACAATAACCCATCCTCCTTCCTTTCAAAACCCCTGGGTAGTTTCAAATGTTGTTTGGGGAACTGTAAGTGTTGTGCAAGTATATGCAACAAAGCCACCAACTTTAAATCCAATGTTACAGGGGAGGTATTTCCAATTAAAGGCTTTTTGAACTGCAGCTCGTACCTATTGGAATCTCAGTGTGGTTTGCAATACATAGGACGCACTATTCAGACTTTGCGTAATAGGATTAATAAGCACCCTGCCAATGTTACCAATGGCTTCTATGTACATAGTGTTCCTCGCCACTCTGTAGACTTTTCCAAATTTTCCCTTAGGGTAAATTCACAGGGGCGGATCTGCCGGGAGTCTCAAGCACGAAATCCGCAGCTAATCCGCAATACACATACTCTTCTTCTTAATATTAATACGTGTATTGCGGATTAGCTGCGGATTTCGTGCGTGAGACTCCCGGCGGATCCGCCAGTGTGAATTTACCCTTACACCGATACCCAATGATGGGGGCCAACGCTTCCAGTCACTTAGGAGTAGGGAAAACTTCTGGATTTTTAAGCTTAAGGGCCCTATTCCACAGTAACGATAATCGGCCGGATCGGCCCCATTTGGCCTGATTCGGCCGATTAATGTTCGGTGAAATAGAGAGAATGATCAGCCGATGATCGTGTCATCGGCTGATCGTTCATTTAGGGCCAGACCTAAAATCATCGTTCACCCACCGCGCATCGCTACGGATAAATAGTGGTGCGCGGCGGGCGACCAACGATTTGAGAAGAAACAGCAGCATCATCATACATTACCTGGCTGCAGGGCTTCTTCTCCGCGCTGTCTTCATCCCCGGGTCCCGCATGCTATCTTCTGAATGGCCGGTCAGCTGACGGAGCGCTCAGCCAATCATAGGCCGGGACCGCCTCGGCCTGTGATTGGCTGAGTGTGGCCTGTCAGCTGACCGGTCATTCAGAAGATAGAGCGCGGGGGACCCGGGGAGGAGACGGAGCGGAGGACAAGCCCTGCAGCCAGGTAATGTATGATGCTGCAAGGGCAGCAAGGATATCGGTAACGATCATCGGGCCGTGGAATAGGCCCAGTAAACGAGCGGCAATCTAGCAGATCGCCGCTTGTTTACATAGTTGATCGGGCCCTCCTCGGCCCGTGGAATAGGACCCTTTGTGCCTGACTCCTCAGGGCTTAAATGAGTACATTGAAAATGTTCACTAGGTGTATGTTATGGTGCGTGTGAACATTGCATTGTATTCTTTATAATATTACTTCACCAAGAGCTCCTTTATTATATATATACAGTATATATATATATATATATACTAGAAAATGTACCCGGCGCTGCCCGGGTATAAAGTGTCAGCGTGTTAATTAGATTTGTTCTAAGGTGCCCAGGAGGCCAAGCTAAAGGTATTGTTTCATCTGAGTTAATTAGTGGAATTAGTGTATACCTGTAGTGCATAGTTGGAGGGGTTCTGTATAACCACAATGTATAGTTTTTAGGGGTCTCGCATATCTGTAGTGCATAGTTGGGGGGGCTGTATACCTATAGTGTATAGTTGGGGGTGTCCTGTATACCTGTAGTGTGTAGTTGAGGGGGGGCTGTATACCTGTAGTGTATAGTTGAGGGAGGTCCTGTATACCTGCAGTGTACAGTTGGTGAAGGTCCTGTATACCTGTACTGTATAGTTCGGGGGTCCTGTATACCTGTAGTATATAGTTGGTGCTGTATACCTGTAATGTATAGTTGGTGGAGGTCTTGTATACCTGTAGTTTATAGTTTGAGGGTCCTGGATACCTGTAGTGTATAATTGGTGGAGCTCTTGTATACCTGTAGTATATAGTTCGGGGGTCCTGTATACCTGTAGTGAATAGTTTGAGGGTCCTATATAACTATAGTATAGAGTTGGTGGAGGTCCTGTATACCTGTAGTGTATAGTTTGGGGTCATATATACCTGTAGTATATAGCTGGTGGAGTTCCTGTATACCTGTAGTATATAGCTTTGGGGTCATGTATACTTGTAGTATTGTAGTATAGAGTTGGTGAAGGTGCTGTATACCTGTATTATAGAGTTGGTGTAGGTCCTGTATACCTGTAGTGTATAGTTTTGAGGTCCTGTATACCTGTAGTGTATAGTTTGGGGTCCTATATACCTGTAGTTTATAGTTGGTGGAGTTCCTGTATACCTGTAGTGTATAGTTTTGGGGTCCTGTATACCTGTAGTGTATAGTTTGGGGTCCTGTATACCTGTAGTATATAGTTGGTGGAGGTCCTGTATACCTGACGTATATAACTGGTGGAGGTCCTGTATACCTGTAGTGTATAGTTTTGGGGTCCTTTATACCTGTAGTGTAAAGTTTGAGGTCCTGTATACCTGTAGTATATAGTTTTGTGGAGGTCCCGTGCACCTGTAGTGTATAGTTTTGGGGTCCTGTATACCTGTAGTGTCCTGTATACCTGCAGGGTTGTATTTACCCATATGGCAGTGTTATTCAGTCACAGTGTGTCGGTATTGGTCATGTCTGGTATGGCGGTGTTATCCAGTCACAGTATGGCGGTATTGGTCAGGTCTGGTGTGGCAGTGTTATCCAGTCACAGTATGGCGGTATTGGTCAGGTCGGGTGTGGCGGTGTTATCCAGTCACGGTATGGTGATATTGGTCAGGTCTGGTATAGCGGTGTTATCCAGTCACAGTATGGCAGTATTGGTCAGGTCTGATATGATGGTGTTATCCAGTCACAGTATGGCGGTATTGGTCAGGTCTGGTGTGGCAGTGTTACCCAGTCACAGTTTGCCGGTATTGGTCAGGTCTGGTATGGCAGTGTTATCCAGTCACAGTATGGCGATATTGGTCAGGTCTGGTATGACAGTGTTATCCAGCACAGTATGGCGGTATTGGTCAGGTCTGGTATGACAGTGTTATCCAGCACAGTATGGCGGTATTGGTCAGGTCTGATATGACAGTGTTATCCAGCACAGTATAGCGGTATTGGTCAGGTCTGGTGTGGCGGTGTTATCCATTCACAGTATGGCGGTATTGGTCATGTCTGGTATGGCGGTGTTATCCAGTCACAGTATGGCGGTATCGGTCAGGTCTGGTATGACAGTGTTATGCAGTCACAGTATGGCGGTATTGGTCAGGTCTGGTGTGGCAGTGTTATCCATTCACAGAATGGCGGTATTGGTCATGTCTGGTATGGCGGTGTTATCCAGTCACAGTATGGCGGTATTGGTCAGGTCTGGTATGACAGTGTTATGCAGTCACAGTATGGCGGTATTGGTCAGGTCTGGTGTGGTGGTGTTACCCAGTCACAGTTTGCCGGTATTGGTCAGGTCTGGTATGGCAGTGTTATCCAGTCACAGTATTGCGGTATTGGTCAGGTCTGGTATGACAGTGTTATCCAGTCACAGTATAGCGGTATTGGTCAGGTCTGGTATGGCAGTGTTATCCAGTCACAGTATTGCGGTATTGGTCAGGTCTGGTATGACAGTGTTACCCAGTCACAGTATGGCCGTATTGGTCAGGTCTGGTATGGCAGTGTTATCCAGTCACAGTATTGTGGTATTGGTCAGGTCTGGTATGACAGTGTTACCCAGTCACAGTATGGCCGTATTGGTCAGGTCTGGTATGGCAGTGTTATCCAGTCACAGTATTGTGGTATTGGTCAGGTCTGGTATGACAGTGTTATCCAGTCACAGTTTGGTATACCTGTAGTGCCCTGTATATACATGTACTGTATAGATGGAGTAGGGGGCCCTTTATATACATGTACTGTATAGATGGAGTAGGGGGTCCTGTATATACATGTACTGTATAGATGGAGTAGGGGCTCCTGTATATACATGTACTGTATAGATAGAGTAGAGGGTCTACCAGTTATTACTGTGGATGTTGTGAGGCAGCTTCCCTAGCAACCATTGCTCCCTGTGAAAATTAAAGCAGTAATCTTATTGGTTGCTAAGGCTGTGTCTGCTGCAGCTAATTATATCACCTGTGTTTGCAGTGAGGAGATTTTCCCATTCATCTCTATGGGGCGCTCTTTCCCCTCCCCCTCCCCTCCTGTACATCTGGCGGGGACGGGAACTTCGCAATAACCTTCCCGGGTACCCAATGTATCTGTGTGCCAAATTTGGGGTCAAACGGTTCAGGCGTTTGGAAGTCTATAGAGGACAGACAGACAGACAGACTTTGATTTTTATGATATAGACTAGAAAATGTACCCGGCGCTGCCCGGGTATAAAGTGTCAGTGTGTTAATTAGATTTGTTCTAAGGTGCCCAGGAGGCCAAGCTAAAGGTATTGTTTCATCTGAGTTAATCAGTGGAATTAGTGTATACCTGTAGTGCATAGTTGGAGGGGTTCTGTATACCCACAATGTATAGTTTTTAGGGGTCTCGCATATCTGTAGTGCATAGTTGGGGGGGTCTGTATACCTATAGTGTATAGTTGAGGGAGGTCCTGTATACCTGCAGTGTACAGTTGGTGAAGGTCCTGTATACCTGTACTGTATAGTTCGGGGGTCCTGTATACCTGTAGTATATAGTTGGTGCTGTATACCTGTAATGTATAGTTGGTGGAGGTCTTGTATACCTGTAGTTTATAGTTTGAGGGTCCTGGATACCTGTAGTGTATAATTGGTGGAGGTCTTGTATACCTGTAGTATATAGTTCGGGAGTTCTGTATACCTGTAGTAAATAGTTTGAGGGTCCTGTATAACTATAGTATAGAGTTGGTGGAGGTCCTGTATACCTGTAGTGTATAGTTTGGGGTCCTATATACCTGTAGTATATAGCTGGTGGAGTTCCTGTATACCTGTAGTATATTTGGGGTCCTGTATACTTGTAGTATAGAGTTGGTGAAGGTGCTGTATACCTGTATTATAGAGTTGGTGTAGGTCCTGTATACCTGTAGTGTATGGTTTTGAGGTCCTGTATACCTGTAGTGTATAGTTTGGGGTCCTATATACCTGTAGTGTATAGTTGGTGGAGTTCCTGTATACCTGTAGTGTATAGTTTTGGGGTCCTGTATACCTGTAGTGTATAGTTTGGGGTCCTGTATACCTGTAGTATATAGTTGGTGGAGGTCCTGTATACCTGAAGTATATAGTTGGTGGAGGTCCTGTATACCTGTAGTATATAGTTTTGGGGTCCTGTATACCTGTAGTGTAAAGTTTGGGGTCCTGTATACCTGTAGTATATAGTTCTGTGGTGGTCCCGTGCACTTGTAGTGTATAGTTTTGGGGTCCTGTATACCTGTAGTGTCCTGTATACCTGCAGGGTTGTATTTACCCGTATGGCAGTGTTATTCAGTCACAGTGTGTCGGTATTGGTCATGTCTGGTATGGGGGTGTTATCCAGTGACAGTATGGCGGTATTGGTCTGGTATAGCGGTGTTATCCAGTCACAGTATGGCAGTATTGGTCAGGTCTGATATGATGGTGTTATCCAGTCACAGTATGGTGGTATTGGTCAGGACTGGTGTGGCGGTGTTACCCAGTCACAGTATGGCGGTATTGGTCACGTCTGGTATGACAGTGTTATCCAGTCACAGTATGGCGGTATTGGTCAGGTCTGGTATGACAGTGTTATCCAGTCACAGTATGTCGGTATTGGTCAGGTCTGGTGTGGCAGTGTTATCCAGTCACAGTATGGCGGTATTGGTCAGGTCTGGTGTGGCAGTGTTATCCAGTCACAGTATGGCGGTATTGGTCAGGTCTGGTGTGGCGGTGTTACCCAGTCACAGTATGGCGGTATTGGTCAGGTCTGGTATGGAGGTGTTATCCAGTCACAGTATGGCGGTATTGGTCAGGTCTGGTATGGAGGTGTTATCCAGTCACAGTATGGCGGTATTGGTCAGGTCCGGCAGTGTTATCTAGTCACAGTATGGCGGTATTGGTCAGGTCTGGTATGACAGTGTTATCCAGCACAGTATGGCGGTATTGGTCAGGGCTGGTGTAGCAGTGTTACCCAGTCACAGTTTGGTATACCTGTTGTGCCCTGTATATACATGTACTGTATAGATGGAGTAGGGGGTCCTGTATATACATGTAGTGTATAGATGGAGTAGGGGGTCCTGTATATACATGTACTGTATAGATGGAGTAGGGGGCCCTGTATATACATGTACTGTATAGATGGAGTAGGGGGTCCTGTATATACATGTCCTGTATAGATGGAGTAGGGGGTCTACCAGTTATTACTGTGGATGTTGTGAGGCAGCTTCCCTAGCAACCATTGCTCCCTGTGAAAATGAAAGCAGTAATCCTATTGGTTGCTAAGGCTCCAACTGCCGTGTCTGCTGCAGCTAATTATATCACCTGTGTTTGCAGTGAGGAGATTTTCCCATTCATCTATATGGGGCGCCTCTCTTTCCCCTCCCCCTCCCCTCCTGTACATCTGGCAAGGACGGGACCTTCGCAATAACCTTCCCGGGCACCCAATGTATCTGTGTGCCAAATTTGGGGTCAAACGGCTCAGGCGTTTGGAAGTCTATAGAGGACAGACAGACAGACAGACAGACAGAAGGACAGACAGACAGACAGACTTTGATTTTTATGATATAGACTAGAAAATGTACCCGGCGCTGCCCGGGTATAAAGTGTCAGTGTCCTGTATACCTGCAGGGTCGTATTTACCATTAGGCACCCATGGTCTGGTGTGTAGGGTAGCACCTTGCAGAGGGGCAGTACCCTCCTGTTCAGACTTGCCAGAAAATCTGGTGTCTTTTCGAGGGGGGTATGGCGGTATTGGTCTGGTATAGCGGTGTTTTCCACTCACAGTATGGCGGTATTGGTCAGGTCTGGTATGGCAGTGTTATTCAGTCACAGTGTGTCGGTATTGGTCATGACTGGTATGGCGGTGCTATCCAGTCACAGTATGGCGGTATTGGTCAGGTCTGGTGTGGCTGTGTTATCCAGTCACAGTATGGCGGTATTGGTCAGGTCTGGTATGGCAGTGTTATTCAGTAAAGTGTGTCGGTATTGGTCATGTCTGGTATGGCGGTGTTCTCCAGTCACAGTATGGCGGTATTGGTCAGGTTTGGTATAGTGGTGTTATCCAGCACAGTATGGCGGTATTGGTCAGGTCTGGTGTGGCAGTGTTACCCAGTCACAGTATGGCGGTATTGGTCAGGTCTGGTATGGCAGTGTTATCCAGTCCCAGTATGGCGGTATTGGTCAGGTCTGGTGTGGCGGTGTTACCCAGTCACAGTTTGGTATACCTGTCCTGTAGTGCCCTGTATATACATGTACTGTATAGATGGAGTAGGGGGTCCTGTATACATGTACAGTATTGATGGAGTAGGAGGTCCTGTATATACATGTACTGTATAGATGGAGTAGGGGGTCCTGTATACATGTACAGTATTGATGGAGTAGGAGGTCCTGTATATACATGTACTGTATAGATGGAGTAGGGGGTCCTGTATACATGTACAGTATAGATGGAGTAGGGGGTTCTGTATATATGTACTGTATAGATGGAGTAGGGGTTTCTGTATATACATGTACTGTATACATGGAGTAGGGGGTCCTGTATATATATATATATATATATATATATATATATATATATATATATGTACTGTATAGATGGAGTAGGGGGCCCTGTATATACATGTACTGTATAGTTGGCGTAGGGGGTCCTGTATATACATGTACTGTATAGATGGAGTAGGGGGTCCTGTATATACATGTACTGTATAGATGGAGTAGGGGGTCCTGTATATACATGTACTGTATAGATGGAGTAGGGGGTCCTGTATATACATGTACTGTATGGATGGAGTAGGGGGTCCTGTATATACATGTACTGTATAGATGGAGTAGGGGGTCCTGTATATACATGTACTGTATAGATGGAGTAGGGGGTCCTGTATATACATGTACTGTATAGATGGAGTAGGGGGTCCTGTATATATATGTACAGTATAGATGGAGTAGGGGGCCCTGTATATACATGTACTGTATGGATGGAGTAGGGGGCCCTGTATATACATGTACTGTATAGATGGAGTAGGGGGCCCTGTATATACATGTAATGTATAGTTGGAGTAGGGGGTCCTGTATATACATGTACTGTATAGTTGGAGTAGGGGGTCCTGTATATACATGTACTGTATAGATGGAGTAGGGGGTCCTGTATATACATGTACTGTATAGATGGAGTAGGGGGTCCTGTATATACATGTACTGTATAGATGGAGTAGGGGGCCCTGTATACATGTACTGTATAGATGGAGTAGGGGGTCCTGTATATACATGTACTGTATAGATGGAGTAGGGGGTCCTGTATATACATGTACTGTATAGATGGAGTAGGGGGTCCTGTATATACATGTACTGTATAGATGGAGTAGGGGGTCCTGTATATACATGTACTGTATAGATGGAGTAGGGGGTCTACCAGTTATTACTGTGGATGTTGTGAGGCAGCTTCCCTAGCAACCATTGCTCCCTGTGAAAATGAAAGCAGTAATCCTATTGGTTGCTAAGGCTCCAACTGCCGTGCCTGCTGCAGCTAATTATATCACCTGTGTTTGCAGTGAGGAGATTTTCCCATTCATCTCTATGAGGCGCCTCTCTTTCCCCTCCCCCTCCCCTCCTGTACATCTGGCGGGGACGGGACCTTCGCAATAACCTTCCCGGGCACCCAATGTATCTGTGTGCCAAATTTGGGGTCAAACGGTTCAGGCGTTTGGAAGTCTATAGAGGACAGACAGACAGACAGACAGACAGACAGACTTTGATTTTTATGATATAGATATATATTTATTTCATCTCAACTAACTGTACTAAGGACACTCCAGCACATATATGTATTAATGATAAATATCTATATACAGGTCATATGAAAGTTTACATCTTTTATTTTATTTAAATTTTACAATATATGTATATATGAAAAATTTTATGTAACCATACTATCCTATCATCTTCACTTATCTCTATATCATATATAATGTTTACTACCATGCTTGCCTTAGACTGTGTTGTCTCACCATGATCTGTGCTATAGCTCTTAAACCTTAGGGCCCTATTCCACCAGACAATTATCATTCGTATAATCGTTAACAATTAACGATCTCAAACGACCGCTATTGCGATAGACCTAAAAACGTTCACTCATTTCCATGGAACCAAAATCGTTACTTATGATCGTATTTGCGATCATATTTTCTTTGCAATTGCGTTTGTATCTACTGCGAACGACGCAACAATATCTTATTCAATGCGAATGATTTGCGAATGTTTTAATGTTTAAAAATATCTCCAGGTCTTATAAAGCGATCAACGGTTTCTCATTCGGTCGTTAATCATTAATTGCATTTCAACCGAATGATTATCGTTTAGATTTAACGATAATCTGAATGATAATCGTCCAGTGGAATAGGGCCCTTACTGGGAGTAGCTACATCATACCCTGGAGCATCCCTTTATATATTTACCCTACGCATCTACCTGTCCCCCTGCTCCCTAATTTGCTGTCTTTGCTCACTATTTAACCCCCACAGTGCCATCCTTATCAGTATCTGCCTCCCAGTAGCATCTGTGCATTAATGTTAAAGCGACTCTGTACCCACAATCTGACCCCCCCCCCAAACCACTTGTACCTTCAGATAGCTGCCTTTAATCCAAGATCTGTCCTGGGGTCCGTTCGGCAGGGGATGCAGTTATTGTCATAAAAACAACTTTTAATCCTGCAGCGCTGTGTCTAACGGCCGGGGCTTACATTTGTATATGCATTAGGCTGGCACCACCTCTCCGTCCTTCCTCCCCACCCTCCTCATCATTAGGAATGCTCCAGGAAGATTGCTTCGTATTCCCCACCTGTGTGTATAATGATCATGGGCTGGATCGTTAATACACCTGTGCAAAGCTCAAACAGCAGTAAATGTTCCTGGATCATTCCTAATGATGAGGAGGGTGGGGAGGAAGGACGGAGAGGTGGTGCCAGCCTAATGCATATACAAATGTAAGCCCCGGCCGTTAGCCACATCACTGCAGGATTAAAAGTTGTTTTTAGGACAATAACTGCATCCCTTGCTGAACGGACTCCAGGACAGATCTTGGATGAAAAGCAGCTATCCGAAGGTACAAGTGGTTTGGGGGGGACAGATTGTGGGTACAGAGTCACTTTAAGTAGCTACATGACTCTCTGAAGTATCCCTGTGTATGTTTATGTTACATTCAACCCATTTTCTCACTGAATAATATACTGTCTCAGTTACTCACCCTCACCACTGATTGGATGCTCACAACATGTGACCGAAGTCTCTGCTCTCCCTGCTCACAGACAAGTCAGTGCAGTTGTACTACGTGACTGCTATATGGGGATCTGCCGACAGCCCTGCTCCTGACATGTTCCTGATATTTTTGAATATCTGAATACAGCCCTTCATTGTACTAGCCATACAAACTCCAATACCTACAATATATATATATATATATATATATCTTTTATGATGATGTATGTTAAACAATCTTCTGTTTATTTGTGTATTTTGAATGTAGCCCCACCCCCAGGGGGCGTGTCTGGCACCAAATTTCAAAGATTGCTGTACTATTTAATACCTGCTTATCCACACCATTGTATGCACTACTATTCTGATGAAGAAGACCTCTGTTCCTCGAATCGCGTAAATATTGTGCACTTTTAATAAATGTTTTAACTTCTTTCTACCTCTAATTGTTGGAGTCTTTTGGGCAGCGCTAACATTTATGGATTAGCCACACACACCAATTTTTGTACTTAGTGTCAGTACAGTAGCACTGGGATTCTAACAGTTTAGGTGCTAAAGCATCATTATGAATGATAATCCTGGAAGTGCAGAATCCGGTCTGTAACACATTGTCTGATATACGGGCTGTGCACAGAACGTGTGAATCAGGCAGTAGTAGGGAAGGTTTGTCTGTTCGCTGATGACACAAAAGTGTGCAATAGAGTTGATATTTCTGGTGGTGTCAGTAATATGGAAAATTATTCAGCTTTACTAAATACAAGTTAGGTCCATATACAGTATATTTAGACAGAGATAAGATTTTTCTATTTTTTTTTTTTCCCCTAAACTTTTTTTTTCTGTAAATTACCACAATGAAACAAAACAATTCAGATGCAGTTGAAGTTCAGACTTTCAGCTTTATTCAGTGGGTTGAATAAAATCATTGCATAAAGATTGTGGTTTTAAACACAATCCCTTTATTTTAGGGACTGAAGTAGTTAGTCAAAATAAATAACTGTAAATAAAAAGGGAAGCTCCAGGTAGAGGTAAAAAAATTTAAAAAAACAAAAACCTGCTGCAGAAGCATGTAGCATTGTTTACCTGTCTAACAGAGTTTTGAAACTACCAAAAATCCCTTTGTTTTGGGTGTCTTTCTTCTGTATTGTGTGGTTGTACTTCCTGGGTGAGCAGTTGTACTCAGTACTACAGGTTCCAGAGTGCAATGCTTTCCCTCAGCTGTTCATCACAGTCCCCACAGTCCTGCCCAAAACTGTTGCAGAACATCTAGGCTGTGTTCACATATTGCAGTTTCATTGTGTTACTGAATTAATTGCAGTACTTTATCATTTCATTGTGGTCCCACCCACACAGTGCACCATTACTACCTATAACGCCGATATTGGAATAAAGAACTTTTTTAATTAAATTTTTTTTCTTCTCATCTCCTCGCACATATTATAATCAAGCATCTTTTCTCTTTTAAGTTGAGACCCACGAAAAGGACTTTATTCGATATTACACGGGATATACTGTTTATACCTTGTTTTTTGTCCAGGTGGGATTGTCAGTGATGGCTCTGATCCTCTGTGCCATTTACCGTCAACCTCTGTGAAGTTGCAGCAGCTGTTTCTGACACTCCTTGCCTGCTTAGGTGTAGGCTGGAAAGGCTGGTCAGAGATGGTGAATCACTCAGGTGGGTGGGAGACAAGATCCAGCCAAGCCTCCTGGGGCATCACGCCCTGCCCCCCTGTCTGCATCATCAGCCTGTGCTCAGCAAACAAACTTATCTAATCTCTGTCTCCTGAGGGGGAGAGCAGAGGGAGTAAGAGACAAAGTGGATTGGCACAGAGGCCATTTTTCTTCACTTCCTGGATGTCAATCAACTACCAGTGTGGCAGAACCGCACAGATATGGTAATACATTACACAGACTCATCTATATAACTTTTAATAGAAAAAAGTTTTCCCTATCCGGAGTTCCCCTTTAATTTCTAATACTTGGCTGAAAACCCTTTGTTGTCCAAGACTGCCTGAAGTCTTGAACTGGTGGATATCACCAGACGCTGGGTTTCCTCCTTTTTAATGTTCTGCCAGGCCTTTACTCAGAGTCGCTGTTTGTTTGTGGCCTTTCTGTCTGAAGTTTAGTCTTGTGAAATGCATGTTAATTTGGGTTGAGATCAAGTGACTGACTTTGCTATTCAAGAATATTCCACTTCTTTGCTTTAATAAACTCCTGGATTGCTTTGGCTTTATGTTTTAGGTCATTGTCCATCTGTTTTAGTAAACCAATCAGTTGAGAACACAGTATGTCTCTGAATACTTCAGAATTCATCTGGCTACTTCTATCCTGTGTCACATCATCAATAAACATCAGTTACCCAGTACTATGCATGCCCAAGCCATCACACTGCCTTTGTCGGGTTTTATGGATGATGTGTTATGCCTTTGCCATACTTTTTTCTTTCAGTCATTCTGGTAGAGGTTGATATTGGTTTCATATGCCTAAAGTCTAATCTAGCCTTCTTAGTCTTGAGGTTTGTGTGCAGTAAACCCTCTGTATTTACTTTCATGCAGTTTTCTCACCATGGTAAATTCGGATATTGATACACCTACATCCTGAAGGGTGTTGTTCACTTGCTTGGTTCACTGTTGTGAAGGGGTTTCTCTTCACCATGGAAATTATTCTGCCACCATATCACCTGTTGAATTTCTTCTCACTTTTGCCCACTCACCGCTGCTGAAGCTTCTAAACTGGTCTTTAAAGCGACAGTCCATTCAGCCAATCACTGGCCGCGATGCTGTCCAGTCTCCGCCAGTGACTGGCTGAGCTACCCGTCACTTCAGAGACCGGCTCTGAAGTTCCTGCAGCGGCGGGGAGTGGGAAGGCAGAAAACGGAAGAACATGGGGGAGCGTGGAAAGGTAAAGTATATACTTTATATATTAAGTATATACAGCAAGGGCTGCACAGACATCACTAATAATATACGTACAACCCTTGCTGCATGATTATCAAGCTGTGTAATTGGCTCAGTAAGTGAGCACTGCTTATCCAGAATATTTGGCCATGTAATACGGCCCTCAGGGTATATTGTAGTTAGGTCACTCCAGATAACAAGGGAAAAATACCCAAACATTACTTATTATACTCAGCCACATGGATTCTATTAGCCCTTGTTTAACATCATTATTGTTCAAAGGTAGTTGTTAAAACTATCACTTCAAAAATGAACCCTTATTGTCCTGTGCATATTGATGCCAAATGCTGTTCAGTGTCTGATGAGAACAAAGGCCTTAGTTTACCATGTATCCCCCACCCCCTTGGCTTTACACGCTGCCTCTGCACAGATCACTGCTATTATATATAGTAACAGCACATTAGATCACTGCTGTCAGTGACTTATATACAGAGACATGCAGAGATGGCACAAAGTTATAACTATTTTCCATCAGACATGTCTGGTGATTTTAGCAATGATCTTTACTAACAATGGTCTTTTTTGGTTTTAATGCTCATGTCTTCAGCCTCTGGATGTAAACAAACATGACCCAATTCCCTAACTGTAACCAGGTATCCTGCTTACAGTGTTTATTATAACTAAAATGTATGCTTTGTGATGTGCAAACTTGCTAAACTTGAACGTATTTGACTTCCTGAAAAACATAGGCTATATCCTAGAACTGCATCAAACTTCTCCAGCCATTGGGAGTCAAATGCAGAGTGCTTGGGTTCAACAAGTTTGCCCACCACTTATGGTGGCTCATAGATAGGTTTTAGTATGTGGCATACGGACAGTTACTGATGTGCCCAAATTATCAAGGCGCTAGCACCTTACCCACAAAGTATTTTTCAGAAATTGCAGAACCTTTCATTATGCAATGAAAAGCTCTTACTGACTGAATCTGATCTATTTGACCATTACTTTCACTTCAAGGACAGGGCCAGCTGGACCTGTTTTATAAAAAATAATATAATTTCACTGATAAATAAAAGATTGTTGTTAAATGCAATAATAAATAATCTTTTCAATAAAAACTCATTTATTTACAGTCAATAGATAAGGAAAACAAGTTGAAACATAGGAAATTTTGCTACATGCCATGTTAAAATGTGGCACACCTGCTCTACTTTTTAACACATATACTGTATTCACTATAAAGTATTTGAATAATCTGCATGTAAGTGTAAAACCTGGCAAAAAAAACCCCCAAAAATTATTTTTCCCATTGCAACCAATCACTGCTTAGGTTTCATTTCTAAATGAGCTCTAAAAAAAGCTCTGAAAAGTCATGTGCTGAAAATCAAACTCACTTTTTTCATGTTGGTTCCACTCTTGGCTTTGGTAAATCTACTGACTAAAATCAATAAAAAATACTGTGTGTTTACGTTGAGATGGCAGAGAGCCGGCCTCTCTCCTTGTCTCATAAGATAAATTACCAAGTTTCTTATTTGTGCTTGTACTATTAGTCTATGCAAAGTCTGGTGAAACAGCAGTAACCATCTAATGCCTTCCTGATATTTACTGTACATGTACATGTCATCAAATGTTGGGTACAGCTGACACCTAATGTCAGTGACCAAAATCCTCTTGGCCCCGTTCACACTACAGAATCGGGCAGAATTCCTCCGCACGGACTCGGTCCTGCCTTCAAATCCTGCCTTCTATCAGTTACAATGGGAAGGCGCGCACTCCTCCGCACCGCTTTACTCAGGGCCAGTAAAAAAGATGGACTTTCGCAACAGAACTCTCCGCCGCGGAATCCCCCCAGACTTGCGTATCTCCGCTCAAAGAATTGACATGTCTGTGGACGGGCTTGAAAACAGACATGTTTTTCTAATCTTTTCCATAACCTCTTTAACATTTTAGATGTTGTGGTCAGTTGAAATTGCAGTTATATAAGATTCTGGCTTTCAACTGGAACTGTCAGGCCTTCATGTGGAACCCCAGCCACAGATTCTTTGGGTGCTGGTTGGTTGTCATGGCCTCCTGTGGCTGCATTGTTTGATCTATTTTAGATCTATTATTGCAGCCCGTCACTGGCAGGCTGTAATTGTAGATTGAAAAAACAAGGGCACAGTGCAATACAACAGTTCTGCAGTGTACTGTACAATTCATTAAATGGTCCCTTTTTACTAATCCCATAGGGCAGGGGTGGGCAATTAAGTTTCACATGGGGCCGGCTGAGAAATTCAAATGGTCTTTGAGGGCCAGGGTGGGGGTTTGATGTGTCAAAAGTCAGGAAGCGGTGGTTTGTCATGAGGTTTTACTATGAATAGTAACAGTTTTGCACTGCAGGTTTTGTGGCTCGTGCAGGTATTCACGCTGTGACCACATACTTCACCTGTACACACCGCACAGCCGAAAACCACATTGCAAATCCGACACAGTGTATGGAGTTTGTTACAATGTATCAGTGTAAAGTCAAGTAAAGTTCCACACACTTTCATCTCAGGCTGGCTATAAGCATACACACTGCCATTCACTGAAAGCAATCAGAGATCTGCAATATGCCAACAGGTTAATAAACAAAGCCCACACATGCATGCACGTGTGTGTGTGTGTGTGTATATATATATATATATATATTTATATATATCCCCATGTCAGCAGGGCCTTAATACCAGTTGCTACTGCCCTGAGCACTACACCTGCAGACGCCCCATCTTTACTTACCAATTAGCATCATAAATTTTCTAGTTTCTAAACATCATATTGATATCTGATCAGCCTTAGGCCGCATTCCCACATTTACTATACATCACCACATGCAGCAGATGGCAGACCCTCATGTGGTAACCAATAGGTGTGTGGCCACTAATCCTGGTGACAGCACATGACTACTAGTTTCGGGCACATGCATTTCTCTACATGTAGATACATTGTCTGAATGGCATTTTTTATGGTTTTTAATGGCTTATTGTCTGAGGGAATTCTCACAACAGGATTGGTAGATTGGTAGGTAATAGCTCCAGGCCTCACATTTAAAGGACAACTGCCACGAATTTTTTTTTTTTTGCTTATTTAAAGAAGACCGCGCCGGGGTGACAGGCTCCCGACCCCTAGATAGAACCCCTTATAGTTACCTCATGGAGATGGGTCCGGCGTCCATAGAGAATGAATGGAGCCGTGCGCGCGCAGCAGAAATGAGTCCGGCTCCATTCATTCTCTATGGGCGCTGGACCCATCTCCACAGCGCTCGCGTTGGCTTCTCACCGGGATATCTCCGTCCCGGGACCGGCAGCGGGACTCGGCGACATGAGGTAACTATAAGGGGATCTAGCTGGGGGTCGAGAGCCTGTCACCCCGGCGCGGGGGGTGACAGGTCCTCTTTAACACACATTACAAAGTTATATAACTTTGTAATGTGGTTAAATAACTGGTCTGGCCCCCTTTGCCCACTTACGGACCTCCGAAGTTAAAGAAATTATACATTACCTATTACGGTCGTCACGGTCCTCTTCTCCTGGGCATCCTCTTGAGACGACGACGACGAGGCGCTCCGGGTCTTCTTCCTCCTCGGCGTTTTCATGAAAAGTGAATGGGAGAGGAAAGGCTGCTGGTGCACATGCGCACCAGCAGCCTTTTCATTGGCTGGAGCGCATCACATGGCTTCCAGCTTGCTCAGCCCTGATTGGCTGAGCTTGCTGGAAGCCATGTGATGCGCTCCAGCCAATGAAAAGGCTGCCGGTGCACAAGCGCACTGGCAGCCTTTTCCATCACCAGGACCCGGAAGTGAGAGACATCGCTGGTCGGCGGTGACGGTGAGGCAGACGGCGGGCGACTCGAGTGGCGATCGTCACCGGAGGGATGGTGAGTATTGTGTCTGGTTTTTTTTTGGGGGGGTCCCGCAGGAGTTGTCCTTTAACATCATTACATCAGACCAGACCTGACCAATACCACCATACTGCGACTGCATAATACTGCCATACTAGACCTAACCAATACCGCCAGACTGTGACTGTATATCACTGCCACACCAGACCTGACCAATACCACCATAACCCCCCCTCCTCCAGTGATGCCTATGGCACCTGAGGACAAGATATGCGTTAGTGAATGTACAGTCACTTAGCATAACATGGCTGTATAACATTACATGCAGGACTGGCCAGAATTACCTTTTTGCAGGGTACAGTGCTGAAACAGACAGTAACTCCCCAAACTATGCTTGGCAACCAATCAGAGCCTCCCCCTTTTCTACCCAACTACACACAGCAACCTCATACGCTACATAGCACATCCTTAGGGCCCTATTACAAAAAATGATTATCGGACATATTTAGCAGATTAGCAGCGTTTCGTGTAATAGCTCATGTTGAAAGGGAACAACCAGTCGACATGCATGATAATAGCAACGGTCTGCAGCTTGTTGCTCTGTGTAATAGGAGTGGTGGCAGCAGACCGTCGCTTCTACGGACCAGGCGATCTAAGGTTCGTCTGGGCAGCCCCCTGCTCTATGTCTGAGTGTGTAATAGCACAGACAGCAAACAGGGAATGAGGAGGAAATGAGTGCTAATCAGACAGGTCGCTTCCGCCTCTACATTGCTTCGTCTAATAGGACTTTTATATGATGCTCGTCAGTGGCTGGTGGTGCGACAAAGAATTGCTTCCCCTGCCTGTATGTGATTGGATTGCTGTCTGATTCAACAGCACAGACTCTCTGCATATTCATACAGTTCCCCCGCTCCCAGCATCTTATCACAGATGCTGCCCCGGGCGGGGGGGGGACTCCGTTACAGGCATTCCACGTACTTGTTCCGTGAAGAGCAGACCATCACTTGTTCATGAGTGACATATTACATGAAACAATTATCGGCCGTATTTGGCCGATTATTGGCAATTACGGCCGATAATAGCTTTGTGTAATAAAAGGCTATGATTAGCCGACGTGCACGATGTCGGCTGATCATTGACTTTTATTGTCTTTCAACACATCGAAAGACAAACTAGGAGCGGTGGCAGCAGACGACCGCTATCTCCTATGGGGGTAGCCCCCACACTTACCCACTCACTGTCGGCATGTGTAATAGCGCTGGCAGCGAGTGGGGAACGAGGAGCAAGCGAGCACTGACTTGACAGGTCGGCGCTAGATTGCTCCCAAAGATCCCCTGTGTATAAGGGGTTAAAGGCCAACTCCCACGGGACCCCCCCCCCCCAAAAAAAAACCAAAAAAAAAAAACCAGACACCATACTCACCATCCCTCCGGTGACGATCGCCACTCGATTTGCCCACCGTCCGCCTCACCGTCACCTCTGTCCGCCGTCCAGCGATGTCTCTCACTTCCGGGTCCAGGGGATGGAAAAGGCTGCTGGTGCGCATGTGCACCAGCATCCTTTTCTCTCCCATTCACTTTCCATGAAGACGCCGAGGAGGAAGAAGACTCGGAACCCCCCGGCTCTGACGTCGTCGTCTTCACCAGATGGCGCCCGGGAGAAGAGGACCGCGACGACCGTAATCGGTAATGTATACATTCTTTAACTTCCAGGTGGTGGTGGTGGGGGGCCGGAAAGTGGGCCAGACTGGTTATTTAACCACATTACAAAGTTATATAACTTTGAAATGTGTGTTAAATAAGCCAGAAATTTTTTCGTGGGAGTTGTCCTTTAAGTGTAGGAGTGCATCGATCCACAGTAAATCCCTAGCAGGTAGATAGTGCCTAAGCTAATGACCTCTGTTGGAACTTTAGTGCCCAATTAAACACTTTAGCACATGCTGAGTATTGCACAAACTCAGATCCTTTTATTAATATGTAAAAGTGATTTGCTGCACTGGCAGCGGTCCTAACCACACCAATCTGCCCCATGAATATTCGTCCAGCGCTCTGTAGTGTTGAGCAGCTGCAGAGCATCGCCTCAATAACAATAAGGGGTGGGATGAATTGCTACACCTAGGGCTGCAGTACCACAACCAGTGCACCAAGGACTGTAGTACCAAAACCAGTGCACCAAACCATCTGGTGTACATAATAGGTCTTGTAACCTTCTCTAAGTTTTGCCCCTCTGCACTGGTGCAGGGAATGGCTGTAATGTTACTGACTCTTTCTCTTTAGTGACCTTTATTTATCAATAAGAACCCTGTAAGGATACAATCTTTACATATCGGTGGTCAGATACCTGCTTGATGCTTCTGGGCATAGTACCAGTCTGCACGAAAGTAGAAAACCACAATTTGGTGGGTGCAGACACCTGATGAAGCTCCTTTAGCCAATGGGTAGTCCTTGTATGATTGAGGCTGGTAACAATGTACAACCTGTGTATTGGGTGCAGGACAGGTAACAGTTCATGACCTGGCAGGTTTCCCAGTAAGTGTCCCCAGAATACAGATCAATACCGTAGTGGCTACCACTTCCTTGTGCCTTTCAAGTACTGCAGGGATGACTCAGAAGCAGGCAGCTGGGGCAGGCATGGTGACATTACTTGCCATTGAAGCAGATCTAGGAACGTTCTTTGTGTGGCACATGTACAATATAGGGGGACGGTCATAGGTGAACAGGTGGTTGTTCCTGGAATCGTTTTGTCTGTCCTTTTCCCAGCTGTACAGTAGGTAGATAGCACCACAAATAATTACCTCTTAGTGCCCATTTAAACTAGAAAGTACATGGCACCGAGGAGGTTATAGAGAAGGGATAGCAGAGAGGGAGACGAGTTTAGGGAATGTTATAAGCTAAATGCATAGAAGTGATGCTGGTACCACAGACTGGTAATGACAAGAAAGATACAGCTACCGGCACTACTACTTCCATCAGAAAAAAAATCATTGGGAGGGTGAGTGGAGTATTGCGCTTGTATATTCACACACTATATAGGTGGTACTCACTTGCCAAGAGTCATATCATATTCGTATCAAGCTCGCTCCACAGTGTGCACTGACAGGGTTTTCTGAGGCCGCTATTCATTGAATAGCGGCCGCAGAAAACTGACAAGTCACTTTCTCGTGGCGCTGCTAGGGATCCGGGCTGGAGTGTATACACTCCGGCCGGGATTCCCTCAGCCTGCAGCACAACGTAAGTTCCATACTAATCACGGCCGTTGCAACAACAGGGAGGAAATAAGAGAAGTTCAGTTTTAGAGAGTGTGTGTATGCTCACACTGAGTAAATCAGGCGGAATTCTGAGGTGGAGAGCCCGCCTGCCTCTGTGTGCCATAGCCTGTCTATGGGAGAGCTTGCGCACCTCCACTGCCGCCGCTCTCCACTCAAGGAATGTCAATTCTTTGAGCTGAGAGTGGCGACAGCGGAGGCGCACAAGCTCTCCCGCCTGATATTCTCAGTGTGAACATACATGTTAAGTTTGAAAAATAAAGAGGCCATAGTGTTAGAGACAGCAGACAGACAGTCACTAGTATTTTGTAAGAATGCAGGGATGATGTAACAGGATGATAAAGACAGTGGAACATGAAAACTAATATTTGCAAAAGTGTGAATTTATTTA
Organism: Dendropsophus ebraccatus; assembly: GCF_027789765.1. NCBI lineage: Eukaryota > Metazoa > Chordata > Amphibia > Anura > Hylidae > Dendropsophus > Dendropsophus ebraccatus. The sequence goes on from NC_091467.1 coordinate 43,706,162, forward strand.
CAGTGATAGAACGGTACACATTAGTATCGTACTGTACCAGTATAAAGTCCAGCAAATGACCAGATAGCATGCAGGGACCAAATGTGGAGAGCCAGCGGTCCAATAGCTTATCACATCAACATCATTTCAGTTTCCTTGCACGGTAAAATGACTGTGTGTATAGCAATGGTGTTACCGTGATTCAGTAGTTCTCACTGGTCAAAGTTACCGGTCAGCGGACTAGTCTCCTGCGTCCAACGCGTTTCCTGCATAAGCATTCATCAGGGACGAAGCTAGGAGCTGTGTGGAGAGTGGTGTCTGCATGGCTCTGATGGCGGCCATGTACTAAAGTCAATGATACAGGTTTAAATAGCCTGAGCGCGGCGCGCGCTCCGCCTATCCTATGTGTCAGCTGGTCCGGGAAGCCCGGTCACCTGACGGTGACGTATGCTGGCTCCCGGTCATGTGCCTCTGACGTATGATGCAGGGGGCGGGCGGCCGGTCTCATATTGTATACATCTGGGATCATGGGGAATCTACGCCCCGTTCCCGGCTAAAGGTATGGCAAAGTGAAGTAAATGGCAGTAGCATATGTAAGTATGGTGTATTCATAACAGCAAGTGCTGAGTGCGCAGTTATAGTTAAATATATAGTAATGTTTGACATAACAGTGATCAGGAAGCGATAATGGAGACGTAGCAGGGGGTTAGAGAGAGTAACAAACGCATAGCCACTAGGTAGCAACCACGTAACAGACGTGTAGTAGATAGGCAGCAACATAGTGATACATAGGTATCTGTACAGCCAGGCAAGCACATACACGGAGAGTGTATACCCGTAGATCTGACCACATATCCCTAGAGCAGTGTAGAGCCTGCGTATGATAGTTGGTCAGCGGGCTTAGTGTGTCATAATCTTATTAATGCATACATCCGTGGGGCGCTTAGCCCCTGCCGTGGTCAGTTCTTGCCACATAGTTTAGTCCGTATGCCCTACTATGTATCAACATACGCTTGCGCATACAGTTATATAGTGTTCATCTTGTGGTCCTTATTCACATGCGCTAAATGAAGCTGCTATATTGGATATAGTCATTTAGTCCATGCAGTTTGAGGGATCTCATTTTGAATGTCCACTCAGCTTCTTTGCGCAGAATCAGGTTTTCCCAGTCACCGCCTCTCACATTAGTTTTGATGACATCAAGGACCTGAAATGAGATATGTCTGGGGTCACAATTATGCACATCTCTGCAATGCAATCCTATCGGGGTATCCCTCCCATGAGTTACGTCGCCTACATGTTCTCTCATCCTCTCTCTTAGGGGTCTGATGGTTTTCCCCACATAGTTCAGGGGGCATGAGCATGTAAGTACATACACTACACCTCTCGTAGAGCAATTCGTAAACTCTTTGATAGGGTACTGAATGCCCGTGGCTGTACTGACTACTATTTTGCTTTGGTTGACAAACCGGCACATAGAGCAGTGCCCGCATCTGAATGTACCCGGTGTCTGTCTATCTAGCCATGTGCCTGGTTTTTGTATTGGTGGTAAGTAGCTCGCAGTCAGTCTGTCCTTCAAGTTAGAGCCCTTCCTGTATATGATCTGTGGTTTCGGTGAGATCATTGTGACTACGTCTGGGTCCCTTTGAAGGATATGCCAATATTTAGTGATGATGTCTCGCACTTCATTGGCCTGGGCATCGAAGGTCCCGATAATCCTACTGGGATTGTCATTGTTTATGTCACTCTTGGGGGTCAGAAGTGCCTGTCTGTCAGTCGTGAGTGCCCTATTGTATGCTTGTCGTAAAGCTTTATTGGGGTATCCTCTGCTCTGTAGAGTTCGTGGGCCTGATCCCTAAAGTCAGTCAAGTTGCTACAGTTCCGCCTTACTCTAAGATACTGCCCCGTTGGAATACCCCTTTTGAGGGGAGTAGGGTGGCAGCTATCCCACATCAGCAGTGTGTTAGTGGCTGTGGCTTTTCTGTAGACTTTGGTAGCTAGGGTACCTTCCTGATCTTTCCAAATTTTAAGATCAAGGAATGTGATCTCTTGTTTATCTGCCACATATGTGAAGTGGAGTCCAAGGTCATTGGTGTTCAGAATGCCCACGAATTCCCTGAAGAGGTCCATCGACGACGTCCATAGGATAAGGACGTCGTCGATGTACCTCAGCCAGAGAGGTATGTTAGCCGTGAACCGAGATAGGGTGTCATTAAAGACAATTTGGTCCTCCCACCACCCGAGGTACAAATTAGCATATGTGGGGGCACATGGGCTCCCCATAGCGGTACCCCGGCGCTGGTGGAAGGACCGCCCCTCAAAGAGGAAGAAGTTAGAGGTGAGAGTGAATTCCAGTAGCTGAAGGAGGAAAGCATTGTGTAGTTCGTACTGTCTCCCCCGTGTGCCTAGGAAGTGTTTGACAGCCAGAAGTCCCTTGTCATGGGGTATAGATGAATATAATGCCTCAACGTCAAGGCTGATGAGGAATGTTTCTCTATCAGGTGTAATGCCATCTATCCTTCTCAGAACGTCCATCGTGTCTCGGACGTAGGAGGGTAAGCTCACAACAAATGGTCGTAATATCTGATCTATGTACGTACTAGCGTTTTGAGTAATATTATCAATCCCTGACACAATGGGACGTCCTTTTAGTGGGTGTGTGCCTTTATGGATTTTGGGTGTACAGTAGAAGACAGATGTACGTGGGTGTTTTGGGTCCATGAAGTCAAGCTCGTTAGTGCTAATCAGTTTCTGTCGGTGTGCGTCGGTGAGTATCTTATGTAGTTGTTCCTGATACTTACGTTTGGGATCAGTAGTGAGGGGGGTGTAGCAGTTTGTGTCATTAAGTATGTCAGTACACATTTTAACATACGCATCCCTGTTCATGACTACAATGTTCCCCCCCTTGTCAGAGGGTTTAATGATTATGGATTTATCTTTTTCCAGTGACTGCAAGGCAAGTGATTCTGCATAGGTAATGTTATGTTCTGTGCTTTTTCTCTCCCCTAGCGCCCTCAGTTCCTCTGTAACGGACTCGATAAAGAGGTCTATCCGTGTGTAGTCACCCATTGGAGGTGGCCTCCTGCTTTTGGGTTTCAGGTAAGTAAATGGTCCTTCCCCTTCCACCCTGTCCCCTTCTCTCACTAGATCCTGCATGTCCTGAAGTAGCCTATAGTCCCTTTCCTCTATTCCCATGTCTGCACATTGTCTTCTGCTCGTTTGGAGAAAGTACTTTCTCCATTTCAATTTCCTACCAAAGAGATTAATATCCTTAGTCCAGTTAAACGCATTAAATCTAACTGTGGGTATGTATGACAGCCCTTTTCTGAGGATACTCATCTCATTAATGGATAGCATTCTTGAGGACAGATTGATGACCTGCATGTCGTCTGTTATTCGTCTTGTCTGTCTATCCGGTTCCTGAGGGGGTATTGTTGCACTGTTTTGCCTAAAAAATGATTCTGATTGCCAGTCGTTCTTCCCTGGGTTCCTCTGCCTCTTCCCCTGGTATGTCCTCTGTTCACGTTTTTGCCTCTCTGGTATGTAGTTACCGGTCTCTCGGTATCAGAGGCTTCGTGCTCAGATGAAGAAATATCGGTGTCTGGGTTTTTCTTGCTCTGCTGTTGCTGTATACTCTCATATACCCGTTTGTCTTTAAAGTCCTGCACGTCACGTTTGAATTGGTTGTGCTTCCTTTCCTTAATGTGCGCAGTAAATCTCGTGATGGCGTCTTCCAATAATTTTTCTTTTTTTGCATAGGAGGGGTCCTGTTTAAATTGGTTGGTCTGTTCGAGAGCTTCGTTAAGCTGTACTGTTAGTGTTTCAGACAGGACTTTTTCTTCTTCCAGAAGAATGTGCATCAGCCGCCTCTTTATCGAGTCCGTTACAGAGGAACTGAGGGCGCTAGGGGAGAGAAAAAGCACAGAACATAACATTACCTATGCAGAATCACTTGCCTTGCAGTCACTGGAAAAAGATAAATCCATAATCATTAAACCCTCTGACAAGGGGGGGAACATTGTAGTCATGAACAGGGATGCGTATGTTAAAATGTGTACTGACATACTTAATGACACAAACTGCTACACCCCCCTCACTACTGATCCCAAACGTAAGTATCAGGAACAACTACATAAGATACTCACCGACGCACACCGACAGAAACTGATTAGCACTAACGAGCTTGACTTCATGGACCCAAAACACCCACGTACATCTGTCTTCTACTGTACACCCAAAATCCATAAAGGCACACACCCACTAAAAGGACGTCCCATTGTGTCAGGGATTGATAATATTACTCAAAACGCTAGTACGTACATAGATCAGATATTACGACCATTTGTTGTGAGCTTACCCTCCTACGTCCGAGACACGATGGACGTTCTGAGAAGGATAGATGGCATTACACCTGATAGAGAAACATTCCTCATCAGCCTTGACGTTGAGGCATTATATTCATCTATACCCCATGACAAGGGACTTCTGGCTGTCAAACACTTCCTAGGCACACGGGGGAGACAGTACGAACTACACAATGCTTTCCTCCTTCAGCTACTGGAATTCACTCTCACCTCTAACTTCTTCCTCTTTGAGGGGCGGTCCTTCCACCAGCGCCGGGGTACCGCTATGGGGAGCCCATGTGCCCCCACATATGCTAATTTGTACCTCGGGTGGTGGGAGGACCAAATTGTCTTTAATGACACCCTATCTCGGTTCACGGCTAACATACCTCTCTGGCTGAGGTACATCGACGACGTCCTTATCCTATGGACGTCGTCGATGGACCTCTTCAGGGAATTCGTGGGCATTCTGAACACCAATGACCTTGGACTCCACTTCACATATGTGGCAGATAAACAAGAGATCACATTCCTTGATCTTAAAATTTGGAAAGATCAGGAAGGTACCCTAGCTACCAAAGTCTACAGAAAAGCCACAGCCACTAACACACTGCTGATGTGGGATAGCTGCCACCCTACTCCCCTCAAAAGGGGTATTCCAACGGGGCAGTATCTTAGAGTAAGGCGGAACTGTAGCAACTTGACTGACTTTAGGGATCAGGCCCACGAACTCTACAGAGCAGAGGATACCCCAATAAAGCTTTACGACAAGCATACAATAGGGCACTCACGACTGACAGACAGGCACTTCTGACCCCCAAGAGTGACATAAACAATGACAATCCCAGTAGGATTATCGGGACCTTCGATGCCCAGGCCAATGAAGTGCGAGACATCATCACTAAATATTGGCATATCCTTCAAAGGGACCCAGACGTAGTCACAATGATCTCACCGAAACCACAGATCATATACAGGAAGGGCTCTAACTTGAAGGACAGACTGACTGCGAGCTACTTACCACCAATACAAAAACCAGGCACATGGCTAGATAGACAGACACCGGGTACATTCAGATGCGGGCACTGCTCTATGTGCCGGTTTGTCAACCAAAGCAAAATAGTAGTCAGTACAGCCACGGGCATTCAGTACCCTATCAAAGAGTTTACGAATTGCTCTACGAGAGGTGTAGTGTATGTACTTACATGCTCATGCCCCCTGAACTATGTGGGGAAAACCATCAGACCCCTAAGAGAGAGGATGAGAGAACATGTAGGCGACGTAACTCATGGGAGGGATACCCCGATAGGATTGCATTGCAGAGATGTGCATAATTGTGACCCCAGACATATCTCATTTCAGGTCCTTGATGTCATCAAAACTAATGTGAGAGGCGGTGACTGGGAAAACCTGATTCTGCGCAAAGAAGCTGAGTGGACATTCAAAATGAGATCCCTCAAACCGCATGGACTAAATGACTATATCCAATATAGCAGCTTCATTTAGCGCATGTGAATAAGGACCACAAGATGAACACTATATAACTGTATGCGCAAGCGTATGTTGATACATAGTAGGGCATACGGACTAAACTATGTGGCAAGAACTGACCACGGCAGGGGCTAAGCGCCCCACGGATGTATGCATTAATAAGATTATGACACACTAAGCCCGCTGACCAACTATCATACGCAGGCTCTACACTGCTCTAGGGATATGTGGTCAGATCTACGGGTATACACTCTCCGTGTATGTGCTTGCCTGGCTGTACAGATACCTATGTATCACTATGTTGCTGCCTATCTACTACACGTCTGTTACGTGGTTGCTACCTAGTGGCTATGCGTTTGTTACTCTCTCTAACCCCCTGCTACGTCTCCATTATCGCTTCCTGATCACTGTTATGTCAAACATTACTATATATTTAACTATAACTGCGCACTCAGCACTTGCTGTTATGAATACACCATACTTACATATGCTACTGCCATTTACTTCACTTTGCCATACCTTTAGCCGGGAACGGGGCGTAGATTCCCCATGATCCCAGATGTATACAATATGAGACCGGCCGCCCGCCCCCTGCATCATACGTCAGAGGCACATGACCGGGAGCCAGCATACGTCACCGTCAGGTGACCGGGCTTCCCGGACCAGCTGACACATAGGATAGGCGGAGCGCGCGCCGCGCTCAGGCTATTTAAACCTGTATCATTGACTTTAGTACATGGCCGCCATCAGAGCCATGCAGACACCACTCTCCACACAGCTCCTAGCTTCGTCCCTGATGAATGCTTATGCAGGAAACGCGTTGGACGCAGGAGACTAGTCCGCTGACCGGTAACTTTGACCAGTGAGAACTACTGAATCACGGTAACACCATTGCTATACACACAGTCATTTTACCGTGCAAGGAAACTGAAATGATGTTGATGTGATAAGCTATTGGACCGCTGGCTCTCCACATTTGGTCCCTGCATGCTATCTGGTCATTTGCTGGACTTTATACTGGTACAGTACGATACTAATGTGTACCGTTCTATCACTGTAAATAAATTCACACTTTTGCAAATATTAGTTTTCATGTTCCACTGTCTTTATCTGCCTGAATTAAATGAAAACCAATATATATACTAAGAGACTTTAACTTAGAATGATGTAACAGGATGACATGTAGAGCGTAGATATGGTTTTGAAGGCAAAACCTGCTGGTGGTCTGTCCAATGGAGGCTGTATAGAAGGAGAACATGAGGGGCCCAGGACTGACCCCTGGGAAACCCCAACAGAAAGAGGTAAGGGATAAAAAGTAGAGCCAGAAAAGGATACACTAAAGGAGCGGTCAGAGAGGTAGGAAGAGAACCAGGAGAGAAAAGAGTCCTTAAAGGGTTTTCCAGGAAAAATTAACTTTTCCCCTATCCACAGGATAGGGGAAAAGTAGGAGATCGCGGGGGTCCGAACCCTGAACCCCCGGGTGATATCCATATTGGACCCCGCCAGCTCCTAGTCTGAGCCCCTAGTTTGGACGCTGGAAGAGCAATGTACTTGGCTCTTTCTGATGCTCCATAGGAATGAATAGAGCTGCGGGTCACATGCCAATCCGGGGCTCTATTTATAGCAGAGCTGATGGGGGTCCGATAAGATCACCGGTGGGTTTAGTGGTCGGACCCCCGCGATCGCCTACTTTTCCCCTATCCTGTGCATAGGGGAAAAGTGAATTTCCCGGAATACCCCTTTAAGGTTGAGAGAACAGCACATGGAAAGTAGGAGCTGGTGGTCTTCAGTGTATGCGCCGAAATGCTGGGTGACAGGTTCCCTTTAAAGGGGTGCTCCAGCATGGGGGCACTTTCTGGGGGGGACCGTGGAGGAGGTGGCTGAAATAAAAGACGTCCACTCACCTCCCCGGCTCCAGCGGCAGGTCCCGCATCACGGCGCTCCGGTTCCCGGCCGCTTCCGGGTGTCTGACGCCGCCCGAGACGCTACGTCTCAGGGCCGCTCAGCCACTCATTGAAGGAGGCGGGATCCGAGCGGACTTGACACAGATCCCGCCTCCTTCAGTGAGTGGCTGAGCGGCCCTGAGACGTAGCCGCTGGAACCGGGGAGGTGAGTGGACGTCTTATTTCAGCCCCCCCCAAAAAGTGCCCCTCCGCTGGATAACCCCTTTAACAGCGGGTTAGAAGACTCTAACCTATTGTTTGCCCCATAGCACATGAGATGCTGAGTGCCGTTTTTCAAAGAATCTTCCCATCCCCAAAATTATTTTTGCAGTAATACGTTGCCCACCCATAGCTTTCCAATATCAATTTATTATGGATTCTGCACAGTCTTGCTGTTATCTAGATGCATTCACCCCCACTAAACGCATAGAATCATGAAATCTCAGTCCACTCCAGGCTGTAGTGCCTGCTCCTGGCCCCCACCCTCCGTGTCAGGATCATGTGTCCTCTCTGTGTCTTCAATGGGCCGGGTTAGCTTTTCTAACCCAGCCCCCATAAGTGAGGGAGGACACTGAGACAGTGACAGCTGCTGCTCACTGTCTCCCTCCTCCTTGGTCACCTGTACTGTGTGCCACCCCCCCCCCCCCCCCCCGGGAACACCCACTGCACGCCCTGCGCCCCCAATCCTGAATATCCCCCCTAGCCTCAACTCACTATGTCAGTACCTTAACTCTATCTTGTGGATATCAGCTCTGCTACATCATGGACCAATAAGGCATAAGCATTGCATGATGGGAGATGTAGTTTTCTGGACAGCACCATGTTGCATATAGATCAGCTTTTTAAAAACTTGTAACTATGGAATGGAAGCAGCTAAAAAGACGGGAGACAGCTCAAAATACTCAGGGGGACTTGGCAAGTAAGACCAGCTAGGTGTGGGAGCATTTCATTTTTTTTAAGCTCTTTAATATGTAAAAGTGATTTGGTGCAATGGCAGTGGTCCACACTAATCCACTCCATGAATATTCATCCAGTGCTGTGCAAGGATGAGCAGCTGCAGACCGTCACCTCAATATTCATGAGGGGTGAATTGGTACACCAGGGGCTGTAGTGCCACAACCAGCGCGCCAGGGGCTGTAGTGCCACAACCAGCGCGCCAGGGGCTGTAGTGCCACAACCAGCGCGCCAGGGGCTGTAGTGCCACAACCAGCGCGCCAGGGGCTGTAGTGCCACAACCAGCGCGCCAGGGGCTGTAGTGCCACAACCAGCGCGCCAGGGGCTGTAGTGCCACAAACCAGCGCGCCAGGGGCTGTAGTGCCACAACCAGCGCCCCAGGGGCTGTAGTGCCACAACCAGCGCGCCAGGGGCTGTAGTGCCACAACCAGCGCGCCAGGGGCTGTAGTGCCACAACCAGCGCGCCAGGGGCTGTAGTGCCACAACCAGCGAGCCAGGGGCTGTAGTGCCACAACCAGCGCGCCAGGGGCTGTAGTGCCACAACCAGCGCCCCAGGGGCTGTAGTGCCACAACCAGCGCCCCAGGGGCTGTAGTGCCACAACCAGCGCGCCAGGGGCTGTAGTGCCACAACCAGCGCGCCAGGGGCTGTAGTGCCACAACCAGCGCGCCAGGGGCTGTAGTGCCACAACCAGCGCCCCAGGGGCTGTAGTGCCACAACCAGCGCCCCAGGGGCTGTAGTGCCACAACCAGCGCCCCAGGGGCTGTAGTGCCACAACCAGCGCCCCAGGGGCTGTAGTGCCACAACCAGCGCCCCAGGGGCTGTAGTGCCACAACCAGCGCCCCAGGGGCTGTAGTGCCACAACCAGCGCCCCAGGGGCTGTAGTGCCACAACCAGCGCCCCAGGGGCTGTAGTGCCACAACCAGCGCCCCAGGGGCTGTAGTGCCACAACCAGCGCCCCAGGGGCTGTAGTGCCACAACCAGCGCCCCAGGGGCTGTAGTGCCACAACCAGCGCCCCAGGGGCTGTAGTGCCACAACCAGCGCGCCAGGGGCTGTAGTGCCACAACCAGCGCGCCAGGGGCTGTAGTGCCACAACCAGCGCGCCAGGGGCTGTAGTGCCATAACCAGCGAGCCAGGGGCTGTAGTGCCACAACCAGCGCGCCAGGGGCTGTAGTGCCACAACCAGCGCGCCAGGGGCTGTAGTGCCACAACCAGCGCCCCAGGGGCTGTAGTGCCACAACCAGCGCCCCAGGGGCTGTAGTGCCACAACCAGCGCCCCAGGGGCTGTAGTGCCACAACCAGCGCGCCAGGGGCTGTAGTGCCACAACCAGCGAGCCAGGGGCTGTAGTGCCACAACCAGCGCCCCAGGGGCTGTAGTGCCACAACCAGCGCGCCAGGGGCTGTAGTGCCACAACCAGCGCGCCAGGGGCTGTAGTGCCACAACCAGCGCCCCAGGGGCTGTAGTGCCACAACCAGCGCGCCAGGGGCTGTAGTGCCACAACCAGCGCGCCAGGGGCTGTAGTGCCACAACCAGCGCGCCAGGGGCTGTAGTGCCACAACCAGCGCGCCAGGGGCTGTAGTGCCACAACCAGCGCGCCAGGGGCTGTAGTGCCACAACCAGCGCGCCAGGGGCTGTAGTGCCACAACCAGCGAGCCAGGGGCTGTAGTGCCACAACCAGCGCGCCAGGGGCTGTAGTGCCACAACCAGCGAACCAGGGGCTGTAGTGCCACAACCAGCGCGCCAGGGGCTGTAGTGCCACAACCAGCGCGCCAGGGGCTGTAGTGCCACAACCAGCGCGCCAGGGGCTGTAGTGCCACAACCAGCGCGCCAGGGGCTGTAGTGCCATAACCAGCGAACCAGGGGCTGTAGTGCCACAACCAGCGCGCCAGGGGCTGTAGTGCCACAACCAGCGCCCCAGGGGCTGTAGTGCCACAACCAGCGCCCCAGGGGCTGTAGTGCCACAACCAGCGCGCCAGGGGCTTTAGTGCCACAACCAGCGCGCCAGGGGCTTTAGTGCCACAACCAGCACCCCAGGGGCTGTAGTGCCACAACCAGCGCCCCAGGGGCTGTAGTGCCACAACCAGCGCGCCAGGGGCTGTAGTGCCACAACCAGCGCGCCAAACCATCTGGTTTACATATTAGGTCTAGTAACCTTCTCTTAGTTTTGCCGCCCCACGCTGGTGCAGGGAATAATACACTAAGCCTGGCGGTAATGTTACTGACCCCCATAATAAAGAAACATTACAGGGTTTAGCAGGGACAGAGCTTCCTGGCAGCCATTTCACAGTAGCTGAATCAGAACGTCCTGACCATTGCCTCCAGCGGGACAGGCCCAGTATAGCCGCCACAGAACTATACAATGTTGGGTCATATATTATAGCGAACATGCCTGAGCCTCCTCCCCACACACGAGAGGCTGCCATGACGTGTCGCAGCCGGAGTGGGGAGGCATGGGGTGCAGGAGGGGGCTGTGGGGCATATGCTCCCCGAGTCACGTCCGTACAGCGGAGGGGGGTGAGGGCGGGGGGCGGCTCACAGCGCCGAGTCTCAGGCGGCAGCAGCAGAGCCTACGCCGCGCAACTACCTCACAAGTTCGTCCTACGTTCCAGCGGTGAGTGACACGCCGCCCAGCCAATCACAGAGCTTCCCGCCTCCCACGTCCGACGTCCTGTCCAACGGCCCAGTCAGAACGCACCACGAGCCGCTGAGCCGGTGATATAAAGCGCATGCGCGTCGAGCGGCCCTCACAGCGCCACGTCCCGTACACCGGATCCGTCATGTTGCCCTCTACAGTACTTCTAGTGCTCGGCGCCCTTCTAGTCCGGGCGGACATCCCCGAAGAAAACGATGTGTTGGTGCTGAAGAAGGACACGTTTGACAAGGCGCTGGAGAATGATTTCTTGATGGTGGAGTTCTGTGAGTGTGCTGGGGAGCTGTGCACAGCTGTGTACACTGGGGAGGGCTGTACAGTGCTGCAGAGGGATAATCCGGGTACAAGGAGTCGGCTGGAGAGGACCCCCTAATTCGGGCACACCTGGGAGGGAGACGACAGGTCTACGTCCTGGTAGTGATGGGCAGCCGCTTTAGCCAATCAGAGGAGTTTGTCAACGGCTTCAGCCAATCAGGGCGTGTAGTAGGGAGTGGTGGGAGGAGCCTGAAGTTTGGTTGACGTGTACTTAGTAATGGAGACATGTTCTCCCCCGCTTGGTGTGTGACGTCTGAACTTTAGCCTGGGCCCTCTCACCCTCTCCTGGGGCACATGCCCACCTGGCCCTGCTGCTGACTTACCTGCCCTGATGCCAATGCTGGAGGGGCTTGGTAGTGGAGGTGGTGCAGATCTGTGGCCATGACTTGTCTTAGTGCAGGAGTTCTCACTCCATACAGCTAGGATTATCATGGCTCCTGCCCTCCCTGGGAACACTGAGATGTAATTTAGTCACTTGGTGCTGAGGTCTAGAAATGTCACATACAAGCTTGTTCCCATACTGCAGAGTTATAGCAAAGTGCTGGGGTATAATATCATGTGTGATCAGCGGTGGTCCCATGGCTGCTTCCCCTTTACTGATCCTCTACACAGCCCAGCAGTGAATGGCAGTAGTCACCCCCACCCTAGGTAAATAGGGGGGGGGGGCTCGCTACACCAGTGCTGTCACCTCCCACTATCATGATCAGTGGAGGTCCAAGTGCTTCGTCCCCCCAGCTATACCACTGCTATGACATCACTAGGGTGTCCTCATATAAGAAGCCTTTATGCCACTTTTGTCGGCTGTTCAAGTAGTTGAATTTACATACTACTAAAAAGTATGCTTTTTAACTACTGTAAGTTGTAGCAAACAATCGTCTGTTGATGTGTACTTTAAATGTTACATGTTATCAATCGGTGGCTCAGTGTGCCAGTTTGTGTGTCGGTGCCGGTCCTATCAAAGTCAGTGGAAATTGTTTCCTTGTTGCAGTGATTGGAGTCTGAACATGTTGGATTGTACACGTTTGCTTGTTCTTTATTGTGCCTGATGTTACCTGACTATTCCTGGTGTGTGTGGCAGATGTTGCCCGGCCATGCTGGTTGATATTGTGCATTGGTGAATCTGTTATCTGGCCAGGGTATATGCAAAGTTTTAAATTTGGCCGTCAAAATGTTCTTCATACTTTCTTGTCCAGGTGCTGAAACTAAGGGGTCAGGCATTTATACTACATAAATATAGTTCTATTTATATTATAGCTTCCCAGTTAATGGAAGGGGAAAGGGGGGTGGGAGAAGCTGCAGCTAAGGAAGCTTTGGCCATTGCTTGTCTGGCAAGGTTTTCTATGACTGGGGAGGTCCCAGGCTGAGGATCCCCACTGATGATACCCATGTGTCCAAACGCAGGGTGTGTTCCTGATACTTCTACTTTACATTGATCAGCTGACAAGATAATATGGGCTGGCACTATTTAGTCACCTTTATTTAGCTTTTAGAACCCTGTAAGGATACCATCTTCACATACTGGGGGTCAGATACCTGCTCCATGATTCTGGGCATATTACCAGTATGCACTTAAGTAAAAAACCACAATAAGGTGGGTGCAGACATCTGATGAAGGGCCTTTTACCTGATGGGTAGTCATTGTGTGATTGAGGCTGGTGACAATGTACAACCTGTGTATTGGGTGCAGGTCACAGTTCATAACCTGGCAGGTTTTCCAGTAAGTGTCCGGAGTACAGATAAAGTGGCTACTGCTTCCTTGTGCCTCAAGGTACAATGATTATATATATATATATATATATATATATATATATATATATATATATATATATATATATATATATATATATATATATATTACTATTCAGATGGGATGATAGAGTTTAGGATGAAGCAATGTTGTGGATGACTCAGAAGCAGGCAGCTGTGGCGGGCATGGTGACATTACTTTCCATTGAAGCAGATCTAGGAACGTTCTTTGTGTGGCACATGTACAGTATAGGGGGACGGTCATAGGTGAACAGGTGGTTGCAGTGTGGCTGTTCCTGGAATCGACTTGTCTGTCCTTTTCTCAGCTGTACAGCAGTTAGACTGTGGACCCTGAGCACCTAGCCAATTGCTAATACTTTAGCCCATGCAACATTAGCGCTATTTGTGGTGTAGTGATCTGCGGTATTCTACATCCCTAAGGAATAGATGAACTTGTGCACAGCTGTCCTGCCTTTTTTAGGACCAGGCATTAAAACAAAGCCATCTTCAGCTATGTCCGCTCTGTAATGCCTTTAATGAGTGTTTAATGTGGGCCCGTCTGCCTGAACTCTGGTCCCCTGCCATGGTAGCTTTAACTAAACCATTCATAGGATGATCTGTACTAGGTGGATCAGGGCTCCAGACTAAAAAATTTACCTAGGAGCCATTGGCTCCTAACCTGAAAAATTTAGGCGCCAAATAGAATATTTGGTCGCCAACATTTTAAACCATGTAAAATTAATGTTATGTTACATGGGACTTACTGTGTGCAGAGGCCACGGCAGCCTCCTCCTCCTTTAGATTCTCTCTTTTCTTAGTTTGAAAATGTTCAACATGGAAACTTGCAACCTGACAACCATATACAGTCTGACAACCATATACAGTCTGACAACCATATACAGTCTGACTCAGTACTTCAGCTTTTAATGAGGCTTACTCTTCTGAACTTGAACTTAAAGGGAACCTGTTGACCCCCGTGCCAGGGTGACAGGCTCCCAACCCCCCGTTAGAGCCCCCTATACTCACCTCATTGCGCCGGATCCCGCTTCTGAAGATGGTCGGGTCACGGAGATCTCAGCCGCTGCAGCCCGGCGTGCGCTGAGAGATGAGTCCAACGCTCAGAGAATGACGGGAGAGTCCAGCGCTCCGTCATTCTCTATGAGCGTTGGACTCATCTCTCAGTGTGCGCGCCGGGCTGCAGCGGCTGAGATCTCCGTGACCTGACCACCTCCAGAAGCGGGACCCGGCGCGATGAGGTGAGTATAGGGGGCTCTAACGGGGGGTTGGGAGCCTGTCACCCCGGCACCGGGGGTGACAGGTTCCCTTTAAAAGCTTGCAACAGTCTATACATACTGAGCTAGACTTCTGACTGCAGCCATAGTGACCCCCCACAAGATGTGTATATAGATAGATATATCTCTCACCTAGTGACTAATGCAAGTGACCCCCTACAATACAGACACCTGAGGGGCCCTGATAATAATAATTGTGCATATATCTATCTCCCAGTGTCTGCAGCCAGTTTGCCCTACACTTATAGATGCCCCCTCTCCCCTTATAGATGCCCCCTCTCCCCCCCATTATAGATGCCCCCTCTCCCCCCCCATTATAGATGCCCCCTCTCCCCCCCCATTATAGATGCCCCCTCTCCCCCCCCATTATAGATGCCCCCTCTCCCCCCCATTATAGATGCCCCCTCTCCCCCCCCCATTATAGATGCCCCCTTCTCCCCCCCATTATAGATGCCCCCTCCTCCCCCCCATTATAGATGCCCCCTCCTCCCCCCCCATTATAGATGCCCCCTCTCCCCCCCATTATAGATGCCCCCTCTCCCCCCCCCATTATAGATGCCCCCTCTCCCCCCCCCATTATAGATGCCCCCTCTTCCCCCCCATTATAGATGCCCCCTTCTCCCCCCATTATAGATGCCCCCTCTCCCCCCCCCATTATAGATGCCCCCTCTCCCCCCCCCCATTATAGATGCCCCCTCTTCCCCCCCATTATAGATGCCCCCTCCCCTTATAGCTAGCCCCCTCTCCCCCCCTTGAACATGGCCCCTCTTCTCCCCCCATTATAGATGCCCCCCCCCCCCTCCTCCTCTATGCTAAGCAGTATTTAAAAAAAATAAACACACAAACTCACCTGACAACCCGCTCCCCCGGCGATCCTCTTCTTCTTCAGGCGCTGTCCCCGGCGGCGGCGCGCTGTCTCTTTAAGTCCGGTCCCCGGCTGATGCGCGGCTGATGCGCGGCTGCCGGGGGTGTCCCGTCCTATCCCCGGCAGCGCGGCGCATCAGTGAGCTGCCTGGGGCCCTGACTTCTGACACAGGAAGCGTCTCTGACGCGCGCTTCCTGTGCCGGAAGTCAGGGCCCCAGGCAGCTCACTGATGCGCCGCGCTGCCGGGGATAGGACGGGACACCCCCGGCAGCCGCGCATCAGCCGGGGACCGGACTTAAAGAGACAGCGCGCCGCCGCCGGGGCCAGTCGCAAATGGCGCCCAGATTAATAAATCTGGGCGCCATTTGCAAAATATTAGTCGCATTGGCGACCATTTTGGTCGCCATCTGGAGCCCTGTGGATAGCTCCCCAACATGTTAAACTAATTCTAGCAGCGGCTGTTGGTTATTTAAAAAAGAGAGAAATTATTTATATAATCAAACGTTTTTTTTTTTTTTCTTCAGTTGCTCCCTGGTGTGGACACTGCAAGGCTCTTGCTCCAGAATACGAGAAGGCTGCTAAGAAACTAAAAGAGGAAGGT
The DNA here is from genome assembly GCF_027789765.1 of Dendropsophus ebraccatus. Classification (NCBI taxonomy): domain Eukaryota; kingdom Metazoa; phylum Chordata; class Amphibia; order Anura; family Hylidae; genus Dendropsophus; species Dendropsophus ebraccatus. The sequence goes on from NC_091467.1 coordinate 43,722,341, forward strand.
TCAAAAATCCGTTTGGCCAAGGTAGATGCCACAGAAGAGTCCGAGTTGGCACAAGAGTTCGGTGTAAGGGGGTATCCAACTATCAAATTTTTTAAAAATGGAGACAAATCTTCACCCAAAGAATATTCAGGTAAAATGCCTTATTTCCCCTGTAAATGAATGATAAAACTGGCTTGTGTGGATTGCTCTTCTGCAAGGGGATCGGTTTACAAGACTTCTCAGGAATTCAGTGGTGTGACCGTTCTGGGCAAGGGCATAGTAATCTCTGCGTTGTATGAGTAACATCTGTCCTTCTCACAGCTGGCAGAGAGGCAGCCGACATTATTAACTGGCTGAAGAAACGTACTGGTCCAGCTGCTACTACTCTGGCTGATGATGCCGCTGTGGCTGCTCTGGTGGAGTCCAGCGAAGTTGCAGTTATTGGTTTCTTTAAGGTACGATTTATCTTTAATTTATTTTAATAGCTCCTTGTATACACAATGCAGCATTAGTCATAGCTATTTGCTAGCATCCTGTAAGAAGAAAAAAAAAATGCCTATGTGTACTGCAGTGGTCCTAATTGGTTTAATGACCCAAAACAGTGTCTAGCAGCCATCTCCTGCATGTAGGTTTAACAGGAGCCAAAAGTGATGTCTGCTGCACTTTTTAGTCCTGTGAAATTTATAGCTGGAAATCCAGTCCCAAGTGGACTACTAATGGGCCCTTAAATTAGGCTTGCTGCAGGACACCACAGAATACAACTTTATCCCTCTCTTGACAGGATGGTGATATATATACCAGTGATTTGCCTGATCAATTGGAGAGTTCTTTATAGATATGTGTAGGCTACACCAAGGGTGCCTTTACACAGAGATTTATCTGACAGATTTTTTGAAGCCAAAGCCAGGAATGGATTTAAGAATAGAAGTCTCAGTCTTTATTGTCTGTTCCTGGTTTTGGCTTCAAAAATCTGTCAGATAAATCTGTGTAAAGGCACCCTTAGGGTGCCTTTAAGGCCCTATTAGACGGGGCGATGTGGAGAGCAAGCGAGCGCCAACCTGTTAGGTCATCGTTTGCTTGCTCCTCGTTCCTCGCTTGCTGCCACCACTATTACATACGCTGACAGCCAGGAGCGGGCAAGAGCCGCGGGGAGCTGCCCGCGCGATTATCAGTTCATCTGGGCAGCCCATAGGAGATAGCGGCGGTCTGCTGCCGCCGCTACTGTTGCACGAAGTGATGGCAGCAGATCATTGCCAGACTAATAGTTGATGTTTCAGCCTGTTGAAAGACAATGATCAGCTGATACCTTGCCTGTCTGCTGAACGTTGTCTTCTATTAGGGTGTGTGTAAACAGATTTATCTGACAGATTTTGGAAGCCAAAGCCAGGAATGGATTTAAAGAGGATAGATCCCAGTCTTTCCTTTTATGACCTGATCCCTGTTTATAGTCTGCTCCTGGTTTTGGCTTCAAAGATCTGTCGGATAAATCTGTCTGTGTAAACTCATCAGTACACAAACCGATTATCGGCTGGTAATTGCTTTGTGTAATAGGGCCTCTAAAGACTAAGACTTGCTCCACTACTGCTTGCATTTGGTCTCTGGAAAAACGAAAGTGGGAAAGCTGGTTGCAAGTTAAACAATTTGACCCATATAACTTGAGAAAGCACAGCTACTTGCAAAGACAGCACCTCTTCTGTCCCCAGGTTTTGTGTGTGTTTGTTTATTTCAAATGAGCTCCACTGATGCAGACAATTGCAGAGTCAGGTCAGCCTGAGGCCTCCCATGGCTACCTAACAACTAATTGGCTCCCTGCAACGATGTCACGGATAGCTGATCCATGCCACTGCATCACCAATGACATTCTGGAAGGCCAAAAGCCACTTAAATGCTGTTGTCCGTGTTGACAGTGAGATTAAATTCTTCTTGATTGTGTGCCAATTGCTTCCATGTTCTTGGCATTATCTGGCATCCTGCAGTGATCTGCTAGCTCAGATGGGACAACCCCTTTAAGTACTGAAATTTGTATTCACAAGACGAAAATGTATTGCCTATCCTGTAGATAAGTAAATGATGGGGACCCCCATTAATCACAAGAACAGGTTGTTTTTTTTGTTTTGTTTTTTTTCAGTGGTCTCACTGGGACACCTGAAGGAGATTTGTCATCACATGAATCTGTGAGCTGTTTCATTTTGAGCCATTCAATATGATAGTAAATGTTTTTTGTTTTTTTGGTTCCCCCCCCCCCCCCCCCTTTCTACACAGGACCCAGAGTCTGAGCTAGCCAAGGCATTCCTGCAGGCAGCAGAGGCTGTGGATGATATTCCATTTGGGATCACTTCAGACAGTGCTGCATTTTCCAAGTATGAAGTTGAGAAGGACAACATTGTTCTCTTCAAGAAGGTAAGAAATTAAGATTACCAAACCTCTTCAGGATGTCACCAAGCTACTTAAAGGGAAACATCAGCAGGTTGGAAGTATCCCCACAGTGTAGTGTCATTTTTGTGTAGTTTTTAGTTAAATCCCTATGCTAATGAGGTGGTTTGGTGCTTTGGGGATGGGACTAACACCCCAGTACACCTATTTGCTGCGGATGGTAGCCCCACCCCTAGTATACCAAATGATAAGTATTTAAAGGGTTATACAGTGTTAGAAAAAAAACAACAACTTCCTTTAGAGACTGCTCTTGTCTCCAGTTCAGGAGTGGTTTGCAGTTAAGCCCTATCCACTCCATTCCAATGAAACAGTTGCAAAACCCCACCCAAACTAGAGACAACAGTTGTGCTATCTCTGGAAGAAAGCAGTCATGTCTTTCTAATGCTGGATAACCCCTTTAAAGCGACTCTGTCATCAGGTTTAGGTTGTCCTTATCTAAGTGTAGCATAGAATAGTGACAGAAGCTGAACAGAAGGATGTATCACTTTTTGTGCAGCTGAGGTAGAGAGATCCTCCTGATAAGTAGTTCTCTCCATTATGTGCATGAGCCCAGTAGTCCTGGATATTTGTGAGGAGCTGTGTATAGGCTGTGTATCCATGCTGTCTATCCATGCTGTGTGTATAGGCAGTCACTGGTCAATCAGCAAATGGGGGGAGGGGTGCTGCAAGAATCCTATTCTCCTGCATATTAGGAAACCAGCTGAACAAAAATGTTAGTCATACAATGATTTGTTCAGCATTTATCAGTTTATGTTGCCCTGATTTAAGGCTTAAAGCGACTCTGTACCCACTTTCTCCCCCCCCCCCCCCCCCCCAACTACTTATACCTGTTTGTAGCTCATGTAAAGTCCATCCTTCTGTTGTGTATGCTCATGCTGGTTGAGCTTTTTGTTTGGCTGAAAAACGAACTTTAGTTGAGCAGATGGTGTGTCTAAGAGGCGGGGCCTAGTGCGTTCGTGCCCAGGTGAAGCGCTGCCTGTATGGTCTTGGTCTGTGTCTCCCCCCTCCTCTCGTTCCGCCCTCCACAGGACACGTTGTTGCACCGTTGGCGAGAAGTTGTGGGTCACGCTGCACGTCGTCCATGCCTGCCTCCCATGTCTGTCTGCGGCCACCACGCCGGAGGACTCGGGATGCAAACTGAAAGAGCATAAGCGGGGTGTGGTGGCCGTGGGAGACGGTGCAGGGACAGTGGGAGGTGGCTCAGACAAACATGGGAGGTGGGGCAGGCACAAGCGTATCGCTAACACAGGGCGTGGATGAGGCGCAGCGTGACCTGCAACGGCGCAATAACGTGTCCTGTGAGGGCGGAAAGAGAAGAGGGGGAGACACAGACAAAGACCACACAGGCGGCACTTCGCCTGGGCACGAACGCTCTTGGCCTCTTAGGCACACCATCTCCTCAACTAAGGTTTGTTTTTTAGCCGAACGAAAGCTCAACCAGCGTGGACAAACATAAGAATGGACTTTACATAAACTACAAACAGGTATATGGGGGGGGGGGGGGGGGGACAGTGGGTACAGAGTCTCTTTAACCTAGTGAGATTCCCTTTAACTACAAACTGTACAAAAACAGCGCTGAAGATAAGAAACTTTCCTTCATCCCCAAAACATTGTTTACTATAGGGAGATAAGCAGGTTAGATACTTCTAAACTGCTGATGGTTTCCCTTTAAATGAATCCATGTCTAATGGAAATGGCCTCAATACATACAACACATGCTCTTTGAACAGCTGAGATTTGCTACATACATTGCCTGAAGTTTCTCGGGCTTGGCTGATTCTATGCTGCAGATTGTTGACTTCTAGGAACTTACCAGGAAATGTGAGAAGGGGTGTGCAGCTTTTACTATGAGCTTCCTGGCAAATCTCCATTATATTTGAGCAGGAAGTTGGGCCGTTTATCCATTTGTACCTGGGTGACTTGAGCGTCGTTTGTGCAAGACCTGTATATTACTAGCCTGTTACGTTTATTGTAGTAATCTCTCCAAGAATGTGTTGGTATCATGAAGGCCACTAGCTACATCTGCTTACCCTTCTCAGTTAATTGGTCCCAAATTACTTTCTCATATCTGCCAGTATAACACGCAGCTGAATATCCAACCGGAGTAACCAGTTACCTTTTTCCATCTCTTTAAAGTTTGATGAAGGCAGAAACAACTATGAAGGGGAAGCAACAAAGGAACAAGTCTTGAACTTCATAAAATCCAATCAACTGCCTCTGGTCATTGAGTTTACTGAACAGGTAAGGGTAACCAGACCCTTTACAAAAGCATTGAGACGGCTAGGTCTTTAGCTGCTGTGCAGCTGATCTTCATGTTATCCTGTCAAACATTCAATATCTTTGTCTAAAATGTCCTTTTGTAGACTGCACCAAAGATCTTCGGTGGGGAAATTAAGACACACATTCTGCTGTTCCTGCCAAAGAGTGCATCTGACTACCAAGAAAAACTGGATAACTTTAAGAAAGCAGCTGGAAGCTTTAAGGGAAAGGTAAGCATACATGTAAATGTAGGTACGGTCCCAAAAATAGTTGCCTTGCTCTTAAACGTTTGTTTAAAGGCTGCTGCTTTTTTTTTTTTTTTTTTTTTTTTCCCCAGATCCTCTTCATTTTCATTGATAGTGATCACACCGACAACCAACGTATTCTGGAGTTCTTTGGTTTGAAAAAGGAGGAATGCCCAGCTGTTAGACTGATCACCTTGGAGGAGGAGATGACAAAGTACAAGCCAGAATCCGATGACCTTTCAGCTGATAAGATTAAGGACTTCTGTGAACGGTTCTTGGATGGCAAAGTCAAGGTAAAACATATGTTGCTTTGCCTTAGAATTCTGCTAGCATGCTCTAAGGCTGATAATGGTCAGAGTCTGTTTGTAGCAGAGTTAGGGAACCTCCACCCTCTCCTGTCATGCCTAGACAGCCACAATTGTGGCATGGTGGGAATTGTAGTTTTATAACTGGAGAGCTGAAGGTTCCCCATGCCTGCTCGATAGAATGCAACAACTCAAATGAGCAGTTTCAGCAGATCGATTCCTGTAAGGCCGGGTTTACACTTATCTGGCGATCCGACGGCATTTCTCTCCAGTTCAGTAGAAAAGCACTGGAGAGAAACTCATCTTTGACCAGATCCCATTGATTTCAGTGGGACAGTTTTAAAGCATGCGGCGTGTTAATAGTACCTGCTGTACGTCAGAACTGTGTTCTGACGTACGGCCTTGATAATGTAAAAAAGGACAGGACAACTGATGCATTTCTGCCATCAGTTGTCAAAAAGGACATGACTTGCCTGATATGTAAACTCTGCTTTAACAGTTCTCCCCTCCTGAAAAAAAAAAAATCTGCTTGACAATGGCGTTTGTTCACTGGTTACAACTTGTAGCTAGCTCAGGGACCAAATTACAAATATATTTAGAGGGGGAATGCCACATACAAGGTAATGTAACAATCTAGTGCTGTTCCGTATGTACATGCACTGCTTATCCTAAAAGGGATCCCATTGGTTTTAATGGTCTGTCGGGGGCCCTCTTGTTTTGCAGGTTTGTAACGCTGCATGTTTGTGTGTGATATAGATAGATGGATATAATTTTCTGGCCAAAGTGATTGTGGGGGCTGTAAACTGAGGAAGCTCTTTAGGTGAAACATCTGGTGGAGGCTGTATTTCTCTCTTTGGCAAGTGTGTTAATGAAGTCTTCATGTCACATGCTGTGGGGTGTCATTGTTTTTGGTACTACCATATCTGTAGGTCTAATAATGCTTTTCACTTTGTCCTAATGTAGAAAATGGACTGGGATTTGACTGTATGATCACTGTTTTCCATTGCTATGCACAGGAGCTGTAGAAACAAAATGCTGCCACTGTCAAAAAAACTTTTTCTCATTGTATGTACACTGAAGAAAATAGTTACACGTTGGCATAGGTGGACATGGCCATGAAGGGGGTTGTCCCACAAAGATATATATATATATATATATATATATATATATATATATATATATATATATATATATATATATATATTGGGTCTAAACTGACGCATTAAGTAAAATGAACCATAGTTCAAACACACAAGCATTACTGAAAATATCCTGTTTGAGAAGAGATATTCCAGTCTGCCCGTTCTTGGAATCAGTGGGGGTCCCAGCAGTCTTGACTCCTAACATAACAATCAGCTTGTTACCTTGCATAGGAACTGAGCTGGGGAATACCCCTTTTATTTGTTCCCCTCTGTTACAACCAGCCTTTGGGCATTCACTAAAGTGGGGTCACACATGCTCTAAAAGCGGTCTCTTGAGCAGTTCAGTTAGTTCTGACAGTAGTTTACTACATATGTAAGCAATGGGGGTGGTTGGAAGTGAATCAGCGCCATAGGAGAGGAACTGTACAGGAAAGAAAGTGTGGTGTGTTTTTTTTTTTTTGTTTGTTTTTGTTTTGTTTTTTTTGTTTTGTTTTGGCACATATATCATGTATGTCTGTGGTACACTTCTGGTTTCAAAAACCTTTTGTGGGACACCCCCCTTTAAGGCAACTCTCATCTTCCCTACATAGCCCCATCTTATGAGCCAGGATATCCCTGATGACTGGGACAAGAACCCAGTGAAAGTGTTGGTCGGAAAGAACTTTGAGGAAGTGGCCTTTGATGAGGAGAAGAATGTATTTGTTGAGTTCTGTGAGTATAGGCTACAAGTCCATTCCTGCAAGATTCTGGTTTGCCTAAAGTGATACTGACTGATTTTCTGTTCAGATGCTCCATGGTGCGGTCACTGCAAGCAGCTGACGCCAATCTGGGACCAACTGGGGGAGAAGTTCAAGGACCATCCCAACATTGTTGTTGCTAAAATGGATTCCACAGCCAATGAAATTGAAGCAGTAAAGATACACAGCTTCCCCACCCTGAAATACTTCCCAGCAGGACCAGAGAGAAAGGTAGGTCATCAGCCCCACATGTATCTTTAGTTCAGTCCTGTGTGTGTGTGGTGGTGCTGCTGCGCACCCACAAGAATATAAACTGACACAAAGATCTGGGTTTAGGCTGTCACTCACGGGAGTGTTTATTATATACCTCTACATACTGTACATGTTGCTATAATTGCTTGGATAATAACATTTATGTTACTTGTGCTTGTTACATCCCTTGAAGAATGGTTGCTCTAATCTCAGGAACTGTACTAAAGTATAAGCAAAGGGGGGGGGAGAGAAGAAACAAATGCATTGGTTCTTGTGCCACAGGAATTAACCAGTCTCCATTAAGATCTCATGGCCTGAAGGTCTTACTAGCCCCAGGTTACCTCCTTATACTGGCTTGTATGGCTAGGCTAATGTGTGTGTGTGTGGCTCTCTTCCTAGGTGGTCGACTACAATGGGGAGAGAACATTAGAAGGCTTTTCAAACTTCTTGACAAGTGGTGGACAGGATGGCGCAGCAGATGAGGTAATGTGTCCTGTACATTCTGTCTTGCTGGTCACCAAGCATGTTGTCCCGATCTCTATTAACGCCACTTGTGTTCCCTATAGGACCTTGAGGATCTCGATGAGGCAGATGAGCCAGATCTGGAGGAGGAAGATGACGAACACAAGAAAGATGAATTATAAGGACCATTTAAGATAAGAAATAGGCAGCCAGAAGACACTAAGAGTGGAGGGGGATTAACAACAACTAGGAATGTTTTACATTTTCAGAGCTCTGAAAAATCCAGGGAAACTCTTCATCTAAATCTGTACATTAGGGTTTTTTTTTTTGTTTTTTGTTTTTTTTTGGGGGGGGGGGGGGGGTGTAAGGGGAGCTTTGACCTCATGTTTTATGGTCAGCAGAGTTTATTTTTCACTGTGATGCAATTTTTTTTAACACTTATTTTTATTTTTTTTCAATTTGCCCTGATGTAAGTTTGGCACTTGTTGCTTCTTGTATTGTTGTCCTGTCTTATTTTTATTTTCTTTTGAATGTCATTAAGATGGCACGAGTGCAAATGCATGGCTGGTGACCTGAACAAAGGGCTGTCCTTCCCCCTATTTCGGCCACTCTTAGATTGGAATAAGTGGGGATTTCTACGATAACAGCTGTATAAATGGTAATTTCTCCCCATGTTAGCACCTTTCCATGCTGCCCTACAATGGTCTGTGGGTGTCTCTGTGGCAGCTTTCAGTATTTCATGCAGTGTGAGGTCCTCCCTGGTAAAGGCTCCCACTGGATGTAGCCCCTCCACATGGTACTTTTAATACATTAATGCCATTTGTGTTTGTCCTGTCTTAAGGGACCCCAGCCTCTGAGATTGCAACATATGACACTTTTGTTTTATTTTATATTTTTTTTGTCACTAAACTGTTTGAAACGTCTGATCATGAAAGCATTCCATCATATTTAAGTTGGGGCGTGTTGGCCAAATAAAAAAAAAAAAAAATTTTAATAAAACTATTTGGGTCTTTATTTTCTGTAAATTGTTGGGGAAGGTCCCAAGAAAGATTCCTATATAGGCTTGTAATGTGATAACGAAGTCTGAACATATCACCTATAGCAACAATCCCTGCAGAGCTTTTAGTAGGGCTGCCATGCGCTTGCCATGTTACCATGTTCAGATCTGGTCCCCAATAGAAGCAGGATTTTGCTTGTAATGCCGCAATAAGTGTTTTATCCATGTAGCAGCTACAGCATGAGTGTGACCTTACTCCACATAAGCTTGAGGGTGGATTTACATGTACCGTATCGCAGCGGATTACATGCTGAGAGTTCAGCAGCAAAATCTGCTGCGCTACTTGGTACTTTTATGGCCTATGGCAGATTTTCATTCCTCTGAGAATGCAGCCATTGCCATCTTAAACCAGTGCTAAAACTTAAAGTGTAACTGAGGCCTAAAATCTATGGAAAGCCCTTTAATGGACATTACTTTGACAACTGCATTAAAATTTGTCCTAAATGTGCTCTGGGTAATAGGGGGGATGCAAATGCTTACCTCCCCCTTGCAATCCCTGCTGCTCAAAGCTTCCTGTTTTCTACCTCCAACTCATTCATTAAAGTGAACCTGTCGACATGGCCACTACTGATCAGCAGCAGTTTGGGTCTCCGTGGATATGAACCCACAATGGGACTGTAATACAAACGGGCAATGCATGCATCTGTGGAGACCCAAAATTCTGCCTCAAGAGGAAATCCTCGCTAATCTGCCAGTGGTTGTGTTGACAGGTACACTCCTACATTCTAGAGGCACAACTAGTTATATGAAGGGTCTCCTTGGCCTTATGGTGCGCTTACACAGAAATTTTTTCTGACAGATTTTTTAAGCCAAAGCCAGGAACAGACTATAAACGAGTCATAAAGAAAAGACTGAGATTTCTCCTCTCGTCAAAGCCATTCCAAAATCTGTTAGATAAATCTGTGTAAACACACCATTAGTGTCAGTTTGGATTGTGAATTACAGCTGACCGGTTCCCTTTATCAGTACACAATGATATCATGTGCTGCTGGGCTGGAGGACATAACCAATAATGTCAAGATTCAGGGCCTCCATCTTTAATTCCTAGTTAAGCTTTAAGATCACCTTTCTGACAGTGAACTACACACTCCCCCCCCCCCCCCCCCCCCCCCTTGTGATGGGTTTAGTCATATTGCACAATTTGCAATTAGTTTAGTTCACACACACACACGCGTGCACACACACACACACACAATGAATAATACCGTAGAAACATTTAGAAGCTATAACCTATAGATTGTCCACATTAAATGTTTAATATACAATGACTACATACTATGCCCATGTGCATCCATTTACTCAGGCAGGAAGCTAGTTGTAGGGGGTGAGTGACCTTACCAAATTCAGAATGACCTGGACGCCGGGGTCACATTTCTCAAAAAATAGCAGACGCCACACTAAGGCTTGAATCTTAAATTCTAAACATTCTGTACAGCAAACCTAGAGAATAAGAATTACCTTATGGTCCACTTTTATTTTTTTAATGTCTACGTAGATGTGTGGCTTTAAAACTGCAGCCCAATGCAACACATTGAGCTCTACACAATCCTAAGGACTGCAGCTGCCACTCAATAGTTAGAATCCATATAGTCCAGGGTTTTTATTTTGCCCATATCATGCACACTTACATATGGGGGAAATAAATGAACATTGTAAGTAGTTTCCTTTATATATAGTGGTGTGGGCTTTATTTTATAGTCTCTAGCTTTTTTCTTGTACAAGGCATATCATGCACACTTATCACCTCTAGGTTATAGTCAAGGATAAGTAGCAGGAGGGGGAGAGTTTCTCCTCATGGCAATACTTCTCTAATAAACACACTTTGAATTAAAAAAAATAAAATAAAATCCTATAATCCACCAGCCAAGGCATTTGATCATCAGATGCTTCATTCAAAAAAATATTGTGCTATGACTCTACCTACTCTCTGCAAAGCCAGATGCTTTATGGGAAATTTAGGTAGCATTAGAAAATAATTTTATGAAAACAGGTTAGCAGAAGGAATACACAAGACCCTTTCACAGTTTTCTCCTATAGTTGCCCGTACTTAAGTATATAAACAACAAAAAAAATCCTGGAGTGCTGCTTTAATATTAGCCAAAAGTGCAATTTCCGCAGGATTGGCTAGCCATCTTAAGTGTGTAGGAGCATCCTGACTCTCCCCTGATGAAGAATGTTGGGTGACGACAATAGTGTAAAATCCAGCATGGTCAATCCTTTTGCTCCCTGAGGAGATTGGCCTCAAACAGAAGTTTATTCTAATCTCCCTATTCAGAACACGTACCTGCAAACAGCTATCTGGAGTGTACGGCCATCCTGAGTCTGGCTTTGTGCTAAACGATAGCTTGATATATGGTGGATTGGTTGCTAGGAAAACACAGCTACAGCTTTTCCATGAGAGAGGCTGGCATCACATTATTAGCAACCAGTCAGGAATGGCTTAGACATCTGCGCAGCTCTAGACCGAGCCGCCACTGAAACTAAATCAGAGAAATATTAGAGCGTCTAATCTGTACTGAAATCGGTTTTTGATCTTGGGAACCCACATTGATCACATTCCTCACTACGAGTTTTCTCTACAATTTCACCAATATAGTCTCCACTTGTAACCAGGTTCTGTAGTTCTGTCGCAGAGTTAAACATGGTAGAATACCAGCAGGTTATTTGTACTCGCTGCTGGTAACTTGTTTTGTAATGCAGTTATTTCATTTGGAGTCATCCACATTAAAGTCTTCTAATTCTTTTCTTAATCTGTCTTGCAATTTAAACCATGTGCCATTTGTCAGCAGGGAGATTTCTTTCTTGGCACTAGGGGAGCCATTTTGCTTCAGCATTAAACCTTCTCTTTGCACTTCATTGTCATGTATTATTTTGGATCTGGCTAGACGGACTGACCTAGCTTTATTGACCCCTATTTAGTGTGCCACCTTGTAATTTCCTAGATGGTGGGTGGAGTCATAGTTGTGTGATCATGTTTACCGTCCTCTCACTGAGAACCGTGGTCACACTCTCCCCACCCAAACTTGCAGCCAATTTTTTGTATCTTGCTTGTGACCCTGCAAAGCTCGGAGTAGCAGCTGCTCTCACGATCAGTTGACCTGGTAAGATGAGCCTCTCTTGAACTGCAGTGGGCGTCTGCACTGGTCATTTGCCTTACAGTGCGATGAGATGAGAGTCCCTTAAATAGATGGGAAGGCAGAGCTATAAAAAGGGGGGTTTTGTGTGCCGCTGCTCTATGCGTGGAATTGGTTATCAGTATTCGGATCTGTGTTACAGAGTTACAAACCCTAAAGGTGGCTTGGGAATTTACCACAATTTGTGGGAAAGGAGGTAAACCGGATTCTGCTCAAGTGGAAATAACTTAAGTGACAGCGCTGGCGCTAAGTTCATCTTCCGCGACCCCCGATCACGGCATCCTCAAGATGAGGTACTACTCTACCCGCAGGCCTTCCCGCAGCCTAAGGTCGGCGCGTACAGTGCGTTTTCCAAATGACGTGCTTTTTCTGGATCATATACGGCAGGGTGACCTGGAGCAAGTTGGGAGATTTATACGGGCTCGAAAGGTGACGATGGATACAATCTACTTGACAGGTAAATGCATCTTATCACATTCAGGGAACTATATCTCATTTCAAGTCAAATAGGAAGTAAAGAAGTAGTGTACCCATAAGTAAAAATAGCCCGAGGTTTTATGCACATGGCTCCTGGCCCCCTGAGACTTTTCCAGTCTTGGGCATATTTGCCAATCACATATGTGACACTTGTTTATGTGTAGTTGAGTTGCACATATGGAAACTTCCAGTTTCTGTGGTCCAAATAGTATATACCTATGGTCACAGACGCTAGATAACCCAAGCCCCTGTGGTTCAGGAGATGAAGTTACGCCTTCTTTATATGGTTATTTACCGTTATTTCTTACCGGGACCTTGATCTCATCAATACAGGACACATTTGCACATTTCCATATAACATGCTCTGTAGGGATTTTCTTCAATAGCAATTTACTAAATGCTCTGGGACCACATCAGAAAGAATATGAATATAATATATATATATATATATATATATATATATATATATATATATATATATATATATTTACCTCCCAGCTTCCTGTCTCACTGGCTGCAGCCAAATCTACATATCAATGTGATATTAGCAATCCATTGCAGGTTATAGGCTACTATAAATTATAGTCTGCACTCTGATGCTGCGTTTACACGGAGTGATTATCGTGTGAATTCGCACAATAACGATCGAATTTGAATGATAATCGTACGTGTAAACGCCTCGAACGATCAAGCGACGAGCGATAAATCGTTTATTTTGATCTTTCAACAAGTTCTCAAATCGTCGTTGATCATTCGCAAAAAATTCGCAGATCGTTCCGTGTAAACAGTCGTTCACCGATTTACCCTGTGTGAGATCGCAAAACGAATTTTCCGTACGATATATCGTACCGTCTAAACGATGATCGTTATGAAAAACACATCGTTACTTCGACATCATTAATTGTACGATCGGGCGAATTATCGTTCCGTGTAAACGTAGCATAAGGGGAGGTGGACTGGATGGGATCTTTTATAAGTCTGCTACTAAGGGTCTTATTGGACGTGATTTTTAAAGATTAACGATCGCAAACAAGATGATAGTTTATTGTTATTGTTATTTTTTTGTTAATCTGAAATCGTTCACCATATTACACAAAACAATAGCCGTTATGCTACGTTTACACGGAGCGATAATTCGCCCAATCGTTGAACGATTTTGAAGCAACGATTTGATTTTTATAATGATCAGCGTTTAGATGAATAAATCGTTAAAAAAATCGTTTGAAAATTCGTAAGAAAAATAGTTATTGCAATCGTTTTTTAAGATCGCTTAAGCCCATCTTTTACATAGGGTAAATCGGTGAAACACTGTTTACACGAAGCGACCGGCGAATTTTCAACGAACGACGATTTAAGAACATGTTAAAAGATCAAAATGAACGATTTCTCGCTTGTCGTTTGCTGTGTTTACACGGTACGATTATCGCTCAAATGCGATAGTTTATACGAAAATTCGAACGATAATCGTTCCGTGTAAACGCAGCATTAGTTGCGATCATTACTACGATCGTTTACTCTATCTGATCCCAGCAAAAGAATGAACAATGTGCAATTACACTGAACGATTAGTGAATGAATGTACAAATTGTCCTGCAGCTCTTTTTTGATTTGTGGCATTTTAGGGTCCATTTACACAGAAAGATTATCTACAAAGATTTGAAGCCGAGCAGGGCCTGATCAACAATGTAATGAGCGCCGTTTCTGCTAGATCGGCGCTTGTTTACTGGGCCTATTCCACGGCCGCGATGATCGTTAAGCGAGGGCTGCAGGGACATTGTTACCGATTTCCTTGCAGCCTTTGTTTCATACATTACCTGTCCGGGCTGCAAGTCTTCTCCTTCTTCCTCCCGGTGCCGCGCCGCAGCAGCTTTGGAGCGGGGCTGTCTGAACTGACAGACCGCTCAGCCAATTACTGGTCGCAGCGGTTCCAGCCAGTGACTGGCTGTTCAGACAGCTAATGTACGATGCTTCTGAAATCGTCAGTTGCCGCCGCGCACCTCTGTTCCACCGTAGCGATGCGCTGGTGGCGAACAATGATTTTAGGTCTGAACCTAAATGAATGATCAGCCGATGACACGATCATCAGCTGATCGTTCTCTCTATTCCACGGAGCGATAATCGGCCGAATCGTTCCATGGAATAGGTCCCTTAAGACCATTATATAAAATGCTTGTCTATAAGAAATCCTCTCCTATGCCTCTGCTTGCAGGCTGAGCTTACAATTGTATAATAAGCATAATCCAAGTGCTATCCGTGCTATTGCCCTTTATCATAAGATTCTCCTTGTTGCCCATACCCACCAATCACAGCTCAGCTTTCTTTTTACCAGCACAATATGAGAAATAAAAGCTGACCTGTGATTGGTTGGTATGGGCAACAAAGTTAATTTTACTATGAGAAAGTAATAGCATTTGGTTGTATTTTTTTAGCCCAAACCAGGAATGGATCTAAAACACAGGACAAGGTGCACATCTTTCCATTATAGTTTTTCTCTGTATTGGTTTCAGTCATGTTCTTTTCTGATCAAATGTACGCCATGTTGGAGCGGTCACAAATTTAAGCTACAATTTTTACCAGTATGTCCAGAGACCACATCCACTTCCCATACGTCCCTTTGGTATAAGCAGGGGTGAATTTGAGATTTGTGCCAAAAAAAAAAAAAAAAAAAAAAAAAAAAAAAAAAAAAAAAAAAAGTGACTTTTTGCAGTGGCACACATGATGATCAATCCCCCCTCTTATGTGTTAACCCAGCCAAAGACTCATTTAGGGTAGAGACAGATCACAGATCTAGACTGCCCATGTCTGACCATGTAAGAATGTTCAGCACAATATAATCAAACTAGTCTTCAAGATTTGCATCGTGAGTTTTGGTACGTAATGTTGAATGTAAGAAAATCCTATTTAATACCCTTTAATGTTTTATATCCTACAGTTTTAGAAACCTAACAGGGTTGAACATTTGCATCTGACACCTGTTTTCTACCCTCAGGCATGGGTGCTCTGCATGAAGCGGTCCTCTCCGGGAATCTAGACTGTGTGAAGCTGCTGGTGAAATATGGAGCGGACATCGAGCAGAGGGATGAGAACGGCTGGACCCCCTTGCATATGGCATGTAGTGATGCACATCCGCACATTGCCAGGTAACCTAACATCATGTGCTTCTAGGATGACTTCATATCCTCCTTCCTATGTACACGTCAAACTATCATAGTATGTCGTGCCACGCAGTAAGGTCATAGTATGTCTATATGCTGGGAATATTTCAGCAACTGCCCATATTTAGTACAGGGCTACATCTTCAGTGGGTTTCTGTTGGAAGCAGGCAACAAATTTGACAAACATAAGCCTAAGGCCTCATTCACACATCTGCATGTGCAGTGGACACATAGCAGACCCATTTATTTCTATAGCCCCATGCACACATCCGTAGTTGTTACGGATTCATCAAGAAATCCAAAAAATACTGTCAGGCCCTAGTGCGGACCTTAGTTGTGGCACAGATCACCCATTTCTACAATTAGGTTACAGACGGTAACGGATTCACGTCCGCAATCTGCCTGTACTACGCATGTGCGTTTCAGACCTCTAGAGGCTCTTACACAATTGTTTCTTTCACTGATCATGTAGCCATAACTGAGGGTAATTTGGAGGGCTCAGGAGGAACAAATATTACATGGTCATCCATTTCTTTGAATAGGTACCATGTAACACCACATTTGTCCTGCAGCCTTTATTGGTTCAGCTGCCTGATCTGCTGCAATGGAGCCTACTGGATTCTACATTTACAGTCCTTTTGTTCTCAGGCGGATAAGCTGCCACCTCTACCCATTTAGAACACATCGGGGGAGATCTCCCCCATCATGTGTATAGAGGGTTCAGAAGTGATAGCAGAGATAGACATCTATAGGAGGTGTATAGCCAGGTAAAAAAAAATGTTTCAGATTTTTAAAATTATTATTATTGATGGTCTATACTCAATTTTGATGATCACCTGTAACCCAACAATTAAAAACATTTATGGTGCATTTACACAGGCAGATTTATCTGACAGATTTTGGAAGCCAAAGCCAGGAATGGATTTGAAAAGATAAGAAATCTCAGCCTTTCCTTTATGACCTGTTCCCTGTTTATAGTCTGTTCCTGGCTTTGGCTTAAAAAATCTGTCAGATAAATCTATCTGTGTAAACGCACCATAACTTACACAAATCATCAGGCCCAGATGGCATCCATCCCCAAATTTTGCAGAAATTAATTACCTTGCTAGGAATACCCTAATTCCTAATATTTAAAAACTGTATAATGACAGAGATTGTTCCACAGGACTGGCGCATAATAGGGCAGGGGTCCTCAACTGGCGGACCGCGGTCCGAACCCGGACCGCGGAGGCCAGCTGTCCGGACCCCTGGTCAGACCTCCTAACCGCCCCGGATCCGGTCCGTCCCGGGGCGGTTAGGAGGTCCCGCTCCCCACCGCACTGCCTTCCGCCCCATAGGCGTACTGTCCTTAGATGTCAGTACGCCTGTGGGGCTGGGGGCAGTGTCGGTCCGGCCCCCAGCTGATACGCGCTCTCTGGGGATGTCCCGGGGATTCCCCAGCAGAGCGCGCACCACAGACCTCAGTGTACGCTGCCGGCCTGTCCTTCCCGGAAGTGCAGGCCGGCGGCGTACGCTGAGATCACTGATGCGCGCTCTGCTGGGGAATCCCCGGGACATCCCTACAGAGCGCGTATCAGCCGGGGGCCGGACCGACGGGAAGAGAAGAAGACAGGCGCAGCGGGGAACGAGGTGCTAGGTGAGTTGTTTTTGTTATTTTTTTTTTTCTGTCTGGGGGGCATCTACAAGGGGAGAGCGCACAGGTGGACTATATACTACAGGGGGGACCTCACAGGGGGCTATATACTACTGAGGGGGCTATATACTACTGGGGGGAGCGCACAGGGGGCTATATACTACAGGGGGGACCTTACAGGGGGCTATATACTACTGAGGGGGCTATATACTACTGGGGGGAGTGCACAGGGGGCTATATACTACAGGGGGGACCTCACAGGGGGCTATATACTACTGAGGGGGCTATATACTACTGGGGGGAGCGCACAGGGGGGACCTCACAGGGGGCTATATACTACTGAGGGGGCTATATACTACTGGGGGGAGCGCACAGGGGGCTATATACTACAGGGGGGACCTCACAGGGGGCTATATACTACTGAGGGGGCTATATACTACTGGGGGGAGCGCACAGGGGGTTATATACTACAGGGGGGACCTCACAGGGGCTATATACTACAGGGGGAAAGCACAAGGGGGGCTATATACTACTGGGGGGGACCCCACAGGTGGCTATATACTACTGGGGGGAGAGCACAGGGGGGCTATATACTACTGGGGGGAGCTCACAGGGGGCTATATACTACAGGGGGACAGCGCACGGGGGGGGGGCTATATACTACAGGGGGAGCTCACAGGGGGCTATATACTACAGGGGGAGCTCACAGGGGCGCTATATACTACTGGGTGGACAGCGCACAGGGGGCTATATACTACAGGGGGAGAGCGCACAGGGGGGCTATACACTACTGGGGGGAGCTCACAGGGGGCTATATTCTACAGGGGGAGAGCGCACGGGGAGGCTATATACTACTGGGGGGCAGGGGTGATTCTAGCCTCTCTGCTGCCCGAGGCGAACTATAGAATGACGCCCCCCCCCCCCGTCAATCCGCCCACATTACAATCCACTACTGCTCCCCCCCCACTGCTGTCCCCAATAAACAATGTTTGGTCACTTGCTGCACAGAGGATGTCAGGAGAGGAGGGGACTAATCCTATAGGAGAGGTCCCAGCAGCACAGAGGATGTCAGGAGAGGAGGGGGCTAATCCTATAGGAGATGTCCCAGCAGCACAGAGGATGTCAGGAGAGGAGGGTGCTAATCCTATAGGAGAAGTCCCAGCAGCACAGAGGATGTCAGGAGAGGAGGGTGCTGATCTTTTAGGAGATGGTCCCCCTCTCCCCCCTCCCTTATAGATGGTCCCCCTCTCCCCCCTCCCTTATAGATGGTCCCCCTCTCCCCCCTCCCTTATAGATGGTCCCCCTCTCCCCCCTCCCTTATAGATGGTCCCCCTCTCCCCCCTCCCTTATAGATGGTCCCCCTCTCCCCCCTTCCTTATAGATGGTCCCCCTCTCCCCCCTCCCTTATAGATGGTCCCCCTCTCCCCCCTCCCTTATAGATGGTCCCCCTCTCCCCCCTCCCTTATAGATGGTCCCCCTCTCCCCCCTCCCTTATAGATGGTCCCCCTCCCCCCCTCCCTTATAGATGGTCCCCCTCTCCCCCCTCCCTTATAGATGGTCCCCCTCTCCCCCCTTCCTTATAGATGGTCCCCCTCTCCCCCCTCCCTTATAGATGGTCCCCCTTTCCCCCCCTCCCTTATAGATGGTCCCCCTCTCCCCCCTCCCTTATAGATGGTCCCCCTCTCCCCCTCCCTTTTAGATGGTCCCCCTCTTTCCCCTCCCTTATAGATGGTCCCCCTCTTTCCCCTCCCTTATAGATGGTCCCCCTCTTTCCCCTCCCTTATAGATGGACCCCCACTTCCCCCCCTTATAGATGGTCCCCTCTCCCTTATAGATGGTCCCCCTCTCCCCCCTCCCTTATAGATGGTCCCCCTCTTTCCCCTCCCTTATAGATGGTCCCCCTCTCCCCCCTCCCTTATAGATGGTCCCCCTCTCCCCCCTTCCTTATAGATGGTCCCCCTCTTTCCCCTCCCTTTTAGATGGTCCCCCTCTTTCCCCTCCCTTATAGATGGTCCCCCTCTCCCCCCTTCCTTATAGATGGTCCCCCTCTCCCCCTCCCTTTTAGATGGCCCCCCTCTTTCCCCTCCCTTATAGATGGTCCCCCTCTCCCCCCTCCCTTATAGATGGTCCCCCTCTCCCCCCTTCCTTATAGATGGTCCCCCTCTCCTCCTCCCTTTTAGATGGTCCCCCTCTCCCCCTCCCTTTTAGATGGTCCCCCTCTCCCCCTCCCTTTTAGATGGTCCCCCTCTCCCCCTCCCTTTTAGATGGTCCCCCTCTCCCCCTCCCTTTTAGATGGTCCCCCTCTTTCCCCTCCCTTTTAGATGGTCCCCCTCTCCCCCTCCCTTTTAGATGGTCCCCCTCTCCCCCCTTCCTTATAGATGGTCCCCCTCTCCCCCTCCCTTTTAGATGGTCCCCCTCTTCCCCCCTCCCTTATAGATGGTCCCCCTCTCCCCCCTTCCTTATAGATGGTCCCCCTCTCCCCCTCCCTTTTAGATGGTCCCCCTCTCCCCCCTCCCTTATAGATGGTCCCCCTCTCCCCCCTCCCTTATAGATGGTCCCCCTCTCCCCCCTCCCTTATAGATGGTCCCCCTCTCCCCCTCCCTTATAGATGTTCCCCCCCCCCTGCACAGCAGATAAAACAAAAACAGCACACAACTCACCTGCCCTCCGTTCCCCCGTCGAGCCTCTCTGGTCTGGTCCCGGCTGATGTGCGGCTGCCCGGGGTGTCCCGTCCTGTCCCCGGCAGCGCGCGCATCAGAGAGCTCCCCGTGCGCCTGTGGCTGTGACTTCCGGCGCACGGGGAGCTCTCTGATGCGCGCGCTGCCGGGGACAGGACGGGACACCCCCGGCAGCCGCACATCACATCAGGGGGACTAAGGGCTGCATTCCCACGTTCCGTGATCCTGACGGATCATGGACGTGGAATGCATGTACTGGAGCCCCCCCGCCCCCGGACAGCATCTGTAATTAGATGCTGGGAGCGGGGGAGACTGTATTCATAAGCGCCGCGCTGTAGTATCAGCACGGCGCGGCTGATTCAGTACAGCACAGCGCTTATGAATACAGTCTCCAGTACATGGTACAGTCAGTGGCGGATTATAATGTGGGCGGCCGCCCGAACCGCCCATATTATAATCTGCCACTGAATGCCGCCCCCATGAAGATAGCTGGTGGCGCCGCCTGAGGCAGACGACTCAGGTCGCCTCATCATTGCGGCGCCACTGCTGGGGGGAGCTCACAGGGGGCTATATACTACAGGGGGAGAGCGCACAGGGGGGCTATATACTACTGGGGGAGCAACGGGGCTATATACTACTGAGGGAGAGCACACAGGGGGGGCTATACACTACTGGGGGAGCAACAGGGGGGCTATATACTACCAGGGCAGTCACCCCCTTTGTACCTAATATCAAAGGCCTGGTGAGAGAGAAAAAAATGCCAGTTTTCTCGCTAATAAGCAGCAATTCTGTATATAAATAGTTGAACGTTTGTGACAAAGTAACAAAACACGTTTCCTACTGATGTTCAGCTCGGACCTTCACCTGACAATAGACCCCGGTAAGTGGACCTTCACTAAAAGTTGTTGAGTACCCCTGAACTAGGGGGTCAAAAAGTCATCCTGGATATGAAAGGCCTGTACTTTTAACATCTAATGTAGATAAAATATTTGGGGGGATTCTTTCCTGTAAGAGCAGTGGAACTCTCTGCCTCGTGATGGTTCTAGGAATGACGCTTTACATAAGGGGGTAATGGACGCTTTATTAAAAGTTATGTGTAGTAGATTTCTCCTGAAAGGACACTGATTCTGATCCTGCCATATTTGGAGTCAGGAAGAAATTTTTAGGAATATGTTTTTTTTGTTGCCTTCCTCTGGATCAACACAGTAGGGTTAAAGGTTGAACTTGATTGACTCTTTTCTTTTTTTTTTTTTTAAACTTATCAACTATGTAACTATCTGATCAGTGGGAATCTGACACTTATTGGCAAGGTGCCAGTCGTCCTGACCATACCCCATCAGAAAACTTTAATTTGCAATTATGGAGCCTGCATAATCTGAATAAAGAAGTAGTCTGAAACACACTGGTTACTATGGAAACACTGCTCCACAGCACCGTCTACATGTCCCTACCAACCCGTCAGAATAGAGCTGAGTGCACTGGGTGGAGAACAGTTGAGAGAGCAACTTGGCGACAGTCAGGACACATTGGGGAGATTTAAAAAAACTGTTGCCCATAGCAACCAATCCCAACGCCGCTTTCTTCTTGTATTCTGTGCTTGGAAAATGAAGGAATGAGATGATCAGAACATAGTAAATGGTACCTGTCAGCTGGGAGCTAATCTGGCAGCGTCTGTGCTGACGGGGACCCTTTCATGTTTAGCTAGTTGTTTTATTACGTCTGATCTGATAGAAGTTTTATTTGGATCGGTTTTATAAGCAAATGAAGCAATGCTATAAATTCTAATGTAATCTGACAAGTTTATATGGGGGGATTAATGTAATCGGGTATGATGCTGGACTGAAACCTCCACATGGTGCAGGAGATGAGATCATGTGTGGGCTTCTTCTGTCCCCTCATTGCATCACATGATGGTCTTCTACTTAAGACCAGGCGTAGTTTCAAGAATAGGCTGTGCATACCTTTCCACTTCTTAAAATGCCTCTTGGCATTCCCCCCTCCTCCTCCCATTTCTTCTCCAAGTATATCATATGTTAACGTAGAGCAGACATAGCTCTTGTTATATAGCGTCATCTAGTGCAATCCATGTTGATGCTGGGGGCTCACTGACAAACGGAAGAACACCATTCATGCTCTGGGGGTGTTATGCCTCTTTCTGTGAGGTTGCTGTACCTCAGCTTTGTATATCACAGACTCTTTTTCCTTTTATCTAATACCACTAAATACTGCCATAGGCCATGTTCCCATAGCGGGAGACACTGGGCCGTTCCGCGAGAAGATCATCCCGGACGGTATTGCGGTACCAGCCAGATGATCGTCACTGCCGCTGAATTCCCTGCTGCACACAATGGAAAGTACAGCCGGACAGATGCACTGACAGGTTCTCTGTGGCCGCTATTCAATGAATCCAGGCCGGAGTGTATGCTATGTGTATACACTCTGTCCAGGGATTCCCTTAGCCTGCTTCACTACGTTAGTTCCGTAGTAATCGGCCATTGTTGCAAATCGGCAACAACGGCTGTGATTACTACGAAACTTATGTGGTGAGAACATAGCTATATACTGAATCCATATCAGCTCCAACCAAATAACACCACAAAGTGCACATAATATCTCTTCTTAGGCTGCAGTCACACGTTCGTGAAGTTGTCCGTACGAAGGGACAAGTTTCTAGCCCATTGCTTTGTATTGGTCTATTGATATGTTCAGTGTTTTCACAGATCTCCAATCCATTCAGTTTAAAAATAGGGCATGTCATAACTCGGAATGGAAGCGCGGAATGGATTGCCCATAGAAATCAATAAGATCTATTTTTCATTGCTACACACGGATGAGACATCCATGTTCATCCATAACAAACACAGATGTGATGTAATCAATTTAATTTAAAATGCTTTAAACAGATCGGTAAAAAACATGGACACGGATGCAAAACAGATGACAACATGAGCGGTTTTGCACGTATCACAGAGGTAGCTAGCAGACCACAATCCTAGAACAGGAAAAACACTGAACGTGTGAATGGGGCCTTAGGGTATAAACCCACACACCGTATACGCAGCGTATTTACTGCTGCGATACGCAGCAAATACGCAGCAGATTAGATCTAAATAACTGAACACAGCATCAAATCTTCACCATCAAATCTGCTGCGTATTTGTTGCGTATCTGCTGTGTATACGGTGTGTGGGTTTGTACCCTTAGAGTATATGCACACGGAGTAATTCTCGACGAAAACAATGTGTTCAATCTGCTGCTTGTCCCTGCGCGCTCCCGCTTCCCTCTCTGCTGGCTTCATAGACTCCATTCTATGGTCGAGCGAATTGGCATGTCGTATAATGGAGCCTATGTGATGGGCGGAACTTCAAATTGGAGCATGGGGGAGCGGGCAGCCCATAGCAGATAGCAGCGGTCTGCTGCTGCCGCTCCTGTTGCGTTGTTATATTAGTCGTTTGTCTTTCAACATGTTGGAAGACAAACGACTGCAACGATCAGTCAAAATCGTTCACGTTGGCTGAACATTGCCTTCTATTACACAAGACGATTATTGGCCGTAATGGCCAATTTCGTGTAATAGGGCCTTTACCCCCTAGCCTCGCTTATAGCCCTGACCCCAAGCACCTCTTGCTGTGTCAGCACTGACCCTTCAGCGCCTCTGTTACTGGCAAAACTGACCCTCAACTTCTCTTCCTGTGTCAGCACTGACCCTTCAGCACCTTTTGCATTGTTGACCCCTCAGCACCTCTACCAGTGGCAGCACTGACCCTCAACCCCTCTTCCAGTTTCAGCTACCCTCTCCTTTATTCTCCTATATACCACCTTCCCCATTTTTAGCCCCAAGATCTTTTGTAGAGGAATGAGAAGCCCCCCGCAGAGGGAGTATCCTCACATGTGGAAGAAGACAGGACAAGGTTTTTTCCCTGGTTATTTATTAAACTGCCTGTCCAGAAGATTCTGGAGGTGGAGAAGGAGGGACAGGAGCACTTCTTAGCAGCATCCCATGCTCTCTACACTCTTGACTATAGTGAGTTTACACAGGTTATCCAGGATGAGGGAAAAAAACACCACTACTATTTTGCACCACACCTGTCCTCAGGTTGTGTGTGGTATTACAATTCAGCTCAATTCACTTTAATGGCACTGAGCTGCAAAAAAAACCCTGATCCATGTATGTGTGGTATACACTCACCGGCCACTTTATTAGGTACACCATGCTAGTAACGAGTTGGACCCCCTTTTGCCTTCAGAACTGCCTCAATTCTTCGTGGCATAGATACAACAAGGTGCTGGAAGCATTCCTCAGAGATTTTGGTCCATATTGACATGATGGCATCACACAGTTGCCGCAGATTTGTTGGCTGCACATCCATGATGCGAATCTCCCGTTCCACCACATCCCAAAGATGCTCTATTGGATTGAGATCTGGTGACTGTGGAGGCCATTGGAGTACAGTAAACTCATTGTCATGTTCAAGAAACCAGAGATGATTCTAGCTTTATGACATGGCGCATTATCCTGCTGAAAGTAGCCATCAGATGTTGGGTACATTGTGGTCATAAAGGGATGGACATGGTCAGCAACAATACTCAGGTAGGCTGTGGCGTTGCAACGATGCTCAATTGGTACCAAGGGGCCCAAAGAGTGCCAAGAAAATATTCCCCACACCATGACACCACCACCAGCAGCCTGAACCGTTGATACAAGGCAGGATGGATCCATGCTTTCATGTTGTTGACGCCAAATTCTGACCCTACCATCCGTATGTCGCAGCAGAAATCGAGACTCATCAGACCAGGCAACATTTTTCCAATCTTCTACTGTCCAATTTCGATGAGCTTGTGCAAATTGTAGCCTCAGTTTCCTGTTCTTAGCTGAAAGGAGTGGCACCCGGTGTGGTCTTCTGCTGCTGTAGCCCATCTGCCTCAAGGTTCGACGTACTGTGCGTTCAGAGATGCTCTTCTGCCTACCTTGGTTGTAACGGTTGGCTATTTGAGTCACTGTTGCCTTTCTATCAGCTCGAACCAGTCTGCCCATTCTCCTCTGACCTCTGGCATCAACAAGGCATTTCCGCCCACAGAACTGCCGCTCACTGGATGTTGTTTCTTTTTCGGACCATTCTCTGTAAACCCTAGAGATGGTTGTGCGTGAAAATCCCAGTAGATCAGCAGTTTCTGAAATACTCAGACCAGCGCTTCTGGCACCAACAACCAAGCCACGTTCAAAGGCCCTCAAATCACCTTTCTTCCCCATACTGATGCTCGGTTTGAACTGCAGGAGATTGTCTTGACCGTGTCTACATGCCTAAATTGCCGCCATGTGATTGGCTGATTAGAAATTAAGTGGTAACGTGCAGTTGGACAGGTGTACCTAATAAAGTGGCCGGTGAGTGTACTTACCTATATATACCTAGTTGCTCTTTAAAGGGGTTATCCAGTGCTACAAAAACATGGCCACTTTCCCCCTCTCTTGTCTCCAGTTTGGGTGGGGTTTTGAAACTCAGTTCCATTGAAGTAAATGGAGCTTAATTGCAAACTGCACCTGAACTGGAGACAACAATAGGGGGAAAAGTGGCCATGTTTTTGTAGCGCTGGATAACCCCTTTAAGTAGCCTTATATAGTTACTTTCCTTCTTCGCTTACACGTAAGCATGGAGTGCTCTCTGATACAGACACCTCCCCTAGGTATATGAAATTCTGTTCATTGGCCGCTGAGATGTGACGTGGTGCAGTTTTTTTTGGCTGTGACAGTTGTGCACGCACACATGTTCTGTTCTGGACAGTTCTTGTCACAGACAGAGATGGCAGCAGAGAGCACTGTGTCAGACTGGAAAGAATACACCACTTCTGCAAGACGTACAGCAACTGATAAGTACTGGAAGGCTTTAGATTTATAAGTAGAATGAATTTATAAATCTGTGTAACTTTCTGATTCCAGTCGATTTGAAAACTAATTTTTTTCTCCAGAGTACCCCTTTAAGTCCTGCCAAGCTTCATTGCCCTTGATTTGCCCTCAGTTCAGTGACAAATCTGCCTTGAGCTGAGTAATCTGAGATTCTAGGGATGTGCATACAAACCCCATTAACAGACTATGGTTGTAAAGCAGGGTATTTCTGGCCAGCAGACCCTTAGACGTGAGCCAGCTGATCAGCTCAGTTAAATTGGCACAGTGCTGGCAGCACAGCATGGGACAAGCAATTTGGCAGCAGTCTTGGCAAATCCTTTCATTCAGACGACTGTATTAGGGCACCTTCATACAGCGCTATTTCAGGTCCATTAGATTTGGATTTTTGCTGAAAACAGGAGCGGATCCCTTAAAGGGGTGTTACTAAGAAAACTATACTGATACATAATGTAAAATGAAACATATTTCCAATGTACACACATTTCTTATAATGTATGGTTTAAAAGATATTGATATCGTTTCCCATGGTTACGACCCACTAGGCATCCACTTTCTTGGGTCGCACATGCTCAGTTCAATCATCACATGATCTGTCCCATTAGTACTGGCAGTTGGTTTTCACTTCACATGCAAGCAAGGGGAAATGTGGTTAACCCCTCGGTGCCTGGGCCTTAAACATATTATATGTTGCAGCGTGCGTAATCGTCCTATCTATTAAAATAAAACAATATTATTCCCGCACAGTGAACAACGTGAACAAAAAACGGTAAAAGAAATGCCAGGATTGCAGATTTTTTATTACATTTTATATGTAAAAAAATTAATTAAAAGTGATCAATAAGTCAGATTTACACGAATGTGATACTAGTAAAAAATAGAGATCGTGGCGCAAAAAATGATGCCCCATACAGCCCTGTAGGTGAAAAAATTAAAGCGTTATAAGAGTTACAATAGGGCCATTTTGAATATACCTATTTGCAAAAAATATGTTTTAGGGTAAATTTACACAGGCGGATCTGCCGCGAGTTTAACGATTGCGATAAATCTGCAGATTAAAACGCTGCGAGAATGTTTGTCATGTAAGTCAATGGCAAACTCAACTCCCAGCGTGTTTGTAATGTTTGGTTTTGTCATTGCGGACTAGATGCAATTTTTTTCGGGAAACTCGCAGCAGTTCCGCCCGTGTGAATTTACCCTTACTGTTATTAAAAAATGTAAAACATTAGAAAAGCTATATAAACATGCATATCGCTGTGTTTAGACCGACCTAAAGAATGAAGATAAAATTTCAGTTTTACCATAAAGTGCATTACGTAAACACGAAAAAAAAAATTAGCGGAATTGCATTTTCCCCCCAATTTCACATCATAAATGATATTTTGGGGGTTCTGTCATTAGTTGTATGGTAGATTCAAAGGCGCCATTACAAAAGTACAGTTTTTCCTGAAAAAAAAAAACAAGACCTCACATGGCCCTGTAGATGGAAAATAAAAGAGTTATAGCTCTTAGAAGGCGAGGAGGAAAATGCAAGAATGAAAATTGGCCCGATACTTAAAGCCATTTTGGGCTCTGTCCTTAAGGGGTTAAACAGAACCAGTCAGCACATTTGTGCTTATTTGGTTCCAGGACGGATGCTCGCACCTCGCAGGCTAACGGGCCTCCTTGCCTGTCAATCATCCCGCAGAGCATGCTAACAGGACAGAGAGCTGTAACTAGTCACATTGAGGTGGCTTTGCCTGAAATTGTAACTTTGCCGAGTATCTTCTAGCGCCACTGGGCGGGGCTTGGTCCCTGAAGCGCCACATAGCCCCGCCCATTACAGCGCCGTTGACCCCGCCCCCTTGGGCACGTCATATGTCCCGGCCGCCGCTCCCTGTTTTGAGGCCTCCTTGACGTCGGTGACGTGCGCATCCACATCCCCCGCCGTCTTTCGCGTGCGGGAGCGCCATGTGGCGTGCAGGTGCAGAAGGTGACCGCTGCGCACAGCCCGCCGATTACACTGGCCACACCGTCCCTTGTTGTTTGGGACTCTCCGGAGGCCTCGCTGCGGCTGTGAAACCCTCCTCACAGCCAGCAGCGAGGCGCAGACATAGTGCGCAGGCGCACTGTGGCGGTCCTTTTCGGCGCATGCGCAGTGCGCGGCAGACGCCGCAGTGCGCCTGCGCACTATGTCTGCGCCTCGATGCTGGCAGTGAGGAGGGTTTCACAGCCGCAGGGAGGCCTCCGGAGAGTCCCAAACAACAAGGGACGGTGCGGCCGGTGTAATCGGCGGGCTGTGCAACCGCACGCACAGCCCGGCTGTGGGTGACCTGGCGGTCACCTTCTGTGCCTGCGCGCCACATGACACTCCCGCACGCGGAAGACGGCGCACGTCACAGACGTCAAGGAGGCCTCAAAACAAGGAGCGGCGGCCGGGACATATGACGTGTCCAAGGGGGCGGGGTCAACGGCGCTGTAATGGGCGGGGCTATGTGGCGCTTCAGGGACCAAGCCCCGCCCAGTGGCGCTAGAAGATACTCGGCAAAGTTACAATTTCAGGCAAAGCCACCTCATGAAACAGAAAAACAATTACAGGTATGCAGAGAGATATAGGCGGGTTACACACACCTATAAAGATTGAAAAATTATTATTGGGGGTGACAGTGTCACTTTAAGTGTCTGCACTGTTGCGTGGCAACAGCAGGGTCACAGTTCAAAGAGGAAACCAGGAAGTGAACAGATACATGGGGATTTTACCTTCTTTGCTTTGTGACACCACCCCAGATTGGCAAAGTTTTTCTGCCAGATATAAGATTCACTCTTTTTTTTTGGGGGGGGGGGGGGGGGGGGGGCAAAACTAATACAAATCAAATATAGACCTAAAACACATCCATGTCCTCTTCTTTAAGGATCTTGGGATCATAAAGTGTCCCCTCTCTGGATCCCACAGCAATCAGCTGTAATCTATGGGAGAACCTGGCAGTAAGTGTTCAACTGCCCTGCAGTGCCACCAAGGGGGAAACTGAAGCATTACACATTTAAATCCACAGGTTTTCATGCAGGACAGAACCAATGAACAACAGCTCTCCAGCTCTGCTGTCAGAATTTACCGATAGGCAGGGGCGGATTAACTTTACCATAGCCCCCGGGCTGTTCACCAAGCCTGGGCCCCCCCACCCCACTGTAACTATGGAAGCACTAGCCTGGCGTTCATAGTACAGGATAGATAATGTCATGATGTCCTGATGTGCAAAATTGCCATACAAAAACTGTGATTTTTTGCAAATAATGGCAGAAGTATAGCCAGGAGACAGTACACAATTGAAAGTATAAGTCTTTTAGGGTGGTCATGGGCCCCCCAGGAGCTCAGGGCCCCGGGCTGCCGCCCAAAACGCCCCTATTATAATCCACTACTGCCGATAGGGTATATGAAAATGGGTTTTCAAAATTCCTAGTTCTGAATGAAGGCTTCTCTTTTGTCCACTGCCGATGTAGGACACTAACTATCTACTTTAAAGTAAATAGTAATTTTTTTGCAGAGATAAATGGTACAGGCGATTCTAAGAAACTTTGTAATTGGGTTTATTAGCCGAAAAATGCATTTT
Organism: Dendropsophus ebraccatus; assembly: GCF_027789765.1. Classification (NCBI taxonomy): domain Eukaryota; kingdom Metazoa; phylum Chordata; class Amphibia; order Anura; family Hylidae; genus Dendropsophus; species Dendropsophus ebraccatus. The sequence continues at coordinate 43,751,775 of NC_091467.1, forward strand.
TATCATAAAAAAACAGTTTGAAGCTCTCCCCCCTGTCTTCATGGCTGTCTATGGAGAGGGGAGGGAGATGAGGCACCTAAACAGGACAACAAAATGTTAATTTACAGCTACATCACTGGGCTATCTCCTCTTAAGTCAGCACTGACCTCTCTATACGGCTTTCACACAGGTCCCACTGTGTAATCCTTTGTTCCTTGCTGTTGACTAATCTCCCTCCTCCCCTTTTCATAGAACAGACAGGGCTTGACTGATGTAAAAGAGTCGAGATTTCCTGATAATGAGCAGTGGATGAGAGAGAGGAGGGAGGGGGGGGGGGTCTTTTTGAATGCAGATAATGGCATATTGGCCTAATAAACCCAAATTACAAAGCTTCTTAAAATCGCCTGTACTATTGATTTCTGAAAAAAAACAACAAAAAAAAACACACACAACAGTGACACATACTATACTGTGCAATGCCACTGTATAACACATGTGACCCCACCAAAATCCTTTTGTCTCCACCCAGGTACCTACTCTCTATTGGAGCAGAAAAAGATGTTGTAAACAGCGATGGAGAAAAACCATGTGAACTAATAGACTCAGACTGCGAGGAGCTAGTGCAGCTCTTCTCCAAGAAGGAGGGAGTCTGATGGACCTCGGAGCCCCAGCTAACCCCAGCAGGGTGGGCATTTTTTTTTTTACTTTTGCTGATCCTTTGAGGTGAGAGAATGAAGACTGCAGAGGTTTCTTCCTGAGCTCTCACTTTCTCAATCTATCTCATGCCCGAGGAGTTTCATATTTGGCGACCGTCACACAAATACTGGAAAGGACGGGATGTTGAGAGAGCAACACAAGTCTTTACTGGCAAATGGAAAGCCTGTTTGGATTCCCTCTGGAAGCAGGGTGACCATTGGTGGACTTATCACTGATATGAACAAGACTCTTCCTGGAGGTGCTGCAAAATGGGACAGATGACATCATTCATTCTTGTGTACAGAGCCGTGTATGTTTGTGAAGTGTCTTGGAATGTAGATATATGTGTATATAGCCATGTGTTTACATAGTCTGTGTCATCATATTAAAAGAACAGGTTAACCAATGTCTAGAATATTTGCAGAACTATAGAGATCTCAGTCAATGCCATCTTAGTTGGCATAACTGGGAACATCCTTCCATAAACAAAATTGTCCCAGAACTGACAAAATATCATATCAATCTGTACAATGTAACTGGACAAAGTCCATAAAATATAAAATATTACATTCTTTCATCAATGACTCAGTACTTCCACAGCATCCATATTGTATAATGTCAAAATGAAACCACGCTATCCTGATAATGCACAGGTTCTAGTTACCACTATAAATGTTCACGTTTAAAGGGGTACTCTGGATACAAAAATGCTTTTAATACATTGATTTAATAAAGTTACCAAATTTTCTGGCGTATAAGACAGCTTTTTAACCCTGAGAAATCTGCCCAGAAGTCAGGGGTCGCCCTATACGCCAGGAATGGTCGCTGCATATGGTAAGGGAGCTCAAAAATGGCTGCATTTCCACCATATGCAGCAACTGCTATAACATACAAATGATTAAACTCACCTGTCACCCGTTCATGGCAGCCGCGTGTCTCCCATCATGTTCCCGGCACAGGTAGCGTAATGCAGAGACACTGCATGCACCAGAGGTCCCAGAAGCTCTCCCGGGCAGCTGAGCGCCTCATCAGAGAAGCTCGGAGACACTTGGCTGCCGGGAGAATTGCAGAGGCTTCAGGGACTTCCGGCGCAGGCAGTGTCTCTGCATCACACTGCCTGAGCCGGGAACATGGCAGGAGACACGCGGCTGCCGGGAATGGATGACAGGTGAGGAGGCTGGCTGACCACTGCGGTGTCTGGCAGCCTCTGCAGAGGGATCGGTTATCACTGCTTAGCAACTGATAGCAACCACTGTTTACTGTGCAGAGGCTGCCGGACATTGCGTTGTGGCAGGAAGCACCCCTCCCCCCCACATGTAATGTATATAAGAATATACACTACAGGGGGAGGAATGGGTCCCTTGAACATTGCAGGGGATCAGGAACTGCAGGGTCGCCCTGCAGTTCCCGACACAAATGGTGGCAGCATAGGGAGCCGTGTCGACCCTTACTGCTGCCAGTCAATGCAAGTATATATGTACATAAAACACTATACATTTTATTGATATTTTTACAAAGTAATATAACTTTACTAAAGCAATGTATTAGCAAACTCTCTGTCTCTGGAGTACCCCTTTAACTGTGACCAAACACTCACAGCCACCTCGGCAGATCCCACCTACCCCTCTATCAGAAGGTATACTAATGTTTATTTAGCATGGGAATAAATACACTGACTTGCAAATACTCATTTTTACCCATGGTGGAAAAAGCAAAAACAATATATTTATTACATGTACTATAAGGTGTTTTTATACCGGTGGGTTTGGGGGTTAATAGTGTGCCAGATAATTCCTGGAGGTCTACAGTGGCCTAGGGTAATATGTAATGTCTCTGGTCTAAGGTAGTACTGGGCTGAAGGTAATATTAGTGGTTATGGGTTAACACACAATGGCCCCAAATGATCAATCTTTCAGAAATAAATATATGTAAACCAATCACAGCTCAGCTATTGGTTCCCAAAATGAGCTGTGATTGGTTGTCATCTCAGACAGACAAATACATCTGGGCCAATGTTTCTGGTGCTCTTGGGTGGTTTAGGACAGTGAAGGGGTTGATCATATTATAAAGGTTGGTGTAGGGCAGTAAAGGGCTAAAGTTTACATAGAATGTAATATTACTGTACCTAAATAGATACAAAATTCTATCGATTTAAGAAAATATCTTCAGGTTATCTGCAGTAGTTAAATGGAAACCCAGGATGGCTTAAAGAATACCTGTCATTATAACTTTCAAAATCTAAAATAAACGGTATATGTATAAAGCAAGATTGCGATATACATTCGTTATTTTTTATTATGCTGTAAAACAAAGCTGAACTTACCAGAAATCCAGGTCCAGTCTCCTGAAGGCAGATTTTCTGAATTGTGATGGTTGAAAAAAACTGACTAAACACAGGAATTCTGGCCAGTACAGAGAGTCACGGCTCAGTGTGTCTGTCAATCACATGACTGCCTTCTCTCTGTGAGCGCTCAGATGGCCTGGGATACACAGGACTTCCTGTTTTCTGTCTTTTGGGTTAGATTTTGAAAGTTATAACGACTGGTACACTTTACACCTCATAAATTGTGCCAAGCTATGGGGCTTGCACCTATGTGGAGAATGAGGATCTCCCAAGCTCATTGGTGAGACAGGAAATGAAGGGAGAGGTGACCAGGCATGATCGATTACTCAACTGAGGTGAATGGAAAGAAAGTACCCCCATTCTCCATATAGATGTATTTCCCAGAGGTTGAACCCCTATCTATAGGATGTTTCTGGCCTGGATTTGCCGTAGGTTCACAGGTACTAATTATAAGTCCCCCTACATAGCTACAAACCCTGCAACTCTTCCAAGCTGATGATATAGCTATTGGTCAGTATGGGGTTGTAGTTAAATGGGTTATCCAGCGCTGCAAAAACATGGCCGATTTCTTCCAGAGACAGCACCGCTCTTGTCTCCAGTTTGGGTGGAGTTTCGCAACTTGGTTCCATTGCAGTGAATGGAGCTTAATTACAAACCGCACCTGAGCTTGAGACAAGAGTGGTGCTGTGTCTGAAAGAAAGTGGCCATGTTTTTGTAGCGCTGGATAACTTCTTTAAGCTTTCCAAATTGTGACAGCTACATCTCTCTGAGCTAAATCATCTTACTTGCCACTGCTCTGCCACCACATGGTGCTTGGTGACGTCTTCTTGCCCTGAGCAGTAGACTTCACCCATACTACAGTACGTACTTGGATTAAGAATGTCGCAAAGTAAGTGGGGAAAGGTCTGTAATTTCTTCTAAACATTAAGGTGAAAATGCTGTAAGTGTCAATGTGTAGTTGTAGGTGTGTGAGGCTGATGTATTACTACAGCCATAGTTCATGTCTGTGCTTATTTTGTAAGGTGCATCGTTGTAAACCTGTTATTTTATAGCACTATAGCATTTACAGGGAATGAAATGATCCAACACCTGAAAAATTTCTGTATGGCCTCAAATATATAATTTTTACTTTAATAAATTTGTTTATGCGTGCACCCTGCTGCATTCACAAAAGACTGTATTGTAAGAATGTATGTACTCTATGCTAGTAATGCTACGTCTGTCTCCATAGATTGTCAGCGCCAAAATAGTTCTGAATGAGAGGGCTCGAGAACCTCAGCTCTCCACTCAACGTGTGACGTGTGTTTCCTGCATGGAATTTCGGTGCTGATTCCGTAATAGTGAACGGGCCCTTAGAATAACGACTGATTACAAACACAGAAGCAATTAAAAAAGGACAGTAACAGTATGCAATATATGTTAATGGTCTGATAAATATAGTGCCTTTGGTGTACAATGGTAATGTGACAATAGATGTCATAAAGCTACAATATAGGCTAGTTACTATTCAAAGGGGTTATCCAGCGCTACAAAAACTTGGCCACTTTCTTCCAGAGACAGCCCCACTCTTGTCTCCAGCTTGGGCAGGGTTTTGCTGCTCAGTTCCATTGAAGTGAATGGAGCTTAATTGCAAACCGCACCTGAACTGGAGACAAGAGTCGTGTTGTCTCTGAAAGAAAGTGGCCATGTTTTTGTAGCACTGGATAACCCCTTTAATTGCAGGTACCCCAGATGATGACAAGAATGGTGTTCCCTTGGGGGTCTGATCAGACACTTATCACCTACCTGTGGACAATCTTGAGATAATCACTTTGAAGTGAATGTACCACTAAGGGTCCTATTACACTGCCTGATATTAAAGGGGTTATCCAGCGCTACAAAAACATGGCCACTTTTCCCCCTACTGTTGTCTCCAGTCCAGGTGCGGTTTGCAATTAAGCTCCATTTACTTCAATGGAACTGAGTTTCAAAACCCCACTCAAACTGGAGACAACAGTAGGGGGGAAAGTGGCTATGTTTTTGTAGCGCTGGATAACCCCTTTAGGGCATCAAGTAAGTTACTCCCCCACTGCCCATCCTCCTCATACAAGTTCCATTGAAGGGGTTACCTCTATAGGCCTTTTTCAGAAAACTAGGTAATGGTGAATTTTAGCTAAAACCTACACAAAAAACTGATAAATCACAAAAAAATACTAATCCCCCCCAATAAAGAAAAGTCTGCCAAATTCTTTATATAGTTTTTTGGCCAGGACAGTTATATCTCCCAACGCTTTAGTGCACATGCATGCTGGGCTTGTTTGTGAGTGGAGAGGACAAAGGGGATGCATCCATCTTCTCCAGCCACCAGAAGTCAAATGCCAAGCATTGCAAACCTGAACTTATTATAAATTTACTCATATCTAATCATATAAATAGGATGTATTATTGATATATGACTGGTTGGAGAGACAATACTGGGATTCCACCAGCAACTAGAACAGTAGTAGTGCAGCTCTCCATAAGGCACAGTAACTAACATGGCGTTTCTTAAGACACAGCACCACTCCTGTACCAACTCCTTAACCTTGGTCCTTTACTGGTGCTGATTCTCAGGATAGGCCATCTATTCCTGCCAACACCTGTCGAGCCAAAGCACCTGCATGTAAACACATTGTAGATAGTCAGTATGTTTTGGGTAAGAAATAATTAAATGCAAGGGTTGGGGAACCTTTTCCCCGTTGAGGGCCATATGGGGGGTTATAAAATCATTAGAGGGCCATACAGTACACAGCCAATACACTCAATGTTATACTGTGCATGGCAGTGGGGTAGTATAGGTTGAGATATTCTCCTGAATAAGGAGGACTCTAAGCACCCCACACTAGTCCTCTCCAGTATGTGTGTACTCAGAAGTCCTCGATATTCATGAGCACCAGCTCTCTCTGATCACCAGCCGCTGATTAGCAGTTGTCTATCTATACTGTATACAGGCAGTCAGCTGTCAATCAGTAGCCAGAGGGTGAAGAAAGCAGAAGCACAAAGCCCATCCTCTGGCATTTTAGGAAAAGGCTGAACAGAATGATACACTGTTCTTTCCAGCATTTCTGGCACTAGTATATGCTGCAGCATAAACCTAGTCACAGATTCCCTAGAAGTTTTGTGGTTGCACTTTCTGGTTGAGGGGTTCAATACTACAATTCCCACAATGTATTTCTTTCTCTCAGATCCCCACCACAGTACACCCTACTGCTCCTTTCCCACATTATCCCTGTCAGTTCCCGGACAAAGCTGCCTGCTTAGCCCAATGCAGTATGACAACACGCCAGCTACGTGTATACGACAAAGAAATGGTGATGTAGGCTGGAAGGGCTTGTCATTGATAGTGACATGGGGGAGAGCTCAGAGGCCATTTTCCTGTGACGTCAGAGGATGATGCGTTTTTTGTGTAGATAGAAATGAGCCGGGGAGCTGGAGACAATACACATCTTCTCAACTTCCTGCTAGTGGTGAAGCAAGCAAAACCACACTGAAGCCTGTACTATTATTGATAACTCTATACAGTATTAATAAGTTATATCTTGAGGTGATAGTTTACAGGTTATAATATAGAATTTTCTGATACCAAAATATCAATTTAAAGGGGTATTCTAGGGACAAAAAAAATTGATAAACTATCCACAGCATCGTCACCACACTAGTATGGAGCCAACTGCTTCTCACAGGACTCATAGGGCACCCCAGTGGCAGCCGCCTACCCTGCCCAAGACTCCAGACCTAACAGCATTCTCTCCTTAGCGCACTCCCTCCTAGAGGGTCTCTCACGTGTGGGCAGCGGGGATATCCTGTGCAGCCTGGATCCAGCTGGGGTGCTGTGACCAGCAGGGGGAGCAGTAGTGCTCAGGGCCCGGGAGGTGCGGTTACCGGTGGCCACCAGCTTGAGTCTGATGGGGCTGGAGCTGAAAGCTGCTCCTCCTGGAGGTCACAGCGCCCCTTCTAGATCGAGGCTGCTGCATCCGCACACAGGAGATCCCACTGCTTGCATGTAAAAGACCCTCCAGGCGCAGCAGCTGCTGCCAGGCACTGACGAGTCCCCCGGTCAGGGAAGACCGCTGTGCCATTAATGGAGAGCAGATAAGGACTTGACACGACACTCCACCTCTCCCTGCCTACCAAATAACTAAAACTACTACTGACAATACGGATACTCCCATTATCTACTACTAATCCCCATATGTACTATACCTGTACTACTACACCTATTATCACTAGCAAAAAATTTAGATTTAAATCGGTAGGCTGAAAAATATTGTTTTATTTTCATTCAGACCCGGTGCTCTCTGCTGACTTCTCTGGTGGAGACAGGAACTGTCCTGAGCAGGAGAGGTTTTCCTAAGAGGATCCCCATAAAAACCCTCATAATATGGGCAGTTCCTGTCTAGGCCAGAGATGTCAGCAGAGAGCACTGTGCCAGGCTGAAAATAAACCATTTCCTGCATGACATACAGCATCTAATAAGTATGGGAGAACTTTTTTTTTAATAGAAATAAATTACAAATCTATATAACTTTCTGACACCAGTTGACTTAAAAGAAAAAGATTTTCGCTTTAAGACCTTGACCAATTGATAGAGCAGAGAGAAGCGAATGGCTGAGCGCTTCACTGCAATCACCTTCTCACAGCAGGAGCATTCGTTACATTCTATCTACCGATACGGTCCTCACCGACCACACCATTCAGTCAAACTGTGACTATAACAAACGACTGGTGTCTCCTGCGCATGCGCCAACAGACCTCGCGGCTCCTCCGCCTCCTTTCTCTCTCGGGCGCGCGCTCCACCTCTAGACACTTCCGTTCGGGGGCGCGGCGTGACGTCACTTCCGCTCCGGGCCTGCCAGCTGGGAACCGGAGAAACAACAACAACAACAGTAGTGGTAAGACGCCGGAAGTGGCTGTTATAAACCGGAAGATGGCGGTGGTACCGTGATACGGCGGTTTACTTCAAGGGGTCGGTAGAATGTGAGATCGTAGCGTGGGCGGCGTCTGTAGCCCGGTTTTGTGTGAGATGTGATATAACTACAAGTCCCAGCAGCCCCCCCCCCGTGCCGGGGTCGCTTTCCTGTATGTGGAGATCAGCCGTGACCTCTCCTCCCCCCATGTGCCCAGGTCATTGTATTATACTGTAGCCAGGCTGCATCCATGTGTTCCCTCTGCCCTGGCATAGGATAGGTGCCCAGCAGTGTCTTTCCTTCAGCCCCAGGTCCCATGTTAGCCTATGGTGCGGTGTGTGGGATGGACCCCGTGTATGGGAGCGAACTCCTGAACCAAATGTAGGCGACGTGACAGAAACGGAAAAATCGGCCATATCCCGGCACCCAATGTCCCTATTACTGGGGTCCCCTGTGCCCTACAGATGGCCTGTCCTGATACATTGTAACAAATAGCAGCTGTGTGTACACAGGTCTAGGTTCTTTTTTTTAAAACTGCTTTCGGTTCCCACGCCCAGCGCCAGTCTATTCCCATGCACCGGCCCGCCATAAACCCCCTGCGGGTCAAAAAAAAGGACTGTGGCACCGACGCCAATCTATCCATGTAAAAAAAACCAAAGCCTGTACCTAATGGTACATTCACTTTAAGTACCCCCAACAGGTGATCCTTTGAGCATCTCCCATACAAAGAACATCTGTGGTAATAACTAATGCACTGACTATAATAAATTACTATTCTAAAAGACCATTTATATAAATTATGAACACATGACCTGCTGGGGTACTTTAGGACTGGAGTTGAAAAACACTGCCTAAGGGTACAAACACACACGGCATATACGCTGCGTATTTACTGCTGCCATACGCAGCAGATTAGATCTAAATTAATGAACACAGTATCAAATCTGCTGCATATCTGCTGTGTGTGTTTGTACCCTTAGGGTACGTTCACACTTACCGGATCCGCAGCTTATTTCCTGCTGCGGATCCACAGCAGATCCTGTAGGTGTGAACGCACCCTTAGGGTATAAACACACACACACACCGTATACGCAGCAGATTTGATGCTGTGTTCAGTTATTTAGATCTAATTTGCTGCGTATTTGCTGCGTATCGGTAAATACGCTGCGTATATGGTTTGTGTGTTTATACCCTTATGATGCGTTTACACAGACAGATTATCTGACAGATCTTTGAAGCCAAAGCCAGAAACAGATTATATACAGAGATCAGGTCATAGAGCATAGACTGAGATTTCTCTCTTTTTCATATCCATTCCTGGTTTCGGCTTCAATAATGTGTCAGATAAGTCTGTCTGTAAATGCATCATTAGATTATGCAATGCTACAGCTGTTGTAAAACTACAATTCCCATCATACCCGACCAGCCAAAGCGTTATCTTTCCAGGATTGATGGGTGTGGTAACTGACAGGGACATACGCACACCCTGCTCTGCCATGCCAACAGGCACATATTCACATTTCAATACCTCTGTTACCTAGTTAATGGGAGTTTAGGGTATGTTTTCCTAGACAAGCCCTGTGTTGAAGGAAGCTAGATGTAAGGTGCTCATGGTATCGGCTTCCTCTCCTGCCCAGATGGTGGCAGCAGGGAGAGCACTGTGTAGGTAGGAGTTGTGGTTGGGCACAGCACAAAATCACTATACCCAATCACCTGGTGAAGCAATGAGGGGTCTACCCGTTGAGTGACCCTCACTGTTGATTATAAGATGTAGGTATTTTTTAGCAAGATGTTTTCTTGCTAAAAAAAAAGGTTTGTCTTATAGTTTAGAAAATATGGTAGATGTCAAACATGAAACAAATAGCCCCTTCCATGCTTCTTTCATACTTGCTTACAGATATACATGGTCCAACCTATTACACAACTAAGCATCTATACTGTGTAGTTACACTGCCCCCTCATGATATTGGCTGCTTGTTATGAACCATACCTAATTTAGGGCCCTTTTATAGTGGCAGATAGAATGCTCAGTCGTGTAGCCTGGAAACTTCATCAGGTTTAAACCTGAAAATGAGTGTCAACCAGCGATGATTTAAATGGTCCCAAAAAAGATTCGATCAGCGGACAATTAACACATTTCTCATTTGTCAGCTGTTCGCTGGCCCTTTTACATGCCTGATGAAAATTGACCGTGTAAGGGTCCATTTACACAGAAAGATTATTTGACAGATTATCTGCCAAAGGTTTGAAGCCAAAGCCAGGAATGGATTTGAAAAGAGGAAAAATCTCAAGCTTTCCTTTATGATGTGATCTCTGTTTATAGTCTGTTTCTGGCTTTGGCTTCAAATCTTTGGCAGATAATGTCAGATAATCTTTCTGTGTAAATAGACCCTTAAAGGACCCTTACCCTCTGCTTATATATCCTGTCATGTCATCGTTCTCTGTTTATTGCTTGTAAATGGTCTTGTGCATGACATTTGTTGTGGGTTATGTTATATACCCTCTTAGCAGTGTGTGCTGGCCGTATGTTCTCTGTGTGATGAATACATGGATAATTTTGACTTCTCTTTTCCTCTTCTCAGAATCTCAAGCCTTCTGACCAGAAAGTGCACATCACTTTCCAGACAAAACACCTGACTGCTCAGCAATGACCAGGTAATTGTATCATCAAGATCATACATTAAGAAATGTACTTCTGTCTTGTTAAAGGGTCTGTTTTGTGGCAGAAAGAGTGCCACACTTGTCCACAGGATACCTCTGGTATTGCAGTTCATCCCCATTAAAACAAATGCTTTCTTTTTATTAGCTCCCCAGTGTCTCGTGTAGTGTTTAATGGGAAGCGGCCAACGAGCAGCACGCGCTCTCCTAGTAGCAGTGAGATATTCACCCCAGCCCATGAGGAGAACGTGCGTTTTATCTACGAAGGTAAGAAACATGAACAGATCCTGTCAAGTATCTTATGCACATGGAAGCAGCAGGACTGTCCCATGATATCTGTGTCAGGGGAGACAAGGATCAAGCATGTTAAAGGGGTTGTCCAGCGAAAATCTGTTTCTTTCAAATTAACTGGTGTCAAAAAGTTATATAGATTTGTAATTTACTTTGATTGAAAAAATCTCAAGTCTTCTTATACTTATTAGCTACTATATCTCTTGCAGGAAATGTTGTTTTAGTTTTTCTGACACAGTGCTCTCTGCTGACATCTCCATGAATCCCCATAGAAAACCTCTGCTCTGGACAGTTCCTGTCTCGGCCAGAGGCCGGGTAGCACCAACGATTGCTGGGCTGCTTATGCACACATTTAAATGCAGTGTTATCGGCTGCACATCACCTTTTGGATATCTTATGGCTACAAAAAGATTTAGTCAGCTGATCGCTGTTCCTTTTACGATTATCAGGCAAATGAGCATTCCTAAGAACACTCATTACTGATAGTATGGATATATCCGTGCTGTCAATTTCCCTTTAAAGAAAGTCTGTCACCTTGCTTCAAATGTCAATTGTAGTAAATATTGCTGCTCTTCATTAAATAATTCGGGAGCATATTTTTACAGCTCTGTGTTATGCCATTTCTCTGTTATTTCTAATAAACATGTATGATTTAAATAAATCACCTGGGATGGCGAGTCCTTGCACTGTTTGATACTGTGATATACAAATTGATAATTCTACAATGATTTTTTTATTTTTTTTAACATCTCAGCGTGGCAGTGTGTGGAGCGGGACCTAAGAAACCCTGTATCTGGCGTTGACCGTCAACTTGTGGAAGAATATGTGGAGAAACAGCCAAGCAACAACTTGAAATGTAAGTATTAATGCCGTATAAAATGAAGAAAACATTTGCCAATATTAGCTTAAAGTTTTTTTTTTTTTTTTTAATTAAGAAAACTTGGTCTAAATCGATGCATTATGTTAAATAAAACCTATTTCTAATGTTCAAGATTTTCTGAAACTGTACTGTTTAAGAGATATAGGGGGAGATTTATCAAACATGGTGTAAAGTGAAACTGGCTCAGTTGCCCCTAGCAACCAATCAGATTCCACTTTTCATTTTCCAAAGAGTCTGTGAAGAATGAAAGGTGGAATCTGATTGGTTGCTAGGGGCAACTGAACCAGTTTCACTTTACACCATGTTTGATAAATCACCCCCATAGACTTGGTAGTCCTCCCATGCGCTTGCTTTGTTTTGATAAACTGTTGCTTTTGTTGCTTTAGGCTCCGTTCCCACTGAGGAAAGTTAGCGGAATTCCGCGACGGAATTGTCCGCCGCGGAATGCCGTTAGCCTCCCGCTCATAATGGGAGTCTATGGGAGGCGCGCGCTCCTGCCCTGTCCGCGCTGAAGAATGAACATGTTCATTCTTCAGCGCGGACAGGGCAGGAGCCCGCGCCTCCCATAGACTCCCATTATGAGCGGGAGGCTAACGGCATTCCGCGGCGGACAATTCCGTCGCGGAATTCCGCTACCTTTCCTCAGTGGGAACGGGGCCTTAAAGGGGTAGTGCACCAAAAATAAATTTCTTTCAAATAAACTGGTGCCATAAAGTGCCAGAGATTTGTAATTTACTTCTATTAAAAAATCTTAAGTCTTCCAGTACTTATCAGCTTCTGTGTGTCCAGCAGGAAGTGGTGTTTTCTTTCCTGTCTGACATAGTTCTCTCTGCTGCCACCTCTGTCCATGTCAGGAACTGTCCAGAGCAGCAGCAAATCCCTATAGAAAAATTCTCCTGCTCTCCAGACTGGAAATAATACAACTTCCTGCTGGGCATACAGCAGCTGATAAGTACTGGAAGGCTTGAGATTTTTTAATAGAAGTAAATTACAAATCTCTGGCACTTCATGGCGGCAGTTGATTTGAAAGAAAAAGTTTTTAGGTGAACTACCCCTTTAAGTTGGGCCAGGTATGCTCAGTTCAATTGCTGTCTCCAGGAAATACTGGCAGTTGGTCTCCACTGAGTCTGCAAGCAAGAGGGATTGTGGGAAAATGTGGGCACTGTTACATGGCAATGACAGGGTCTCCGTTTAGAGAGGAAAGCAGGGAATGATTAAATCTATGGGAGTGTGTGGGGGGAGGGGGAGCAGTACAGGGATGTAAGTTGCTTTACAAAACCTGCATATTTGTATTTTTTTACATATATGTATGTGGTACACCTCTAATGGAGCTGAGCTGTAAACAACAGCCAAACTGGGGAAAAGAGTGGTGCTGCTTCCAGAAGAAAGTGACCATGTTTTGGAAGTCTCAATAAACCCTTAATTTATTGTCAAAAAAACTAAATACTGTAGCTCTGTTTGAATGCCAGAGGTTCACATTAGATACATAATCCCTTCATTTAAAGGAGTATTACCATCTCATAACAAGCTAATTAATGGTTTGACTGGTGGGACCCCCCCTTATCCGGAGAACAGAGACATAATTATTCCCAGAATATGTAGTGTAGACAGTGTGTGTGCAGCCATTGCTCCAGTCATAACTTGTGGGGCCGTGGAAATGTTTGTGACTCCATAGTGAACGAGTGGAGCAGTGACCACACATATGCAACATTCATTTAGGAGACTATTTCATCCTTCTTCTTTGGACTTGTGGGGGTCCCAGCAATCAGACGCTCATGATCAGCTTATCTTCAATTCTGTGCATAAAGGATAACTTAAAGGAGAAGTACAAATCACCAATATACACTTATTACGGGAAATGCACATAAAGTGCTTTTTTCCTCTGTACTTACTACTGCATCAAAACTTCACTTCCTGGATAACATGGTGATGTCACTTCCTGGATAACTTGGTGATGTCACGACACGACTCCCAGAACTGTGCAGGCTGTAGCTGCTGGAGAAGATGATGGCAGAGGGATGCTCAGTGTCCCTCCAGTGCCCTGTGTCCCTCAGTGTCCCCCTGCCATCATCCTCTCCAGCAACCACAGCCCACACAGCTCTGGGAGTCGGGTCGTGACATCACCATTTTATTCAGGTAGTGACATAACCATTTTATCCAGGAAGTGATGTCACTGATGTCACTTCCTGGATAAAATGGTTATGTCAGGGGGACACTGAGGGACACAGGGCACTGGAGGGACACTGAGCATCCCTCTGCCATCATCCTCTCCAGCAGCCACAGCCCGCACAGTTCTGGGAGTCGGGTTGTGACATCACCAAGTTATCCAGGAAGTGACATCACCATGTTATCCAGGAAGTGAAGCCTTAATGCAGTAGTAAGTACGGAGGAAAAAAAGCCCTTTATGTGCATTTCCAGTAATAAGTGTATATTGGTGATTTGTATAACTTCTGGGGGCCGAAACAATACTTTATTAAATATTTTCACCAGACTTCTCCCTTTAAAGGGGTTGTCCAATGAAATAAAGTTTGTAAAATTAGATTTGTAATAGATACACAAACATTCTGTTTTTAAGCAAATGAACTTGTATAGTTTGTCTCCTCCATGGATCCGATCACTTCCCGATTTCCACTGAGCTGTGACCCTGCCGTTGCCATTCACCAGAGCACACACTTTCCTACAATCCCCCATTCTTGTATTTTCAGTGAAGATCAACTGCCTATATTAATGGGAGAGATAAAGACATTGCAGTTGAGCTCAGCATGTGTGTAACCCACCTTAATGGATGACGGGTCATAACCAAGAGCAACAGGTTATCAGACTCATGGGGTATTAGTAAGTCTATATCTCTCAAACATTAAATTTTTAGAAATGCTTATACATTGTATATGTTTCAGTTCACGAAATGTATTAAAGGGGTAGTGTGGCGTTTAACTTTTATTCACTAAATAACACACATTACAAAGTTATACAACTTTGTAATGTGTGTTATTTAAGTGAATGGCCCCCTTCCCCATGTTGCCCCCACCCCAGAAGTGTTGGTGCATTATACTTACGCGTTCGCTGTCAACCCCAGCCACCATCTTGGGTCGACAGCGAACACGTAAGTATAATGCACCAACACTTCCGGGGTGGGGGGAACATGGGGAAGGGGGCTATTCACTTAAATAACACACATTAAAAAGTTGTATAACTTTGTAATGTGTGTTATTAAGTGAATAAAAGTCAAACTCCCCACTACCCCTTTAATTTAGACTTATTTATTTTCACACACTTTATTTACTTTAACACACGCCACATCCCTGATCTGGCACAGTAAACAGCATAAGCGTAAAAACAGCAAAGCGCAAAACTACAGATCTTTAAACGTCAAAGCCAGAAAATTTTAAATATTTTTTTTTTTTTGTACTATTGGTGTTGCAAAAAAAAAAAAAAGAACTCTTATGGATCTGTACATGAAAAAATGCCAGTTCTATGACCTTTTAAACATGAGGAAAAAAACAAAAGTGCAAAACAGAAAAGTGACTGAAGAGGGAAGGGGTCATGATGTGGGATTACCTCTGCCCATTAGTAATTATCCTAATGAGCAGACAGACCTGGGGGCCTTGCTGATATGGTCTTCTCTGGATTACATTGAGACCACCAGAAGGCCCACCCTGCATCTTGTACAGAGCAGGTCTCCAGTAGTCGCCTGTTGTGGCTGGGGGAAGGTGAATGTTCAAGAGAATAGAAAATGAGGCATGGTTTTATTACTATATAATGGTGCGTTTACACAGAGATTTATCTAACAGATTTTTGAAGCCAAAGCCAGGAATGGATTTGAAAAGAGCATATATCCTAGTCTTTCCTTAATGACCTGTTCCCTGTTTATAGTCTGTTCCTGGCTTTGGCTTCAAAGATCTGTCAGAAAAATCTCTCTGTGTAAACGCACCATAAGATCTCTTTAGTTTCAGTCCTAATTGTATTTTGCCTTCTGTCTTTCTAGCTTTTAAGCCAGTTGATCTCAATGATCTGAAGAGAAGAAGCACACAAGACCCTAAAAAATCATAACTTTCTCGCTTGTGGTTGATTTTTCCTGACACACTTTGGACTCAACTTTCATTCTCTTCCATTGATAACGTAAAAGGACAATTTTGAGACTAGACTGTGTGGACTTGGCGGAGTTGTCCTATTCTTGATCCCTTTTAAACTCTCTAGCCCCTTCCTATTCCCACATGTGTTTTCCTCTTACCCTCCCCCCAAAAATCTGGTGCCCACACTCTGGGGATCGTTGTAAACCCTATTAATTGACAACCTGGCTTAGCAAGTGGTATGTATTAATGCTGTTTTGCATTGTGCTATACCCAGGTTACAATTTATCCCTGCACCGAGTTTCACAATTTTGTCCAGCTATTAAATGGCATATAACACAGTGTCTGGCTTTTATCTGCACTCATGAAACATTGGTTAAAGCCGGGAGTTGTGACAGTTTGGAGATGGCTGTAGTAAAGGGGTATTCTGTTTTATTATTCTGTGTAATAATTTAGCTCTGGTGTAAAATAGAAAAAACCCTATACTTACCTTCCCTGCTCCCCAATTGCTGCTGTTCTGACAGAGAGGTTCCGCTGCATTTCCTGGTGTCAGTGTCAGCACCTGGAATTGCTTGCTTAGACAATCACATTTCCTTTTCTGGAAATCTTTACCGGTCTTGCTTTTAGATTCACAAATATGTGCTGAATGATTTTCTTATACACCTTTATGGCAGATATTTTTCGAACTCAGAGACCTCTAAAGGGGGTAGCATAGGAGCTAACTACATGATGTCAGTACATGGCTATGTTCCCACAACATCTTTTTTTCGCAATTTGAGTCCAAAGGGTATGTGCACACTATGCAATCTGCAGGTCGCCCCTGCTCACAGCCGCACGCATTTCCGCCCGTGCCATAGACTCCATACTATGGTTGCACGTATACTACCGTCCGTCCAAAGAATGAACCTGTTCATTCTTTAGATGGATGGTGGAATCCGGAAGGTCAAGGCAGGCATACATACAACCCAGACAAGAAATAGATTACTATTATACTTTTAGTAATACACTCTTGTGCTTAGCTTAAATAAAAAAAAAACGCAGGTGTGAATGCAGTGTTTGGTTGCGAGAAGCTCGAAATGCAGCTCCATTTTGGTATCTCAGTTAGGCTGGGTTCACACTACGTTTTTGCAAAAAAAATGATGAAAAACGAATGGAAAAAACTGACGCATTTGTTGCATCCGTTTTGATCCATTTTTCCATTGACTTCCATAATAAAAAAAAGGATCAAAGTGCATCCTTTTTTTTTAACGTACACAAAAACGTAGCTGACCTTACTTTTGTGTACGTTAAAAAAAAAAAAAAAAAGACGCGTTTTGATACGTTTCATTTATAATAGAAGTCTATGGAAAATCGGATCAAAACGAAAACGTAGTGTGAACCCAGCCTTGGAGCCCTATTACACAAAGTGATAATCAGCTAAATCAGAACAATTATCGCTTTGTGTTATATCGACAACGATCAGCTAATGAAGTGATCGTCGGCCGTCATCGCTACGTGTAATAGCGATGAGTGATGACGGCTGGTGACTGTTTTAAAAAAAACTCCTACATACCTCTCCATGCTGCCTGATTTCCTGCTAGCTTCGGCCCGCTACCTGCAGTTTCTGAAGTGACAGGCAGATTAGCCAATGATTGGTTGAGCGGCCTGTTACTTCAGACAGGAGTGGACCGAAGGTGAGTGCAGAGAAGTACTGTATGTAACAGTTTTGTTTTTTTACAAGGGCTGCACGAACATCACTAAAGATTATCACTTATCGGTCAGTGTATGGACTCAGTAAGAGAGCACTGATCTAGGAGATCAGCGCTTGCTTACAGAAAGTCATCAGGCCATGTAATAGGGCCTTTAGGCTTGGGCTACATGCAGTTTCCAGTCATGTGACCAGGAATCATCATATTGTACTGCTTACATTGTAATACAAATGTATGAGTGATGCAGCTGTGTGACATGTTGTTCCTGGTTACATATGTAGCCCCAGCCATATTGTCATACATCAGGAACGGGTATTGATGACTTCTTTAGTTCTTCTACAGCTTTGATTTATCCCACTAGTGTTATTTTTTTTTGTAAAAGATTCTAATGTAAAATTCTAATGCATTTGCAATAGTAAATCTGAGCCAGATCTGGAAATTTTGTGTTAGCTAAATACTCTGCACGTTACAGTGCTTTACCTATCACAGTATGGGACTGTTACAAATGTAATTAATGATAATGATGTCTATCGCCTGTGGAATGTACTAAGCCGTGACCAGAAGATTACTCTGTGCTTCATTCCTGGCCTAAACATCGTCACATTGCCTGGCACAAGTGACAACTCTTGGCAATGTTTCTTTGTTCGCTGGAGCTCACTACTGGATCATGAAAATGACAAAAATAGAACCAACAGCTTTTAAACTTCCCAGCAATACAGATTTATTTCAAACTCTGAAAGTAAGATTTGTACAGAGTAAAATAAGGTAAGATGTACATAGTAACATAGTTAATAATAAGGTTGAAAGAAGATAAGAGTCCATCAGGTTCAACCTACAGAAACCCTACTGTGCTGATGCCGGGGAAGGCAAAAACCCCTATGAGGCAGATGACAATTGCCCCATCACAGGGAGAAAATTCCTTCCTGACTCCAATGGCAATCAGAATAATTGGAAAGTACTTTGAAATCCTTGATTTTAATGGGCACTGTTGGTACTAAAAACTTTTGATGTATCATAGACATATATCACAAGTGTTCAGACCTTGACCTGTCACTAGGATGTGCCAGGAGGGGTGCATATTTAGCACTTCTTTCCTGGTTCTGTATCACACGACAAGTCTATGGGACCATCTTGCTCCCATAGACACAGAGCTGTGAGTACAGATCTGAACACTCGTGGCCTTAGGACATGTCAAAAGTTTTTTTCTGACAGATGAAAGTTATTAAAAAAAACAGCCTTTGACATGTTATAGTGTCATAACAGAAGTTGACTGGTGGAGGTTAGGGTGCTGAAACCTCCACCGATTGCTAAAACGAGAGATAAGTGATGTGTTGAGCACTATGCCCCTAGGGATTTAACCAATCAGATTCCACACCGAGTCAAAAATGAAAGGTACAACCTGATAGGTTGCTAGGGGCAAATAAGACAATTCTACTTTGCACCAGTTAGATGTACTCAAACGCATACTCTGTGGTCTTGTATTATAGTTATTTAGTTTATATTTATATTTAGTCCACTTTTTGGTTGGATTGTGCTAACCCATCCATTATTTACAAGCTGACCTCTTGTTAATAGTTTGATCAAAATGTGTGGTTAAAGGGGTTATCCAGTCCTACAAAAACATGGCCACTTTCTTTTAGAGACAATACGACTCTTGTCTCCAGTTCAGGTGCGTTTTGCAATTAAAGGGGTTATCCAGCACTACAAAAACATGGCCACTTTCCCCCTACTGTTGTCTCCAGATTGGGTGGGGTTTTGAAAATCAGTTCCATTGAAGTAAATGAAGCTTCATTGCAAACCGCACCTGAACTGGAGACAACAGTAGGGGGAAAAGTGGCCACGTCTTTGTAGCGCTGGATAACCCCTTTAAGCTCCATTCACTTCAATGGAACTGAGCAGCAAAACCCCACCCAAGTTGGAGACAAGAGTGGGGCTGTCTCTGGAAGAAAGTGGCCATGTTTTTGTAGCGCTGGATAACCCCTTTAAGTGGAGGTAAACCTGAATTTTTAGAATTTAAGTGATTTTAATATTTAGGACAACACTCTGCAACACTGTTATGGCATGTGCAGGACATGAGAATGTGGCATGACACAGGGTCTAAGGACTATTAAAGTCTTGGACTGCCCCCTCAGGGACTGTGTTCAGTATAATACCTACAACAAGTATTCATTTTCCTGTATAGCCAGCCATAAACTGTGCTCCTCTATGCGGTTAATATAAGTGACAACTCTTATCTTGTACACAGCTCTTCATACAGTACAGTTCACTTTATCCTGGTAATAGAAGACTTAATAGAGAGAGGTATTAGTTAGAGATGAGCGAACCTGGAGCATGCTCGAGTCCATCCGAACCCGAATGTTCGGCATTTGATTAGCGGTGGCTGCTGAAGTTGGATAAAGCCTAAGACTATGTGATAAACATGGATATAGTCATTGGCTGTATCCATGTTTTCCAGACAACCTTAGAGCTTTATCCAAGTTCAGAAGCCCCAGCTAATCAAATGCCGAACGTTCAGGTTCGGATGGACTCGAACCCGAACCCGGTTTGCTCATCTCTAGTATCAGTGTGTTTTCCTTCTCTCCTCTCCTTTTCATCTCCTACACATTTATGTTTTATACACTTTGTTTGCCATATCTATAATGTCTAGTTTACGTTAATGGTAACTTTCAGAAAATGTTGATATGTTTGTGCCACCATCATGCATCTTAGTTCAGCGTAATCTTTTACATTAGGAGTAGAGATGAGCAAACCTCGAGCATGCACGAGTCGATCCGAACCCGAACTTTCGGCATTTGATTAGCGGTGACTGCTGAACTTGGATAAAGCCTTAAGGCTATGTGGAAATCATGGATATAGTCATTGGCTGTATCCATGTTTTCCAGACAACCTTAGAGCTTTATCCAAGTTCAGCAGCCCCAGCTAATCAAAGGCCGAAAGTTCGGGTTCAGATCGTCCCGAACCCGGTTCGCTCATTTCTAGTTAGGACCCTTTTACATGGCTCGATATGCTGCCATACATGCCTGTCAATCAGTGATATAGGTGCTGGCTTGTAGTGCCTCCACAAGGGACAATGAATCGCACAGCCAGGCCACATGAACACTTTGCTGCAACATTCTTGTGGCCTTTAAATGCATTGTTATTGGCTGCACATCTCAACTAACCGCATTAAAGATCACATGACCTCTCTCTGGTTAAAGAGCCAATGTCCCAAACAAGGCAATACATAAGCTTTTGTATTTGTGGCCATTTTTTTCTGTCATCATTTTTGGACTTTTATCTGGATATTCAGCATCTGTGTCTGTTATTAAACTGTCCAGGAGATGGCACTAAAGTAGCAGTATTACAGCTGTGTGTAAGAAACCAAGAAGATGGTCTCATTTTTACAAGCTAATAAAAACATCTTTTTAACCTTCTGTCCTAATAAAACTACTTTTTTGAATTGACATTTGCCCTTTCTGAATACTAGTTGGCTCAGCTCGGCTTTATAGAGAGCAACTTTATAGCTCAAGCATAGTCATCTGTATACAGTATCGGCTATTTGGTGTTTGGTTTCTGTTTTTTTTTAAACTTGTTTTATTTAAAATGTGCACAGGTACATTAACCTATATCTATACAGTAACCTGACTGCCCTAGATAACATGACAGACAAGGGTGTATGAAGCAGGCTTAAAGCGACTCTGTACCCACAATCTGCCCCTCTTCCCCAAGATCTGTCCTGGGGTCCGTTCGGCAGGTGATGCAGTTATTGTCCTAAAAAACAACTTTTTAACTTGCAGCCCTGTGTCTGTGCCCTAGGCCTGCAATGCCTCTCTGTCCCTCCTCACCATTAGGAATGCCCTTGGGCAGGATTTCTAATTATCACCTGTCTAAGGGCCCTATTACACCAACAGATTATGTGACAGATTTTTTTAAGCCAAAGCCAGGAATGGACTATAAACAGAGAACAGGACACAAAGGAAATACTGAGATTTCTCCTCTTTTCGAATCCATTTCTGGCTTTGGCTTACAAAAATCTGTCAGATAATCTGTTGGAGTTATAAGGCCCTAAGTGGTGCACATATGCAGTGTTTAGACAAGCAATGAATAGAAGAAATCCTGCCTGAGGGCATTCCTAATGATGAAGAGGGCAGGGAGGAGGAGTGGAGAGGTGTCGCAGGCCTAGGGCACAGGCCTAGAAACTTTAGGCGACACCAGTTTGACACAGGTCTGCAAGTTTGTTTCCCTGCACTTACTACTGCATTAAGGCTTCACTTCCTGGATAAAATGGTGATGTCATGACCCAACTCCCAGAGCTGTGCGGGCTGTGGGGCTCTTTAAGAATTGATACTGCTCCATTACACAGCAGGGGCTGGCTGCTATCTGCAGCAGATGATCCCAGTGCTAATGATCAATATCAGCCAATTAAACCTTTAAAGTGACTCTGTACCCACAATCTGTCCCCCCACAACCACTTGTACCTTCAGATAGCTGCTTTTAATCCAAGATCTGTCCTGGGGTCCGTTCGGCAGGTGATGTAGTTAATGTCATAAAAAACAACTTTTAAACTGGCAGCCCTGTGTCCTTTGTCTGTGGCTTACATTGTGTATGCATTAGGCAGGCACACCCTCTGTCCCTCCTCCCCACCCTCCTCATCATTAGGAATGCTCCAGGCAGATTGTCTCCTATTCATCAGCTGTGTAAGGATGGCACATGGGCTGGATCGTTAAGGCACCTGTGTAGTTTTCACTGCAGAGGAATAGGAAAAATGTTGAAGCCACGGCCAAAAAGTACGGGGCTGCCAGTTTAAAAGTTAGTTTTTTTATGACAATAACTGCATCACCTGCCGAACGGACCCCAGGACAGATCTTGGATTAAAAGCAGCTATCCGAAGGTACAAGTAGTTTGGGGGTGTCAGATTGTGGGTACAGAGTCACTTTAAATGCCACAATCAAAATAAATTGCAGCATTTACATGGGCAAATGCCGTACCTGTTGGGTGTTTGATTGGCATCCCGCAAAATGAAGACAAGGTGCCGATGGGTTAAGCCCCTATTCCATGGGCCGACAAGTGAAGAGCAAACGAGCGCTGTCAGCTGCCACGGGGAGCTGCTATTAAAGTCGTTTGTCTTTCAACATGCTTGAAAGACAAATGACGCAGCCCGCAGCCCCGGCCCCAAGCATACATTACCTGTATGTTCGGGGCCACACCGGCTGTGTGTGAGGCAACTGGCTCCCCTCGCTCCCCATCAGCCAATCAGTGCACAACCAGTGATGGGGAGCAAGGGGAGCCGGGAGCGTCACTCACAGCCGCGGCGCAGAGCAGGTAATGTATGCTGGGGGCCAGGGCTGCGGGCGGCCAGCAGCAGGAGGTTAAAGGAGCCGGGTTCCATACAGGCAGCGGATCCGCTGAGTGTATGGGACCCATTCAGCTTCACACTACAGGATCTGCAGCGGATTTCACTGCAAACTCGCAGCGCGAAATCCGCTGCGGATCCAGTACATGTGAAGCTACCCTTACAACTGATTTCATGACGCAAGTTTCACAGCTAAATCTGCTTTCGGGCTAATATGTTACTTGTCCGCTCTCTGGCCTGCTTCTCCGGATCCCTGACAAGACGCTTAGCCAATCAGTGTGCTGAGTGAGATGAGCGCAACTCGAGCCTCACTCGGCCGCACGCTCCATAGTAAGCAGTGGGAAGTTCTGATGCGGGCGCGTACAGATGCGCCTGCATCAGAACTCTGCAGCGCTAAAGATCATCTTTTCTGATGATCTTTTCTGAGACCGGACGTTCCGTTACCCGGCTGGTCTCTTACATAATGTGAACATAGACATAGCCTGTATCCATGTTTTCCAGGACTCCATATGCATATGAAGCGAGTTGTACTGGCTTTAGCTTTATCTGCATACAATGCATGCACTAGAGCGGGATTCTCAGGCTATGATATGTCAGGACTGCATGACTCCTCAAGAGACCAGCACAGCCCTCTAACTCTTTGCATGTCTTTTACATCCAGCACATGTTCTATTATACATAGTGCTCAAATGGACACTCTTGACAAACTTATCAAATGTCACCTATGTATAGACCTCACATTTTGTTTGCATTAATCATGGTTAATGCATATGTGCAGTTTATCAGAATAACCTAATTTTCCATCTTTAGGGGAGCAGCACAAGGGTGTTGCCCATCTTAGTGTAATAAACAATGGCAGCCAATGGTTTGTATTTTCCACCTTCCTTAATGTAATTTTGGCACCTGCCTCCTCACACTTCATGCCTGGTGCCATTCATTAAGTGCCCTTATCCTGTTCCGGAGTGCTGGTATTTCTTATTCTTATTCTCTGTGACCTCCTATGACTCCAACATTGTGCTGGTTTCTTCGCATATCGTTCTTCTGGGTTCCTGGCCCAAGTTCATTCTTGATGCCCAGTACTGACTTACGCTTGACTAACCATTTGTCCCCTCAGTTAAAGCCAACGTCAGTATTAGTTGGCACTAGAAACTTCCACTTATCTTTACAGGGCCTTGAAAAATAATTTAATATGTCCTTTGTTATTAGGGTCTCTAGAAAATACCCTGATGAATTGTAATGTCTGGAGGAACATTAATTCCCTATGGTGCCACCACAGGTAAAATTAAAGAGGTACTCCAGCCAAAATTGATATTTAACTATCATATTGCTGCACAAAAAATATATCATATTTAAATATACTGTCTTTACCGCTTCCAGCCGCATAGTGCTATATTATCTGCACTTACCATGACTAAAAGTCTTGTACTCCATAGAAAAATCTTGCTGGCTAGGATCGGTGCCATCTTGAGTCCATGTCCAGAGTGACGCCTGGTTGGTGGGCCTTGTCTTTTCCCACCCCACTTCCCCTGTCTTGCAAGACTTGGTAACTGAGCAGAAATTGATAGCCCCTGCCTCTGTATATATTCTTAGTTACCAAGTCTCGCAACACATGGGTAGTGGGGAGGGGAAAAGCCTCTTATGTGCCCCAATGCTAAGACCAGGCCCACCAAGCAGACATCACGCTGGACAACTCACAGACCCAAGATGGCACCTGATCCTAGCCAGCGAGACATGACGAAAGCATTTTCCTATACGAGTACAAGAATTCTGGTTGCAGTAAGTGCAGATAAAATAGCAGTATGCGGCCAGAAGCAGTAGAGAAAGTATTTTTAGATATTGTATAACTTTTGTGGGGCGATACAATTATTAAATATGAGTTTTGTCCAGAGAACCACTTTAAGCTTTAGGCTATGTTCACACTACGTAAGTTTCCGGCCATAGCGCGCTCCGTGAATAAGCGGACGGAGATTTACGTAGTTTGCGTACAATGCAAAGTATACGATCTACGGCTGCACAGTTCACACTACGTACGAACTTACGCCCGGATCGTATGCGGCGCCATAAAAAATGAACCAGTCCATTGTTTTGGGACGGAAATGCTGTAACTTACGCCCGTAGCGTAACATGCGGTCCTGTACGGAGTGGTGATTTCTTCTTTTTTCCACTTTGTTTTGCCGATCTAAAAGGTTCTGTGGGGTGTCAGGGGCTAGCCGAAGATATCCCAGTAAAATACCGCTGTCAGATCGCTACGTGCGCCGCTCGGGAAGCGTACGTAGCTTACGGGCGTAGGTTCGCGGACCGTACGTAGCCGGCCGCAACTTGCGTAAATTACGGCCGGAGTTTTACACGTATATGTCCGGCCGCAAAAAATATGCAGCCGGACATATACGTAGTGTGAACATAGCCTTACAAAATAAACTGTGTCTGTAATGTACTATCATGGTAGGCTCTCCAGGGGTAAAGTATATTTGTAACTTCTCTCCAAATAGAGGACCTCCTCTATTTATTCATTCAGAATTACCTAATAAGTTATTCGCAAAGGGTTTTCTACCACTGACAATCCATATGTGACACCAGTGTTACAAGATCTGGGACTCTTTTTTTGGCACCATTCGCAAAAATGGCAACTTGCCAGATTTCTATTTAAGACGTGTGTATCTGTTATTGCGATAAACCTGACAAAAAAACAGATTCATTCTTTGAATAAAGTATACATAGTTAGAGAAAGAGCACTTAAGAAGAAGGGAGAGGCTGTTATACAATAAGCAAAGTATTGGGCAGCCTAGGAAATGCTGCTTCTAAGAAAGAAATCAATGTTTAGTTGTCCTCTTCCTGTCTTATTTGTGCTATGTCGGGTATTATATGTCATGTACTGTGTACTATTATGCGTCGCAGTGTGTGTGTCCTGCTGGTGACAGCAGGCAGCTCCTGTGTCTAATGATCAGGACTCAATGTGCCTCCAGGGGCTGATTACTTTACATTTATTTACCACAAACACAATTAGGAGATGGGAGAAGGGCCCATGATGATTTCTTTATGGCCGTCTAATGTATTTTAATCAGGATTTGAAGCTCAAACTAGAAGCTATCCCATCAAGTGCTGCCCCCACTTCTGCCTTGAGCTTCTAGTTCGGTCTTAGGGAAAAATTGAGAAATGCGGAATCAAGGCTTTGTCCTTGTGACGTTGTGCATCAGATCAATACTATGTCACTAATAGACAGAGGAGGAGGGGGGTCCTTTTAAGGGATATTTCTTAAAGTGTACCTGTCGTTCTAACTTTCAAAATCTAAATCAACAGTAGATGTGATATAAAGCAAGTCTGCAATTTACATTCATTATTTTTTTTAGTTATCATGGGAAACATGGCACTTCCTGTTTTCTCACTTTTTTTTCCTCAGAGAGTCAGAAAACAGGAAGTCCTGTGTATCCCAGGCTATATGAGCGCTCACAGAGAAGACAGTCATGTGGTTGATGGACACAGTGAGCTGTGACACTATGTAATGGCTGGAACTACTGTGTTTAGTCAGTTTTTTTTCAACCAGCACAAGTCAGAAAAGCTGCCTCCAGGAGACTGGACCTGGATTTCTGGTAAATTCAGCTTTGTTTTTCAGCATGATAACAACAAAAAAAAAAATAAGAATGTATATTGCAAACCTGCTTTATATCACATCTTCTGTTGATTTCGATTTTGAAAGTTTTTAACGACAGGTACATTTTAAGTAACATCTGTATATGACAGAGGGCATAAAGTGGGGGTGCAGCTTTGCAGAGGCTTGACATGGTGGGTTTTGCAGAAAAGGGTGAATGGGGTATGCAGTACCCCCTGACATATTTGTGATCTCCCAAAGTTGCATGGTGCAAATGAAAGAACATCTTTGGTTATGAAAAATCGGTGCCCTTGCAGTTCTTCCTGGGCATCAGATGATAATATTATCATTGTAAGGTTTTTATGTGTAAGGGTGCTTTCACACGTACAGGATCCGCAGCAGATTTGATGGCGCAGATTTGAAGTTGCAGATTCAAAGCAAATCGGCAGCTTCAAATCTGCTGCAGATCCTGTACATGTGAACACACCCTAAATGTAATTTAGGCACTGGTATGATCATATTGGAAATTTGAAATTCTGTGATGTGTCAATGTCATTATATCTAGAGATGAACGAATCAGATTCGTTTTGCTTTGTACAAAGCAGAATTAATTAAGACTTTTAAAATCAAAATCAACATCGGTTGTGAAGTAAAGTTTCCTATGCTTCCTGTGTTTAGACTCTTTGGGGAAAAAAAGTCTAAAGAAAGGAAGTGCTGTGTTTTCCATGATAACAAAAATTGTGTATGTAAATTGCAAACTTGCTTTATTACACAACTATGGTAGATTTCAAATACAGTATCAAATACAGTATCAAATCTGCTGCGTATCTGCTGCGTATCTGCTGTGTGTGTTTGTACCCTTAAAAAGAAATAAGAAATGATAATGGCAAAAGAGGAATATGATATAGTGGGGATAAGCGAGACATTGCTGGATGATAGGTATGACTGTGCGGTTAATCTGCAGGGTTATGGCCTGTTCAGAAATTATTGTAAAACAAGAAAGGTGGAGGTGTCTGCCTATATGTTAAATCCTGCCCTTAGTCCATTCTTCGGGAGGATATATGTGATGATAATGTGGAGTCTCTTTGGGTGGAAATAAGAGAAGAGAGGAATAAAAATAAAAACAATTGGAGTAAGTTATATGTCTCCAAGTATAGTGAAAGGAGCAAAAATTCTCCTGATAAGACAAATAGATGAGCCAGCAAAGCAGAATAAGGATATTATTATGGGGGACATGAACTAGCCCAATTTAAACTGGAAAGCAGAAACCTGTAGCTGCAGCAAAGGAAGCACGTTTTTAGAAATAATAAAAGACAATTGTGTCCTACCACGGGTGTTACTATTGGATACACCCTTTGTAAAAGCCTGTTGTCAGGAATCTACAGTAGCCTGTGTGAACTGGACCTGGTGTTTTGCCTTTGTGTGCCACACCCGATTGCTTCTCAGCTTCTGGCTATGCAGGAGTTAAGCTGAGAAGCTCCTGGTCTTGATTTTACACCTGTGTTGTTGCTGTGATTGACAGGTTTCTCTGCCTGTCTGTACCTGGAAGATCAGAGTGCCGGTCCAATAAGGATCCAGACCGGGCTCTTGGTCAGCATAAAAGCTAAGCACAGACTGAGTCCCAGCGCTGGCTAATTAGGTGTATTCCTGGTCCCAGCTCTCCCTTGTATATTCCTGCGCTCCCCGTCCTATCCCTCCTACTGCTACTCGTTTTTCTACCTCCTGCCTAACTTGTGACTACTCTTTTGGATTACTGATTTTGTACTACGTTGCCCGTGTGGTTTGACCCAGCCTGGTTTACTATTCCTTATTGTGTTCGTCTGTCTGTATTGTTTTGTGTATCACGTATATAGTGCAGGGAACGTCTCCGTGGTTGTCCGCGACCGCCTAGGGTCGGCTGAGGCAATTAGGCAGGGACAGTGGGTGGTTCAGATAGGGCCCACTGTCTGGTTGTGTCTGTGTTAGTCTGACACCTGTACTTATTGTGCAGAAGTGGTGATGAAAGTAGTACTAAAGTTTTGCCACTAGATGTCGCTGTATTAGATATGTGTATTCAGATCTATATAGATCATGGCGTTTAAGGTACTCAGTGACAGGAGAAGCTTGTACCGACGGGCAGGGGTAAGCCTCTTACCGCCGTCCTGTCTGTTCGGCCAGCTGTGCATAGAGTCTGCTCTCAGACAGGCTCTATGCACAGATCGCCAACAACACTGATCTATGCTATGCTAATAGCATAGATCAGTATATGCAGTCTATTGATTGCATGTTAAAGGGTGCCTTCACACATACCGACTTGCAGCGTTAATAACGCTGCGAGTCGGGTAAGTCCTGGCAGATCACTGTCATTACATACACGCAGTGGTCTGAACAACCGCTGTGTGTATGTAATTCTGCTGGCCGCTTAACCCCTTCTGATGCTGGCCGCCTCCCGCTCCAGCTCTGTATACATTACCTGTCCTCGCTCCACGGGGTCCCAGTGTCCTGCTCTCCCGCCCGGCCAATCAGTGGCTGCGGCAGGGCAACACACTGATTGGCCAGGCGCGAGAGCAGGACGCCGGGACCCCGTGGAGCGAGGAGGTATGTATACAGAGCGGAGCGGGAGGCGGGCGGCATCAGAAGGGGTTAAGCGGCCGGCAGAATTACATACACGCAGCTGTTGTTCAGACCGCTGCATGTATGTACTGACAGTGATCTGCCAGGACCTAGCCGACTCGCAGCGTTATTAACGCTCCGAGTCGGTATGTGTGAAGGCACCCTTAGGCTATGTTCACACTACGTATATGTCCAGCTGCATATTTTTCGCGTCCGGACATATACGTGTAAAACTCCGGCCGGGATTTACGCAAGTTGCGGCCGGCTACGTAGGTTCCGCCCGTAATGTACGTACGCTTCCCGAGCGGCATACGTAGCGATCTGACAGCGGTATTTTACTTGTATATTTTCGGCTAGCCCCGGACACCCCACAGAACCTTTTGGATTGGCAAATCAATGCTACGGGCATAAGTTACAGCATTTCCGTCCCGAAACAATGGTCTGGTTTATTTTTTACGGCGCCGCATACGATCCGGGCGTAAGTTCTTACGTAGTGTGAACTGTGCAGCCGTAGATCCTATACTTTCCATTGTACGCAAACTACGTAAATCTCTGGCCGCTTAATCACAGAGCGCGCTACGGCCGGAAACTTACGTAGTGTGAACATAGCCTTAAAATTAAAAAAGTGCGGAATTTTCTGATCTATTGAAATATCACATTCTTGTTCCCACACGGTGAATGGTGTAAACGGAAAAAAAAAACACCAGGATTGCTGATTTTTTATATATATATCAGAAAAAAATTAAATAAAAAGCGATTAAAATTATTCTGTTACACCAATATGATATTAATAAAAACTAAAGAACATGGCGCAAATAAAGACACCGCAATTAGCCCTGTAGGTGGAAAAATAAAAGCGCTATGGCTCTTAGAGGGCAGAGCGGAACATTGCATTAATTTGGCCCGGACATCCTGGCACGAATGACCTCGGTCTTGAAGGGGTTAATAAATTATTATTTTTTTTTAAATACACTAACTAGAAGTCTCCCTGCATAGATCAATAAGATCTGTGTTCTATTGCTCTTGGCTGCTGCAGCCAAGAGCAATAGATTACTAAGGCGGGATCAGTGCCATTACGGCGCAGACCCCCGGCTGGCTCACAAGCAGGGACCGCTCCTCTGCGAAAACCTCTCCTCTGCGAAACCAGAAGAAAATTCAAAGTGTGGTGACATTGAAAAAAACCCTGCATTTCTTTTATTTGGGGGGTTTGTGTTTTTACGCCGTTCGCCCTGGGGTAAAATTGACTTGTTATATATGTTCCTTAAGTTGTTACAATTAAAACTATATATAACATGTATAACGTTTATTGTATCTGATGGCCTGTAAAAAATTCAAACCTTTGTTAACAAATATATGTCACTTAAAATCGCTCCATTCCCAGGCTTATAGCGCTTTTATCCTTTGGTTTATGGGGCTGTGTGAGGTTTCATTTTTTGTGCCATGATTCTTTCTTTCTATCGGTACCTTGATTGCGCATATGCAACTTTTTGATTGCTTTTTATAAAAAATTTTCTGGATTTGATGCGACCAAAAATGCGCAATTTTGCACTTTGGGATTTTTTTTGCGCTTACGCCATTTACCGTGCGAGATCAGGAATGTGATAAATTAATAGTTCGGGCAATTACGGACGCGGCGATAGCAAACATGTTTATTTTTTATGAGAAAAGGGGGGAGATTCTGACTTTTATTAGGGGAGGGGGCTTTTTACTTATAACATCACTTTTATTTTTACTTTTACACATATACTAGAAGCCCCCCTGGGGGACTTCTAGTATATGCACTTTGATCTCTCATTGAGATCTTTGCTGTATAGTTATACAGCAAAGATCAATGAGATCGGCACTCGTTTGCTTTCGGCTGCTTCAGCCGAAAACAAACGAGTGCCGAGTCGGGGACGGTGCCATCTTGGAGAGGTCCCCGGCCGGCATCAGGTACAGAGATCGCTGGAGGAGCGATCTCACCCACTAGACACCAGGGAAGTGTTGCAGCCGGTAATCGGAGGCAGCTGTCATCTTTGACAGCTGCCTCCGATTACCTGATTAGCGGGCACGGCCCCGCTCTGAACGTGGGGAGGTGGCCCTGGACGTACGGGTACGTCCAGGGTCGCCTAAGGGTTAAGGGTCCCTATAACTTTCTTGAATAATATAATATTACAAATTCTGGGCATTTATAAAAGAAAAAAAATACATGTGCAGAAAAATTAACTCTGAGGGAGCCACAAACACCAGTACACAGTATGCACGGTCACCTGATGGGGTTGTACTATATTAGGCACAACACTATTCAAAGCTTAAAGTTGCAGTGGAGTTGCAGTCCGCCGCCTTCTGGTAACAATGTGCATATATATAAAGAAGTAAATAAGTAAAAAAGTTAGCGAAACCAAGGTACATAAACTCTAGTGTCACCCCATGGAGTGTGGTCTGCTGAGTGGGGTCCAAAGCTAACTTCGCTAACTTTTTGACTTATTTACTTCTTTCATAAGCATATATATGCACATTGTGTATTGCACTTTGTTGATTACAGGCACTTGCACTTTGATATTATGAGCTATTTGTTTCCTTTGTGTCTCTTGTATCATTTGTTATTTATTTGTGGAGTGTGAGTTCATATATATTGGAACTGAGTGTGGGGAGGTAGGGACCCCATGTACTGGTTCAGGGTCCCTCCTGGTTATTTCTTTGGGTATTTTTAGTGTTTTTAATGTTTTTTGGGTTTGGGTAGGGTTGTTTTTTTGTATGTACTAATATATTAATAAAGCTGATGTTTATATATTTTTGAACATATAGTTGTGTGCCTGGTGATTTATGACATACACCTTTTCTCTCTTTTTATGCAATTCTAATATAATTTGACTCTGTTCTAATCACATTAAGGCTATGTTCACACTACGTAAGTTCCGCAGAAATTACGGCCTTTGTTACAACAGCTGTGATTTCTGCGGTACTTACCTAGTGCTGCAGGCTGAGGGAATGCCGGCCGGAGTGTATACACATCCCTAGCGGTGCCATAGAAAACTGACAAACCCTGCCAGTTCACATAATGGAGCGAGCGGCTCTAGCCACACGCTCCAGTGTGTGCTGTGGGGAGTTCTGATGGGGGCTCACATGGTTGCGCCCACATCAGAACTCAGCGGCGCTAAGGATCATCCAGCTGGTACTGCAGAGGCGGCCAGGATGATCTTTTCTGAGACCGGCCATTCTATGACCCGGCCGAGTCACGAAATGGCCGGTCTCATACAAAATGTGAACATAGCCTTACTTTGTATTTACTTCATATACATATGCTATTGGTTTGTATACATAGGTTCGATGTTTTGTATGCCTCCCTCCCTTTGTCCTGTGATTTAAGTACTATACATTATCTTGACAACTTCTTTTTATTTGCCCAACAGGACCATTTCATGTGTAGTCACTTAGGTATCTCTTAGGGCCTTGAAAAGATGGTGCTTCCTTGTTATGTTATTAAATTTTTGGGTATTACCATAAATTTTGTTAATATAAAATTTCATTTGCCAAAAGAAAAATTTGTTGAAACCAATTTAGTCTTAAAAAAATATATTGAGGAGAAAGTTCAGCTAAAGGACATTCAGTGTTTAATGGGGATGTTGAATTTCTGCACCAGAATTATACTCATGGATAGGGGTTTTGCCAAGCGTCTTTATGCCGTCTTTAAGAGGTTGTAAATCTTTCTGTCAGATACAAGTCGTGCAGCTGCTATTCATTTATAGATGTTTCGGGATCCATGGCAAAATCCTGCAGGTGCGCCAGAGACTGAATTATTTCAGCAGTGCCGCTGATTGCATTGTATACAACAGCGCTGCTGGAAGAATGCGTCTCTGGCACACACATGCAGAGGGAGCCTGTCGGTGTATCCTGCTGCAAGTGCAAGATAAAAGTTACACTTTAACGAATTCTGTTGCAAAAACAATGTGGGGCAGTTATTCGGCTGCGTAGAATATATGGGTCGGTTATTGTGCAACCTTCAATCTGGATAGGTACTCCATAACCGTCAGCGCGGTATTGACTTTTGTGGCTGAGCTGGTGAGTAAGTAATTTTCAGCTTCTAGTATTAAAGGGGAACTCCACATAAGGAAAACTTGTTTTCTATTAAAAGTACATTAAAAGTTATATAGATGTGTCTATATAATGTATTACCGTATTTGTACGGTTCTGCCACAATGGCCTCTGTGCCAATCCACATTGTCTCCTGCTCCCTCTGCTCTCCCCCCTTAGGAGACAAAAATTCTATACCTCTGTGTCACATTGTGTGTGTTTGCTGAGCGCAGAATGATGATGCAGACAGGGGGCAGGGCGTGATGTCACTGGAGGCTTGGCTGTATCCCCCAATCCCCTGAGTGATTCACCATCTCTGAACAGCCAGAAGCAGGTGCAGCAAATTTCATGCACCCCCTGTCTCCCTGTCATTTTTGGATTTCATAGGACTTCTCCTTTAAGTAGTTCTAGTATACTAGCCCTTTCTGCCGGGTGCCTTGCCGCCAGGAGTACTACTCCCGCCAGCTTACATATGTAAAATCAGTTAAATGTACACTGGCACCCCCTGGGGCTAGAAGTTAATGCATTAAAAATAAGTTCTTTTTTAACCCCTTAAGGTCAAAGCCAATTTTCGTTTTTGCGCTTTTGCTTTTTCCCCTTTATGTTTGAAAGGCCATAGCGCCTGCATTTCTTCACCTAGAGACCCATATGAGCCCTTATTTTTTGCGACACTAATTGTACTTTGCAATGACAGACTTTATTTTCCCATAAAATATTCAGGGAAACTGGAAAAAAATCATTTGCGCTGTCAAATTGAAAAAAAAAAAGGAATTTGTTTTCATTTCAGGGAGTTTCGTGTTTACGCAGTTCATCCTATGGTAAAACTGACATGTTATCTATGTTCCTCACATCGGTACAGTTACAATGATATGTAACTTGTATAACTTTTATAATATTTGTTGGCTTTTAAAAAATTTAAACCTTTTAAAATAAACGAAAGGTGTTTAAAATTGCTCTATTCCTATTGTTATAACGCTTTTATCCTTTGGTGTATGGGGCTGTGTGAGGTGTCATTTTTTGCGCTATGATGTGTTCTTTCTATCGGTGTGAGATCAGGAATGTGGTAATTTAATAGTTCGGGTGATTACGCAGCTGACAGCTGCATTTAGATGCTTAATTAGGCGGCGTAACAACGAGACCCGCACCGGCTAATAGAGGGGCTCCCCAGCTACAGATACCAGTCAAGAGCGGTGCCGTTCAGAGAGGAGGCCCGGCAGGACCCCTCTATGATCTCCCCCAGCATCACCATGACGTACCAGATACGTCATGGGACGCTAAGGGGTTAATAATAAAAAAAAATCCCATGCCATAATAAAAGTTTATGGTAATATTCATTACAGAAGCTTCTATTTTTTGTAAAGGCTAGTAACTCTAGTCCGCATAATACTTCATTATAATAATGGCCATATGACTCAGGAAATGAAAGTGATAGTGTCTAAAAGACTGAACTGTTCTTCTGAATTTTGGGTTTACTTCTAGCTATAATGAATTCAGACTGATATAAACCAAGTTGCAGTTCACATCAGGTTGCGCTGGTGGCATGGCGCTATCTGAAGACCTTAATGTTAATGGCCTATTACTGCACAAATATGTTCTTCTTCTTTACCATCTCCTAGGTATTCCATTTTCCTTAGTGTATTAACAGTGAATGAGAGTGCTCAAGATGTGCAGAGAATTAGAAATAACGCAGATCTGTGTTTAGATGAAGTGCTTGCCAGTAAGCTGCCACCAAGCAGCCCAACTTTAAACTACAAAGCTGCTACGGGAAGCTGCTCTCTCCGTATGCTGTATACAGGAAGAGACTACAGACGTTTGTAACCCCTACCTCCCCCCAAGATGACCTCCATACAAGGGTGATTGAAGAGTAATGATAAATATGCTACCTACCTACAGGCACATCTTGACATACATACTTGTGACACCATGTTTGTTCAATCAGAACAACTGTAGAACACAGGACGCTATTAGTCATTTTACTCACAAGCTGTGGATCGTAATTGATTACTATGAGCCAGTGTGAATACTTGGGATCATATAATGAAGGGCTTTATCTACAGTGTATCTCTCATATTAATTGCATGCATGTACATGCACAAATATATTGTTATCTGCTGAATGCATACACTGTATTGATTATTGCATGAAGTGATAATATGTAATTGAAATATATGTGATTATATGTAATTGAAGACAATGATCAGCTGACATGCACACTTTTGGCTGATCGTTGTCTTTCAACATGTTGAAAGCTCAACAATGAGGATAGCAGCGATATGCTGCCGTTGCTCCTATGCCTTCGTTTCTATGGGCTGCCTAGAGATCACATGGGCAGAGCCCCCCCCCAGCTCATATATATATATATATATATATATATATATATATATATATATATTCTAACATATTTTCTAACACACATATATGAATTCTAATGAATTGCAAAATTAGTCATTCAGACCTTCATTCATGTCTTAATTGACACTGCGCTTGGATGAATGATATCTGTTTGTATCTATAACAAGAAGATATCTATGCCAGCATACTTTTTTGAGCATATCCTTATGGTGTGTTTACACAGAGAGATTTATCTGACAGATTTTAGAAGTCAAAGCCAGGAATGGATTTGAGAAGATGAGAAATCTCAGTCTTTCCTCTATGACCTGTTCTCTGTTTATAGTTTCGTCCTGGCTTTGGCTTAAAAAATCTGTCAGATAAATCTCTCTATGTAAACAGACCGTTACATGGACCCAATTAATTAAATTGTCTGCAGGCAAGTACATTACTCACAGGCATAAAACCGCACAAAAGAGGCAAATGGCAAATTCCCCATATTACTATATCTGTATTAGAACAGCAAGCTTACATTCTAGCGTACAGCTGAAATGCCACCGGCAGAGGGCAGAGCAGATCAGTCATTCACGACAGGCTCTCCTTGACTGTCACTGTGTATTTAAACTTGAACTGTATTGATCCGCAGCCCCGTTACATGTTAATATTTGTGTAACAGATATGACTTAACCATTAATATCCATTAATGTCCTGCTGAGATATCTGTTTGCTTACCACACGTCTGTGTATGTAGAGCACTCACTGTGTATGTGTCACTTGTCAGTATGTTGGTTCATATTTACCTACAAACAGGTCTCATTCTAAGGGTGACGTGCAAAAGAATAGTGATGCTGCCACTTTCCATACATTTTCTAGTGAATGGGAAAGAGATTAATTCAGATGGATGAAATGGGGATAGTTTATTTACACTTTTTGGAGGATTCATGCCATGCCCACCACTTTTTTTTTTTAAAAAAAGTGGAGTGGATGCAGCCGGCAGTGGCTTGGATTTAATCATAGAGGAAATTTACACCAGCTCGGAGCTGGCGTAGATTTCACTACATGCACAGTGGAAGATTTATTAAGTGCCTCTTACTAAATATGCCGAAACGGACAGCAGCAGGGAGACCAAGGTGTGATATGCCAGTATTAGTAAAGTCTCCCAATAGTCTATACATATTTATGTAGGTGGGTGGGGCTTAGTCAGAGGGGTGGAACTTCCCAAATCCCCATTCGATTTATCATAACTTATACCAGGAAGGCGTGTATATTATAATACAAACCTACTCCAATTCAAGGCTGGCATATGGGGCTGTGTATGAAATGTGTAAATTTACTGTTACTCCTAATAAATCTGGTGCATCATTAGCCAGTAATGAGGTGGGAGTTTTCTGGGACTTCTTGCTCATTTTGAGGACTCCCTTTAGGTGGAGACTCTAATGTGACCCTAGATCTTACCTTGAAAAGTTTAAACCCTTAGTTTTCTAAATTGATCCCTCCCCCCAAGGCTGGCCAGTTTGCAAAACCATTGTACAAAGAAGGCGTATGGCACAACCATCGCACCATGGTCAGGGTTATATGTTTTGCCTTGCAGCTTATTAAACCTATTTGAGTATAGACCATATCTTAGACCCCACAGATATTTTGCCCCTGGTTACCTCAGCAAAAATTAAACCGTGGACATGGTCTGACCACATTTAGCCACCTCTGGGTCTGCTCGGAAGCCTTTTTCTAGGAAACTAAATTAATCCTTTCTTACTAACCCGACCTATTATGAGGAAACTGAAATGTTGAGTCTTGTTTTAAACCTAATGCCAATGGTTCAGTTTCCCCCTCGATTCTATAAGGCAACTGTTAGCGGTAGGTTTATCTAGATGGGTGCTGAAGATGGGTACTAAAGCAACAATGCAATATAAGACTATTCTATATGAGAGGATATGTAGCCCTATTTAAAGAATATAAGTCTTATCTAGATCGAGACTCATAGGGGGAGATTTATCTGGTGTACATGGTGTAAAGTGAAACTGGCTCAGTTGCCCCTAGCAACCAATCAGATTCTACTTTTTATTCCTCACAGTCTCTTTGGAAAATGAAAGGTGGAATCTGATTGGTTGCTAGGGGCAACTGAGCCAGTTTCACTTTACACCATGCTTGATAAATCTCCCCCATAGTTTACAGTTGGGGACTTGCATGCTCAGTTTAACTTGGCCCTCCCGGTAAGGGCAGGGCCTCTTCAGGATGACAAGCTTACTGCCCTTCTAGCTAGACGTCTCGCTCCTAGGAAGTCCCTCACAGTAAGAGCAGGGCCTCTTCTGGACAGGATACCACTTTTTCTCTCAGGATGACAAACCTGCTGCCCTTCTAGCTTGATGTGCTCCAAGGAAGTCCCTCACGATAAGAGCCTGCTGCACTTCTCCCTCACAACAAACCCCAAAGTATGCATGGCTGATGGTGGATTTTCTCAGAATCCCAAGGAAGTATTAAAAGAGCTCTCTAAATTATTAATACGTTTTCAAATAAAATAACAATCAACATTGGGCAAGTTTTCCAAAATAAGCATTAAAAACAGAAGATCGGCACAGTAAGGCACATGGTCAGCTGGTTATAAATTTCCAATAAAAACTGAGGCTGGCCTACGGTCCAGGCAACTGGGATACAGTCCACAAGCGAAAGTCAGGTGCTGTTGTATACTCAATACACTAAAACTGTGCTAGGGCTGAGGATGAAGTTTTGGCAAGAATGCTGGAACATAATGAATGAACATCAAGCATGCCCCCAAAGAGAAGAGGTAGAAGAAACAAGAGAAGTAGAGAGGAAAAAGAGGAAGAGAAAAGGGAAAGAGATAAATAAAGAAAATAAAGGGTGAAGGGAGCTGATTAGCTCAAGCAAATGTAAAAGACATGCCAGAGAATTATAATATATATATATATATATATATATATATATAGTGGTACCTTGGTAACTTGGATTGAGAGCGTTTTGCAAGAATTTTTCAAAATTTTAACTTGGTTTAAGAGCATGGCTTTGGTTTAAGAACCCCCTGTACTGGGTGGGATGGGGAGGTCCATGGTCTGCATAGCGAGGTAAACAGCCCTGTAATCTGACCCAGGAAGTCTCCCTCACCTTCCAAATCATAGCAGATCCACCTCAGGCTGGGGCTTACATCAGGGGACAGGACTGTGGAGGTAATCTCTTCATAATTGTAACCCCTCTATGGGTCCACATATGCCCTGCTCATTCCTTCATGCTCCCTGCAGTCTGTCAGCCCTTGTATTTCAGTTATTTCTATTCCTGTTATAATGTGCCTGCACTTACACTCAGCTATTCACACTGCTGCTATAACGTGTCTGCACTTACACTCAGCCATTCGCACTGCTGTATAGAGAGGTTTCTGTCACCGGCCTTCTGCACAGCTCGGTGATTCTCACTTCCTGATTGGTCCATACTGAACACCCCCCCTTCCCCATTGCTGTCATGTGACCACACAGACCGCTGACAGTAGCCCTGCTTCTCTATTCTAGCCTGTTGTACTACACTACTGCATTATGGGGATCTGCATTTTTATCCTGTATCTACAAACTGCTCCTTTTTTTTCATTCCTATGCACTTGCTGTACATTATACTCCACATGCTGATTGCTATACTGTACATATTCAGCTATTTTTGCGGTGAGGAACCAATTTTCTGTATTTAAATGATTTCTTATGGGAAAATTTGCTTTGATTTAAGTAAGAGTGGATTTGGATTACAAGCACGGTCCTGGAACAAATTATGCTCGTAATCCAAGGCACCACTGTATATAGTGGGGCAGAGACTCTCAAAATCAAGAATGGAGACCAGATGTGTTCTGTCACTTCACTCACCTCAGTCTCCCAGCCCCAGGGGGTGTTTTGTACCACTGCGTATTGCTGTGTTCTCTATGGAGAGGGGAGGGGTAAGCCGGAGTGACAAAGCTCTGGCTACAGCTTACCTCTGTCGAAATAAAGGGGTCAGTGGTGATAGGGGTTGGGCGTGATGGAAATGGAAGGGGGTCCGGTGATAGGTCTGTCAAAAGTCTAAAATGTATTGGGACTTTAAAAAAAAAGACAATGTAGTTCTCCAGAGATCTGGAATGCTGGTAGCTAAAAATATACAGTTTTTTGACTTATGTAGGCCTAATCTACACCTTTAATGGGGTTTTCTGATTAATACTGAAAAGTATGAGATTGTGGGGGGTCCGACCTCTGTGCCACCAGTGCGCTCCAAGTCAGCCCATATCTCCTTTACATTGTATAGAGCTGCAGGCCGGCACATGATGCACAGCTATAGCCATTCTCCATGGAGCTGATGAAGAGAGTGGACTACAGCACTTGGCTCTTTCTGGCAGCTCAATGCAAAATTAATAGAGTTTTGGGTCACATGTAGTGATGAGCGAGTACTAAAATGCCCAGGTGTTTGTTACTCGAGACAAATATTTCCTGATACTCGGGTGCTCGATTCGAGTAATGAACCCCATTGAAGTCAATAGGAAACTCAGGCATTTTTGCAGGGGACCCAAGCTCGGCAGAGGGAAGGTCATGTGAAAACCTGTCAACGTCAGAAAATGATGGAAACACCACCGAAATGGACAGGAAACAGCAGGGGCAGCATGTATGGATGCGTATGAGGCTGCCTAATCCCACCATTATGCCAAATTCTGGGCAACAGCCTGGTTAAAACAGAGGTAGGTATATGAACCACCCAAAAACTCAGCCTGTTACAGCATGGCAGTGAGAACACAGTGAACCATTAAAGCAGAGGTAGCATATAAACCACCAAAAAACTTAGCCTGACACAGCATGGCAGTTAAAGCACAGTGAACCATTAAAACAGAGTTAGCATATGAAGCACCCCAAAATTTAGCATGACACAGCATGGCGGTGAGAACTCAGTGAACCATTAAAACAGAGGTAGCATATGAACCACCCCAAAATTTAGCCTGACACAGCATGGCAGTGAGGAAACAGGGAACCATTAAAACAGAGGTAGCATATGAAGCACCCCAAAATTTAGCCAGACACAGCATGGCGGTGAGAACTCAGAGAACCATTAAAAGTGAGTGAGGTATCAAGTGAGCCTCCCAAAATTTATGCTAGACACAGCATGGCAGTGAGGACACAGATAACCATTAAAAAGTGAGTGAGGTAGCAAGTGAGCCTCCCAAAAATTATGCTTGACACAGCATGCCAGAGAGGACACAGAGAACCATTAAAAGTGAGTGAGGAAGCAAGTGAGCCTCCCAAAAATTATGCCAAACACAACATGGTAGTGAGGACACAGAGAACCATTAAAAGTGATTGAGGTAGCAAGTGAGCCTCCCAAAAATTATACCAGACACAGCATGGCAGTGAGGACACAGAGAACCATTAAAAGTGAGCGAGGAAGCAAGTGAGCCTCCCAAAAATGATGCCAGACACAGCATGGCAGTGAGGACACAGAGAACCATTAAAAGTGAGTGAGGTAGCAAGTGAGCCTCCCAAAAATTATGCTGGACAGAGCATGGCAGTGAGGACACAAAAAAACATTTAAAGTGAGTGAGGTAGCAAGTGAGCCTCCCAAAAATTATGCCAGACACAGCATAGTAGTAAGGACACAGAGAACCAATAAAATTGAGTGAGGTAGCAAGTGAGCCTCCCAAAAATGATTCCAGACACAGCATGGCAGTGAGGACACAGAGAACCATTAAAACAGAGGTAGCATATGAACCACCCAAAAATTTAGCCTGACACAGCATGGCAGTGAGGAAACAGGGAACCATTAAAACAGAGGTAGCATATGAAGCACCCCAAAATTCAGCCAGACACAGCATGGCGGTGAGAACCATTAAAAGTGAGTGAGGTATCAAGTGAGCCTCCCAAAATTTAGGCCTGACACAGCATGGCAGTGAGGACACAAAGAACCATTAAAAGTGAGTGAGGTAGCAAGTGAGCCTCCCAAAAATTATACCAGACACAGCATGGCAGTAAGGGCACAGAAGACAATTAAAAGTGAGTGAGGAAGCAAGTGAGCCTCCCAAAAATGATGCCAGACACAGCATGGCAGTAAGGACACAGGGAACCATTAAAAGTGAGTGAGGTAGCAAGTGAGCCTCCCAAAAATTAGGCCTTATACAGCATGGCAGTGAGGACCCAGAGAACTATTAAAAGTGAGGTAGCAATTGAGCCTCCCAAAAATTATGCCAGACATAGCATGGCGGTGATGACAGAGTGACCAAAGAAGAAGCGGTAGCAGGTGAGGCTCCCAAAAATTATGCCAGACACAGCATGGCGGAACAAGAATTGGCTGTTGGCTGAGAATTGAAGGAGAAGGAAGAAAAGGAGGAGGAGAGGATATACCAAGAATCCTCATGTTGAGCTGCTCTCCCCGGGTGGACAGTTGAATTCAGGTGAAATCCAGGCTTTGTTTATTTTTATAAACGTCAGCCTGTCAGTGCTGTCAGTTGACAGGCTGGTGCGCTTATCAGTGATGCACTGAAGACCCGCTGTAACGGTCTAGTGGTCTAATCTGGGTTGGAGCCCAATAGCAATAACAACACTGGATGTAGACAAAAGTACAAGAGACTAACCTTGGTTAGTTGGAGGTCGCTACACAGGTTGCAGTGAAGTGGTGGAGACAAGTGTGGTCAGCAGTCAGCCAGAAGTCCTGACACAGCATGGCAGTGAGGAAACAGGGAACCATTAAAACAGAGGTAGCATATGAAGCACCCCAAAATTTAGCCAGACACAGCATGGCGGTGAGAACTCAGAGAACCATTAAAAGTGAGTGAGGTATCAAGTGAGCCTCCCAAAATTTATGCTAGACACAGCATGGCAGTGAGGACACAGATAACCATTAAAAAGTGAGTGAGGTAGCAAGTGAGCCTCCCAAAAATTATGCTTGACACAGCATGCCAGAGAGGACACAGAGAACCATTAAAAGTGAGTGAGGAAGCAAGTGAGCCTCCCAAAAATTATGCCAAACACAACATGGTAGTGAGGACACAGAGAACCATTAAAAGTGATTGAGGTAGCAAGTGAGCCTCCCAAAAATTATACCAGACACAGCATGGCAGTGAGGACACAGAGAACCATTAAAAGTGAGCGAGGAAGCAAGTGAGCCTCCCAAAAATGATGCCAGACACAGCATGGCAGTGAGGACACAGAGAACCATTAAAAGTGAGTGAGGAAGCAAGTGAGCCTCCCAAAAATTATGCCAGACACAGCATGGCAGTGAGGACACAAAGAACCATTAAAAGTGAGTGAGGTAGCAAGTGAGCTTCCCTAAAATTAGGTCTGACACAGCATGGCAGTGAGGACACAGAGAACCATTAAAAGTGAGTGAGGTAGCAAGTGAGCCTCCCAAAAATTATGCTGGACAGAGCATGGCAGTGAGGACACAAAAAAACATTTAAAGTGAGTGAGGTAGCAAGTGAGCCTCCCAAAAATTATGCCAGACACAGCATAGTAGTAAGGACACAGAGAACCAATAAAATTGAGTGAGGTAGCAAGTGAGCCTCCCAAAAATGATTCCAGACACAGCATGGCAGTGAGGACACAGAGAACCATTAAAACAGAGGTAGCATATGAAGCACCCCAAAATTCAGCCAGACACAGCATGGCGGTGAGAACCATTAAAAGTGAGTGAGGTATCAAGTGAGCCTCCCAAAATTTAGGCCTGACACAGCATGGCAGTGAGGACACAAAGAACCATTAAAAGTGAGTGAGGTAGCAAGTGAGCCTCCCAAAAATTATACCAGACACAGCATGGCAGTAAGGGCACAGAGGACAATTAAAAGTGAGTGAGGAAGCAAGTGAGCCTCCCAAAAATGATGCCAGACACAGCATGGCAGTAAGGACACAGGGAACCATTAAAAGTGAGTGAGGTAGCAAGTGAGCCTCCCAAAAATTAGGCCTTATACAGCATGGCAGTGAGGACCCAGAGAACTATTAAAAGTGAGGTAGCAATTGAGCCTCCCAA
The DNA here is from genome assembly GCF_027789765.1 of Dendropsophus ebraccatus. NCBI lineage: Eukaryota > Metazoa > Chordata > Amphibia > Anura > Hylidae > Dendropsophus > Dendropsophus ebraccatus. The sequence goes on from NC_091467.1 coordinate 43,795,168, forward strand.
AAATTAGGCCAGACATAGCATGGCGGTGATGACAGAGTGACCAAAGAAGAAGCGGTAGCAGGTGAGGCTCCCAAAAATTATGCCAGACACAGCATGGCGGAACAAGAATTGGCTGTTGGCTGAGAATTGAAGGAGAAGGAAGAAAAGGAGGAGGAGAGGATATACCAAGAATCCTCATGTTGAGCTGCTCTCCCCGGGTGGACAGTTGAATTCAGGTGAAATCCAGGCTTTGTTTATTTTTATAAACGTCAGCCTGTCAGTGCTGTCAGTTGACAGGCTGGTGCGCTTATCAGTGATGCACTGAAGACCCGCTGTAACGGTCTAGTGGTCTAATCTGGGTTGGAGCCCAATAGCAATAACAACACTGGATGTAGACAAAAGTACAAGAGACTAACCTTGGTTAGTTGGAGGTCGCTACACAGGTTGCAGTGAAGTGGTGGAGACAAGTGTGGTCAGCAGTCAGCCAGAAGTCCATACACAGGTAGCAGCAATGTGTTTGGAGGTTTATACAAAGCTTAGTCAGATACTTAGCCAGAGTCCGGTGCACAGAGAGCAGCAATATAGTTGGAGGATAAGGCAGAATCGTAGTCAGATAACTAGCCAGAGTTCGGTACACAGGTAAGTAACAACAGCAGAGCAGAGGAAGGAGTAGCTTGATTAAGGGCAAAAGCACAATAATCTCACAAGGAGGAAGTGGAAAGGCTGGGTTATATAGGAAGTCCAGGGGTGGAGCCAATTAAGGATTCAAGACTGGGAACTAAAGAAACATGATCTTGACCAATATATTCAGAACTGGAGCTGTCCAGCAAGGTTCAGTGGCTCAGTGAGTAGAGCTGCAGCCTGGAGTGCAGGAGTCACTAGGTTCAAATCCTGACACCCGCTCTGACAAAACGCTACCGGCAGGGCAGCCCAGCACCTCGGAGGCGTAAAGCCCCAGTTCGGGCCACGTATCCAGCTTTGCAACCCAGTAGTTGTATGTAGCAGAGTGATCAGCAAGGATTTTGGTATGTTCTGCAAGGTACTCCCCCTCCATCTTTCTGAAGTCCTCCCCCCTACTCTGTCTAGACTGGGGACGGTTGACATAGTCTTGCTGGGGTTCCATGAAACTGTCAAAGCCCTTGGAGAGTGTTCCCCTGCCCCTTGACAAGCTGCCTGCTCCACCCCTCCTCTCCCCCGCTTTTTGACCCACAGAACTACGTCCTCTGGCGCTAGTGGTGTCAGATGGGAAGTAAATTTTCAGCTTCTGCACCAGGGCCTGTTGATATTGATTCACTCTCATACTGCGTTCCTCGGCAGGAATGAGAGTGGAAAAGTTCTGTTTGTACCGAGGGTCCAAGAGGGTGAATACCCAGTAATCGGTGTTGTAAAAAAATGTTTTAACCCAAGGGTCATGGGAAAGACAGCCTAACATAAAGTCAACCATGTGCGCCAGGGTCCCAACACGCAAGAATTCCCTCTCCTCAGTAGGCTGACTCTCAATTTCCTCCTTCTCCACCAATTATTTCTCTTCAGGCCATACACGCTCAATAGGGTTGAGCATGGGTACCCTCTTCAGTCGTGGCAGCAGTCTGTTACTCTTCCTCCTCTTCTTCCTCCTCCTTTACTTTGTGCTAAGAAACAGACGTCAGGGTGGTCTGGCTATCTAGCGGTGGATGTTCTTCCCCCGTCTCCTGAGACAAAGGCAAAGTCTCAGACTTCAGGCTGAGTAGGGAGGTTTGAAGTAGACACAGCACTGGGATGGTGAGGCTGATAATCGCCGCTGTGTTGACTCCTCAGGCCCAGTACCTGACAGATAGTGGCGGCTGGGGACAGAGTACCGAGGGACAGCCACCGCCATGAGGTTCCTAAAAGCCTCTGTCTCTACCAGCCGATAGGGCAGCATCTTCAAGCTCAGCAGTTTGCCTATGTGCACATTTAGGGCTTGTGCATGCGGGTGAGTGGCAGTGTATTTGCGCTTCTGTTCAAAGGTCTGTTGTAGAGACAGTTGAACGCTGCGCTGGGACACCTTGCTGGAGGGTGTGGAGCATAGTGGAGGTGAAGGGGTGGGTGTAGGGTGGGGCCTGGGCTGGGGGACTGACAGATCCAGCACGTGATGCAGGAGAAGAAGCAGGGGTGTGACTTGCAGTCACTGAATGGCCTTGGTTCCACTGAGTGGGGGTGTTTAGCACTCATATGCCTACGCATGCTTGTAGTGTTTAGGCTGGTAGTAGTGGCTCCCCTGCTGATCCTGGTGTGGCACAGGTTGCACACTACAGTCCGTCGGTCATCCACACTTTCTTTAAAGAACCTCTAGACTTGAGAACATCTAGGCCTGGCCACGGGAGTTTGACTCTGTGAAACAGTTGCTGAATCTGATCTACTTGCTCTGGCCCTGCTTCTCCCTCTCCCCACCCCTCTTCCTCTTCCAACCGGTCCTGTGACTGAACTTGCCTCCCCCTCAGAAGTACGGTCTTCACTAGACTTATCCACCCAGCTCGGGTCAGTCACCTCGTCTTCATCCACCAGCTCTTACTCCAATTCTTAACTCTGCTCCCCACTTTGAGTTACATCCATGACAACAATCTCACTGTCTGACAACCGGGTCTCATCGTCATCATCGGACACCTCTTCAAACCCCATGTGCAAGTCCCCACTCTCATTACCCACTGACTGCGTGAGCTGCATACTTTGGGCATCAGGACAGATCCACTGCTCCGGTTGGTCAGACTCAGGAAAGGGTCCAGAAAACTGTTCCTGGGAGCATAGTGGTGGATCTGAATCCCTCCTTTCCCTGGAGGGCCCAGGCTGTGGGGAAAGAGGCTGAGCTGCTGGAGCAAGGGTTCCACTCCCTTGGGTAGCGTGGGTGGACTGTGTGGAAGACTGGGTGATGGATAAGTTACTGGACACATTATCCGCTATCCACGTAATCACCTGTTCACACTGCTGCGGTTTCAATAGCGGTGTATCCTGAGACCCTGTAAGTTGTGAGAAGCTAGAGAATGAATGCGGTGTGCCACTGCTCCCTCCTCAACGGGTGCTGCTGTGTCACCCTGCCCTGAACCCCGGCCTCTGCCCACTGCATCGCTTGGAACCCCACGCCCTTGTCCGCGACCCTTACCCTGGGGTTCACCATTTTATGGACACTGCACAGTCAAGACCAAGATAGCTGCACTAAAGATCACAGCAAGCCAAGAAAATATATTACTCAGACTACTTTTGGAGGTATTCGTATAGAGTCTGGGTGTGTAAGTGCAGCTATATACTGTATGCCACCCTCTTACACAGGGCAATTATCAGTGAGCTTGGCTATGCCTTCAATAAGAAATACAGAAATAAGAGAATATACTGGTAGTCACACTAGTATTTAGAGGCTGTCGTATACAGTCTGTGTGTACATGGTGGTCTTTGGTCTATGCCACCTGTTACACAGGACAATGAGCAGGGAAGTTCTATGCAGGTGTACTACAAATCACAGCAATATAATGTACAATGGCAGCAGAACCAGCCACAAAATAATAAAATAGTACTGAGCACTTCTTAGGGGTCTGTATGCAACACCTGCAGTCCCCTTTCTGCCAGCAGCCGATCACCACAGTGTGCTGCTAAAATCGTGGTAGCTGCACTGCAAGTCCCAGCCAGCAGTCTGGAGTAATAAAAATTAAAAAAACTATTTTAAGCCCTTAAAAGGGCTGTTTGGTTCTTTCTCTAGTATTCCCTCCCTACTGGAACGCTAATTCTCTCCCTAACGCTCTCCCTGACCAATAGCAGCTTTGTCCTTTATCTCTTTCAGCATGCGTCTAAAGCGAGCCCCGCCGGCCGGGATTTTCATATGGCAGAGTCATCTGATCTAGCCAACCAATCGCTGCTATCGACATGAATGGGTCCCACGTGATCGCAGGATGTACCAAAGAGTCTCCTGCATGTTGATTGGCTGAGAAATTGCGCCCAAACTTACAGGAAACAGATGATGCCATTATCTCGAGTATGGCGAGATGCTTGTCCGAGTAACGAGTAACATCAAGTACCCTAATACTCGAACGAGTATCAAGCTCGGACGAGCATGTTCGAGCATCACTAGTCACATGCCAACCTGTGGCTTTATTTAAAACAAAAGAGCCGGGGGAAGGGGGGCCATTTGGAGAGCGCCGGGGGCACAAAGGTCAGACCCCCCCCTCAATCAGTTACCTATCAGATTTTCACTTTGTTAACTGCTGATATGGTTAGGGTCCTTTAACATGTGGCAATTTCTCGCGCACAAGCCACCGCAAACAGGCGACGATCTGCGAGACTGGAGCTCATTTGCAGTTTCTTTACATAGCGCAAGAAATCGGGTGGCTGGGCTGCATGAACGATCCAAGTATCATTTGTGCAGCCATTGAAACTCACACGGTATATCACATACGGTATATAAATGCTGTCAGTTTGCCAAATACACAGCAGTTGCTTACTTACCTAGTCCAATGCTACTTGTGATCTAGCATCATCTTTACCGGCTCTCCTGTCCAGCCGTTGTCTTCAGGCCCAGCCCTAAGAGGGTGTCGATCTTTTTGGAGAAGGCGGGGCCTAAAGACAGTAGCTGGACAGGAGAGCAGGTGAGAAGGATGCCAGAACACAAGCAGCAGCACACTAGGTAAGTATACACTGCTGTGTGATCTGCAAGCTAACAGCACAGATGTATAGCCATGCTGTCAGTTTGTCTTTATTGTTATTGGCCTCACATCTCCCCTTTATACAGGAATGGCGAGCTATCGATGTGATCAATAACTACAGTTACCTATATGGACTGATAGGGATTTGTTATAGTCTGAAATCAACCCAGTATCTCATAAAAGCTTAGCATGCAGCCTTCCTCTCTCTGCTCTGCTGTAAGCAATCACTCTGCTGAAAGAGATGTAGCTTTTTAATTAGTAATACAGTCTATATTTAAGTTCATAATTGTAGGGAGAAAGTCACAATACTATATTAAGAGAATTCAGTCGTCACTTTGTGCTAAATTATGTGTGACACCAGGACAATGGGTCTTCAGAGAGTTGGGTTTCAGCCTTTGTCCCAGATAATTGAACCTTGGTCCTTTATTAAATTTGTTTTTAATCTGTGCCCTCCCTGTGGTAGTGGGTTTCTTTTGCCAACATGTGTACTGTATAAGAAATTTTTTACATCACTTTATTTTTAGGTTCAAACCTATATTTAATACATCTTTACAACTACAGAGGTCCAAATAACCCACCTCTTGCTGATACTACGCTGATGTCCCCAGTCCAGACCCTGCCTTGTGGTTCCGGCACTGCCACTTTCATGTTCATTCCAACACAGACAGACAGCTTAAAGCGACTCTGTACCCACAATCTGTCCCCCCCCCAAACCACTTGTACCTTCTAATAGCTGCTTTTAATCCAAGATCTGTCCTGGGGTCCGTTCGGCAGGGTTGCAGTTATTGTCATAAAAACAACTTTTAATCTGGCAGCGCTGTGTCTAACGGCTGGGGCTTACATTTGTATATGCATTAGGCTGGCACCACCTCTCCGTCCTTCCTCCCCACCCTCCTCATCATTAGAAATGATCCAGGAAGATTTACTGCTGTTTGAGCTTTGCACAGGTGTATTAACGATCCAGCCCATGTATATTATACACACAGGTGTTGAATAGGAAGCAATCTGCCTGGAGCATTCCTAATGATGAGGAGGGTGGGGAGAAAGGACAGAGAGGTGGTGCAAGCCTAATGCATATACAAATGTAAGCCCTGGCCGTTAGACACAGCGCTGCCGGATTAAAAGTTGTTTTTATCACAATAATTGCATCTCCTGCCAAACGGACCCCAGGACAGGTCTTGGATTAAAAGCAGCTTTTTGAAGGTACAAGTGGTTTGGGGAGATCAGATTGTGGGTACAGATTCGCTTTAATCCTTGCTTTCTAAGTGGATGCAGGGATATATTAACAGCTGCTGCTGCCCTAGGCACTTAACCTTAAGACGCCCCATCTTCACTCACCAACTAGCATCAGGATTTTCTAGTTTCTGAACATCATATTGATATCTGATCAGTCTTAGGCCGCGTTCCCACATTTACTGTACGTCACCACATGCAGCTGAAACCAGACCCTCATGTGGTTACCAATAGGTGTATGGCCAATAATCCTGGTAACAGCACATGACTAATGGGGAAGAAATGGGAGCCTGGTTTCGGCCACATGCATTTCTCTACATGTAGAAACATTGTCTGAATTGCATTTTTCATGGTATATAACATGAACAAATTTCCACATTGAATCAATTATTAGAGCCAGCTGCATATTGTGTGAAGAAATTCTCGCCACCGGATTGGTAGGTAATAGCTCCAGGTGTCACATTTACCACCGCCACACCAGATCTGACCAATACCACCATACTGTGACTGGATAATACTGCCACACCAGACCTGAACAATACAGCCATACTATAAAACACAGAGCATATTGCAATGAACATGGAAGTGGAGTAAGTTGTATTATTATTAGCATTAATAGTTATGTGATATTGCATTACCTATGGAACGGAAACACCAAGTATATCAGGACATTGTAAAATGAGGCTTCAATCATTTATTTACTCTTGGAGAAGCCCTTTAATGTACCCACTATAGAGCCCTTATTGGATTTTGACATTATAGATGTTTTACAATAGAAGATCCTATTGCCCCTTACAATAAGGGCCTGGAAATCCAGGCATGTCAGTGTAACACTATCTGCCTGTATTTTATGGTCGTAAACATTGCGCATGTTCCCCTCTTTATCCTCAGTACAAACAGCACTGACTTCATTGTCTGTGTGTGCAGATGGGTAATTGCCGTCTGCATTTATTTAAGAGCCACTTTTAGTTAAGTTGCATTGTGGGATTTGTAAATAGATTGAGAGCATTAGAGGTCTGTTCCGTGAAATGTGCACTGCTCCCTTTTGTCCTGGATTCACTAGAACCTGTTTACTGGATATGTATATGTATGAATCACCTGTATGATTCATGTAGGGTCATATATCTCTCAGGTCTATCTAGTATCCTTGCATTATTTATAGCATTTGTAATGGGGGCCCAGAGGCTTCATTATTTGGTTGCTCAGCAGTCCCCATTATGACCCCTGGTCATTCGCTCTTAAATCCAGTCGCAACACCTCTTGTAACATTGGTTTGTAGCATTCATGCACTCTTTCACTGGCCTGTTCAGCCTTTTACCAGCCTGTTTGCCATTTGCTTGGAGAAATGTGAAACCATTGCACTCAGGGCTTGGCAGTGACAACAGTCACCATCAGGGCCGCCATCAGGGCATTACTGGCAGTACAGGTGTATGGGGCCCGGCCTATGGGGGGGCCCGGGTCTCCCACACACTACACTTTGGGAGAAGCCTGGTATACAGACAGTGCTGGGAGAGGGGCCCCTTCTGCTTAACTAAAATCATTAGGCCCTCCTCCCCCCTGCACTGTCTGTGGACCGGGCTGCAGAATCCCCCCCCCTCCCTCCACAATGGACTGGCCCCCTCCTCAGCAGCTCCCAGGCTCGTGCGGAGCTGATGACTTCCGGCCTGTGTGCTCTCCCAGGTGACAGATGCAGCGGGCCCCCTCTCCTATCTCCTGCCTCCCCCTCCCAGCTGTGACGTCTGTTCCCTCCAGTATACAGCTCTGCAGTCGGGGCAAAGGAGGAGGGGCTGCAGGCTGCTGTCTGGGAGCAGAGACTTCACTAGTGACCCCCCTGGGGCCTCAAGGATAAAAAGTAAGTGTGTATGTGAGAGAGTGTGTGTGAGAGAGTGTGTGTGAGAGTGTGTGTGTGAGAGTGTGTGTGTGTGTGAGACAGAGAGTGTATGTGAGAGAGTGTATGTGAGAGAGTGTGTGTGAGAGAGTCTGTGTGAGAGTGTGTGTGAGAGAGTGTATGTGAGTGTGTGTGTGTGTGTGAGAGTGAGTGTGTGTGTGTGAGAGAGTGTATGTGAGAGAGAGTGTGTGTGTGTGAGAGAGAGTGTGTGAGTGTGTCACTTAATCCGTATCTGAGCTATAGACGTGTCACTTAATCCGTATCTGAGCTATAGACATGTCACTGATATCCGTATCTGAGCTATAGACGTGTCACTGATATCTGTATCTGAGCTATAGACGTGTCACTGATCTCCGTATCTGAGCTATAGACGTGTTCACTGATATCCGTATCTGAGCTATAGACGTGTCACTTAATAATCCGTATCTGAGCTATAGACGTGTCACTGATATCCGTATCTGAGCTATAGACATGTCACTGATATCCGTGTCTGAGCTATAGACGTGTCACTTAATAATCCGTATCTGAGCTATAGACGTGTCACTGATATCCGTATTTGAGCTATAGAGGTGTCACTTAATAATCCGTATCTGAGCTATAGACGTGTCTCTGATATCTGTATCTGAGCTATAGACGTGTCACTGATAATCCGTATCTGAGCTATAGACGTGTCACTGATATCCGTATCTGAGCTATAGACGTGTCACTGATATCTGTATCTGAGCTATAGATGTGTCACTGATATCCGTGTCTGAGCTATAGACGTGTCACTGATATCCCTGTCTGAGCTATAGACGTGTCACTTAATAATCTGTATCTGAGCTATAGACGTGTCACTGATATCCGTATCTGAGCTATAGACGTGTCACTGATATCCGTATCTGAGCTATAGATGTGTCACTGATATCTGTATCTGAGCTATAGACGTGTCACTGATATCCTTATCTGAGCTATAGACCTGTCACTGATATCTGTATGTGAGCTATAGACCTGTCACTGATATCCGTATCTGAGCTATAGACCTGTCACTGATATCCGTATCTGAGCTATAGACGTGTCAATGATATCCGTATCTGAGCTATAGACCTGTCACTTATAATCTGTATCTGAGCACTGTATCACTGGGGGCCTCAAAGATAAAAAGTGTGTGTGTGAGTGTGTGTGAGTGTGTGTGTGAGTGTGTGTGTGTAAGAGAGAGTGTTTGTGTGTGTGTGTGTGTGTGTGTGTGTGTTTGAGCCTCTGATCATATATCTGTGCAATCTGCATGTGTGTGCTTCTGGATGAATGTGTGTGTGTCTGTCTGTGTACTAGTAGAGGTATATATGTCATCTGCATGTGTTTGTATCTGGGTAATCTGCATGAGTGTTTCTGCATCTATGTCATGTGGCTGTCTGTATGCTGTCTGTGTAGAGGTATATATGGAATCTGCATGTGTGTGTCTGCATCTATACTATGTGTCTGTGTAGAGGTATATATGGAATCTGCATGTGTGTGTCTGCATCTATGCTATGTGTCTGTGTAGAGGCATATATGGAATCTGCATGTTTGTGTCTGCATCTATGCTATGTGTCTGTGTAGAGGTATATATGTCATCTGCATGTGTTTGTATCTGTGTAATTTCTCTATGTTGGTATATTTGTGTATCTTGTAATGTGCCTATATGTGTGTATACATGTATTGTGGATCTATATGTATCTGTGTGAGTGTGTGTGCATACATGTGTGTATCTGCCTATTTGTACTGTATGGGTTTGTGCATCTATTGTCTATATATATTAAAGGAGAAGTCAGGCAAAACATTATTGTGATTATGATGTGTCAGTATTATTTGTGGAAAAAGAACATGACATTTTTCAGCCATTCTTTTATAAAACAATAGTTATTTTTAAGGCTGAAAACATGACTTAATTGACTCGTAACTTAACACATATTATGGGCTTTAAATAGCCAAACGTATGTCCTGAGTTGAAGATTTTTTGGATTAATGCCTTTGGTAAGGTGGGGGCCCAGACAAGTTGGCAGTATGGGGCCCTGGAATTCCTGATGGCGGCCCTGGTCACCATGACTACCAAGCCCCACCGTGTAGGTTCAAGCAGCATAACATAAATAAAGTATTAAAGGGGTACTCCGGCCTGAGAAACCGTTTGTTATTTTCTATATAACTGCAGCAAAGAAGATATTCTTACCTCTCGGTGCTCCCCTGTGGTCAGGGCAGGCCTTAGGGTAAATGGTGCCCTGTGCAAAACCTTTTTCGGCACCCCCCCCCCTTTAAGGTGACATAAATCTCCTTCAGCCTCCCTCCCCTCCAGACGACATCCAACGCCCATACAACTACCCCCCAGTCATTCACGCAACTACTACTCCCCCCCAGCCATACACGCAACTACCCCCAGGCATACAAACAACTACCCCCCAGCCATACAAGTACCCCCTCAGCCCCCTCCCAGTAAATAGTCTCGTCTTGTCTATGTTCAGCATTATAGGATTCGAATTCCAGCCACCAGCCTCTCAGCAACTCATGAAAAGCTTCATCTTTGGCTAGGTATGAGGGGAAGCGCCAAATATAGTCGGTAGCTTTGGGGCAAGAAGTATACAGCTCCAACGTTACTGGAGCATGATCAGAGATAACCAGGTCCCTAATCATCACAGTCGCAGTCCTAGACGATACCAAAGGACTCACCAGAAAATAGTCTAAACGTGACCACGATTGATGGACATGTGAAAAATGGGTGAAGTCACAAGTATCAGGATGGCGCTGTCGCCAAATATCGCACAGGTCTGCGGCAGTGAGGAGCACAGGGAGTATTCTATCGCTGGGCCATATGGGCGCCTGCTGTCTAGATGGATGTTTCCTATCCAGCGCTGGATCAACCACTGAATTGAGGTCTCCCCCCCACCAATTTCCAAGGCTCAGTATCACCTTGCAGCTTGCCCTGAACAGTATTAAAGATTTGTTAGTTGTCAGCATTAGGCCCATACAGGTTGTATAAACTTAGGGTCTGACCCCTGTGTTCTAATATGATATGAGAAAAGCGACCCTCAGTATCAGACTCATGGGACAAAAGTTGGAACGGGAAGTTTTTATGAATCAAAGTCCGTACTCCCGCTTTTCCACCTACTGCTGGAGACCCAAAAACATGTCCCACCCACAGCCTTCTCATCCTCTCAAAATCCTCAGCTTCCAAATGCGTTTCCTGAAGGAGCACTATGTCAGGATGAAATCGTTTTAAATGTCGAAACAATTTAATGCGCTTGTGGGGTGAATTGAGACCTTTGACGTTCCACGTTATTACATTAATTGTCTCAGCCATAGGGGGACCATCTCAAAGGGACAATTAGCCGGTAAATGTAACGGAGGAGTATCGTCAAGGATGAGAAAGCAGCAGGCAGGATACACACCAAGCAGAGGAGAAATAATGGTAAGTATGAAAAAGCATCAGGCAGGGCACATACGGAGTATAGAGGCCATACAATAACTAGATGAGCAAGTAAGAAACACAGTCTGTCCCATCTGGCACATGCTGTGAATTCAACAGTAACCCAAAAATAACTAACACAAAATACAAAACCTAAAAAACTAACCCAATAGAGAGCTTGGTGTTTCATAGCTTTCTATTACGGCAATAATGGACTACCTTTTTTCAGGCATGAACGCTGGAGACTCCCGCCCCCTGCGATATAAACTGGCTCCCATGGGAGTAGTAAAATATTTGTGGACGTTTACCCACCAGGACTCGCCCACAAGAAAGAAAGTGATAGAGTCCAAAGGATAAACCCTCACAAAGGCACACAGAAAAGAATCGCCATCAAATGTACCATAGATGTGAACCCTATAAAGGAACAAAGCAAGAAATAGGTGTTAAGTAATACAAACTGTCTCAATTTGGTGACCTAGATCGTTCGCCTTCGGGGCGCCTGCTAGAATATCTGCGCCTCCTTTTGCGCTCAGCTGGTGTTTGCAGGACCTCCCGGCGCGCCGCAGGCATTCTGGATGATCTGGCTTCCATCGGTGACGGTGAGCGTTGCTTGCCAGAACCCCGAGGACCCTTGGAGGGTGCAATAATATCAACCAGGGCCTTTTCAGCTTCCTCAGGTGATGTGAAAGATTGAGATGTACCGTCCGATTTGTACACTCTCAGGGTGGCAGGGTATTGCAATTGGAATCTACGATCTGCTTTGTAGAGACCGGAACAAATGTCGCTGAAAGCTCTCCGTTTTTTTGCGACCTCGGCCGAGAAGTCTTCAAAAATCAGAAGTTTGGTGCGGTGTAGCTCCAGGGGTTTCGCGCGCTTGCGGAAAGCACGTAGAATGTTTACTTTATCATTGTAGTCGAGTAACTTGAAGATAACTTGCCTTGGTCGGATATTATCAGAGTCTTTACTGCGTGGAGAAGATTAAGTTGTCTTCTTTATTAAGTGTAGCGCTGAACGCTAATTGTGCAAAATCTCTGACATCAGAGGATTTTGCTATAGCCCATCTTTGTGAGAACAGCTTGTGAGGGGGTGTTTTTCCTGCCAGCCCTACTCTATTCATTTGAAGGTCGCTGCGCTGCCCTCTTTCTGATGAGGCGGCGGACCTTGTAACATTGTCGCACTCCCAGTCCACCATTTTGTGGGGGGACCTTTCAGGTGAAGCAAACGCTTCATAAAGGGAGTCATTGGAAGAAGTGCTCAAACAGATGAGAATGAGGCCGTTCCTTTATTTATTTTGGCCATAAAGGTGTTTGGTGCCACTTTCAGTTCCCTCAAATGAGGGTTTCTCATATTAAAGTCAGCCCTGTCCTCTGGGTCTGACTGGGAGCTGTTTGAGAGCTGGTGTTTTTCTTTAGCTCTCCATTTCATAGGGGGCACGTCTGAAGAGGAGGAGGAGGATTCTGAGAGTGTGCGGTGTCGGCGTCTGCTCTGTGGAGACACTCCCACAGAGACCGCAGACGCTGCAACGGAGCACACATCCTCGTCCATTGCCACCGGAAAAAATTCTGATGTAAGCAGCGCTGTGCGCGCGCTTACCCCACGTGACCGCGGCCGCTACAACGGGAGGCACCAAACAACAGAAGGCGCCGCCGGCACCCATCAGCTGGTGCTGGGTGGCTGCCTCCCGTTGAACAAAGGTGTCTACCTGTACTGAGACTTTGGCTGACTGCTGTCTGAACTCTATGACCAGCATAAAACACAACAAAATAATAAAGACAAAGATTTATTTATTTATTTTTCAAATAACTGGTGTCAGAAAGTTATACAGATTTATAAATGACTTCTATTAAAAAGACTTTTACAGTACTTATCAGCTGCTGTATCTCCTACAGGAAGTGATTCTTTCCAGTCTGACACAGTGTTCTTTGCTGCCACCTCAGTCCATGACAGGTACTGTCTAAAGCAGTAGTTAATCCCCATAGAAAACCTCTCCTGCTCTAGACAGTTCCTAACATGGACAGAGGTGGCAGCAGAGAGCAGCGTGTCAGACTGGATAGGAAACATTAGTGATGGTGTCATTAAGTAATCACCGTAGTTTTTCCAGAATGCCTCCTTGTAATCAGCTATTTCCTGGACCAAATTGTCTGATACCCAATCTGCTACACAAGCATAGAACAGGAAGGGCTCTCAGCACAGATGAGCAGAGATGTTCTTTTAGAGATGTGGTGTCGTATTGCTGACCACCAGTGATGGGTCAGGTTTAGGATTAGTGGGTATACAGATGAGAAATCCTTTAAGCAGGTGAAAATCTCACACCCGGCAGTTTGTTTAATGAGACCTTTTACTGTGCAGAGGCCTAATCCCATGTTACTGTTACCCTGACGATCTGGACAAGATAATAATGAGTAATTATATTTACCTGCCTCGAAAGTGCCTGGTACTGCGCTAATTCACTTCAATTACACTGTGTGTCCACATGACAGCTCTGTGGTGATGTCAAAGGGGTCCAAAGACGCATCAATCCTTCCATTTGTGTTTATCTTACTAACCATTTTAGAGATGGTTCCTTAGCGATTGTTCCATTTATAGTTTAAAGTGTCTCTGTCATTAGAAAAAAAAGACTTTCAACACGTTGCTGAGACATTCAGAAGGTTTTGATTGGTCGAGCTCAGTGTTCAGACCCGCACCCCAGCTTACCTGCAATCACTTTCTTCAGAAAGGCAGAGATCAAAGGGAGCTGGGAAGAGAAGAGCTCAGCTGGACACTGCTCCCGGCTTTATCTAGAGCAGGGGTCTCAAACTCGCGGCCCTCCAGCTGCTGCTAAACTACAATTCCCATCATGCCTTGGACAGCCAAAGCTTGCTTTGGCTGTCCCAGGCATGATGGGAATTGTAGTTTTGCAACAGCTGGAGGGCCGCGAGTTTGAGACCCATGATCTAGAGATAAGTTGTAGTGTACAGTGTCTGTTATAGCACCTGTCGAAAGATAACTCTGTCAGGTTTTACACTCTGGGATGATAGGTGCCTTTCCGCACTGTCACCACTTGGTGTCTCTCTCTCCCTTTTGTCCTAAGCACAGCTAAAAAGAAAGGGTTAACTGCTGTTCTTACTGTTCAGTGTTCAACCAATCACTGTTGCAGATACCACACACACTCCTGACCTATTACACTTTTCATAGAAGCATAGAAACATAGAAGATTGTCGGAAGAAAAAGACCACTGGGTCCATCTAGTCTGCCCTTTTAGTATTTTCTTTCTTATTATCTTAGGATAGATATATGTTTATCCCAGGTGTGTTTAAATTCTGTTATTGTGGATTTACCAACCACCTCTGCTGGAAGTTTGTTCCAGGTATCTACTACTCTTTCAGTAATATAATATTTTCTCACATTGCTTCTGATCTTTCCCCCCACTAACCTCTCACTGTGTCCTCTTGTTATTGAGCTTAGTTTTTTTTTTACTAAAAACACTCCCCTCTTGAACCCTATTTAGTCCCTTAACATACTTAAAGGTTTCAATCATGTCCCCCTTTCCCGTCTTTCCTCCAGATTATACAGATTCAAATCCTTAAGTCTTTCCTGATATGGTTTATGCCTCACACCCTCCACCATTTTTGTAGCCCATCTTTGGACCCGTTCTATTTTATCAATGTCATTTTTAGATGAGGTCTCCAGAACTGGACACAGTATTTTCCTTCTCTTGTCTTCAGTTTGTCCCCATTAATGGAAGGCTAGCCCCAGTCTCCCCTATAGGGAGGTTAGTTTCTAGTGGGAGGTCTTTTGTCATTGGTCAGTTCTCTGCAGTGAGGAGACAGAAAGAGAGAGAGAGAGAGAGAGAGTTGCTGCTGCAGTCTGCAGCCAAGCCTGGCTTAGGCCAGGGGGCCTGGTATGGGGGTAGTCTGTCAGTAGTAGTGGAGGAGAGAGACTGTTTTCCTGAGCTACCATACTATACCAAATATGCACTGCTAAACCCAAAGGTAGGGTAACTGTCACCTTGGTCAACCCTGTCTATGTCTGGGATCCTTCTCAACAGTCAGGACAATCCACAAAGTCTAGGATTGATCCATAGTCGGGCAAAGGGCTTAAGCCAAGGTATCCCACTGGTACCTGCTCAACTTCCTTGGGTAATCTTAAGGGGGTTAGCTTCGCCTAGTAGTTCAAGCCTGGGGAATCATACTACCTGACACTCAGTGGACTTCTTTGGCAAAAGGCGGTCGCTCACTTCAATTATCTTAACTGTGAGTACGAGGAGTTCTTCTGCAACACCACATCACTATTCACACTATCCCGGCAGATTACTGTACTACCTAGGCATGGTCCCCAAGGCCCCAGCACCATCCTCCAAGTCAAACACACTCCTACCTTTTTCTATAAGTCACCACTAGTTCTATACATATAAATTAACCCCTTCATGTCAGCAATATGTAGATATATGTTCCCCGTGCAGTAGGAATGTATATATACGTTCCTGGGGGGGGGGGGGGGTTTGATGTGTGCGGGACCGCTGCAGTGAGAGCGGTCCCGCACACATTAGTCCTGCAGTTGCTTGTCATTAACCCTTAAACGCCATGATCTATAGCGATCTCAGCGTTTAAGGTACTTGGTGAAAGGACAAGCTCCTGTCACTGCCGGGGTCCCCATGGCTTGTACTGACGGGTGAGGTAAGCTGCTTACCTCCCTCCTGTCATATCAGTGTTCCATGTATAGAGTCTGCTCTATAAACACTATAAACATATTACCATAGGGTGCGGAATTGTCTGATCTTTTAAAATATAACATTATTGTTCCTGCACGGTGAACCACGTAAACAAAGAAAAAAAACACACCAGGATTGCTGATTTTTTTAAATTACTGTATATATCAGAAAAAAAATCATTAAAAAGTATTCAAAAATTTTCTGTTACACCACTATGATATTAATAAAAACTAGAGATCATGTAAATAACACCCCAACCAGTCCTGTAGGTGGCAAATTAAAAGCGCCAGGTCTCTTAGAAGGCGGGGAGAAACATTGTATTAATTTGACCCGGGCATCAATGGGCTTGGTCTTGAAGGGGTTAATGTTATTTTGTCTGAGCCTGTTTCTAAGACTCCACTGTTTTTGCTGTGACCAGATCCTGGGGTAGACTGTGGAACAGTGGAGGCAGGCGGAGACAGTGCCCCCTTGTTTTTTGAGGGGGTTTTACCTGGAACATCTTTTCCCTATATTTTTTGTAGGGGCCATTTATATATTTAACTAAATAAATTAATTAATCATATCTCTTAAACGTCTTTTCTCGAGACAAAACACATCTCATGTGTCAACAGCTTGTTATGTGGCCAATAAGGATAATTTATATGGTCGCACAAACGATCCAATCAGCTGATGATCACTGGCTCCTTATAGCGGACTGATTATATAGGGTATATAGGAACACTTACTACTGATAACTGGCCCATGTAGAAGGGCCCCAACTCTATTTTGGCCTCTGGGTCCCCTTTGCTACTGTATCCGGAAGCATTGACAGGAGTCACCATGAGAACGTCAGGATTATTTGAATGATGTGTTTTCATATTCCTAAGTAGTTTTGCACATCCCAAGACCCGCTCAGTGCTGTACTATTTCTTCCCTGCAGGGATTGTCCTATTACAGGGATGTTGGGACAATTCTCTGTTAATTGAATAAGCGATGAGGAAACGGGTCTAATATCATAAGCTGATTTCAGGTCTATGAGACATTCTCTGATGTAACAAGATTACAGTTCACTTCAACCCTCTGGTACCAAGGAGACCCATTCATTGAAATGCCGTGACGCAAGTGCATTTAACTGGACACAGTTTATGAGATTTAACTCCTTTCAGTGTCTTTTCTTAGAGAACACTTGTTTTTCTATTGAAACTCGGCAAGAACCTGAACATGATAGGCGGCAAATAACCCGCTAGGGCTGTGATGAACACACGTGGTATACGCAGATACATACCTTAGTAGTTTTTTTGGTTAGCAATACAATGTGCCATACCTACAGTGCCATGTTAAAGAGTATGCAAAAGTGCCACCTGCCACAGGTATAGCTTGCTTGAGGGATCGTTCTGTGTTGAGCCCCCGAAGGATGTTCTAGCCGTTGGACGGCTGTCACTTGCTAGATGGAATTGTGACGCCACTACTTGTGGTGGATGGCCAATATACAGCCGGACCTTTTGGTTTTGTCATGTGATGCCAGTGCCTGTGAGCACACAGGTGTGATGGCACGCCTGCTGTAAAGGTGTAAGGCCAGTTGTACTCTTCTCCCCTGTGGTCGGTGTCCTGTCGAGTTGCTGCCGGGTCCCTTGGGATAGTGTAGTCATGGATTATATAGTCACAGGTGTCCAGAGCTGTGTAATGACCCTCCCGAATAATGGTGGGAACCGACACCCACAGAAAGGGGAAATGTCCCAAGGTTGCTGTGTAAATGCTGTGCAGGAGGTAGTCCGTTGATAACGTGCAACAAGTAATACAGAAGTGCGTAGATATATACTTGACAAAGTTCCGATAAATACTGAGACGTGAAACCACCAGATCTGCGTGATAATTGCTGAGTAGGATGTAGGAGAGTTGATAAAGTTGTACTGAGGTAGCGTAGTAGAAAGGAGGGTGCCGTGAGAGTCTCAGCCTGTGCCTGTGTATTGACTTTCCTATAGTCTTCACACCACCTTATGCCCACTAGCATTGGCTGAATCGTACTAACAGGTGACACAGGCCCCAGACCTAGTTACCTGGGATGAGCAGAGTGCTGAGGGTTTCCTGCTGACACTCGCGCTGCGAGATGGAGTTCATAGACTTTCCAGTAACTTTGCTCCACCCAGATCAGTTCCTAGCTGTTTGGCTCTTTAGTGAATACTGTCCTGCACTGTGGTTACTCCTAGTCCTCGGCGTGGGTTGAGATGATCTGTAGGCTACTCCTCTCCTGAAGGGTTTAGCACTGCATCACTCAGGGTACAGATACTTCAAGAAAGAAGTTTGTAAGAGGGCACTCTCCTGCATCCTACCCATGCGGGGTACTGACTAAGACTAACCACTGTGGAGAGCTATCTGAGCTGCGTCCTTTCTCCACCGAAGCTCAACTAAGACTCTTCCTTCACCCAAGGGACTAACTTCCTAACCAGTGTGTAAGGTGCGCTGTTGTTGGGTGGAAAGAGTGCAACAGAAGAGTAGAAAGGGAAGAGGTGATAGGACAGAAGAAAGTAAAGATCCTACTGGTTCACAGAATCTGGTACACATAAACACAATAACCCTTTGAGACACTTAAGCTGTACAGCTTCCATACTTTAATATACAATACAGCGACATCTAGTGGTCATCTTTAGTAGAAATTTGGCTGCAATAAGACCACAAAAAGTACAGACTTTTAAGAAGGGTGTGAACAGCAGTAACACCCCTAGTGGGACACCACATTTCTTTAACCCCTTCATGGCTGAGGTAATTGATGTCCGGGTCAAATTAAAGCAATGTCGCCTTCTTGTATTCTAAGAGGTATAGCACTTTTATTTTTCCACCTACAGGTTGAGGTGTCATTTTTTGCGCAATGATCTCTAGTTTTTATTGGCTTCATATTGGTGTAAGAGAAAAATTTTTATAGTTTTTAAAGTTTTTCTTTCTAATTTAAAATTTTAAAAACTTTGCAATCTTGGTATTTTTTCCCCGCTTTTTACATACGCTGTTCACCATGCAGGAACAATATTGTTATAGTTTAATAGATCAGACAATTGCACACGCTACGATATGTAATATGTTTATTTTTTATGTTTTTATTTTTAAATTTTTTTGTATAATGGGAAAAGGGGTAATATAAATCTTTATTGGGGCATTTTATTAGGTTTTTTTTTACTTTTTTTTTATTTTTACACGTTTAGAATTGCATATACAAGTCCTAGGGGACTTATATATGCAATGCTCTGATTGCATATACCGATGAATGCTATGCCATAGCATAGAATTCATCAGTATTTTCCACGGTCTGTTCATAGAGCCTGCCTAAGAGCAGACTCTATGAACAGATTGAAGATCCAACAGGACAGAGGTAAGTGGCTTACTCCTGCCTGACGGCACATGTGATCGGGTGCCCTGCAACCATGCAGTGACAAGTCCGTGGTGATGAGGTATTTTGCAGTTTCGCCACTAGGTGTCAGTATTTTACATTTCTATGTATTGCACAGCTGAGGAAGGTCATGGGTTAATGTTTTTATGTTTTAATGTTGGAGGAGACACTGGTGAAGGAAGTGCACAGTCAGTTCTTACCAGATTTTCAGAGAGGAAAGACGCAAAAACAACTGTTCTTGCTGTAGTTAAGCCATGGCCTGTCTTATGCCAGGACCCCTAACAGGGATAAAAGTCAGTCTAATCTAGACACTTAGGTGTGTACATGCAGCTGGAGACAACCAGTTCTTTATCTACATAGTGTTTAGTATGCAGTGCTAAGCACTTTAAAGAGAGAGGAGTCCACGAATGCCCTAACCCACGCTGATTACATGTCTAAAAAAGCCCAGGGCAGTATCCTGAACACAAGAGGAACTAGCTTGGATAGGACAAAGCTACCATAAAGAAGGTTTATGTATCCTATCTCACAGTGCAGGTAACTGGGACACCCGCGGACACTTAGCTACGCCCAGACGGCTGGGGCTTGTAGTACCCTGAGAGGATGGGTAGCTTAACACTGTACGGCACAAGGTGGTCAGACACAGTCTAAACACAACTACAAGTACAAGTATCTCACTATAAAATATATCCCTTCAAGTTCCGGCAGAGTATACAACTACATTGGGTTGGGGCTCCTCTGACAAACTCCTCTACTCGTCTCTCTAAGAACCGCTACAACTACCTCTCTTCTACTCTACTTCTCCAGTGCTTTCTTAAGCTTGAGTTTAAGCAATGAAGTCTGTGTCAAAGGTTTATCTATCCTGTAAAAATGTACTGTTGCTGTGTAGTGTAATTTCCTGAAGAAATTGACAGTAAAGTTGTTTTATTTTTTTTTACATCACTGGGACTCATACTTGGTACACACCAGCACCCATACACACAAACCGCACACCTTGGGTTAATTTTCCTCTTTCTGTGGGTGGCGGGTCAGTTGCCACTCAAGACTACCGTGAAAAGAGCCCAAGGGACCCACAACAACCAGGCAGGTACCAACATCACACCTGTGTGCTGGACAAGCACTGGCGTAATGACAGGTGGCTGCGCGACCATGGATTCCTGTCATTCCCGGGTGTGAGGGCTGTAATGTGTGCAGGGCCGATGAGAACTACCTGAAATCGTTCACCATATTACACAGCACAATGGTCGTTAGTTATGATCATTATTATGATCGTTTACTCCGTCTGATCCCAGCAAAGGAGCAAAAGGTGTGGAATTACACTGAACGATAAGCGAACGATGATTTTAACAATGATTTTGGTGACAACACAAAATCAACAATCAATGACACATGAACGGTTGTTTGATTGTTGTCTGCATTTACACTAAACAATTATTGTTTAAATTTTTACGATGTAATCATTTTTCACATAGGGTAATAGTATAGTAATAGTTATAGTGTAATAAGGCCCTTAGTTGCCTTGCGACGCTCCACTCCACAGACACTTCAATAGACAATGGGATGGTGCATTCATCTAAGCATTATATAGCATGAATGAAAAGACTCCCACCACAGTTGAATTTGATGGACATGTGTCTTTTTTCAACCATACTATGTTACCACCACATAATGAAAGTCTTCTTTAGAACTCTTCTTGTTGCTTTATTGATGTGGGTTTATGATGTTCACATAACAGAGATCCAAATTTCAAAGCCAGATCTTACTCAATATCTGTCCTGGTGCAAAAAGAATCCCTTTAAGCAAGCACACAGGATCCTCCTCAACTTAGAGGGCCAGGACACACATCCACTTATGTCCCCAACCAACCACTGCCTTGCACAACCTATAATAGGCACCTCCACCGTCACCTAGTTGTCACCTAGTAAAGGTGTTTCTTCTGTGCCTGTGTTTAGTTACTTTGTATGACCCTGTTTGCTGCCTTTGTGAATCTCCTGTGTCTGTACTCTGTTGTTTATTCCTTCTGATCCCAGCAAAACAATGAACAATGTGCAATTACACTGTAGGATTAGTGAACAAATGCGGAACCACAGCGAACGAATGTGGAATTACAGAAAACAATTAGCGAATGATTAGCGATAATTTTAGGTTCAGATCTAAATCAACGACATACGAACAATTTTTTGATCGTTGCCTGAAATTACACAGAACGATTATAGTTTAAATTCGAACGATATAACGACTTTTATTACCATTACTACTCGCTGACAAGTGTGTGTGTGTGTCCACTGGAAACATATTATTAGCATTAGCAGGATGGTGGATATCGGGCCAAAAGACAAGGAAAAGGCATGTAGGCGGGAAACAAATACCATATTCTTCTGTCCTGCTCGACAAAACCAGGTACTGTACTTGGAGGCATTTTGATCTACGGCAGTGGAGCATATATACTCCATTAGTCAGAGTTATCTGCTTACTGAGCATGACCCCTTGTTCTGTGCACTTATTGTTCTCTAAAAAATCTGACACAAAGGCTTCTGGGTAAAAGCCAAGAGGATGGGGGAAAGAGTGTTGTGAATTGGATGCCTAGCATTCTGTAAACATTGGAGCAGAAGATGTGATGGAGACCACGCTGCCCATGCTTTGTGATCAGAGCCAGTAAAAGGAGTATGTGGTGCACCCGGGAGATTTGCTGGCTCTTCTAGGAATCCAGGAGATTTTCTTTTATTTTTCTAGGAGTCTTCTGGACATTCCAGGAAAGCTGGCGAGTATGTTCCATTCTGGCAATTATTTTTTCCTGCAAAAGGGGCATAAGAAGGGCCAGACTTGGCTAAACAGCAGCTCTGGCACTTAAATCCCAGCAGCCTACATACAATATTGTCCTGGCCACATCATGGAAAAATGGGGTCATGCAATGGCTTCTGCAGTGAATCTTACCTAAGGGTATGTTCACACTGAGTAAATCAGGCAGAATTTCGCGTGGGAACTTTCATTCCATGACAAAAAATAGTGTACCAATAAAGAATAATTGGAATCGAACTAAACTAGATACAAAAAGATACTTTATATCACAGATGTTGCAGATAGGCCTGTGGATCCTGCACACTCACAGATTGCCCATGTCAGTGTCCCAGCTGGACCCATAAATACTTGATTAGCGATAAATTTAGCCACTGGACATGCCATTTCTATTTTAAAAATCTTCCAGTACTTATGAGCTGCTGTATGTTCTGAAGGAAGTGTTGTATTTTTTCCAGTCACTGCTCTCTGCTGCCACCTCTGTCTGTGACAGGAACTGCCCAGAGCAGTAGCAAATCCCCATAGAAAACTTTTGCTTTGGACAGTTCCTGACATGGACAGAGGTGGCCGCAGAAATCACTGTGTCAGACTGGAAAGAAAACACCACTTCCTGCAGGACATACAGCAGCTAATAAGTACAGGGAGACTGGAGATTTTAAAATAGAGTTAATATACAAATCTATATAACTTTTTGACACCAATTGGCTTCCTGTTTTCTAGCTATGTTGCTGCTTGTAATATTACAGTTCTGTTTACTATAGATGGCTAATTTTGCTATGGGGCCCAATGAACTTGAGTTATGCATTTGCCCTTGTAGACTGTGTGAACCAAACTGTATACAAAAGTGTACACAATAGCCAACAGGTACTGCCACAGTTACATCTAAAACTAGTCACATTTGTACATAAACAACAAAAATAAATGGGTTGTCCACCTAAACTGACATTGACTCTCTGCTGTACTGCAAATTAAAGGGAAACTATCAGCAGGTTAGATGAATTTAACTTGCTGATAGTTCCCTATTGTGCACGGGATGCTGAGGATGAAGGTTCCTGTGCAGTTTGTAGTGTAATCTTGCATCTGGTTAGGCTATTTGGAGCACTGTTGGTGGAGCGACCGCCCCCAGAGCATCAATGCAGCCTGCCGCCCGGCTGGGCCTCTCCACTGATAATTATTAGAAGGGGTGGGCAGACCACTGCTTTAGAGGATTTAGCCCCGCTCCCTGCGCTCCTAACAGCCTTACCGGACACAGAAATAAAAATGCTGTGTCTATTCTCCCAGATTCCCCCTTGAGATGTACCTTGTACTTAGATGATCTCCTGACAATTAAGATGATCCACCTTGTTATGTGTATTTTAGATGGCTCACCTAGACATAGTTTCATTTTTATTTGAGTAGGCTGCCTAGAAACAAGCTTAGTAATCTTCCTACCACGCAGAGCTGATAACCGAGAAGGTCTCTATTATGACCATTTAGAGAGTGATCTCCTAACTCTACTTCCTCTAGTGTTCCTTTCCATGGAATCTGATATAAGAGGTTTTTTAAGCCATTGATTGTAAAACGTGCAGTTAAATCCCAGATAAACATCCGTGATGTTTTTCACACGAAGACACATTATGAAGAACGCACATAAAAATACTTAAAGTAGAAGTGCGGCAAAAATTTTTATTAAAGTATTTTATTGCCCCCCCCAAAAGTTATACAAATGACTAATATACACTTTTTACAGGAAATGCTTATAAAGTGCTTTTTCCCTGTATTTAATACTGCATCAAGGCTTCAGTTCCTGGATAAAATGGTGATGTCACGACCTGACTCCCAGAGCTGTGCGGGCTGTGGCTGCTGGAGAGGATGATGGCAGGGGGACACTGAGGGACACAGGGCACTGGAGGGACACTGAGCATCCCCCTGCCATCATCCTCTCCAGCAGCCACAGCCCGCACAGATCTGGGAGTCAGGTCGTGACATCACCATTTTATCCAGAAAGTGAAGCCTTGATGCAGTATTAAATACAGGGAAAAAACGACTTTATAAGCATTTCCCGTAATATAAAGTGTATATTGGTGATTTGTATAACTTTTGGGGGGCAATACAATACTTTAATAACAATTTTCGCCTGACTTCTCCTTTAATATGCAGTAATGCATAAAAATAGAGGGAGTCAAATAGGTAATAACAAATTCATTAAACACAAAACCAGCACCTATTAAGAGTAATGTTGCTCAGATGGGGGCTGCCGCCTTGGGCAGGGCATCCCCATAGGCACATGTGGGGTCTCCACATAATGCTGTCTCTGAGCTCTACAGGCAGTATCTTCCTCCTCTGGTTTCCCTCCGATATGTATTGTCAGCCCTGATACCTTATATAGACAGGGGTGTGTCTTTCCTTATTATGTCCAGTCAGTTTGATTTACCGCAGGTGGCTCCCAAGTAAAGAAGCACCTCAAAAAAGATCAGGAGCAAACTTTAAGTGTCACAGCTAAGGGTCTTACTACTTTTGCCCATGGAAACATTTTCATTTGTACTTTTTAAAAAAAAAAAATTAATTTTTTTAATAGTTTAAAATAATTTTTAAAACATTTTTTTGAATACTGTGTAGATTGATGGAAAAAACATAATTTTTAAAAATGTATTTTATCACGAAACCGGCAAGACTTTCCGATTGCATTGTACATCGTGTGGTAACAATTTTCCAGTTGCCTCGTATTTTCATTTCTTTTTAGTGTTCCAAAGGTGAAAAGTGCCAAGCTTAGGAACTATAACAACAAAACAGTTTGTACCGTAAACCGTTGTCCTTGGATACTTAGACTAATAAGTCTGTCTCAGTACAGTGCCGCAGGACATATTACAGTTGCCAACATTCTGCGTCCTTTGTTAGGAGTTGTCTCAGTGCACTGTGTGGCCTGACAGTCCATCTAAGTCCCCCATTACCCTAAGGAAAGTAGATGGGGGCAATTTACATTGGGGACATGATGCACATTTATTGCCGATATTCCCAAGGGAAAAACTCAGAATCCGTCCGAGCATCGAATGAAGTATATGTGACAGGCAGAACTTGAAGTGGAAGCGCGGGGGGAGGAGGAGGGGGGTGAGCAATGGAAACCCAGCTGAGTTATCCGCCACATTAGTCCACAAGTGCCACATTTTAACTTGATTGTGGTGATGTGGTGCGATCCACCACACGGTGTGATGCATGCTGTTCCATCCTGTGCGCCAGATTAAACATAGCCTTCGCCACACAATAATAAACACCTGACATTCCCAAAGGGAGGGAGCTTTCAAATACATACCATTAGTATAACTGGACCTGTTAGTCTTAAAGCGAATATACCATCAGGTACATTGCTGCTTTTTTATTACCTTAATGGATTGGGGATGCTGGTGGCGCGGCCCTTTTTTGAAACGCTGCCCGTTTCCTGCTCTCAGCAACAGTCTTTACCCAAACACCGGCCTGCCACAGAGCACTGGGGACAGGCCTGCCGCCCCCCAGTGTGATGATATCCCCTCCTCTCTCTGACATGGCTCCATTGATTTTAATTGAACAGAGAGAGTTTGTGACCAGTCGTGCTCTTTCTTAACCTATCCAAATAATATTGTTAACTTGTGAAATTTTTAGTTCTGGGTGATTTAGAGTTTCATTATATCAGCTGAAGAAGATAGCATCTGTCAGATGATGTGACATAACCGAATGAGAGGTGTTTATTGTGCTATAAGAACATGGAGCACATTACGAGCCATGACAGACACGCTGCAGCAGTCATACTAATGACTATTTGATGGGAAACTAAAAAGCTGTGCTTCTGAACTTTCCACCCTCCTCCTGAACTTACGCAGAACAAAATCCACTCACTCCCAACCTCTTGTCCAATAAAACAAAATTAGATTTTCTCTAATGAGCTATTTGGCTGCTGGCTGATATAACAGCTTCTTATGTAATGTATTGACCGATTAACCCTTAAAGAAGGGCAATACGTCACACCTGAAGCTCCACGTGGCGGGACAGATCTTAGTGCCGAAACACAATAGACTTTGTTTATTATGAGAGAAGAGACCGTCGTGGTGACTGTCATTAGGCTACTGGTAATGAGTGTAATCAGTCTGTGCGGGGAAAGGTATTTATTACTATGCTCAGCCTGCATTATATTCATTCCCACTGAAGTAGGACAGAAAAGGAATAAGCTAATACCAAACAAGAGGTAATTTCCACTTATATTCCTCAATTTACTCTTTATTACATATAATTATCAATGATTATCCTAACGATCCCTACACACACTTTTTACATTTTAATTGTAAAACACTGATCATCCGCTGCCTCAGGAATCAGCTTTTACTGGCGCTATCTTCAGATTAAAAGAAATCTGTCGGCTACTATCAGGGCCGGACTGGGACTAAAAATCAGCCCTGGCACTCACACCCCTCCAGCTCACATACCATATAACACTGTGTCCTCAGGTCGTGTTGTGCGGTATTGCAGCTCAGTTCTATTCACGTGAATTGAGTCAAGTTGTAATACCATAGACAGCCTAGAGGCAGCGGTGGCCCTGTGTTTGGAAGAAAGCAACTGTCTTTTTAAATCCTGTATAACCCCTATGCCCCCATATAAGCAGTTAGGCCCAATATGTGCCTCCAAATAGTAGTAAGGCAGCTCTGTGTGCCTATATAGTATTAGACCCCCTCTGTGCTGTGTCACCATGTAATCTTAGGCGACTCTTCTATGCACGTCTATAGTAGATTCCCCTGTGCAGTAGTCCCGATATACTATAGGTCCCACTGTGCAACCGTACAGGCCCGTATCTGCCATGAGGCGAGGTGAAGTGTTCGCCTCAGGCGGCAGATAACACAGCCCTTGAGGGGAGCGGCATCAGCGTCCTGTGTCATTATCATTACAACTAGTTACGGCTCAGTGCCCAGCCGTGTTTCCTGTCAGTTGCCTCATGAGAAGCGCTGAGGAGGCACTGGAAGCCTCGTATTCACAGGTATTCACATCACATAAGACATAGGTATAGTGTCTCCTGCTATTAACCCTTTCAATAACGCAGAGTTATTATACTGTGCATCACTTACACACTGTAGAAAAGAAAAAGTTAGCAGCGGGGACGCTATATTATGTCTTTTCTGCACTGCCGAACTCCGAGCTGACCTCAGCATAGTGCAAGAGCAGGAGAAGAGGCATAAAAGTAATGTTCTGCTCTGCTGTTAACTCTTTCTGTATTGCAGAATGGAAGTGATGCACAGTAATACTCTACATTCTGCAGTACTGAAAGAGCTAACAGAGCAGCCCGTTTTATGGCTCTTCTCCGGCTCCTGAGGTCAGAGGTCAGCAGTTGTAGATTGTTGTTTGTTTTGAAGCTCCCAGGGGGCCCATAGTGGCTCAAACAGTTAAAAAATCTGGTCACCGCACAGAGCAAACTGTTATCTATAGTGGTGTCCCATACACACTGCGGTGATGCACTGTGCCTGTCCTGGATCTTCTCTCCCTGACTATTGCTCTGAGGGGAGGGGGGGGGGCGCTTTGTCAGTTTTCGCCTCAGGCGGCAGAAAAGCTAGAGTTGGCCCTGCAACCGTAGCCTGTGCAACCCGCAAATAATATAGCCCCCCATGCAGCCCCAACATAATAGATGCCCTGTGCAGTCCCACATATTATAAGCCCCCTACATAGTGAAGCCCCACATAGTATAACCTCCATGTATTATTGGCCCCAACTGTGTAGCCCTCACATATTATTGCCCCACTCTGTGTAGCCCCCACATGGAATAGGCCATATTGCAGCCCCCACATTGTATAGGTCTCCCCCTATTGCCCCCTTTGTAGCCCCCACATATCATAGGCCGTTTTGTAGCCCCCACACAGTATTGTCCCCCATCTTTAACCCCAACATAGTTTAGGCCCCATGTGCAGCTCTCACTGTGTAGGTTCATTCTTGTGAAAAAACCCACAAAAGTATACTCACCTCTGGGAGATCCAGCAGTGTCTGTCTGTTCGTCTCTGGTCCGCTAGCTGCTCTTACATGTTCTGGGACAGGAAGCCTAATGCACACTGGCCCCGGAGGCTCACTGCTCCAATTGCACGTTGCCAGCACTTCCCTCCTTTCCTGGCGGACATGTAAGGGCTGACGTCACCCATCCTCAGCCAAGCAGGAGAGGAGGGAAGTGCTGGCACCGTGGTACTGGAGCAGTGAGCTTCTGCTCCAGTCCTGTGGTGCGACTTTTTGATCACTTTTTATAACAATTTAGCAATTTGGAATTTTTTGGTGCTTACGCCATTTACCGTGCATGATCAGGAATGCAATAATTTAATAGTTCGGGCGATTATGCATGCAGCGATAACAAAAATTTTATTATTTATTTTTTAACCCTTAGAAGACTGGGCCAATTTAAATTTTTGCGTTTTCGTTTTCCCCTCCTTGTGCTTAAAAGGCCATAGCACTTGCATTTTTTGACCTAGAAACCCACATGAGCCCTTATTTTTTGCGCCACTAATTGTACTTTGCAATGACAGGCTGAATTTTTTCCTAAAGTAAACTGCGAAACCAGAAAAAAATTCAAAGTGTGGTGAAATTGAAAAAAAAAACAAAAAAACATTTCTTTTATTTGTTTTTTTTTTCATTTTTATGCCGTTCACCCTGGGGTGAAACTGACTTCTTATATATATTCTTCAAGTCGTTACGATTACAACGATATATAACATATATAACTTTTATTGTATCTGATGGCCTGTTAAAAATTCAAACCATTGTTAATAAATATATGTTCCTTAACCCTTTCCCGCACGAGGACGTAACTGTACGTCCTCGCACGGGTGCGGGCGTTCACAGCGGGGCCGCTTGTAGCCCGGGACCGCCGGTATTAGCGGGCACGGTCCGAACGCCGTGCCCGCTAATACAGTAATCAGATGCAGCTGTCAAACATGACAGCTGCATCCAATTACCGGATACAGCCGTTCCCTGGTGTCTAGTGGCGGAGATCGCTCCTCCGGGACGTTGTCCCGGAGGAGCGATCTCCCTGTCTGATGCCGCCGGGGACTCGTCCAAGATGGCGCCGTCCCCGGCTCGGCACTCATTTGTATTCGGCAAATGAGTGCAGATCTCATTGATCTTTGCTGTATATCTATACAGCAAAGATCTCAATGAGAGATCAAAGTGTATATACTAGAAGTCCCCCAGGGGGGCTTCTAGTATATGTGTAAAGAAAAAAAAAAAAAAGTGTTGTTATAAGTAAAAAGCCCCCTCCCCTAATAAAAGTCAGTATCACCCCCCTTTTCCCAGGTTATAAATAAAAGTAAATAAATAAATAAATAAACATGTTTGATATTGCCGCGTGCGTAATCGCCCGAACTATTAATTAATCACATTACTGATCTCGCACGGTAAACGGCATCAGCGCAAAAAAATCCCAAAGTGCAAAATTGCGCATTTTTGGTCGCATCAAATCCAGAAAAAATGTAATAAAAAGCGATCAAAAAGTCGTATATGCGCAATCAAGGTATCGATAGAAAGTAAACATCATGGCGCAAAAAATGACACCTCATACAGCCCAATAGACCAAAGGATAAAAGCGCTATAAGCCTGGGAATAGAGCGATTTTAAGGAACGTATATTTGTTAACAATGGTTTGAATTTTTTACAGGTCATCCGATACAATATAAGTTATACATGTTTTATATCGTTTAATCGTAACGACTTGAGGAACATGCACAACAAGTCAGTTTTACCCCAAGGCGAATGGCGTTAAAACACATTCCCCCCAAATAAAAGAAATTAGTTTTTTTTTTTCAATTTCACCACACTTTGAATTTTTTTCTGGTTTCGTAGTATACTTTATGCAAAAATTCAGCCTGTCATTGCAAAGTACAATTAGTGACGCAAAAAATAAGGGCTCATGTGGGTCTGTAGGTGTAAAAATGCAAGTGCTATGGCCTTTTAAGCACAAGGAGGAAAAAACGAAAACGCAAAAACGAAAATTAGCCTGGTCCTGAAGGGGTTAAAATCGCTCTATTGCCATGCTTATAGCGCTTTTATCCTTTGGTCTATGGGGCTGTGTCAGGTGTCATTTTTTGCGCCATGATGTGTTCTTTCTATTGGAACTTTGATTTTTCTGGATTTGATGCGACCAAAAATGTGCAATTTTGCACTTTGGGATTTTTTGGCGCTTACGCCATTTACCGTGCGAGATCAGGAATGTGATTAAATAATAGTTCGGGCGATTACGCACACAGCTATAGCAAACATGTTTATTTATTTATTTATTTTGATTTATAACATGGGAAAAGGGGGGTGATTTAAACTTTTATTAGGGGAGGGGGCTTTTTATTGACAACAACACTTTTATTTTTACTTTTACACTTATACTAGAAGGCCCCCTGAACTGATCTCTCATACAGAGCTATGCTGGTGCAGCCGGAAGCAATCGAGTGCCAAGCCGGGATCAGCGCCATTACGGCGTGTGTGATTCAGACTTTTATTAGGGGAGGGGATTTTAACATACACAATAATTAGAAGTCCCCCTGGGGAACTTCTGATACAACTACACTGATCAATGTAGATGAATGTAGTGTACTTAAAGCGACTCTGTACACACAATCTGACCCCCCCCCCCAAACCACTTGTACCTTCAGATAGCTGCTTTTAATCCAAGATCTGTCCTGTGGTCCGTAGGTGATGCAGTTATTGTTCTAAAAAAAAATACTTTTAAATTTGAAGCCCGTGCCAAACGGGAGTGTGCCCTAACTTTGCACCACCCCTCCGTCCCTCCCCCCCACCCTCTTTCATCATTAGGAATGCCACTGGAACATTTTCTACATGCTGAACACTGCACAGGTTCTTAACCCCTTAAGGTCAAAGCCAATTTTCGTTTTTGCACTTTTGCTTTTTCCACTTTATGTTTAAAAGGCCATAGCACTTGCACTTTTTTACCGAGAGACCCATATGAGCACTTATTTTTTGCGAAAGCAATTGTACTTTGCAATGACAGGCATTATTTTTCCATAAAATATGCTGCGAAACCGGAAAAATATCATTTGCGCTGTCAAATTGAAAAAAACCCGGAATTTGTTTAGATTTCAGGGAGTTTTGCATTTACACCGTTCTTCCTGGAGTAAAAATGACTTGTTATGCATGTTCCTCAAGTTGTTACGATTAAAATGATATATAACATGTATAACTTTTCTTTTATCTGATGGCCTTTAAAAATTCGAACCATTGTTATCAAATATATGTTCCTTAACCCTTAGACGACCCTGGACGTAGGGTTACGTCATGGAAGTCTGTCCCCAGACGACCCATGACGTAACCTTACGTCCCGGGTGTTTTTCCCGCTATAAAGCGCGCTCCGGAGGCCCCATAGCAGGTGGGGGACGGCTGCAATCAGCAGCCGGGACCTCACCGGTAATGACACGCTGCAGCGATCGCGCTGCCGCGTGTCATTAACCCCTTAAACGCCGCGATCACGGCGCGACCGTGGCGTTTAAGTGTAAGTGACAGGGGGAGTCCCCTGTCACTTACCGATCGGGACCCCCGCAGTGTGACTGCGGGGGTCCCGATCGTTGAAACGGACTGCCGGAGGTCTCTCACCTGCCTCCGTGCGGTCCGATCGGCGATCTGCTACACTGAGCCTGCACAGGCAGGCTCAATGAGCAGATCGCCGATAACACTGATCAATGCTATGCCTATGGCATAGCATTCATCAGTGTAGAAATCTAAGTATTGTATGTACAAGTCCCCCAAAGGGACTTCAAAAGTGTAAAAAAAAAAAGTTCAAAACACTAACACACTACCCCAAAACCCCGCCCCCAATAAAAGTCTAAATCACCCCCCTTTCCCATTATATAAATAAAACATATAAAAATGAATAAATAGATAAACATATAATATACCGTAGCGTGCGGAATTGTCCGATCTATTAAAATATAACAAGCGTCATTGCCGGTAAACGGCGTACACGAAAAGAGGGGAAAAAGTGCGCAGATTACCGATTTTATGTTACATTATATATAAAAAAAAATCAATAAAAAGTGATCAAAACGTCCGATCTTCACAAATATGGTATTAATAAAAACTAGAGATCATGGCGGAAAAAATGACACCCCATACAGCCCCGTAGGTGAAAAAATAAAACCGTTATAAGCGTCACAATAAGCCCATTTTATTAATATTTAATTGGCAAAAAAAAGGATTTCATAAAAAAAAAATATATATAACATTAGAGAATCTGTGTAACCTGCATATGGTTGTGTTCGGACTGACCTATAGAATAATTGTATCATGTCGCTGTTACCATATAGTGCATTACGTAGACACAGGAACCCCCCAAACATTACCATATTGCATTCTTTTTTACGATTTCACCTATTTATATCTTCATAAATAATATATTTGGAATTCCATCGTACATGTTATGGTAAAATGAATGACGCCATTACAAAGTACAACGATTCCTGTAACAAACAAGCACTTACATGGCTTGTAGATAGAAAACTGAGAGTGCTAGAGCTCTTAGAAGGGGAGGAGGGAAAAACGAAACACTAAGATCAAAATTTGCGCGGTCCACTGGGTCATTTTGGGCCTGGTCCTCAAAGGGTTAAAATCTCCCCCCGTGAACGCATCGCGTGGGGGGGGGGAGATCCGTCCCACTAGACACCAGGGACGTGAGGTCTGAAGCACTTCAATGCAGCTGTCAGGTTTGACAGCTGCATTGAAGTGCTTAATTAGCTGGCACGGCAACGGGACCCGTGCCGGCTAATAGAGGCACTGCCCGGCTGCAGATAGCAGCCGGGAGCTGCGCCGTTCAGAGCTCCCCCTGCGGCACCATGACGTACCAGGTACGTCATGGGTCGCTAAGGGGTTAAAGAGGACCAGGGGCTCTAGTGGGGGTCGGGAGCCTGTCACCCCGGCACCGGGGAGTCTCCAGAAAGAACATCAAAACACATAAATGGTGGAGGGTGTGAGGCATAAACCATATCAGGCATAAACCATATCAGGAAAGACTTAAAGATTGTAACGCCTGGAGTAGTGGATCCACTGGACCGTCACCAGCGATGGCACTAACCTCACCAGGGAGCGGAGTCTAAGGGGCCGCTGGTTTTCACCAGAGCCCACCGCAAGGCGGGATGGACTTGCTGCGGCAGGCGACCCCCAGGTCGCTACCCCTGGCTTGGTTGCTAGTGACGGCAGGCGAGGCGTGGCAGGAGCAGTAGGCGGGAGATGGTGCTGGCAGAGGTCTGTAGGCGTAACCGCAGGTGACAGGCTGAACACAGGAGCAATGGTGTAACAGGGGAGCAGGAACCAGGAACAAGGACTAGGGACCAGGTAGCGGATAGGAATCAGGAACAGGGACTAGGGACCAGGTAGCGGATAGGAATCAGGAACAACAGGGAGCTGGGCCAAACGCTATGGGAAGCATGTAGAGGCTCCAACACGAGGGAAAGGGCACGCTGGGATTTATAGGGAGTGATTGGGTGCAACTACCAATTAAGGACGGACTGGCCCTTTAAATCTGAGACAGCCGGCGCGCGCGCGCCCTAGGAGGCGGGGACACGCGCGCCGGCCAGCACAGACGGAGTTCGGAGCGGGACGAGGTGAGGCGCCCCCCGGGGCCGAAAAGACAGCAGCACCGGGTCCCTGCACAAGGACCCCGGCAGCTGCGTGGGACAGAGGGAGGTCGCGGCGGCGGCCCGGAGCACGGGACGCCGCCGCGGCCATGACAGTACCCTCCCCCCTTTGGCCTCCCCCTCTTTCTAGCCTGCAGGAACCTCTTGATGAGATCTTTGTCCAGGATGTTAGCCTCGGGTTCCCAGGACCTCTCCTCAGGACCAAATCCTTTCCAGTCCACTAGGAAGAATCGTCTCCCTCTGACAGTTTTCATGGCCAGAATGTCTTTAACAACGTAGACGTCGTCAGAGACGGCTTGTGGAACAGAGAACGGAGACTTATTGGAGAACCGGTTGAGGTCCACTGGCTTCAAGAGGGAGATATGGAAGGCGTTCGGAATCCGCATAGTAGGGGGTAGGCGGAGTTTGTAGGTGACAGGGTTGATGCGTTTTAGCACCGAGAAAGGACCAAGGAATCGAGGACCCAACTTGTAGCTGGGAATCTTGAGTCGAACATATTTGGCCGAGAGCCAGACTTTGTCACCTGGAAGAAAATTCGTGGCAGGTCTCCTCTTCTTATCAGCCTGGTCCTTCATGCGTTCAGAGACTTTGAGTAAGGACTGTCGAGTTTGTTCCCACATCGACTGCAAGTCAGATAACAACTCCTCCACGGCTGGGACCCCAGAGGATGGAGAGAGAGGCAGAGGAGGACGAGGGTGATGCCGTAGACCACATAGAAAGGAGACTTGCCTGTGGAACTCGAATCCAGATGGTTATAGGAGAATTCCGCCCATGGAAGTAGATCGGACAGTTGTCTTGGCGGCTGGACACAAAATGACGTAGGTAGTTACCCAGGATCTGATTGACTCTCTCCACTTGCCCGTTGGTCTGGGGATGATAGGCAGATGAGAAGTCCAGCTTCACTTGGAGCTGCGAGCAGAGGGCACGCCAAAACTTGGAGACAAATTGAGAGCCTCGGTCGGACACAATGTGAAGAGGAAGTCCATGCAGGCGGAAGATGTGTCGGAAGAACAACTGAGCCAGACGAGGAGCAGAGGGTAGTCCAGGAAGGGCCACGAAGTGAGCCATTTTAGAGAAGCGGTCAGTCACCACCCAAATGACTGTATTGCCCGCAGATGGAGGTAGGTCCGTGATGAAATCCATCCCAATGTGGTGCCAGGGATGGTCCGGGACTGGCAAGGGCAAAAGTAGGCCGGCAGGTCTTTGACGGGGAGACTTATTCCTGGCACAGACTGCGCAGGAAGCCACAAAGTCCTTGACATCCTAGAGAAGATTGGGCCACCAGTAGTGACGGGAGATCAATTGCCCGGTCTTTTGAGCTCCTGGATGCCCGGCCACCAAAGAGGAGTGCCCCAACTTCAAGATACGTTTTCGGAGTGCGGGGCGCACATAAGTCTTACCGGGAGGCAGTCTCTGCAGAGCAGAAGTGGCAACTGGTACTAGGCGATCGGGAGGTATTATGTGACGAGGAGATTCCTCTTGCCCCATGACATCGGATGCTCGGGATAATGCATCGGCCTTTATATTCCTCTCGGCTGGACGGAAATTAATGGTAAAGTTGAACCGAGAGAAGAAGAGGGACCACCTGGCCTGCCGGGGATTGAGGCGTTGAGCCGATTGGAGGTAGAGAAGGTTCTTGTGGTCTGTGTAGATGTTAACGGGATGTTTAGCCCCCTCTAGGAGATGACGCCACTCCTCCAGTGCCAACTTAATAGCTAGGAGCTCACGGTCTCCAATCGTATAGTTCCTCTCGGCAGGGGAGAAAGTCTTAGAAAAGAACCCGCAGGTTCTGGTCTTGCCTGATCTGTCCCTTTGCGAGAGGACGGCTCCTGCGCCCACAGAAGATGCATCGACTTCAAGAGAAAACGGCCTGGAGACATCCGGACGGACTAGAGCAGGAGCAGAGGCAAAGGCAGACTTTAGGCTATTGAAGGCTTGTTCGGCCTCTGGAGGCCAACGTCTCGGATCCGCCTTCTTCTTGGTGAGAGCCACTATGGGTGCGACCAGGGTAGAGAAGTGAGGGATGAATTGCCGATAATAGTTGGCGAATCCAAGGAAACGTTGGATAGCTCTAAGTCCCACAGGGCGTGGCCACTGGAGGACAGCTGAGAGCTTGGCCGGATCCATTTGTAGACCCTGGTCGGAGACGATATAGCCAAGAAACGGAAGACTGTGCTGATGGAAAACACACTTCTCTAGCTTGGCGTATAGATGATTGGCCCGTAGTCTTCGTAGGACCTGACGCACTTGTGCCACATGAGTCTGCTGGTCAGGGGAGAAGACCAAAATGTCGTCAAGATAGACAATGACGCAGACATAGAGGAGGTCTCGGAAGATATCATTCACGAATTCCTGGAAGACCGCTGGGGCATTGCATAGGCCGAATGGCATGACCAGATATTCGTAGTGCCCATCTCTGGTGTTGAAAGCGGTCTTCCATTCGTCTCCTTCACGAATACGGATCAAGTTATACGCTCCCCTGAG
The DNA here is from genome assembly GCF_027789765.1 of Dendropsophus ebraccatus. Classification (NCBI taxonomy): domain Eukaryota; kingdom Metazoa; phylum Chordata; class Amphibia; order Anura; family Hylidae; genus Dendropsophus; species Dendropsophus ebraccatus. Next base: position 43,831,263 of record NC_091467.1, read on the forward strand.
ATCCAGCTTGGAGAAGATCCTAGCTCCACGAAGACGGTCGAATAGTTCGGGGATTAGCGGAAGAGGATAGCGGTTCTTGACAGTCACCTTATTTAAGCCCCGGTAGTCTATACATGGGCGGAGGGAACCGTCCTTCTTCTGCACAAAGAAAAATCCAGCGCCAGCGGGAGACGTGGATTTACGAATGAAGCCCTTCTGTAAGTTCTCCCGGATGTAGGAGGACATGGCTTCAGTCTCGGGCACAGAGAGGGGGTATACTCGACCCTGTGGAGGAGAAGTTCCTGGAAGAAGGTCTATAGGGCAATCATAGGGCCGATGAGGTGGTAGGGAGTCCGCCTCCTTAGCCGAGAAGACATCAACGAAGTCTTGGTAATCCTCCGGTAGTCCAGACAGAGGCTTGGCGTAAGCAGGTGACCTCGTAGAGCATTTGGGTTGAGCAGACCTCAGACACCTATTTGGACAGTCCTGGCCCCAACTGAGAACCTCCCCAGTTCTCCAGTCAAGCTTAGGGGTATGTAATTGCAGCCAAGGAAGACCCAGCAGGATGTTGGAAGAGGAATGGCGCAAGACGTAGAAGGAGATCCTCTCCTGATGTAAGGCGCCCACCTGGAGGATTAGGGGTACAGTCTGGCAGTGTACAGCTTCGTTAAGAATCTCGCCCGTGACCGAAGAGATAGACCGGGGTTAGGCTAGCTGGAACACGGGTAGCCGCCATCTTTGGACCAACGAAACAGAAATGAAACTGCCAGCAGCGCCAGAGTCGATGAGGGCAGTGGTCTGGAGAACTTGCCCAGAGGGTGTCTGGATGGAGACTGGCATAGTCAACCTTGGAGAGGTGACATTCACACCTAGGGAGGCAGCCTCTCCCACCGGACCTAGGTGCGAGCGTTTCCCGGACGCTGAGGACGTTGGGGACATCTCTGCCGATAGTGATCAACACCACCGCAATAAAGGCAGAGATTCAGCTCCAGTCGACGGGCCCTCTCATCAGTCGTCAGGCGAGCTCGTTCCACCTGCATAGGCACTTCTGGAGACGACTGAGGCATAGGAGCAACGGGATTCTGGAACACCGGTGCCAGACGAGGGTGACGACGGGGCAGACTCAGACGCCGTTCTTGCCGGACCTCCTCCTCTCTCTCAGAAAACCTGGTGTAGACTCTGGTAGCCAGTAGAATGAGTTCGTTCAAGGAGGTAGGCAGGTCTCGGGCAGCGAGCACATCCTTCACTTGACTGGACAGGCCCTTTTTAAAGGTGGCAATCAGAGCGGCCTCATTCCAGTCTAGTTCTGCAGCCAGGGTGCGGAACTGGATGGCGTAATCACCAACGGAGGAAGTTCCTTGGGATAGATTGAGGAGAGCAGTCTCAGCCGAAGACGCACGGGCAGGTTCCTCAAAGACAGAGCGGAACTCGGCCAGGAAGATTCGGAGATTGGCAGCAATAGGATCATCACGGTCCCATAGTGGTGTGGCCCAGGCCAGAGCTCTACCTTCCAATAGGCTGATAATGAAAGCCACTTTAGAGCGCTCGGTGGCAAACTGACTGCTTAGAAGTTCGATATACATAGTGCATTGGGTCAGGAATCCTCTGCACAACTTGGGGTCACCTCCATATTTACTTGGGAGAACCAGTCGTAGTTTTGAAGAGGCTGCAGGAGGTGATGACTGCTGAGCTGTGGTATGCTGCTGTATGGCTGCAGTCAGTTGTTGGATCAGCTTTGACTGTTGCTGGATCTGTTGAGCCTGTAGGGCGACCACTCGGGCTACTTCGCGGATATCAGGCACCTCGCCGGGATCCATGGTTGGAGCCTACTGTAACGCCTGGAGTAGTGGATCCACTGGACCGTCACCAGCGATGGCACTAACCTCACCAGGGAGCGGAGTCTAAGGGGCCGCTGGTTTTCACCAGAGCCCGCCGCAAGGCGAGATGGACTTGCTGCGGCAGGCGACCCCCAGGTCGCTACCCCTGGCTTGGTTGCTAGTGACGGCAGGCGAGGCGTGGCAGGAGCAGTAGGCGGGAGATGGTGCTGGCAGAGGTCTGTAGGTGTAACCGCAGGTGACAGGCTGAACACAGGAGCAATGGTGTAACAGGGGAGCAGGAACCAGGAACAAGGACTAGGGACCAGGTAGCGGATAGAAATCAGGAACAGGGACTAGGGACCAGGTAGCGGATAGGAATCAGGAACAACAGGGAGCTGGGCCAAACGCTATGGGAAGCATGTAGAGGCTCCAACACGAGGGACAGGGCACGCTGGGATTTATAGGGAGTGATTGGGTGCAACTACCAATTAAGGACGGACTGGCCCTTTAAATCTGAGACAGCCGGCGCGCGCGCGCCCTAGGAGGCGGGGACGCGCGCGCCTGCCGGCACAGACGGAGACCGGAGCGGGACGAGGTGAGGCGCCCCCCGGGGCCGAACAGACAGCAGCGCCGGGTCCCTGCACAAGGACCCCGGCAGCTGCGTGGGACAGAGGGAGGTCGCGGCGGCGGCCCGGAGCATGGGACGCCGCCGCGGCCATGACAAAGATTTGAATCTGTAATGTCTGGAGGAAAGACGGGAAAGGGGGGACATGATTGAAACCTTTAAGTATGTTAAGGGACTAAATAAGGTTCAAGAGGGGAGTGTTTTTAGTAAAAAACTGAGCTCAAGAACAAGAGGACACAGTGAGAGATTAGTTGGGGGAAAGATCAGAAGCAATGTAAGAAAATATTATTTTACTGAAAGAGTAGTAGATACCTGGAACAAACTTCCAGCAGAGGTGGTTGGTAAATCTACAATAACAGAATTTAAACACGCCTGGGATAGACATACATCTATCCTAAGATAATAAGAAAGAAAATACTAAAAGGGCGGACTAGATGGACCCAGTGGTCTTTTTCTGCTGACAATCTTCTATGTTTCTATAATAACTTACTTTGACCAATATGTAAAGCTGTAAGTAGGCTACTACATGGTGTAAAAAAAGATTGGAGGGGATTACCACTTTAACTCCTAGATTATACTGCATGGATATTTATAGTACATGCATGGAGATGAGAAGAAAAAAAGCAACACTGAACAAATTAAATGTTAAAAATTCTTTACTTTATTCCAATATCAGCACTGCAGGTAGAGAAAACAGTGTGCTCTGTGGGCAAGAACACAATTAAATGATAAAGTACTGCAATTATATAATTCAGCAACACAATAAACTGCAATGTGTGAACACAGACTAGATTCTGCAACAGCTTTGGGAAAGCAGTAGGCTGGGTTTAGGACTGTGAAAACAGCTGATCGAAAGCAATGCATTCTGGAACTTGTAGTACTGAGCAGCTACTCAGAAAGTACAACCACAAAATAGAGAACTAAGAGCCCAAAACAGATGGACTTTTGGTAGTTTCAGAATTGATACAGGTACTCAATGCTATGTGCTTCTGTAGAATGTCACTGCCTCCATATTCAAGTACCCCTTTTAGAGTCAGGACAGACTGACAAAACTTTGCTGCACAGAACTACAACAGCATGAGTCTAACTGATAACCACCAATCATAAGAACTAGTATATGTATCTGGTAACCTCTAAGTACAGTGTCCCAGAGTTTGGCAGCCAAGGTTTGTGTCTGTGGAAATATTGGTGTGCCGTAGCAGGAGATTATCATTTGATAAAGTTTCTCGCTGTAACGGTTCAAAGTAGATGGAATGAATAAAAGAAACCATTTTTGATAGCAGCACAATACAGAAATGACGTTACTGTGGTCTAGCGATTTTGGACCACCTCCGTTTACTTTTCCATATTACACATAATTAGAGAAGTGATCTGAACATAACTGTCTTATGTTACCAAGAAATTGCTGATTAACATTATTCAGCATATTCAGCTATTTGCATATTGTTCCTATTATTCTTATTGTTAGTGATAATAGTTATGTCATGCTGTGGTGTCTGTGGGTTTTCTAGGTAAGGGGATTATAAAGAAATCTTATAATTGCAATAATGAGGTGCACTGGGTTATGTCAATTATGAGAATACAGGAAAAACAATATTTTTGATAGATTAATAGACAATGAACCTCTTATGTCACAAACGTGTGGACCCTGTTTATAGCATGGACAAATCCATAGGCATAACATGACATGGAGAAAACAATTGTCACTAACGCTAAGGGGGAGATTCATCAAACATGGTGTAAAGTGGAACTGGCTCAGTTGCCCCTAGCAACCAATCAGATTCCACCTTTCAATTTTCAAAGAGTCTGTGAGGAATGAAAGGTGGAATCTGATTGGTTGCTAGGGGCAACTGAGCCAGTTTCACTTTACACCAAGTTTGATAAATCTCCCCCATAAGTCTTTTTGTTATAGTTTCCCATAACATTTTTATGTAGTACTGTGTAAAGGTTTTAGGCAGGTGTGGAAAAAATGCTGTAAGTTGCCTCCCATGATGGAGGCCTGCTCCAAATGTATTGTGCAGCAGGACAACAGCCCCAAACATATGTCATTAACCCCTTCTTGTCAGTAACATGTATATATACGTTCCTGACTTCAGGGGGTTTGATGTGTGCGGGACCGCTGCAGTGAGAGCAGCCCTGCACACATCAGAGTCCAGGGAGCCGAGGGTAATGACAGGCAGCTGCGAACCCACAGCTACTCGCCATTAACCCCTTAAAGTATTGTTTGAGGTACTCGGTGACAGAACAAGCTTCTGTCACTGAGTGATTAAGACCCCTGCAGCCATGTTGCGGGTGTCCCAATCACTTGTGCCAACGGGCGGGGGAAAGTCACTTACTTCCATCCTGTCAGATCGGCCATCCATGTATAGAGTCTGCTCTCAGGCAGGCTCTATGCATAGATCACTGATAATACTGATCTATGCTATGCTATGGCATAGCATAGATAAGTATATGCAATCTGATGATTGCATGTTTTATGTGAAAAAAAAGTTAAAAAAAAGTAGTAGTAGTCAACATGGAGGGCAGGCAGGATCAGCAGTAGCCAACATGGAGGCCAGGCAGGAGCAACAGTAGTCAACAATTGGGTATATAGCACCTTTTTAAAGATATAATGCTATACACCTGAACCAGGTATTTTAGTCTCTCAGGATAAGACGGATGTGATATACACACTTTCAATCAGAAGGGTCCAAGTATGGAAATTGGGTATATATATATATATATATATATAGCACTTTTTTTAAGATACAATGCTATACACCTGAACCAGGTATTTCAGTCTCTCAGGATAAGACAGATGTGCAGATGTGATATACACACTTTCAATCAGAAGGGTCCAAGTATAGAAATTGGGTATATAGCACTTTTTTTTAAGATACAATGCTATACACCTGAACCAGGTATTTTTGTCTCTCAGGATAAGACGGATGTGATATACACACTATCAGAAATATAGGACTTGTATATCTGTACTGCACGTTTTGGTTCCGTGCACCCTTTTCTGTCCAATGCCTAATCTATCTATCTTTCGCCCTCTCTATATTTCTCTCTCAATCACTGGATGTTTCTCCTCTCCGCTTTCCTAATCTTTCCTTTCCTTTCCCACAATATCTTTTCAGTAGTCTGTAGTACACAACAGCAGCTTGCTTCCTCTCTCTCTCTCTCTCCCTCTACACACTGTGTGGTGCGGTCATGGGACCGCTCCTTTCAAAGCAATACAGACGTCACACAGGGGGTGGGCTAGTACAAGATCCCTGCTGATTGGATGTGTTCCAGACATCATGGGAAAGCGCTTTTCCCGCCCAGAACACTTCCTGCTTTCTAGAATAGTGGCTGCCATTTTAGAAAGCAAGAAGAAAAAAAAATCGGAGTGGATTTCCAAAAATCCGAATCCGATCAGACTCGGATTTTTGTGAAAATCCGAACCGGATCCCATACCGGGCGAACTGGTTCGCTCATCTCTATTATACACCTCCGTTGAGGCTGTGTTCACGCACTGCATTTTGGCTTTTTTTCTTTCTTTGTTATGGTTTTCTCAAAAGCTCAGCAAAAATATGAAATTTTACCACAATTGTGCAAATCACTGCACAAAATGTATTTTTATCTAGATTTTTGGAAAATTGTGGCAAAAACACAGCCAAAATGCTGTAAAAATGCAGTGAAAATTCAACAGCCGAACACAGCCTAAAGCACCTCAATTGTGATTATAGATCAAATCGCTTTTGCGTCATGGCAATATTCCTCCTAAAAGCACTTTGAGGCCGGGTTCACACACAGTATGACACCGGCCGTTTTGTGACCTGGCTGTTTCACAGAATGGTCAGTGTCAAAATGTGTCAGATGCCACTCTAGGGAGTCCTATAAAACATAGATATAGGAAGGCATCCAACTTCTCCAGCCACCAGAAGTCAAATGCCGAGCATTCCGTCTAGGAGAATATTGCCAAACCTGAACAGTTCTGCAAGTCCGCTCAACACTACCTGACAGTTAACGTGTTTTTGCTTTTGATTTTTTTTCTGTCTGGAAATATGCTATCTGTATAATCTTCATATACTGGTTTATCTCCTTCAGCAATCCCTGCTTTGTTTATATGTCAGGTTGATGGTGCATAGGGAGGGTGCGGGGACATAAGTTACATATCTTCTGGATCAAAACATTTTGCTAGCTGTTTAAAGTATGCGGGGTTAACACTGAGTGTATATACATGTCAGGATATGCTGTGTATGGTGTGTCTCTTCTACTAATTCTGCTTAACTCAAAGTAGCTTGGCTTTCAGCCGGTATACGTGATACTGGTACCCCTAGTCTTAGAAGAGACATGGTAAGTGTTGTTCTGTGACAGCATCTACTTAATGCAACAGATCTTTCGATGTTCTGATACTGATGCATCTACGTGCCTCCCTGCATGAACAATGTGTTGAGTATATACTGGTGAAATTGCTGGTGAATCAGATTCCACCTTTCATTCCTCAGAGACTCTTTAGAAAATAAAAGGTGGAATCTGATTGGTTGATAGGGGCAATGGAGCCAGTTTCCTTTACACCATGTTTGATAAATCTTCCCCCATGACTATATGCTTATTGGTGTTCTTCTGTAGTTTTCCTTCAAATTTTTCAATAGAAATCCTGGAATCACATGATGAAAGAATCACTTGACTTGTAATGAAAAAAATACACAGGATATAACGTGACACTGACACGCACTTACACTGATCGCTTCTCAGCAATAAATTGCTTTGGGCTGCAGCAGCCCAGAGCCATGTATCACTGATCTCATTGATCAGTGCTGTGTATATACACAGCATTGATCTCTATCAGATCAGGGGGACCTCTTGTTATTATTAATAAAAACTACCCTCCCCTAATACAAGTCCAAATCACCCCCCTTCTCCCATGTTATATATAAATAAATAAACATATTTGGTATCACCACGTAGGTAATGATCCGAACTATTAAACTATCACATTCCTGATTGCGCTCTGTAAACGGCATAAGTGCAAAAATATTCCAAAGTGCAAAATTGTGCTATGAAAAAATTCTCGAACAGTTACATATACACAAGCCAGCTACCGTTGGAAAGCACCTACACAAGCCAGCTACAGTTGAACACCTCACACAGCCCCATAGACCCAAAAATAAAAGCGTTATAAGTATGGTAATAGAGCAATTTTAAACACATTTAGTTTTTTAAAAAAAAAGGTTTTAATTTTTTAAACGCTGTCAAATAAAATAAAAGTTATACAAGTTGTATATCGTTGTAATCGTACTGACGTAAGGAACATATAGAGAACAAGTAGGTTTTACCATAGGGCAAATGAAAACAAATTGCTTTTCTTTTTCAATTTGACAGCGCAAATACTTTTTTCCCAGTTTTGCAGCATATTTTATTGGAAAATTAAGTCTATTGTTGCAAAGTACACATAGTGTCGAAAAGCGCTCATGTTGAAAAAAATGCAAGCGCTATGGGCTTTATTACATAAAGAGTTAAAATCAAAAGTGCAAGACCAAAATTGCTGTGGGTTTCGACCGCTGTACCCGCTGCCGATCTCCATATTAGGTCCTTGGCTTCTTTGTTATGAATACAGCCGCGGGTATGGCACTACTCGACTCATTCCTATGGAACTGCCGGAAAGTGCTTACTCGACTCTGTGGCTGTATTCATAAGAAAGAAGTCGGGGCCTGATCTGGAGATGAGGGGGGGGGGGGGTGCACAGAGATGAATAACAATAATAATAATAAGACAAAAAAAAGGATAGCAAATTTAGCACTTTACAGATCTGAATGTACATAAATAGACAATGAGCCAGTCACCCGCTAATCTTTGTGTGGTCAGATAGAGGGTATATTCACACGAACGGGCTCGTTGCGAGCCCGGCAGGTCCTGGCAGTTCCCATACACTACATACTTGCTGCGGTCTAAACGACGGCAGCGAGTATGTAATTCTGCCGCCCTTAACCCCTTCTGCTCCCGCCCGACTCCCCCGCTGTAAGCATACATTACCTGTCCTTGCTGCACGGGTCCGGCGTCTTGCTCTCCCGTCCGGCCAATTAGTGTGTTGCCCAGCCGCAGCCACTGATTGGCCGGACGAGAGAGCAGGACGCCGGACCCGTGCAGCAAGGACAGGTAATGTATGCTTACAGCGGGGGAGCCGGGCGGGAGCAGAAGGGGTTAAGGGCGGCAGAATTACATACTCGCTTCGGTCGTTTAGACCGCAGCGAGTATATAGTGTGTGGGAACTGCCAGGACCTGCCGGGCTCGCAGCGAGAATCTCGCTGCGAGCCCGTTCGTGTGAATATACCCAGAAAGTGTATGAAGCATATTACCCTTTACTACTTAATAAAAAGTGGTGATGGTGGTGGTGAAGGGGGAGGGGGGTGTTGGAGGGGTGATATCAAGAAGTATATAGCTGGGTGTTATCAGAGTAGAGATGGTCCTGAAAGCCAAATCTGAAATAAGAGAGAAAGCAGGTGAGGACCAAGCACTGATCCCTGAGGAACCCCAATAGTAAGAGGTAGAGGAAGGAAAAGTAGAGCCAGCAAATGATACTCTAATGGAATAATCAGAGAGGGAGGAAGATCTCCAGGAGAGCGTAAAGTCCTTGAGGCTAATGGAGTGGAGCATATTGAGGAGGAGTCAGTGATCTACAGTGTCAAACACTTTAAAGAGATTCAAGAAGATCAGTGTGAAAGTAGATATTATTATTATTATTATTATTATTATTATTATTATTATCATTATTATTATTAGACTGAATTTACAATCAGGCTAAGTGGCTGTCTCTTTTACCAGGCGGATTCTAGATGTTTATCATTTAGAGGGCATGCAGAAGAAAAATTAGATGCACAAGGCTCGAAACAGGGACTTCTCTGAGGGTAATCCCACCCACAGTGCACCAAACCACCTTCATACTGAATAAAGTGAAGATGATGATGATCGAGGTAAGAAAATTACCTTCATTCTGGAGAGCCCCATACACCATAAAATTACAGCTTAGGCTAGGTTCACACTGCGTTTTTGCAATCCGTTTTTCCATTGACTTCCATTGTAAAAAAAAAAAAGGATCAAAACGGATCTGGTTTTTTTTAACAGACACAAAAGTAGTGTCAGCTACATTTTTGTGTCTGTCAAAAAAACAGATGATTTATTTTTGCAATGGAAGTCAATGGAAAAACGGATCAAAACGGATGCACACAAATGCATCAGTTTTTTCATCCGTTTTTTTGCAAAAACGGATGAAAAAAAACGAATTGCAAAAACGCAGTGTGAACCTAGCCTTAATCTGCCAAGAACTGACCTTTAGCTGTCAGAAGGTTTCAATAGAATGTAGAGGGCAGAAACTTGAAGGGATCGAGAAGAAAGTTATCGTATAGAAAGCAGGTTAGACCAGAGTAGACCAGACGTTCCAGGAGTTTAGAGATGAAAGCGAGATAGCTGCACAGGACATGATTAAAGAAGGAGGGATAAAAGATGTGAAATATTTTAGTTAGATGAGTAGTGACAGCATGGGAGACAGACTGCAGGAGGTGTGAGGGAATAGGGTCACTAGTGCAGGTAGTAGGGTGCAAAGAAGTAGGAAGTCGGAAGTTGTAAAATCCTTACAAAAACTGACAGAGGTTATAAATCAGCCTTATTCTCACATCTCACATCGCTCATGTATATTGAGGGCACAGACCTAGTACAGCTTTACATGGAGTCCTCTTCAAGCATGGGGGAGGAATTACTCATTACTACAACATGCAATGGAACATGTCACATTTTTCCGAAACACATCATTTGTATGAACTTCTGGGTGTCTAAGAGTGTTGCCATAACACAAAGAGAGTAATACATGAATTAGGAGCCATTCCCAAGCACTGAAGTCTCACTGTCCTCCTACCATTTCAGAATACCACAGTATATTTGTGAGGGATTTATTAACTGGCTACTACTACTACGACTAAGGTTGAAAAAAATCCTACCCCATTGGACTCTACCCCCTTCTAATTTTTTTCTCTTCTACTTCTATATATTTATCTGTCTGCCTGCATCCGTACTATGGTTACAACAATTATTTATTTCATTAATAACACATGGCACACTGTTCTCTTGGCATATCTTTGTGCTAAATTATAGTAAAGTGGCGATACTTAAAGCGACTCTATACCTACAATCTGACCCCCCCAAAACCACTTGTACCTTCATAAAGCTGCTTTTATTCCAAGTTCTATCCTGGGATACAGTTATTGTCCTAAAAATAACTTAATCTTGCAGCCCTGTGTCAAATTGGCGTAGCCTAGAGTGTTCCTAGGCTTGCACTGCCTCTCCATTCCTACTCTCCGCCCTCCTCATCATTAGGAATGCCCTGAGCAGGATTTTTCCTATTCATCACCTGTCTGAACACTGCACAGGTGCCTTAAGGATCCAGTACATGTGCAGTATTCAGACAGGTGATGAATTCGAGAAATTGTTCTAGGGGCATTTCCAAATAATGAAGAGGGCGAGAAGGAGAGACAGAGGGGTGTTGCAATCCTAGGGAATGGGTACTCTAGGCCACGCCAATTTGTCACAGGGTTGCCAGTTTTAAAGTTGTTTTTTAGGACAATAACTGCATCACCTGCCAAACGGACCCCAGGACAGATCTTGGACTGAAAGCAGTTATCTGATGGTACAAGTGGTTTGGGGGAGGGGGGACAGATTGTGGGTACAGAGTCGCTTTAAGCCTATGAGGATATGGGCTGTACATGACTGGCCCTTGCTGGGGTAGGAAATGCCCTCCTGAGCACTTGGGCCTAGTTTGCATTGAAGTAATTGGGAGCTTTACTACAGTAACATGGTATCACAACTACATATACACTTCCTCACCCCTTTCCGATTCTAAGTAAAGGAGGATTTCAGCTTTTATTTTATAAACTACACTGGAAAAAAAAAGTGGCCAGGAATAGTTTGCTAAGGACAAAGACACTTTAAGGTTTGGTAGCATTCTAATGCTGAAATGTGATCATGCTTGTGGTTTGACTAGAACGATGATTATTCATAGGCATCTCATCACTAGTATAATCACATTACTAAAGATTGCCCATGTGCTTAAGGGCTTATAATGCGAGGTGACTAACATTGTATTCCTCTATATATTCTGATGGGCATAAATTGATTAACGTGATTGCTGTATTGACAAGCTGAATACCCAAGGCGTTGATTTAGGATTATGAAAGGGAATCGATTACCCTGTGGCAAAGATCTAAAAATGGAAAATACAAGGGATTAATGAAGCTGAAGAAAACTGATAGAAATTGAACCTGAAGACATGTAATAATGGGAATGGAAATGTAGCATTTATTAGCTTCTTTTACATTCAAGGCTGGGTTCACACTACGTATATTTCAGTCAGTATTGTGGTCCTCACATTGCAACCAAAACCAGGAGTGGATTAAAAACACAGAAAGGATCTGTTCACACAATGTTGAAATTGAGTGGATGGCCGCCATTTAATGGCAAATATTTGCTGTTATTTCAAAACAACAGCTGTTGTATTGAAATAATGGCCGTTATTTACTGTTATATGGCGGCCATCCACTCAATTTCAACATTGTGTGAACAGATCCTTTCTGTGTTTTTAATCGACTCCTGGTTTTGGTTGCAATATGAGGAGCACAATACTAACTGAAATATACGTAGTGTGAACCCAGCCTTAAAGGGATTCTTTTTCAATGATCAGAACCAAATACTATAACATGTTTATTAAGTGATTTATTCTAGTGGCAGCCTTCTTGTCTGATATGCTTTTAACACCATTTAAAGATATGCTTTACCGCGAACACCATGAATTTGGGGACAATTGACTGGGATTGAGCCTATTCATTTCTATGGGAAAGTTTTCTAGGCATGCTTTGTGATCTATGCAGACCTATAGTGACCTATATTGTAATTATCCTGGTCCAGTATTACCAATATCCTGGCACCACCTTTCATTCTTATCTTGTCTGTAGTGATGAAGAGGAGACTGCTGCACAGAAAATGAGGTCTCAACTTGTTAGTAGGCTTAGCGGGCAGTATGAAAAATGGCAATATTTCAGGATTATTTAATACATAGTAAAATTAATGATTTTACAAGTTCTGGCTATCTCCAAAGCATAAGATGCCAAAATCCCAGTAGGTGCATATCTTATTTCCATAATTTAGAGTAGTCCAGCAAAAATTTTTTTTTAAAGTATTGTATTGCCCCCTAAGAGCTCGGGGGGGGGGGGGGGGGCAATACATCCTCTCCAGCAGCCACAGCCCGCACAGCTCTGGGAGTCGGGTTGTGACATCACCATTTTATTCAGGAATTGACATCACCATGTTATCCAGGAAGTGAAGCCTTGATGCAGTAGTAAGTGCAGGGGAAAAAAGCACTTTATGTGCATTTCCCGTAATAAGTGTATCTTGGTAAATTATCTAACTTTTAGGAGTCAATACTTAATAAATATTTTCGAACATAGAACATGTGAAGCTTGATACCGAGCTTTTACTTTATTCCTCCCCTGGATTTGGCACCATTGCATGGATACTGCATATGTGGAAATACAGCCTAAACCGCTTTCAGCTCTGAAGGGTCTACCGTGTCTACTGAAATCATTTGCCCTGTACAGGCGCTGCCTGCTTTCCATACACATACTGACCCTGGAATTGTAGGAAGCACCTGCAGGAGCACCTGCAGTACAAAAAGGCGTTGTGTAGACAAGATAGCTAAGTTATTCGCGTGTATAGTTTGGTTAGGAGCTCAGTCATAATGTTATGTGATATTGGTTTAGAACTACTGCCATGTGTGTTATTCTGAATAATGCGGAGTATTCTCCTCTTCAGCACTCTTCTCATTTTTCATGTAAGAAGCTGCCTCAGTGTTATAAATACATGTCTATTTAAAAAAATTATGTTTTAAGATGTAAGAGATAGAAAGTCCTAAATCGGCTGCAGGCCAAGCGGCTGGACAGGTTGCCAGCAATAGCTCTGCTTTTCCAGGCTGATGATGTCAGGGTTTTTTTTTTCGTATTATACCCCTTCTGCGTGGTGCTTTGTAGACTGCGCATTGTAGTGGCTAAAATTCTACAGAGGCTTCCAATTTCCCTTTTATATGTACAGCACCCACATATTTTGCAGGGTTGTATTCAGAATGTAAGTACTCACATCACTCTAATCCAATGGTTTTATCTGACACTGTTGCTTTTCCAGCTTAAGCATTTTGGAGACCACTATGCTGGGTCATCCATAGGTATCATGCCCTATTGTAGTCTATGGAGCACAGGACTGGACTCACACATACATCTTGGTGCTTCCAGGACTCCCAGATGAGGTGACTCTGGATTTCTGGACATATTTGAATCCGTTCTATAAATGTAAATCCTGAACCTATTTACTGATAAAGGTCATAATGGTATAAAAAAAGTCTCATTCTAACACAACTGGTATCCATACAGTTGACTAGGGGATGGGGCAAACAGAGGGGAGTATTAAAGTAACTCTGGCCAAAATAATTTTTTAATATGTTATTTTACAAGCAAACTTTGACAAATTCCTAGATCAGGAAGGAAAAAAAAAAAAAGTGACATCACAACCCGGTTGTTATACTTGAAGAGTCCAGCAGGGGGCGCAGTATATGTAGAAATTACATGTAAAAACTAATAACAATGAAGCAATGACAGGAGTGGTAGTTCAATCAACCACCCCCCCTCCTGGCCGGCCTGTGCTGTCATCTGCTACCGGGTGCCCCCCCCAGCCCGCCCTGTGCCGTGACAACTACTACTTGGAGCCCCTCCCCCCCAGTTCGCCCTGTGCTGTGACACCTATTACCCGGTGCCCCCCAGCAGTTGACAGGGGGATGGGGATGATTGAACTACCACTCCTCTCATTGCTTCTGGCCGTGGCACAGGAAGGGGCCTGTTATCAGTTTTTACATGTAATTTCAACTGTATATACTGTGCCCCCTGCTGGACCCTTCAGGAATAACAACCGGGTCGTGACGTCACTTTTTTTTAGAAAAATGAAACCCTTCCTGATCTATTAAATTGTGGGAAATAGCACTTTATGTACATTTCCCACAATTAGTGTACATTAGGAAGTTGTCTAACTTTTCTTATGTAATAACATATTAAAAAAAAGATTTTGGCCGGAGTTCACCTTTAAGTAGACAAACCTTTTAACAAAACACAACTCAAATAACAAACGTCATATGACCTGAACTTCCTTGTTGGTGGCTATAAATTGAATTTTTTTTTAGTCTTTTTATTGTCTGTATTCATAAATGCATGTTTAGAGCATGAATGATTGGGAGAATGTAATGCATTCTGTGCCGCTCTTCTCATTAGGAACTTGGCGCAGCTTCTGTACTGTACTCAATGCAGAGGGAAAAAAATTAATTGGTTACTAATTGGTGCTGAAGATAAAAGGCCTGTTATATTTGTCTTTTATGTCAGAATTTGCTTAGATAAGTGGAGAATTTCCAGAATGGCAAACGCCTCAGATCCCTTTGCAGTGAATAGCACTGGAGATCTGGAACTTCTTTTAAATTCTTCCAAGAATTTATATATCACATGAGGTCTTCCTTCATCTTATAATAAATATGGTCGTCATAGATTCTTCCCTTTGATAACACTTACAATATATATAACACATAAACTTTAAAGGCTATGTCTACACAACGTATGTTTTGCATAAATCACGCCCGTTGTTGAAATTTGCTATACCTGTTGCAGGGAAGGAAGAGAAAATGCTGGGGACTGTGCCAGAGCAGTGTGAGAGTTTGATACTACAGAAGGTTAATGCCTACATGCGGGATACTACCTAATGGGGAGGGGGGTGACTACCTACATGGGAGATACTACCTAATGGAAGGTGTAACTATCTGGGGACACTACTTAACCTCTTAAGGACCAGGCCAATTTCCATTTTTGCGCTTTTGTTTTTTCCTCCTTGTGCTTAAAAGGTCATGGCACTTGAATTTTTTCACCTATAGACCCACATGAGCCCTTATTTTTTGCGCCACTTATTGTACTTTGCAATGACAGGCTTAATTTTTGCATAAAGTACACTTCGAAATAAGAAAAAAATTAAATGTGTGGTGAGATTTAAAAAAGTTTTGTTAGTTTTTTAATTTGGGAAGGTTTCGTGTATACGCCATTTGCCCTAGGGTAAAACTGACTTGTTATATAAAATCGTTCTATTACCATGCTTATAGCGCTTTTATCCTTTGGTCTGTGGGGCCGTTTGGGTGTAAATTTTTGTGCCATGATCTTTACTTTCTTGCGGTACCTTGATTGCGCATATCCGACTTTTTGATCGCTTTTTATTCCAATTTTTCTGGATTTGATGCAACCACTTTGGAATTTTTTTGAGCTTACGCCATTTACCGCGCGAGATCAGGAATGAAATAAATTAATAGTTCGGTTGATTACGCACGCGGCGACACCAAATATGTTTATTTATTTTTATTTATAAAATGGGGAAAGGGGGTGATTTTTTATACACATACTAGAAGCCCCCCTGGGGGACTTCTAGTATCACTACTCTTATCTCTCATTGAGATCTATGCAGTATAGATATACTGCATAGATCAATGAGATAGGTGTTCTATCGCTCTCGGCTGCTGCAGCTGAGAACAATAAAATCCCGAGCCGGCATCAGAGTTTTGCCCTCACTTTGAGGGGTAAAAAAAGCCCAAAATACGGTATATAAGCAACTATTAAAGCCTCCTTATAAGAAAAGTCGTTGAAGTGACTACAGTTGGCAGATGTGACTCACAATAACAAGCAGCAAAGTATTTGTATTAAAGGTAGGGCTTGTGATCAAGTGAGTGTTTGTCAATGATAAAGTAGGCGGAGCTAGAATGGGTGTGGTATGACTAATTTCCGGAAACGATTCCAATCCTTACGTCTGTCTTACAACTCTGCAGCCTACATAGGGTTGTGATGTAGTTAATCATTAACCCAGTGTGAGAGTTTGCTTTATTTCAGGCAGTTTTCTGATGCTTTCCCCAGATGTCTCGGTAGAAGTCTAATTTATTAATTCAAGTCACTAAGTGTTCGCGACAAGTAAATTACAGGGAAGGAGGCCAGAAGCAAACTCTGTGGCAGCGAGGCCGAGGAATTAGATCGCTCATTAGCAATTCTATTAATTGTTCTGCTCAGAAGAAGGAAACGTTGTGATCTGCATCAAGACGACAGAGTGCGGCACCCAGAGAAAGGCTGCTCTGTGTCATATAGAAGATCTCCTATTAATCCAGGTGTCTGGATTCAGATAGCAATGATTGCGAGACCTCTCGGTGAAATATTAACAGACCATAACTTATTAAAGAGTAACACCGACCTGCTGCTCTTCTTCTAAGAAGTTGTGGTCTGGATACACAGAAAAGTGTTGCACATTACACAATGTATAAAATGAGTGATATAGATGTTGTGTAGGTGTTTTTGCTTAGCAAAGCAGGATCTTTATGTCTGATCAGTGCTGAGGTTACTACTTAAATCAATTTTCATAGTACAGTAATTGTTCTACATTGTGACGAGTAAAGAATTTTTCTTTGTGAATCTCACTGGGTCTGCAATGTGATGTCTATAGCCAGATTTGTAACTTAACCCCTTGCCGCAAAATGACGTTTGGGGAACGTCATGTAAAGTAGGTAGTTAATGCAACATGATGTTCCCCAAACGTCATGTTGTTCCTGCCTCCCCCCGCTGTCGGTAAGTGAGATCGGGCAGCGGGAGGAGGCAGTATCACACCACATCCTCCCGCTGCCTCTGCCCGGAGGGGAGCCGCGCTCCCCCCAGGCAGTTAACCCCATAAACGCCGCGGTCGATGCGATCGCAGCGTCTATGGGGGAGATGTGATGTTTGCCGCCGATCGGGCGGCGGGAGGAGGCTGCAGGACGTTGCCTCCTCCCGCCACCACTGTCACTGTGTCCCCCAGCCCCCCTTCCCCTGCCGCCGGTACCGGAGATCGACGCTATAAACGTTATAATGGCAATCTCCGGTACCGGCGCCGCCGACAGCTTTCATTTGATGAAAATGTAATAATCAGACCCCAGATCAGCCCCCCTAGGGCCCCGATCACTAACCCACTCCCTCCCCGGGCGGCCATCAAATCCAAGATGGCCGCCCCCATCCCTGCGAACAAACGATGTTTGTTCGCAGGGATGGAAATTAAAAAATGATCAAAGCCCCATGTTCTCCGCCACCGGAGGTAGCGGAGAGCATGGGGCAGTGATCGGGGACCCCCCTGTGGGGTCCCGAAACAGGCGATCGGCGGTATATACTATATACCGCTGATCGCCTGTTCCCAGTGCTGCCGACACTTTTTTCCCCTGTCACCATAAATCATTGGTGACAGGGGATTAAAAGTGTTACAGTGTCGCCCCCCAAATCGCCCCCCACCCCCCCAGTCACCCTCCCTTCCCCATATACTCACCGGATCCACGGAGGTCCGTCCTCCTCGACGTCCTGACTGCTTCTGATGTGCGCATGCGCGCCAGAAGCAGCCAGCTCTGAAAATTTAAAGTGACAGAGACCAATTTGGTATCTGTCACTAAACTATGATTGCTGTGATAGAAAATATCACAGTAATCATAGTAATACAGTGAAAATGAATGGATAAAGTACAAAAAGTGAAAAACACACAAAAAAATAGAACACACACTTTTTATTATAGTAATAATTGCAGTTTACTCCCAAATTACCCCTAACCCCCCCCCAGATTACCCGTAACCACCGCACGTTGCCCATAACCGCCCCAGGTTGTCCGTAATCACGCCAGATTGCACGTAACCACTGCACGTTGCCCGTAACAACCGCACATTGCCCGTAACCACCGCACGTTGCCCGTAACAACCGCACATTGCCCGTAACCACCGCACGTTGCCCGTAACCACCGCACGTTGCCCGTAACCACCCCACGTTGCCCGTAACCACCGCACGTTGCCCGTAATCACGCCAGATTGCCCGTAACAACCGCACGTTGCCCCTAACCACCGCACGTTGCCCCTAACCGCCCCAGGTTGCATGTAATCACAACAGATTACCCGTAACCACCCCAGGTTGCCCGTAATCACGCCAGATTACACGTAACCACCGCACGTTGCCCGTAACCACCGCACGTTGCCCCTAACCGCCCCAGGTTGCCCGTAATCACACCAGATTACCCATAACCATGCCAGATAACACGTAACCACCGCACGTTGCCCATAATCACCGCACGTTGCCCGTAACCATCACACGTTGCCCGTAACCACTGCACGTTGCCCGTAACCACCGCACGTTGCCCGTAATCACGCCAGATTGCAAGTAATCACGCAAGATTTCACGTAACCACCGCACGTTGCCCCTTACTGACCCAGGTTGCCTGTAATCACACCAGATTACCCGTAACCACCGCACGTTGCCCCTAACCACCCCAGGTTGCCTGTAATCACACCAGATTACCCGTAACCACCGCACGTTGCCCCTAACCGCCTCAGGTTGCCCGTAATCATGCCAGATTACACGTAACCACCGCATGTTGCCACTGACCACCGCACGTTGCCCCTAACCACCCCAGGTTGCCTGTAATCACACCAGATTACCCGTAACCACCGCACGTTGCCCCTAACCGCCTCAGGTTGCCCGTAATCATGCCAGATTACACGTAACCACCGCATGTTGCCACTGACCACCGCACGTTGCCACTGACCACCGCACGTTGCCACTGACCACCACACATTGCCACTGACGGCCGCACGTTGCCACTGACCGCCACACATTGCCACTGACCACCGCACGTTGCCTCCAACCACCGCACACTGCCTCTAACCACCCCAAATTGCCAAAGACCCCCTCCAGATTGCCGTAACCAACCCAAATTACATATAAGCACTTCAGTTTATCCGTAACCAACCCAGATTGTCCGTAACCACCCCACGTTGGCCGTAACCACAGCAGGTTACCTGTAACCACCCCAGATTGTCTGTAACCACCGCAGATTACTTGTAACCACCTCCAGATTACCCGTAACCACCCCACATTACCTGTAATCTAATTTTTTGATTGTATTTTAGTAACTGCGCTATTCTAATAACAAAAGCTGTTTCTATCTGCTCCAGCAAATTGGCGCTCCCTTCCTTCTGAGCCCCGCTGTGTGCCCATACAGTGGTTTATGCCCACATATGGGGTACCGTTCTACTCAGGAGAACCTGCATTACAGATTTTGGGGTACATTTTCTCTCCTGTTTCTCGTGAAATTTAGAAATTTCCAACTAAAGGAACATATTATTGGAAAAATTCGAGTTTTTCATTTTTACTGTCTACTTTTGAATACTTTCCTCTAATACCTGTGGGGTCAACATGGTCACCACACCCCAAGATGAATTCTTCGAGGGGTGTACTTTCCAAAATGGGGTGATTTATTGCGGGATTTTACTCCGCTGGCACTACAGGGGCTCTGCAAACGCACCTGGCGCTTAGAAACTTCTTCAGCAAAATCTGCACTGAAAATGCTAATTGGCGCTCCCTTCCTTCTGATCCCTGCTGTGTGTCCATAAAGTGGTTTATGCCCACATATGGGGTACCGGTCTACTCACGAGAACCTGCGTTATAAATTTTTGGGTACATTTTTTCTCCTGTTACTCGTGAAATTGAGAAATGTCAAACTAAACAAACATATTATTGGAAAAATTTGAGTTTTTCTTTTTTACTCTCTACTTTTAAATACTTTCCTCTAATACCTGTGGGGTCAAAATGGTCACCACACCCCAAGATGAATTCTTTGAGGGGTGTACTTTCCAAAATGGGGTGACTTTTGGGGGGGTTCTCTTCTGCGGACACTACAGGGGCTCTGCAAACGCACCTGGCGCTCAGAAACTACTTCAGCAAAATCTGAACTGAAAATGCTAATTGGCACTCCCTTCCTTCTAAACCCTCCTGTGTGCCCATACAGTGGTTTATGCCCACATATAGGGTACTGTTGTACTCAGGAGAACCTGTGTTACAAATTTTGGGGTGCGGATTCTCTCATGTTCCTTGTGAAATTGAGAAATGTAAAACTAAACAAACATATTATTGGAATAATTCAAGTTTTTCATTTTTACTGTCTAATTTTAAATACTTTCCTCTAATACCTGTGGGGTCAAAATGGTCACCACACCCCAAGATGAATTCTTTGAGGGGTGTACTTTCCAAAATGGGGTGACTTTTGGGGGGTTTCTCTTCTGCAGACACTACAGGGGCTCTGCAAACACACCTGGTGCTCAGAAACTTCTTCAGAAAAATCTGCATTAAAGAAGCTAATTGGCGCTCCTTTCCTTCTAAGCCCGGCTGTGTGTCCATACAGTGGTTTATGCCCACATATGGGGTACCGTTGTATACAGGAGAACCTGCGTTACAAATTTTGGGGTACTTTTTTGTCTCTTGTTCCTCGTGAAATTGAGAAATTTCAAACTAAACAAACATATTATTGGAAAAATTAGTGTTTTTCATTTTTACTAATTTTGAATACTTTCCTCTAATGCATGTGGGGTCAAAATGCTCATCCTACCCAAAGATGAATTCTTTGAGGGGTGTACTTTCGAAAATGGGGTGATTTTTGGGGGCATTCTATTCTGCGGACACTACAGGGGCTCTGCAAACGCACCTGGCGCTCAGAAACTTCTTCAGCAAAATCTGCATTAAAAAAGCTAATTGGCGCTCCTTCCCTTCTGAGACCGGCTGTGTGCCCATACAGTGGTTTACGCCCACATATGGGGTACCGTTGTATTCAGGAGAACCTGCGTTACAAATTTTGACATGCTTTTTTTCTCATGTTCCTTTTGAAAATGAGAAACTTTAATCTAAACGTATATATTATTTGAAAATTTTAATTTTCGATTTTTTTACGGCATAATTGTGAATACTTTCCTCCAGCCCCTGTAGAGTTAAAATGCTCATTATACCCCTAGATTAATTCTTTAAGGTGTCCAGTTTCCAAAATTGGGTTACTTATGGGGATTTCCAGTATACAAGCCTTCTAAATCCATTTAAAAAAAGAACTGGTCCCTAAAAAAATCAGTTTTGGAAATTTTCACAAAATGTGATAATTTGCTAATAAATTTCTAAGCCCCATAACACCCTAAAAAAGTAAAATATGTTTCCCAAATTATGCCAGAATAAAGAAGACATATTGGTAATGTGATTTAGCAACAAATTTATGTGCTATGACTTCCTTTTTTAGAAGCAGAGAATTTCAGAAGTTCATAAAATGCTAAATTTTCAATTTTTTCATGATATTTTGATGTTTTCCACAAAAAATACACAAAGTAGTGACCAAATTTTGCTACTAATATAAAGTGCCATATATGACGAAAAAACAATCTCAGAATCGCTAGCATACATAAAAGCATCACTGAGCTATAAGCGCATAAAGTGAGACAGGTCAGATTTTGAAAAATGAGCCTGGTCATTAAGGCCAAAACAGGCTTTAGAGGCAAGGGGTTAAAGGGGTACTCCGCCGAAAAGATTTCCTTATAAATCATCTGGTTTCAGAAATTATATAGATTTGTAATTGACTTCTATTTAAAAATCTCAACTCTTTCCATACTTATCAGCTGCTGTATGTCCTACAGGAAGTGGTGTTTTCTTTGCAGTCTTTACAGTGCTCTCTGCTGACATCTCTGTCCGAGACAGGAACTGTCCACAGCAGTAGCAAATCCCCATAGAAAACCTGTACTGCTCTGGAAAGTTTCTGTCTCGCACAGGGATGTCAGCAGAGAGCACTGTGTCCGACTGAAAAGAAAACACCACTTCCTACAGGACATACAACAGCTGATAAGTACTGGAAGACTTGAGACTTTTAAATAGAAGTAAATCACAAATCTATATAAACTTTCTAAAACCAGTTGATTTGAAAGAAAAAGATTTTCGCTGGATAACCCATTTAAGAATCCAGGGCCTGCTTCCCATGTACTGTATGTATTGAATTAGTAGCCGGTAACTTTCATACAGTGGTTACCCACTCAGCCAATCAGTGACTAGGTCAGGACACTGCCCTAGTCACTGACTGGTTGAGCAGAAAATCGCTGGGCCATGACATTGTAGCTGGAAGAGCCAGGACGTACACAGTTTTCAGTAGAAACTGACATCCGGCAGCCATCGACAGGATCTGGGAGCGGTGCAACAGAGGCTGATGAGTTTACTTTGTTTATGATTTTCCCGCACCCCCCTGCCTTCCTATATTTTTTTTTATTTGGTGGGATTCTCCTTTAACTATCTCTTCCCATTTTTTGTGGATCCACATAATATACAGATTACGGATTCACTACAGATGCTCTGTGGACAAAGTTTTTTGTGGATTGCCAACATAATATACAATCTTGTAAAACTACTGAATGTGTGAATGAGGCCTAGGGCTCTGTCACCAAAGGACCTGCTGAAATCCCACCATGCAGTGCATTGATGGAGAGCTAAGGTGAAGAGACACAATGCCACCACTATATTAGAATAGCCAGCATACAGAGGAACCAACCCCTTCCACTGTTCAGCAGCACTAGAAGAGAGCAGCGGATCAGAGCCCTGCAGGTTGTGTAGGGAAGTACAGGACTTATAGCCCTGCAGTTCCCAACACAAACATTGGCGGCAGCAGAGGGGCATGCATAGTTAAAAATCAAATAAGTTATAGTACAAAGTAATATAACTTTATTAAAGCTATGTATTGTCAAAAAAGATTGCCCTCAGTATCTGGAGTACCCCTTAAAATTAGTTCTTTTTGTTATTCATTACTTTTTATCTAACAACATTGGCTTTCTTCTGTTCTTGTCCCTTTTTATTCTAATAATGTATGTACCTCTCTGTTTTTTGTGGCTCCATGTGGAAATGTGCCTTACATATATCTTATAGAGAGCAGTATGAGCAGTATGGTCTATTAAATTGGGGGGGGGGGGGGGGGGGGGCGGGGGTCCCACAGGAGCCCATGGAGCGACAGCCAGCAGATCGTTGTTATCTTTCTTATTTTTTTCAACATATTGAAAGACAGGGATCAGCTGACATCGTGGAACTAAACTATAATCGGCCATATACGGCCAATAATCGCTTGGTGTAATAGGGCCTTTAGACAGGGCTTTACATAGCTCTCTTGATTTCTGATTTTTTTTTACAGTTGTTTCTCAATAAACTATATCCAGACATTTCTCCATTATTCCCACTATGT
Source organism: Dendropsophus ebraccatus (assembly GCF_027789765.1). Lineage (NCBI taxonomy): Eukaryota > Metazoa > Chordata > Amphibia > Anura > Hylidae > Dendropsophus > Dendropsophus ebraccatus. The sequence continues at coordinate 43,854,834 of NC_091467.1, forward strand.
CATTTTGTTCTTCAGAAATAATCAAGTCCAGTTCATGACTTTTATTGGACCATTTCAGGACCATTTGCAAATATTCACACCAGTCAAAATGGAACTAAATGTGTAAAATCAATTGATATAAAAAGGGCATTTTTAATGTGATTCTGCAGAGCATACCTAACGTATGTATTATATCAATGTATTCGGCACTAGTTTTTTTCTTGATTGAAATGCGTCACCACCAATGTTCCTGGTGGGCATGTGGACTTTCTAAACATACACGGAGAAGCAAAAATAACATATTCATGAATGGACCCATTAGGATTTGGGCAGCCCTCCACTTTCTATAAGTGGATTACCAGTATGTGCACTCCACACAGGGATAATTTCTCAGTCTTTAATACTCAGTGGGATAATGGAAGTGAAAAGCATCAACAAATAACATATTCAGGGCATATAACACAAGAGGGACCATAAAAAAGATAAAAATGGAGATTGTGCTCCTACACAACAGGACATTGACTATTGTCTCATATGCTGTTGTTAGATCTTTTTCCAAGAACGCTCTTCTCTGATATCCTCCACACTGAATTTGCTTTAGTAATAAACAGAAGTAGCTAATTTGCTGTAATTATTGGCTTTTAGCGGGGATTCAGGCTCAATACCAATGTCCTATGGAAAATGTGAAACACAGTAAAAAAAAACAAATTCTGGTAACCCTTCATTAACTGAGCCTGTTTTTTTATAAAGTGAGAAATAATAAAAAGAAAGAAATAAATAAATGTATTTGCCCCGTATGAATTTCACGTCATTCTTAAATGGGTGTAGGGCCAGGTAGCCAAACTTCCGACTCCACAATGTTTCCACACTTTGACGCTATCCCAGGCAGGTTTTCATTCAGTTATTGTAGATTTACCAACCACATCTGCTGGAAGTTTGTTCCAAGCCTCTACTACTCTTTTAGTAAAGTATTTTCTCACTTTTGATCTCCCACCCCCAACTAACCTCTTGTTTTGTAAAGATATATAACAGTCAGGACAACCTAAGCTATTTGTTAATAGAAATAAATTTTGGGGGGACAATAGGTCCTCTTTAACCCCTCAGTGACCCATGACGTACCTGGTACGTCTTGGTGCCGCGGGGGGTGTTCAGAGAGGGGTCCTGCCGGGACCCCGCTCTGAACCGCAGTGCCTCTATTAGCCGGCGCGGGTCCCATTGCCGCGCTGGCTAATTAAGCCCTTCAATGCAGCTGTCAAACCTGACAGCTGCACTGAAGTGCTTTACACTTCATATCCCTGGTGTCTAGTGGGATGGATCTCCCCCCCGCGATGCGATCGCGGGAAGGAGATCCGTTCTTCTGTCCGTGCCGGGCCTCAGCGTCGCAATGACGCTGATCCCAGCTTGGCAATAAATTGCTATGGCCTGCAGCAGGCCAAAGCAATCTATCACCGATCAAATGGATCTTTGCTGTGTATATACACAGCATTGATCTCTATGAGAGATCAATGCTGTTTATATACAAGTCCCCCAGGGGGGCTTCTAGTTCATGTAAAAAAAAAAAGTAAAAAAGTGTTTTTATTAAAAAAAAAAATCCCCTCCCCTAATAAAAGTCCAAATCACCCCCCTTTTCCCATTTTATAAATATAAATTAATAAATAAACAAATAAATAAACATATTTGGCATCGCCGCGTGCTTAATCGCCCAAAGTATTAAATTATCACATTCCTGATCTCGCACGGTAAACGGCATAAGCGCAAAAAAATTCCAAAGTGCAAAATTGCGCATTTTTGGTTGCATCAAATCCAGAAAAAATGTAATAAAAAGTGATCAAGAAGTCGTATATGCACAATCAAGGTACCGATAGAAAGTACATGTCATGGCGCAAAAAATGGCACCTCACACAGCCCCATAGACCAAAGGATAAAAGCGCTATAAGCCTGGGAATGGAGCGATTTTAAGGAACGTATATTTGTTAACAACGGTTTGAATTTTTTAAAAGCCATCAGATAAAAGAAAAGTTATACATGTTATATATCATTGTAATCGTCACGACTTGAGGAACATGCATAACAAGTCAGTTTTACCATAGGGCGAATGGCGAAAGGCGTAAACTCCCCGAAATCAAAACAAATTCCTTTTTTTTTTTTCAATTTGACAGCGCACATTGCGCAGCATGTTTTATGGAAAAATAATGCCTGTCACTGCAAAGTACGATTGGTTTCACAAAAAAAAATAAGTACTCATAAGTGCTCATATAAGTCTCTAGGTGAAAAAATGCAAGCGCTATGGACTTTTAAACAAAAAGTGGAAAAAGCAAAAGCGCAAAAACGAAAATTGGCTTTGACCTTAAGGGGTTAAAGAGGATGTACCACCAGGTACATCCTCTTTAATCTGAACCGACAAATCGAACGGCGCCGTCACAGGGAAGCCAGTGCCGCGGTCGTACGATCTATTAAAATAAAAAAATACTATTCCCTCACAGTGAACAGGGTGAACAAAAAGCGGTAAAAAAAAAATCAGAGATTTCTTTTTTTTTAATGGTATTCTATGTCTAAAAAATTAATAAAAGCGATCAATGCGTTTGATCTAGAAAAAAATGTTACTAATAAAAACTAGAGATCATGACGCAAAAAAATGACGCCCCATACGACCCCGTAGGTGAAAAAATAAACGCACTATAAAAGTTACAATATGGACATTTTAAATATGCCTATTTAAAAAAAATGTTTTACTGCTAATAAAAATAGTAAAACGTTAGAAAACCTAGTGACCATGCATATCGCTGTGTTCAGACCGACCTATAGAATAAATAAAACATGCCAGTGTTACCGTTAAGTGCATTACGTAAACAATATTTGCGGAATCTCATTTTTTGACCCAAATTCCCCCCATAAATGATATTTTGGGGCTTCCATCATTCATTTTATGGCAGATTAAAAGATGCCATTACAACGTACACCTATTCCTAGAAAAACCAAGCCCTCACATGGCCCTGTAGGGGGAAAAATAAAAGAGTTATAATTCTTAGAAGGTGAGGAGAAAAAAACCAAAATGCAAAAGTGACAATTGGCCCGGTCCTTAAGGGGTTAAGGCAATCAATAAAGTAAATGTTTTCACTGGGATGCTTTAGAAAATACTAGTGCATGATAGCACCCCATGTATACAAATGTGGCACTATTACACTATTAACACCTAAATAGGCTAATAGCAGCTGAAACCTTTCCCTAAAACCCAGAGAAAGGAAATGGGCGTGCTGAGCAGATTGGTATATAGTTTTGTGGGAAAAGTTCCCGGATAAGTTGTCATTTATGTAAATCTCTGCTTATTCTGGGCTAAGTAGTTGGTCCTACTCAGTGACTAACAAGTCTCTATGTATGCCCACCTTTCTATAGATAGCTGTCAATCACCAAGTAGGAACACCCAATTTACCTGAATATATGAACTTGCTCTGCCGACTGCATTTTCAATATGGCAGGTTATAAAATAAGCTGGAGATAATGTTAGCAGACGTCTTCCTGCCACTATGGTACTGTATATGTGATATGCAGATGTACAATGCAAATTTCTTTTAAGATGCCAGACTGCAATGTTCTTTGTATGATTTGCTGGATAGAAGTTGGACAGTTTCCTGTCATCCTGATACCTTGCTACAGTCTCCTGTATTGTCAGGCTGGTATTGTGAGCTGGGAACTCATTAATTCCTTTGGCAACCAATTACTGCAGCAATTATACCTTTCTCCAGTCTAATGATCTGACTAATTGTCATTCCGGATCAGAGGTGTTTGTCAGAATGTTTTCTAATGAGTGTGTCAGCCCGCACGCTGCCAATGGTTGTCAGGATTGGAGATGAGCAAACTTTTCAAAAGTTCGGTTCGGCATGTTCGGCAAATTTTGGCGTAAAATTCGGGTTTATTCGAACTGAACCGAAAGAAACCGCTAAACTATGGCAGCTACACTACTGGGACTATTGGGGCACTTTTACATCAAAAGAGGTGTACAAATGTGGGCCAAAAAAAAAGATTTTTAGTTGATCCAGGGATTATTCTGATTGCCATTGGAGTCAGGAAGGAATTTTCTCCCTGTGATGGGGCAATTGTCAGCTGCCTTATAGGGGGTTTTGCCTTCCTCTGGATCTACACAGTAGGGTTTCCCTAGTTTGAACCTGATGGACTCTTTTGTCTTCTTTCAACCTTATTAACTGTGTAACTATGTTACTATGATTTAAATGGAAGAAGCGGCTTTTTGAAGCATTTTGTCTTACGCTTTTGCTCCCCCCCCCCCCCCGGAAAGTACATCAAAACTGGCGCAAGAAAAGCCAGCAAAAAAACAAACAAACCACCAATAGAAATCTGCATCTCCGCCCCTTTATTTGTGCCCCTAGGATGCTGTTTCTTTGCTTCTGAAGAAAAGTTAAACTACAGTAAAGGAATGTGTGGCGACCAGTTGGCAGCGTTGTGCAGGTTGTTGTGAGCAGGCTGCTAAGTTGGAGTCTGGCAGCCCAAAAGTGCTTTTTGGCTGGCCTGCGGAGGATATGGTATTATGGGTAGCGGCTCCTTTGTCACCACCACCCAGCCACAGGGGGGATATCTTTATTATTGCTTCAACATATTCTCTCTTTATTAACAGGGTTAACTTCACCCAGGAGAGTGGTGGACATCATGTACGGACACACAAAGTGACAGGACAGAAGTGATTTGACAGCTACACAGATTACATTACTACCCTCATACTGTCCTCTATCTGTCCCTGATACCTAATCAACCTTCTATGACCCTCTATAACCCTGCCTCTACCTATCCCTCTGTCTAGCTAATGTAAATGTATGTGTTCAGTTCAATATATATACAGTATATATATATATATATATATATATATATATATATATATATATATACACTCACCGGCCACTTTATTAGGTACACCTGTCCAACTGCACGTTACCACTTAATTTCTAATCAGCCAATCACATGACGGCAACTCAGTGCATTTAGGCATGTAGACATGGTCAAGACAATCTCCTGCAGTTCAAAACGAGCATCAGTATGGGGAAGAAAGGTGATTTGAGTGCCTTTGAACGTGGCTTGGTTGTTGGTGCCAGAAGGGCTGGTCTGAGTATTTCAGAAACTGCTGATTTATTGGGATTTTCACGCACAACCATCTCTAGGGTTTACAGAGAATGGTCCGAAAAAGAAAAAACATCCAGTGAGCGGCAGTTCTGTGAGCGGAAATGCCTTGTTGATGCCAGAGGTCAGAGGAGAATGGGCAGACTGGTTCGAGCTAATAGAAAGGCAACAGTGACTCAAATAGCCAACCGTTACAACCAAGGTAGGCAGAAGAGCATCTGTGAACGCACAGTATGTCGAACTTTGAGGCAGATGGGCTACAGCAGCAGAAGACCACACCGGGTGCCACTCCTTTCAGCTAAGAACAGGAAACTGAGGCTACAATTTGCACAAGCTCATCGAAATTGGACAGTAGAAGATTGGAAAAACGTTGCCTGGTCTGATGAGTCTCGATTTCTGCTGCGACATTCGGATGGTAGGGTCAGAATTTGGCGTCAACAACATGAAAGCATGGATCCATCCTGCCTTGTATCAACGGTTCAGGCTGGTGGTGGTGGTGTCATGGTGTGGGGAATATTTTCTTGGCACTCTTTGGGCCCCTTGGTACCAATTGAGCATCGTTGCAACGCCACAGCCTACCTGAGTATTGTTGCTGACCATGTCCATCCCTTTATGACCACAATGTACCCAACATCGGATGGCTACTTTCAGCAGGATAATGCGCCATGTCATAAAGCTAGAAAATCTCAGACTGGTTTCTTGAACATGACAATGAGTTCACTGTACTCAAATGGCCTCCACAGTCACCAGATCTCAATCCAATAGAGCATCTTTGGGATGTGGTGGAACGGGAGATTCGCATCATGAATGTGCAGCCGACAAATCTGCGGCAACTGTGTGATGCCATCAATATGGACCAAAATCTCTGAGGAAGCTTCCAGCACCTTGTTGAATCTATGCCACAAAGAATTAAGGCAGTTCTGAAGGCAAAACCCATTACTAGCATGGTGTACCTAATAAAGTGGCCGGTGAGTGTATATTAGGGATGGTCCAAACCTGCCGAGGTTTGGGTTCGTACGAACCTGAACTCTCGGCAATGATTCCCACTGTCTTTTATTTTGGCATAGCTATAGATATATATATATATATATATATATATATATATATATATATATATAAATATTTGTCTTCTGAGCAACCTGCTGGGTTGGGGGATTATTATTATATGGGGGTACACAGTAGGAGGCATAACTACTATATGGGGTGCACAGCAGGAGGCATTATTACTATATGGGGTGCAACAGCAGGACGCATTATTACTATATAGGGGTGCACAGAAGGAGGCATAATTACTATATGAGGTACACAGCAGGGAGCATAATTACTATATAGGGGTGCACAGCAACAGACATTATTGCTATATAGGGGTACACAGCAGAAAGCATTATTGCTATATGGGGAGTGCACAGCAGTAGACATAATGACTATATGGGTGGCACAGCAGGAGGCATTATTACTATATGGGGTGCAACAGCAGGAGGCATTATTACTATATGGGGTACACCGTAGGAGGCATAATTACTATATGGGGGTATAGCAGGAGACATTATTACTATATAGGATGCACAGCAGGGGACATAATTACTATATGGGGTGGTACACAGCAGGGGGCATAATTTCTTTATTGGGTGCACAGCAGGGGGCATAATTACTATATGAGGTACACAGCAGGGAGCATAATTACTATATAGGGGTGCACAATAACAGACATTATTACTATATAGGGGTGCACAGCAGGAAGCATTATTGCTATATGGGGAGTGCACAGCAGTGGACATAATGACTATATGGAGGGCACAGCAGGGGATCCTACATACAAGGGTCAAACTATATACTGGCGGAAAATACATACAAGGGAAACAACCTACAGGACGCACCAACATACAGGGAGAAATTACCTTCTGGAGGTGCCAGCTTACTAAGGGAAACTGCATGATGGGGGCACCTACAGCATCTAGCTAATGAGGAAAACTACCTACTATCTAATTAATAGAGGGGAACTATCTACTTCACCCCAACCAACCTCTGTCTACCAATCCATCTACCTACTCACTTTACTGTGTGTGACACCAAAAATCTGTCTTACCATAGTACATCTCTTCTAGCCAAATTACCAACCAGTACCCTTCTCAGTAGATAGGTGTACAGTTTCGCTATTATCCCCAGTGTTATATCAAAGCTTTAGATAAACTTTGAATTTTAAAGTAATTACCTAGAGGTGGCACTAGTGAGGCATTTGTTTCCCTCTGAAGAAGAATTTATTAGAACACTTCTTTCCATAAATCATTGCCTGTAAAAGTCCATATACCAGCTGGATATCCTGAACCAGGAACCACAGAGCTGTATGACAGACATCTCATCTAGCCAACCAACCAATACCACTCTGCCTCTTCATCTCACTGCTAAAGCAGCAGTGGACGTAATTATAATGGAGCCCTATGTAACTTCCAGTACATCGATCAGCGGAAGTTCCATAGGTTGCCATTGTAATTCCGTCCACCACTGCTATAGCAGTGAAGTGGAGATGAAGAGGCAGAGTGTGAACTGCTACGCATCCACGCTCGGCGCGGGACACGGCAGATGGGGCGGGTGCCCGGCTATCATTGAAAGCTTCTGCATCCCTTTCATCCCAGTACGTAACTCCTGTACATCCTAGAGCGGTAACTCACTGCAAAAAAGGATGTACAGTTACGTCCTTCGTCCCGAATGGGTTAAATGATAGGTATCCTTTAAAGGTTCTTTCATGAGCTAGGCTAGGCAGGGGTTAGGCTTTAACTTACAGCATAGTGACCTATAGGTGGCACTAAAGATACAGTTTTCATGCTTCTTTAGACCAAAAGGAAAATGTTTCTCCTTATGGAGGGAGACAGAAATTTGGAGGTAGCTTTCTCTTTAAGCGCATCGTAATGACGTGTGCCCAGTGGGCGATGATTTTTTAGGTTGGAATACATGACAATAATCAGCCGATAATTGTTTCATCAGTTGATCGTTGTCTTTATTACATGGAACAAGGAGGAATCAGGCCAATTTGGCAGATTATTGCTCCGTGTAATGCTACGTTTACACAGAACGATTATTGTGCGAATTTGCACGATAACGTTTGATTTCGAAGGATAATCATACGTGTAAACGCAGCGAACGATCAAGCGACGAGCGAGAAATCGTTCATTTTGATCTTATAACATGTTCTAAAATCGCTGATTGTAAAAAATTTGCAGATCATTTTGTGTAAACAGTCGTTCACCGATTTTTCCTATGTGCGAGATAGGCTTAAGCGATTGCAAAACGATCGCAAAATGAATTTTCCGTACGATATATTGTTCTGTCTAAACGCTGATCGTTATAAAAAAAAAACGTTATTTCGAAATCGTTAATCGTACGATCCGGCGAATTATCGTTCCATGTAAACGCAGCATAAAGGGCCCTAAGGACATACATGTGTGGCAGCCATAGAAATCAACACAAGCTCCCAGCTGGTGTACATTTTTACTACAGTTCACTCCTGCTTGTAGGCATAAATGGTAGTAAATTCAGCGAAGGTGAGGCCCCCCCTTATTATACCATGTCCCCTGCCCACCAAATTGGTTAAGGCACCACGGACCCAGAAGAAAATTAATTTGTACATAGGCACACATGTTTGCAAAAAAAAATCGTAACTTTTTACAAAGGTTGGACCTAGCACAGCCTTAAAGGGGTACTCTTGGAGATTTTTTTTTTTTACAAATCAATTGGTGTCAGAAAGCTATTTTTTTTTATTTAAAAATCTCAAGTTTTCCAGTACTGATCAGCTGCTATATACCCTGCAGAAGGTGGTGTATAAACAGAGGTGGCAGCAGAGAGCACCGCGTCAAACTGAAATGAACACACCACTTCCTGCAGAACATACAGCAGCTGATAAGTAATGGAAGTAAATAGAAGTATATTACAAATCTATATAATTTTCTGAGACAAGTTGATTTAAAAATATTTTTTTTCTCTCCGGAGTATTTTGGAGTAAATCTGCATCACTGTGATTCAGAAAGTTGGTGAATATTTCATTAAAACTGGAATAGCCCTTTAAGCTCCATCCATATTCCGTATTCTAAACGAAACATTTTCCATCCTTAGTTAATTATTGACACGAGTTGACATTACTCCTAGATTGTGACAATGTACAAAGAATCTTTACATTGTAAGTATGTGTTACCACATGCATGAAATCGAGAAACACAGGTTGTGTACAGGATCAATCCGCTTTGAAATGTTTGATCTCATTGTCTCTCAATGTAGAGATAAGAGTGCTATAGACTTCTCCGTAGGTCACGTTTTCCGGCCTTGTTCTCTATAAGGGGAGAACAAGTAACTGGAAATGGAAACCTTACACAGACCGTGCTATTATAGATTTAAAGTTTGGCGTTAGTTCTTCTGTAAAGCATTGTGTGGTACTTGACCAGTGACGTGCTAAGGTGTTCCTAGTGACGCCAATTCTGTGGTGATTGGTCGGTTGTGTTGTACAGCTCAGCCAAGCGTGGTAATGTTGTGACACCGGTACTAGTCCAGCACACATCTATGGTGGTAGTAAGTGGAAATCACGAACTCCTCCTCTAGCTATGGATGTCATTGCAGAACTTAGATTAGTTCATGCCATGGAACTATACATAGCCCAGGGTAGAGGCACTGTGAGTTCGTTCTCTGCGCAATGGGAACCCTGGACTAATAGCAGGTATTATGCTCCCCCTGATCCTTGATATTGTCATGTCCGATGTACTCCCTCTTGTTCTCTTCAATAAAACCTTTGAAACATTAGTGTGGCTGGCTGTACTCCCCAAAATGGTCAGGAACCTGCCGGACTGTGATGGTACCCTTGGGCTCTTGTCACGGTAGTCCTGAGTGGCAATCGACCCACCCGGACTATCGGTACCACTACCCACAGAAAGGGGAAAGAGTAACTCAAGGTATATAACTGGTGTGTATAGGTGCTGGTGCGGAGGAAAGGATGAAAAAATAGAACAGCTTTACTGTACAGTCTCTTGAAAATACAAAACACTTTTTCAGAAATAGATAATCTTTGTACAGACTTTAGTGCTTAACTTGGTTGGTGCTTATGAGATGCTTGAAACCGTTGAGAAGAGCAGAGGTAGCTGCAGCGGTGCTTGAAAGTGTAGAGTAGAGTAGACTAGCGTAGTGAAGAGTACTGTAGTACTGTGCTCTGTCGGAACTAGAGAGAATACTTGAGAGTGAGAAATACTTGTGAGTGAGAAGTTTACTTGTACCCGTGTTTAGTCTATGGTCTGCCCACCTTTTGCCCTACAGTGTCGAGGTACTCGCCCTAATAGGATGAGACAAGCCCCAGCCTTGGTTACCTGGGTGAAGCTAAGGGTCTGGGGTTTCCGGGTTTACTTGCACTGCAAGATAGAATATGTAGACCTTCTGGTAGCTTTGTTCTATCCAGGCTAGTTCCTATTGTACTTAGGATACTGACCTGCACTTTGTAGAGTGGTTCTTGGCATGGGCTAGGATGATCCCCGACTTTTCTGCCTCTGTAGTGTTTAGCACTGCATGATAGGTATAATAGATAGACTGGAAGAACTGAATGTCTCTGGTTGCTTCTGCATACACGTGTGTCTGACCAACTCATTAAACAGTACACTGAACTGGACTGACTGTCTAGACTTGTCCCAGACAAGGGTCCTGGCAGAGCCAGGCCCTGGCTTGGCTACAGGAGGGACATTTGCTCTGTGTGTCCTTCTCCTACCAAAATTTGGATAAGACTGAAGCTACACCTCCTCCCACCAAGTAACTACTTCCTACAGGGGATGTGTTTTCTACACTGTGAGTGATGGAAAGGAATATTTGCAAGAGAAAGAAAGAGGGTGAGAGTAGAGGGCATCTCCTATAGGTTAGAAAAAGCACATGGTTTACACAAAACAATAATACTTAGCTTCAGCTGTGCAATATATATGAGCATACATATAAAGCACTTACATCCTGTGGTGAATCCATAGAATACCTTCATCACCACTTTATCTGGAGAAAAAGCTTTTGCAACAGGTGTAAGAAACATTAACACCCGTGGCGGGACATCACAATTGTAAATATGGAGTTTATTTGTAACACTTCAGAAAGGGTTTTGTAATTTGTAGAAGTAGGATCCAAAACCCTCTATCTCGGATCTAGATAAGATTCCTAGAGTGTATGTGTGGAATGTTCCTCAGCAGTAAATTAAAATTTCTTTAAGCTTAGAAATTTATGTATACTTTACAGACCTGGCTGGCTTCAGATGGTTATAATATGGTTGCACTTTAAAGTCTGGGTTGCAGCTGCCAATGTCAATTTAGGTGGATTCTGAGAATGTTTTTTTCGGGGCATATTGTACTTTTTAGTTTTTTTTCAATACATTCAGAGATTGTGAAAAACTCCAAAATTTTGTGAAAATTTAGAAAAAAAGATGACTCAATGATTTACATTTATAATCACATTTAGACTTTATGTTGCTATCATTTGGTAAGGATTTTTTTTAGCGGAAGATGAAGGTGTTTGAAGTTGGCACTCCTGGACGTAAACTATTAAAATCTAACTTTTATTTGTGCATACTAAAAACTGGTAGTGTGCATAGCAGGACCTACGCGTTTCACGCAACTGCGCTTAATCATGGTCAAGTTTTGCATCCGGCGCATGACCAGTGCCTCGAAGTTCGAGCACCCTCCCCATGCTATTGCTTTGCTGCCGAAATACATCTACTAGTGAGCTTTATCTTTTTCTTTTTTCTTATATATACGCTGTGTTGCCAAGGATTTTTTTTAGACTGTTAACTAGCGAATTATAACATTTTTATAAAAATTTCCATTTTTTATTGTTAGGAAACAGTTTAGTTCGGAAGTAGATTTAAGGGGCCTGTAGGATAGAATCCCTATAAATGAATCTTTTAGATGGTTCACACAAATTAAGGCTATGTTCACACTGCGTATGTTTCCGGCCGTAGTTCGTACGCCGCCATACATGTGCGGCTGAAACTACAGGCGTGGGAAAAATCGACATGTGGCCGGATGGGTACGAATCGCGAACATACGCCCGTAGTACAGTTATGCTTCCCTAGCTTGTTTCGAAGCGATCTGAGGCAGGTCATTTACTTGGAAATCTTCGCCCAGCCCAATAAACCACACAGAACCTTTTGGATCGAAAAATCAAGTTCAATTTGGCTGAAATAAGTACTTCGTACGGGACTGCATGGAAATCCACTGCCGTGAGTTTCAACATTTCCGTCCTTAAACAATGGTCTTGTTCATTTGTGACGGCGCCGTATACGATCCGTCCGTAAGCTCATACATAGTGTGCATTGTGCGGGCGTATATCGTATACTTTCAAGCGAACGCATCAACCTCAAAACTACGTGCGTATATTCGTGGTTTGCACTATGGCCGGAAACATACGCAGTGTGAACATAGCCTAAATCAAAGTTCAGGTAAAATTTAGGTTTACGTTACATCTTTTTGCAAACTGTCAATTTTTATTTGTTCTTCTGTAACTCAATATTTTTTCCACTATAGATATATCCCATGTGTGGCCCTATTGCAATCCTAGCTTTGCACACAGGCATCAGAAATAAACAAATGAACAACTCATATAGCATAGCAAAAAAAATCCAAATTTGGATTCGAAGATAAAGGTTCCCTTTATTTCTTTGAGCAGTTTATATTATTATTGAAAAAAATTTACATTTTCATTTTTTATTTTAAACTAGTTCTAATTCAAAACCTTACTAAGTACTAACCTACAAAATTAAAGTGGAAAAACACACTACAGGCTGCTCCAACTTTGATGTTATGTCCTTAAAACAAGTCAAAATGAGGCTCGGTATTGTGTGTGGCCTCCATGTGCTTTTATCACCTCTCTACAATGCCTGGGCATGCTCCTGATGAGGTGGCGGATGGTCTCCTGAGGGATCTCCTCCCAGACCTGGACTAAAGCATTCGACAACTCCTGGACAGTCTGTGGTGCAACGTGATGTTGGTGAATGGAGCAAGACATGATGTCCAAGATATGCTCAATCCGATTCAGGTCTTGGGAATGGACGGGCCAGTCCATAACTTCAATGCCTTCATCTTGCAGGAACTGCTGACACACTCCAGCCACATGAGGTCTAGCATTGTCCTGCATTAGGAGGAACTCAGGGCCAACCAGCATGTGATGTCACAAGGGGTCTGATGATCTCATCTCAGTACCTAATGGCAGTCAGGCTACCTCTGGCAAACACATGGAGTGCGGCCCTTTCGGAGAAATGCCACCCCACACCACTGCTGACCCACTGCCAAACCGTTCATGCTGAAGGTTGTTGCAGGCAGCAGATCTCTCTCCATGGCGTCTCCACACTCTTTCATGTATGTCACATGTGCTCAGTGTGAACCTGCTTTCAACTGCGTAGAGCACAGGGCGCCAGTGGCAAATTTGCCAATCCTGGTGTTCTCTGGCAAATGCCAACCAGCCTGCATGGTGTTGGGCTGTGAGCACAACCCTCATATAGCCCTCATACCATCCTCATGGAGTTGGTTTCTAACCGTTTGTGCAGACACATGCACATTGTGGCCTGCTGGAGGTCATTTTGCAGGGCTCTGGCAGTGCTCCTCCTGTTCCTCCTTGCACAAAGACAGAGGTAACGGTCCTGCTGCTGGGTTGTTGCCCTTCCATGGCCTCCTCTATGTCTCCTGGTGTACTGGCCTGTCTCCTGGTAGCGCCTTCAGCCTCTGGACACTGCATTGGCTTTGATGTGCTATCCTGGATGAGCTGCACTACCTGAGCCACTTGTGTGGGTTTTAGAGTCTGTCTCATGCTACCACAAGTGTGAAAGCGCCACCAACACTCAAAAGTAACCAAAACATCAGCCAGAAAGCATAAGTACTGAGAAATGGTCTGTGGTTGCCACCTGCAGAAGGGGGTCTTGCTAATTGCCAATAATTTCCACCTGTTGTCTATTCCATTTGCACAACAGCATGTGAAATGGATTGTCAATCAGTGTTGCTTCCTAAGTAACCAGTTTGATTTCACAGAAGTTTAATTTAGGGTACAAACACACACACCGTATACGTAGCGTATTTACTGCTGCGATACGCAGCAGATATGGCTAGGTTCACACTGCGTTTTCAGCATCCGTTTAACGGATCCGTTTTTTTTAACGTCCAGAAAAATAGGGTCAGCAACGTTTTTTGGTCCGTTTTGGTCCGCCAAAAAAAACGGATCCGTTTTTTTTTATAATGGAAGTCAATGGAAAAACGGATGCACACAAATGAATTCGTTTTTTGCAATCCGTTTTTCATGCGTTTTTTGAAAAAAACGGATGCGTTAAACGGATGCTGAAAACGCAGTGTGAACCTAGCCTATGCAGCAGGTTAGATCTAAGTAACTGAACACCGCATCAAATCTGCACCATCAAATCTGCTGCAGATCTGCTGCGTATCTGCTGCGTATACGGTGTGTGTGTTTGTACCCTTACTTGGAGTTATATTGTGTTGTTTAATGGTGCGTTTACACGGAACGATTATCGTTCGAATTTTCGCGATAGCGATTGCATTTGAGCGATAATCGGCTCGTGTAAACACAGCGAACGATCAAGCGATGAGCGAGAAATCGTTCATTTTGATCTTTCAACATGTTCTCAAATGGTCATTGGTCCTTCGCTAAAAATTTGCAGATTGCTTTGTGTAAACAGTCTTTGAAAAATTCACCCTATTTGTGAGATGGGCTTAAGCGATCTTAAAAATGATCGCAATAACGATTTTTCTAATGATTTATTCGTCTAAACGCTGATCGTTATAAAAACCAAATCATTGCTTCAAAGTCTTTAAGCGATCGATTGGGCGAATTATCGCTTTGTGTAAACGAACCATTAGTGTTCCCTTTATTTTTTTGAGCATTGTATATTTTCTCATTTTCACAATAAACACAGGAGTACCCTACAGTATATGGGGTCAGAAAGTATTGGGCATAAGGCAGGACTTAGAAGGAAAGGAGCGCCATTTTGGATATTTGGTGCAGATTTTGTTGGAACCATTTTGGGGTGTCTTGTGCATTTGCAGTGCCCTCTATGGTACCATACAGTGGAAATTCCCAGAAGTAACTATATTTTGGAAACTACACACACACATATTTTATCTAGCAGTCTAATGCGCATTTAACCCTCAGGTTTTTATCATCGGGACATTTTTTAGCATTGACTTTCAGCCATGTACCGTATTTTTTAGCTTTTGAATACACACTTTTTAGCAACAAAATATCTTGCTATAAGGTGCCTGCATCTTATATTCTGCAAACAGGGCAGCCCAACATGGTCGGACCACCCTGACTGCTTACCTAATGTTTGGGTAGAGCACTGATTCAAGGCTGTGGCCGACTGCTGGATGACCTGTGCAGCTACTGAGATTTTACTTTTGTAATATTATGTAATATGTATTGTATGCTTATAGCCAAACCTTTTAATAAAGGGTCTTGAGAGGTTTTGGTTCGTTGTGATGGGCAAATTCTTGCTTCATCAGGGTTCTAGAGCAGTGCTTCTAAACTCCAGTCCTGAAGACCCACCAACAGCTCATGTTTTGAGGATTTCCTTGGTGTTTCACAGGTGATATAATTATACTCAGTGCATCAGGTATTAGCATAGGTGTTGTTTGTATGGAAGATCCTCAAAACATGACCTGTTGGTGGGCCAGGGCTGGAATTGAGAAGCACTGGTCTAGACTGTTACCTGCACTAAGGAACCCGAAATGAAACTTAACTGAACTTCATAAATGTGTTAGAAGTACAGTTTCGGTAACCACCTATGTCCCACATGAGAGTCTATAGCTTATTGCCTACGGATAGCAAACAGCTCTGCTTCAAAAGAAGGCAAACATTCATTTGCCTACTATATGCCTGCCAAAAGTGTTGTTGTTTCTAGAGATGAGCATGACTCTGTATTCAAAATAAATTATGTATTCCTATTGCAACTATTCTTCCTAACTTATTTGTCTAAGTAATTTGTGAGAAAATAGCTGTTGCTGTTTATAGGGGCACTTTGGCACTGTTAATGGGGGAACTTAGCACCATGCTGGCAATACCAGACCAGAGCCAGTATATGAGGTTGAGTATTGTATGCTAAAATATTTCCATATAAAATTTCCTTTAAAAAGTCAGCAACTATAAATTTGCCTAAAAAGATTACTTAGAAAACACATTAGGTTATCTAGGATTAGAAAAAACAGCACCACCCCTGGTTGTGGGTGACATCACAATTAGGCTCATTCACTTCAATGAAACTGAGCTGTAAAACCCCACCAAAACTAGAGACAAGAGTCATGCTGTCTGTGGAAGAAAGCAGCCATGTTTTTCTAAGCCTGGATAACCCTTTTTAATAGATTTCCTCTAAACAGCTGAAAGTCATTAGATGGATAAGAACAATGTAGTGAATTCTTGAGGTCCATTACGTTATAGTTACAGATTGTTCACATAGATTAGTCCTCAAAGTTAAAGCACGTTAATCCATTTTAGGAAAAAAGATAGGCGACATGATTTATGAGGAGCAGGATAACACCTCCCAAATAACTGCACAGAATACAGAGGAATGTCCGAAATGGGGGAGGGGGGGGGCGATATTTATTGACAGCATTCTCTAGGTTACCATACTGACACATACAGATCGGTACATTATATGCTTCATATATACATATGTACAGTTTTAGCACTGGCATAACATTGCGTAAACCTGAGAGGCTATTTTTGGCAACTCATCCCTAAATGGTAAAAAAAGAAAAAAGAAAACATCACAGTGTAATGAATAATACGTTGGTACATGACACTACCAAATTTGTATACCCAAGCAATTGGATGCTGCCAAATAAATGTTTTATCTTATTTCTTTTACAAATTATATTCAATAGTTGGCAAAAGGTAAAATTTTAGTGTTATATCCCTTGGAGAGTATATATATATATATGTATATATATATATATATATATATATATATATACACACACACATATATGTGTCATTTTCATGTTACCATAACGAACGACGAACAACGATTTAAGAACATGTTCAAAGATCAAAATGAACGATTTCTCGCTCATCGTTCGATCGTTCGCTGCGTTTACACATACGATTATTGTTCGAATTTGATCGTCATCGTGCAAATACGCACGATAATCGTTCCATGTAAACGTAGCTTTAGGGTCCATTTACACAGAAAGACTATCTGACAGAGCGTGCTGACAGGCAGACAGTGGTGACTACGCACGGATGGGGAGCTGCCCAGATGACTATCTGACCGCCTCTGCCTGCCGCGGACTGATGGATAAAAAATAAATTTTCTCCTGTATAAAGCTGCTGCTGCAGCCGGTACAGCCGGTACGTGCCGTTAGCTGCAGCTTTATACAGTGATGCAGGGAACTAAATCTGCCCAATTGCTGATTGGTTCTCTTTAAATATTACTAATTTATTAATCTCTGCTCATATAGAAAGGCTGTCACTGAATAAATGAGCCCGCCCACTGGACTCATAAGCATACAAGGAGCAGAGATTTATCAATCTGCCCAGCTCCTCTTGCCCTGTACCATATTGGCAGTAGATTAAACAGCATTTTCATTCTGACAGGTATTAAAGGGGTATTCTGGATAAATATTTTTTTTTACAAATTTTTTACATAAAGTTTTTTTTTTTTTTTTTTATGTTTTTATTAACTGGCAGCAGTAAGGGGCGTGCAACACTCTTCACACAGACAGCTTCCCCAGTTGTTATGTCTATTCTAATGCTAATATGCACTAGGGAAGGTCCAGTACTGCATGCAGTATTATATATCTATAGGCCCTCTTACACAATCAGGCACACTGAGCAATTCTCCAGGAATTGTAGCTGAAATTTTTCAGGCAGAATTCAAGCAGAATTTAAGCCCCCCATTGACTTCTATAGGATTCCTCTAGCAGATCTACAGCAGAAAATTCTGCTCGGAAATTCTGCAGTGTGAACAACAGAGCAGAAAACCCATTGAACACAATGGGACTTTGCTCTGCACATTTTTTACGGGAGGAATTTCAAGCTGAATTTCGAGCTGAATTTCAAGCTGAATTCCTCGCCTTTTCCTCAGTGTGCACATAGCCTCAGGCAGATTTTGCCCTGTGTAATAAAGACAACAATCAGTAAAGGAGAGAGCACTTCTTTGCTCGTCGGCTGATTGTTGGCTTTCAGGGTGGTCATTGAGAGGTTAAGAATCATCGGACAACGGCTAATTAAAGCAAGGGCTGCACGGACATCGCTAATGATTACTGAGCCATGTAATAGACTTAGTAAGGGAGCGCTTCTGATGCCCTGCAGTTCCTCACACAGCCACTGGTGGTAGCAGAGGGTTGTGTTGCCCAGTACTGCTGACAATCAATGGAAATCTTTAATACCTAATATTGGCAGCATGAGAATGAACAATAAGTGGTAAGGATATTACATAGGCTATTATCTTTACCATATTTTATTATAAAAATGACAACAAATAAAAAAAAAAAAAAAAAAAAAAAAAATCCCCCTCCAGAATACCCCTTTAATGGAGTCTCAGTCCCTATACACTATTAGGCTCATTACCACCTTGGTGAGCAGGAGGAGTCTTCTACCTTGTCCTGTATTACCAAGAGTTGAGAACCAAAGTTGAGAGTTGAGAGTTGAGAACCATCAGCTCTTGATTTGTTGAACAATATTACTTAAAGTGAATGTACCATCATGTACATTCGCTTTAACACGACCCGCGGATAGATCGGCGCTGGCGCAGGGAAGACAGTGCCGCAGTCCATTTTTTGAACCGTGGCCCGATTCCCGTGTACGGCGCAGTTTTATCCACGGGAACCAGGGCTGAAGCATTGGAGGCGGGCCGGCCCACCTCCAGTGCTTCAGCCCCGATCCGATACCGGTTGATAGAACAGGGAACACGGGAGCTGTACACGGGAACCGGGGAGCAGTTCAAAAAATGGACCGCGGCATCGGCTTCCCTGCGTCTGAGCCAATCTATCTGTGGGTCGTGTTAAAGCAAATGTACCTGATGGTACATTCGCTTTAATGTAATATTACTTTTCACTGGGTAAATGCGGGTGGCCGTCACATCTTCCCCTTATGATTGTTGGGAATTTCAGCAACAGTCAATAGGAAGAAGATGTAACATAGTAGGCTTACCTGCAGTTTTATGTAAAATTGTAGATACATGTGTATCACTACTACTATACCTAAAAAGGAAACTCTGCTATGTTTGGCCATGTAAGTGAAAGCAGGGTTACATCTGTTTTTGTTGTGTGTATGCGTCAGGTAATTTATCTTTTGCAGAGGTATTTCTACCATCTGTATGCACCACCCAATATGTCAGCTTGTAGCTTAGATATTTAGCTGTGGTATCTGTGCTGTTCATCTTCAATTCTGCTTCCAGGAAGGGGTTAATCATGTACCAGACTGCGGTTCTAAAGCCAAAGAACATGCCAGAAAAGGGTCATGGTCATGAGGGGAGGGTCTGTGACTGGATTGGAGATTGGACTCTGTTCAAAAAGGTCTCCACAGAAGCCGGTGACAGAATTTAAATTTAGGAGACGAAATAGAAGGGCGAGCGTGAGGGAAGAAGGGGTCATGTCTGAGACAAGCCAGTGCCGGAATATGGGGACTGATGGAAAAAGCAGAGATTATCTCAGACAACTCTGAGTGGGCTGTGCAGAGAGGAAGAGCAGACAAGCAGTGTGAGGTGCTTACAGGGTAGCTGGACACAGTGCTGATTCTCAACATGGACTAATGCAAAAAATATGTGCAACTATAACAAAGCCATACAGCAAACAGTATCTGCCAATGCATATCTCCCCAGCCTCATTTAGGGATGACCAGTCTCATCTCTGGGAGGTTTAGGGGTTTACCCCTTATAATTACACAATGCTGACAATGTTCTGATCCATTCAAAACAAAAAAAGCAACTTTGCAAATACTTTTAATTAAACATATATTTTAGAATATACAACTCAGAGACAGACTTATTTATCTCCATGGTTACAGACTACAAATATGTATGTAGTCTGATCCTGTAGTCAAGTTTTTTTCCATTCTTGCCTCCTCTTCTGTTTTCTGTAGGTTGAGAAGAGGAAGAAGCAAATGGAAGTCATAATAAATGACTACAGAATCGGCCAATACACAGGCTGATTTTTTGTGTAGTATATCACCATAGGGGCACAAAGGTCTGCATGGGAGCTGTAAACCCAGAAGAGTATGATCAGTTTTACATCAGTTCTTTTTGCAAAGTAGCTTTATTTTTATTTTAAATATTCCAGAGCAAAAAAAGTTGGTTGTTATAATATACAGTACATATGTTTTTCAAACGCACTGGCCACAAATAAATGTGTGAACTATAACTGGAAGTAGTGGAGTTAACCTTGGCTCCCTATTGTGTGTATTTAATTCAAAAAAGTAAACTTTTTTTTCAACTCGCAGGCCATATGCTTTTACCTTAAAATTCATACTTAGCCATGCTGTCAGGGTTGCAGGGGACATGTCAGTAAAGTATAACCTTACCTTTCCCACTCCTCGGCGATGCTGGTTCCCAAGCTGCCAGCTCTGCTCCGCTGTCAGCGTTTTTATAACATCTGATGACGTCCCAGTAGAAGCAGCATGTATTCTGATGTTTTCAAAACACTGACACCCGTGCAGGTTGGGCTGCCTGAGAACCAGCATCGGCGGGGGAGTGGGACAGGTAAGTATACATTACTGACATGCCCCAGCATCCCCGACAGCATGGCTAAGCATGAATTTTTCCCGGACAACCTCTTTAAGACTTGTGGCCCTCATGTTTGATTACCTATACCATGTTCTACACCAAATTTGTTTATCTATAATCATAATAAAACACAGACTGATCCTAGTTGTGCGTGTTCTATAATATTGAAGGAATGAAACCTGTTTAGTTCAAATTTCAGGGATTATTCACTATGCTTACCTCACCATAGAAACACTACCATAGTATGTGGCTGGTCTGTCACATCTCTGTAGTATTTTATTGGAGCAGTTGGACAGCACATAGAGGCCAGTAAAAATTATTCATTAAACACTAAATGGCAAATGACCCTGCGTTCATGTCCTCAAATCTTTTCTATATATAAAAGAGTCTGTTCTGCACTAGGACCCCATCTGTGGTTTACTATGAATCACATATCATTGTTTTATGTAAAAGTATTTAAGAGATAACACATCATTTTGTACCTAATAAACTCAGCTCTGCTACATATCCTTTTTTTTATATTTGTCAACTAGGCTTCTATATTATTCCATGTCAGACTATACTCTGCCACATCTGTATACATGTTAAGTCCGGCAGTAATGAGTTTTGCTTCTGGGTTTTTATTTAATCTGGTGGGGCATAGTAGTCACTTTAGGTTCAGATAGGAGAAAGGGGTAACAGAAATACAAAATAGCATAAGTAACATGCAGCTTAAATAGATGGCTGCAGAAGCCCACAGACCAACCTTTGGGTTTCTGACAATCACAGCAACATGAATGCATTTTTAAGTTAAAATAGAAACTTCCTACAAACTTTGTGCAATTTTCACAAGATACAGTTTAGTTGTGTCCATAAAGTTATTTGGTTCTGTTGATCTTGTTCAGGACTCAACATACTTACAATCAGTGTCTCTTCTATGTCTACTAGTTCATTAATAGGAAGGCCTCGACGCCCTTGGTCTCTAGGCAATGAGGCACAGGAGCCATGCTTCGATGGGTTACAACAACGGACAGAGGTCTTTGCATGTGTTGGGCATTATCCAGCTCAGGTTCACGGGAGACTGTTCTAGTCATATAATACTGCTGATTTTTGGAACATCCAGTAGTTTATTAGTAGTAATATCTAAAATGTTCTGAAATGCTATGAAAAAAAATAGAAACTAAAGCTTATGTTCAGAAGCAGAGGTACTTCACTTGACCTTGGTGTTCTCTTCTCCCGTTTTTTGCCAGCATAGTTCTTTGCCATGATGGCTGACATCTATCATCCTTTTCCTTTACAACATATGTCATAATACGGAACAGATCTTATTGATGGTTTCCTTCCATCTCCACAGCCATTTCTAGGGCCCATTCCCATCACAATCCCATAAACAAGGACTTTATGTTATTTGGCCTAGAGGACATGCTCCGAGCTACTATCAGGATACTCGAAGCTGTGCTGGCGTTCACTCAGGGTGATGTGCTCCGTGGTACTGCTGCCCATCTTTTCATGGTACCAGTTACTGTCACAGTTTCGTGACTTTCCAGCTCCATTGTTACAGCTATTGACAAGTTTATGTTTTTCACAAATGCTTCCAAGTCCAACTCGGGGGGTTTGGCTGTACGTGTGTTTGTATTCCTCTTCAATGTCTTTTCCAAGTTTCCAACGTTTCCATTTTTTCAGAAGCTCGGACTGGACCTGTGGGTGGACAGATTGAGAGACATTTAGGGAGTGGGGGATAAAAAAGAAAAAAAAAAGGAACTTCTGTAACTTGTATATTCCACTCCTCACAAATCACTAGTGTGGACTGCAAGCGATCCAGCTCATCTACTATGTCTTTACTGCTTTGTGCCTTTCTGTACGTCTTGACTGCTCATGCTTATCCCTGGTGCGTCTGATCTTCAATGTCATCATGCATTTCTCCTCCCAGACACTTTGTGGGATCTTTCTCTATAGATTTTCCCTACTTGGTTTACATATAGCCACCATGTTCTGTAAATTGTTATAGCAGATATGTGGAAATATTTTGCATTCCTGTGATTCGGGGAAGGCCGAGATGAAGCATGAGGTAAATATTATATCAAACATTAAGGAACATTATATGAAATGAAAGGGGGTTGTCTGTGAATTTTAAAAGAAATCTATAGGTAGCTGGGGGCGAGTTAAAAAAAAGAAAATTTATAATCACGTACCCCATCCCTCCACAATTGTCGAGCTGATGCTCCCAGTCCCCAGTCCTCTCACTTACTTCTAGTTGCTGATGATTTATCTTCCCTGCAGAAACTGCACTGGTCACCCAACCATTGACTGAGAACATTGTTGTGGCCAGTGATTGGCTGAGGTGGGAGTTTCTGAGGGCACCATGCACATCATTGATCGGGAAGCATCCGGGAGGAGCAAGTATCAGGAGAATTGGCAAAGCAGCTGCAGGAGCTTAAGGTAGGTGAGTATAAGCACTTTTTAACACAGAGATTATTTTTTTTTTAAATCTTTGTATAATCTCTTTAAAGGAACACATTTGTGATCCTTTCATCATGAATATTTAGAAGTAGTAAATTAGGTAATAGCAGGCCTGAGGGCAGGGCTTAA
Organism: Dendropsophus ebraccatus; assembly: GCF_027789765.1. Classification (NCBI taxonomy): domain Eukaryota; kingdom Metazoa; phylum Chordata; class Amphibia; order Anura; family Hylidae; genus Dendropsophus; species Dendropsophus ebraccatus. The sequence goes on from NC_091467.1 coordinate 43,878,226, forward strand.
TGGGGTGGTCCCTGACCTTTTGCAGTTTGCAGGGGAGGGGGGGGCAGATTTGAGGGGCTTTACAGTCAAGTGTAAAGGCTAAAGATTTAATTAAAAGTATATCTGTTTTTGTCTAGCCCTCTAAGGTGGTTGTAAGATATACCTCTTATAATATGTATTTTTATATGTATTGTATAAGATGATGATGTGATGATTTATCTTTGGCTTAAAAAAGTCAAAAATAATAAAGATTTTAAATAAAAATCTATGGGGGAGATTTATCAAACATGGGAGGACATTTATCAAACTGGTGTAAAGTAGAACTGGCTTAGTTGCCCCTAGCAACCAATCAGATTCCACCTTTCATTCCTCACAGACTCTTTAGAAAATGAAAGGCGGAATCTGATTGGTTGCTAGGGGCAACTGAGCCAGTTTTACTTTACACCATGTTCGACAAATCTCCCCCTATGTGTGTTGATTTACACAGCTGCTATGGCCAGACCTCCTGCCCCCCATATCTCCTCTATTGCTACTTTAAATGTTTCCTCCGTCATTAAAGCCGACACCTCCCGCTCCCACATTTGTACAGATCTTCCATTAAAGCTTGGCTCAGGATCTCTGTTTACACATAGACAATGATTTACATATCTTCTCTATAAATAAAGATGCAGATGTTCGAAGAAGGAAACAGGAGTCTGCACACTAAGTGGAGGCCATAACCAGCTGTTACAGTGGATGTATCACTGAGCTGAATGATAATAACATATATGGTGTGTAGGTAGTGCATGTACGTGTATACGTCCATACTGTTTGAGTCATCTAAGTCCTCTGGCATCTAGTTTACAGGGACCTGTCCGGGCAATATGTTCACTGTAACTGTCAGAATTGTGAACAGAGTTTCCATACTGGGTATGGCATGAACAACTTTACAGAGAGAAGACATGCAATGAAAATTAGCTGGAGCAATTGCCAGTTTTTAATATTTTTAATAATTTCTTCTTTTTCTGAGAACTCAGAAACTTGCATAGATATATTGTCTTTCTAGACGAGCAAAAATAGGTGATTGAAAATATTTAATGGAAATCAGATTGATAATGTGACAGATTCATAAAATGCATACAAAGTGCAGAAAATGAACAGTGAAGAGATGTAACATTGTATAGCGATCCAGTAGTAACACACTGCTGGTTAATGTCCCATTATGTCCGGCATATTATTTGCAAAAAGTGTCTAGTGCTGGAATTGGTTATTGTTGGATGTGACACTAAATGCATCAATGGTATATACACCACTTAGTAGTGACTGATTGGTTGATATATAGTTGTGCTATAATATCTGTTCAGCTGTGACATGGAATGATGCCGCAGTGGCTGCTTCATGTCAGCTAACTACTGCTCCAATATATTGCTCCAAGGTCAGAGACAAGCCTGTCATTGATGGTAGATGGTTTCCAGCAATGGGTTGTATATAACTCCTTTCACACCACTTCAGAGAGACAGAAGGCTGAAACTGTATTCAATCCCCATGCCTTGCTAAGAATCCTCATTGACTGACGTTTCAGCAGGTGTGTATAGAGAGAGCACATACACCCATTTCACTAACAATCTTGTGTGGGAACTCCGGACTTTGGCTGCATGCTCTACATGTGCAGATCAATTCCCAGGGTACTGTCCCCATATGGAGCATGCTTATAGCTTGGAATAATATTATCCAAATGTTTCAGGATCTCTTGGTAGTAAAATACATGTTCAAAATAGATATTACTGTGTCTCTGTGGAGCAGCGGGCTAGTCATGTATATATAGTAATGCTGTTTCTGCAGTCCAGTGCTCATAAAGGCTTGGTAAGTGCTGGACTAAGGGCCCTATTACACGGAGCGATAATCTGCTAAATCAGGCTAATTCCAGGTTATGGCTCTGTGTAATAAAGACAACGATCAGCTGATGAAACGACCATCAGCTGATCGTTGTTGTTTATTCTAACCCAAAAATCATTGGCCGCTGGGCACGCAGTGCTATGTGTAATAGTGATGTGCGGCCTGCGGCTGATCACTGTGTTAAAAAAACAAACAAACAAATGTTATACATACCTCTCCATGATCCCCATTTCCTTCTCGCGTCTGCCCGGTTCCACAGCCACCGATGAAATTTCAGAGTCTGTCTCTGAAGTTTCAAGCCGCTCAGCCAATCACTGGCCTAGACAGGACCTTTGGACCTCTGAAGTTCCAGCGGCAGCCACGTGGAGCGGGCAGAAGCGAGGAGAACACCGGAAGCATGGAGAGGTATGTTTAAATGTATTATTTTACATGTTTAAAGCAAGGGCTACACAAACATCACTAACGATATAAAGGGTGGTCCAAAAGTAGGTGGACAGTATGTGTAATAGGGTTATAAAGGGGGAGATTTATGAAAAATGGTGTAAAGGGAAACTGGCTCAGTTGCCCCTAGCAACCAATCAGATTCCACCTTTCATTATCCAAAGAGTCTGACTTGATGTTTGATAAATCTCCCCCTTCATAACCCTATTACACATACTGTCCACCTACTTTTGGACCACCCTGTATATACACAGGCCTTGCTGAGCGATTATCGAGCTGTGTAATAGGCTCAGTATGCGAGCGCTGATCTAGCAGATTAAGCTCGCTTACATCAGTGATCGGGCTGTCTAATACTGCCCTAAGTCTAGAAGACAGTAAAGAGAATAGTAAAGTGGGGTCCAAATACAGCCATAACTAAGGGCTGGAAGGGCTTAACATATAGGGGAATGTATCTATCCCATGTTTTATCTTGACGCCATGAGGAATTTTACCATGGGATCCTGGAGACTTCCTTCCTTGCTTCTGAATCTTTGTGTCCCTACTTGTTCTGCCCATTGCCGTTTGAGAATGGCAACCAACAAGGCTCTGATACCACTGTACACTAAAATCTTTAGCATGCTGACGGGCTCTATATGTGTTCTTTTACATCAGAAGTGATAAGTAGCGTATCAGCACAATAATGGCCTACAGCTACTTATTATTATTTCTATTATATGCAACTCATTGCTGGAAACAATCTCATACAAAAGCTTTATTTAGGTTACATTATTAACCTTGTGCAGTGTACAGGGATCTATCAAATTGCAATGGCTTCAGGTTGCAATATTTTTAGCATACAAAGGTCTTTCCTTGGCTATCGTAACTTGAAACAGCATTAAGCATACAATAGAACAGATACTGTGACATGTCTGATTGGCAGCACCGGCATTTCCCTGATCCTAACTTCTCTCTACATTACAATATTATACTACATGTTCTATGTCATAATGAGCTGATGACTTGAACAGGATAGGATTGCTTAATTTCATCTTTACTATGCACTGTATAGACCAGGGCTTCTCAAACTTTTTGTTCTCGGGCCTTACAACAAACACATTCTACTAGTGCCAGTTTCTGTCATATAGTCCACATAATTTCCCAGAAAACTCAGCATCATAGTGCGGAAATAAAATATTGCTGTATAACCCAACACTACACTGGACCAAGTAATACTGCTTCACCTGTATAAGCCAACACCATGCTGCACCATTAAATACTGCTCCAACTATAGAACCCAACATATACCTGTATAATACCTGTATAACCTAATACCTGTATAACCTAACAGCACACTGCATTAAAAAAAAACTGCTCCACCTGTGTCCACCAGCTCTCAGAATATCAACATAGCATACATTGTGAAAAAAACATGGGACTATAGCCTGTGAGACATAATAATGAGACCGCAGCCTGTGAGACAGACCTTGCACCTCTAATAATGAGACTGCAGTCTGTGAGACAGACTCTGCACTAATAATGTGACTGCAGCCCATGGGCACAATCTGAGGTTAATTATTGGAAAAGATCAGGAGCAAAATGAGAAAATATTATTTTACTAAAAGTAGTAGATGCTTGGTTGTTAAATCTACAGTAACTGAATGTAAACCTGCCTGGGATAAACATATATCTATTCTTGGGTAAAATAATATAAGGGCTGACTAGGTGTAGCAGGTAGTTCTTTATGTTTCTATACCCATTAACGCTACTGAGGTTTCAAAAACCTTTCAGTGCTAAGACCTAGATGGACCGCAAGATCCAACTTATTGCAGGAGACCGGCTTACAATAGGTTCTGTCTCTTAAAATGAGCTGGATTGAGCACCCAGACAAGGAGTATAGCATGCTAGAGATTGGTGAGGGTGTCTGCACTAAGAATCCCACTAATCAGAAACTTTTGACACATCTGCATGACCTACAAAAGTCACTTTAATCATAGACATATGCTAATTGTTACTTTTTGGGGAATAACAAGCATGTGGTCTTAAAGAGCCCACAGCTTCTCTTTCAAGAACATTACAACACACAATGTTGTTAGCAAAACAGTGTACAGAGTATTTTATGACAATTCGGAAATGCACAGTGATGTCACATTACATGGCTATTCTACTCAGTAACATAACAGCACACGATGCCACACCCCCTTCAATCGCCCAAAATTATCCCTGGTAGTATACCTGAAATGTCCCATTTAGGGATGGTCCGAACCGAGTTCGGTTCGGGTTCGTACGAACCCGAACCCTTGGTAATGATTCCCGAGCGGGTGGATCCAGCGGGAGGACCGCCTGGAAAACTGGGATACAGCCATAGCCATAGGCGGGCACCACTTCAATTGTAAACAACTGGGTGCTAACCCCTAGCTCAAACTACACAACATGAGAAACAAAAAATGAAACAAGCTAGGAATAAAAGGCTGCACATCAAGCAATTACAAAAAATTACAAGATCAATTTTATTAAATACAGCTGCTGAATACAAACATTTAAAAACACTTAAAACCTACAACACACATATCCAGCACAGAACCTGGTAAGGCTCAATGTGCAACCACACCCCATCCTATCCCAGATGTACTGGGAGCTGCCTATAGAAATAAAGTTATCACCATAAGAGCAAACAATAATGCCAAATCCAACAAATTCACTACTAAATACCCAAAAGTCAAAATGAAAAAATATGCATATACTTGAAATGATCACAAAATTAGAGAAGCTGCCAAAAAATTTGGAAAAATAGAAAAAATGTACAAATAATAACCAAGTGCTTATGACACAGCTCTCAGTGGGGTTGGTAGAACAGAGTTCCCACGCGTTCCGTCCTCAAGACTTCATAAGGGGTGTGTTGTAGGTTTTAAGTGTTTTTAAATGTTTGTATTCAGCAGCTGTACTTAATAAAATTGATATTGTAATTTTTTGTAATTGCTTGGTGTGCAGCCTTTTATTCCTAGCTTGTTTCTCATTTTTTGTTTCTTATGTCCTTAAGCCTTGCCATAAAGCATGATACCAAATGCTGTTAAAAACAGCTAAGATGGGATGGCAGCCCTAATAATAATAATTATTATTATTATTATTATATGAATATAAATGTTAACAAATGTTAAAGTATCTGGCTCTAATGAGTAAAAACTAAAATACATTCCCTATTTAGTTAATTTACTTACCTCTTTGTTGACAAAACAATACAGCACAGCTACCAGCATACCCTGCAAACAAGACAGTCATTATTACGGAGAATCATGCTACATTGAGCAATGTTATGGAGTTCTGGTGGGAAAGGGAGAGAGGAAAAATCTGGAGAACCCACCTGGAATGAACTAAAGAACAGGTCAAAAAAGAGTTTCACCAGCCTCAGGGTCCCTTGTGCAGTTTCATCTGTGATAAATGCAAATACCACCTCATGTATTCCGAGCAGAGGGATTAAAGTGAGTGTGGACCTGGCCAACCTAAGGAGTGACATTGTAAGAAAGGTGAAGCTGTAGGTCACCCACCTAGGGGACTTCCCATAACCACCATATAACACACTAGTCGTAGAGTGCTCCTGGTATCATTCTGCTGAGCTCACATGTCTCTCACCTGAGTTTATAGTCTGTGTACCTCATCAGATGAGCTCTCATCTTGGACAACAGAATCTGAATAATCCGCATGAATATTAAAAAGTTGATCTAAAAGAAATAGGAAACCATAATGACACAGGTGATCAGCGTCAGAGGGCCATGCTCCATCTATGTTCAATATGTACGCATCCTTTTTAATAGCATACTAATCTATGTCTTTGCCATTGTACACACAGGATATGTCATCAGTAATGTCCAATAGGTTATTTCTGAGCCAATTCATAAGAAACCCTAGTTTGTGTATTCATACAGAGAAGGTAATTATCTCGGCACTCTCCATACACAACAATGGCGCCACGGAACTACCGCTGATACATAATGCTGAAGGCTCCAATGATTCAGGCGGTGCTCTGCAATTAATGAAAGTTCATAGCCGTCCATTAACACACACAAAAAAAAGAAAACTTGCGGCACTCACCATCTTTATATAAATACCTAATTCCACCAAGAAAACGTAAGGTGTGTGTAGAACTAGGGCGACGGTCCGTTTTCCTCACCAACATGCTCTTCCTCTCGATCCTAGATAGGTGCGGGAAACGGACCGTCGCCCTAGTTCTATCCACACCCCATGTTTTCTTGGTGGAATAAAGTATTTATATGAAGATGGTGAGTGCCGCCAGTTTTCTCTTTCCTAGTTTGTGAATGACTCTACAGTTTCAAATAATGTCTTCAGCTCAAGTTTTGGGACACATTAAGGACTCTGCATAAGAATACTTGTTGAATTATTGTTTTATTTTTTTTGTTTTTGTTTAGGTATCTTGACATAAAATAATTGGTTTAGTAAGAAGACCAACCATATACTTGATATAGATGCCACCTGACATGTCACTGTCCTTTAATCTGCCACAAGACATTGGAACATGTCTTGTTTAACATTAACCCGGCCTGTTTATTTGGCCATGTCTGCTTGTTTCGAGCTCAGCCTGTCTACTGATGTCAATCAGCATCAGCTTGCCTCTTCCTGTTCCCCCTTTTGGCTTTGATTCCTGCCCCCTTACAGTGACTTCAGCCTTGGTGACTCCAGTTGGTTGCATCACACAGTTTTCCACTAGCCTTCCCACGATCGCTGGATACATATGAAACCAAAATGGTCTATATATCACAAAGTTACACCCATAAAAACATAGGGGAGATTTATCAAACATGGTGTAAAGTGAAAGTGGCTCAGTTGCCTCTAGCAACCAATTAGATTCCACTTTTCATTTCTCACAGACTCTTTGGAAAATGAAAGGTGAAATCTGATTGGTTGCTAGGGGCAACTGAGCCAGTTTCACTTTACACCATGTTTGATAAATCTCCCCCATACAAACATAGAAGATTGTCAGCAGAAAAAGACCTCCTGGTCCATCTAGTCTGCCTTTTTAGTATTTCCCTTCTTATTATCTTAGGATCGATATATGTTGATCCCAGGCATGTGTAAATGCTGGTATTGTAGATTTACCAAGGCCTCCTTCTGAAAAGACTGAACTGAAGTAGCTATTCAAATAGTCAGCGACCGCCTTATCTCCGTCAATAAACGTATTCTCCCCATTACTTATTATTTTACCCTGTCCTGACTCCAGCCTTTTTTTCTTTATGACCTCCAATTGTACTAATAATTACCAGTATAGCAAGGAACACAGGAGAGCGTAGGATCCACCATATTGCCATGTTGTTATTTGTAGTCCAACACCTAATGAGGAACATAAAAACCATAGTTAACGGCTGTTCTAGTAAAAATACATTTTGATGGCTCGATGACATGTAAAATAATTATAGACTACATTGAATATGTTGCAAATATTTTTCTTGGGCCCCATAAGTGCAGTCCTATCCTGGTCCCAGACCAGTTATTCATGTTTTTGCTTTATTCTTATAGTTTTATGAATTCTAATGAGAGAATAAATCTTCTTTTCAGTCACCATCCACCCACTATATACGGTATTTGGAAGCTTCAATGTGTAGCTAGTTTAAAGAGAATATTACGAGCTGCATAAATAGGAACCCCTGCTGTAATTTTATGGTCAGGGAGACTCCCAATCTGCAAGTAAACAAGCAATCTTACATTCTGCACAGTTCACCATAGACTAATAGATAGACCCATCACCAAGCGAGGTATGGGGAGCTTTATATTTCCATTCCATATCTATAAAGCATACAGTGGTTTCAGATTGTGGTCTGCACCCTCAATTTATTGCAAATAGTCTCCAATAGTGTTAATGCTAAATTTATTGCTGCAGTCAGTTCTCTTTGTTCTGCATATTAGTATACAAGGAGCTGAGCAAAATAAGAATAGGGATGTACAGACAATGCATAGGTTAGGATCTGGAGGCTAAAATGGTAAACCTTGATGCTGAAACTCACCTATGATACTCATGATAAGAGGGCATCACAGTATCAACCATGTGGGGCCTTTTCTTATATCAGGATAACAGTTCTACATCAGAATGACAGCTAGACCATTGGCCCTGTTCTTTCCCTATAGGGCCACACTGGCTATAGAGTAGGAATAGAAGATTAACCCTCTTTCACTTGCTGTCTAGTTTATATGTTAAGTATGCAAAAGAAGAGCCCATGGAGCCTCATTAAAGAGTCTTGAAACACAGGACTAGCCAGATATACCTCCGGGAAGGACCCAGCCAAGGGGTGGCTCCTGTAGGGAAACCACCAAAACCACAATACTAAGTGGCCCTATAAGTCAATGTAATGACAAGGGAAAAACCAAGGCCAGGTATCCATCCACAGGCAGCTGTTTCAGGGTGTTGCCCCTCATCAGTGTGGAGCAGGATTCTGGCTCCACAGGCTCTTCTTTTGCATATTCATATTTCCCAGGGGGCAATGCACCTAGGATTTCACTGCATTGAGCGCTTTCACTAGCAGCCGGCAGTGTTATTGTTTGGCTGGTCTCTCTGAGATCAGTGATCTGTTTCTCTTATGGCTCTCCTAAGCATTGCTCCCACCTAGCCAGAATCCTACTCCATACTGATGAGGGGCAAAACCCCAAAACAGCTGTCTGTGGATGGATACTTGGACTTTGTTTTTTCTTTGTCATTACATTGACTTATAGGGTCACTTAATATGGTGGTTTTGGTGGTTTCCCTACAGGAGCCACTGCTTGGCTGGGTTCGAGACTCTCATGTTTCCCAGGGGGCAATGCACCTAGGATTTCACTGCATTGAGCGCCTTTACTAGCAGCCGACAGTGTTATTGTTTGGCTGGTCTCCCGGAGATCAGCGATCTGTTTCTTATATGGTATATATTGAACACTGCAAGATTAGGTGTCTGAGCATTCACTTCCAACTATGTGCACAGAAACATGTACATATGCCTATGCCTAGGCTGGCCATAGACATAAAATAACATTCGACCAACAGCTGTCCCCCTCTGGAATGAATGTACTGACACTACCCAAATCTACATAGCAAAGTGGAGGGAGTCTGTCTATTGTGTGCAGTTTAAAAGGGTTGTTCACCCCAAATAAATATTTGTTCAAATCAACTGGTGCCAGAAAGTGCCAGAGATTTGTAATTTACTTTTATTAAAAAATCTCAAGTCTTCCAGTAATTATCAGCTGCTGTATGTCCTGCAGGAAGGGGTATTCTTTCCCGTCTAGAAAGCAGGAGAGATTTTCTATGGGGATTTACTACTGCTCTGGACAGTTCCTGACATCGACAGAGGTGGAAGCAGAGAGCTGTGTGTCAGACTGGAAAGAATACACCACCTCCTGCAGGACATACAGCAGCTCATAAGTACTGGAAGACTTGAGATTTTTTTTTTTATTGAAGTAAATTATAAATCTCTGACACTTTCTGACACTAGTTGATTTGAAAGAATTTTTTGGGGGAGTGAACTACCCCTTTAATGACCAGTTTAAAAAATTGTTACAAACATTTTTTGTTTAAAGGGGTTATCCAGCACTACAAAAACATGGCCACTTTTCCCCCTACTGTTGTCTCCAGTTCAGGTGCAGATTGCAATTAAGCTCCATTTATTTTAATGCAACTGAGTTTCAAAACCCCACCCAAACTGGAGACAACAGTAGGGGGAAAGTGGCCATGTTTTTGTATTGCTGGATAACCCCTTTAATAAAAACCTAAAAAAAAAGCCATGTTTGATGATCCATTCCCATCTTGATGAAAGTTTCTGTAACCATCATAAAAAAAAACCTTTAGCACAGCTCTCCCATGCTGTCACTATAGAGCCGTAGCCTAATACAGAAGTGCAGCGGAGAGAAGCGCTAGATAATAGCGCACTAGAAATCCATGGCTTGCAGAGACGTTTGTTGACATTTGGCTGCGCTCCAGAGCGTCTCAGGAAATTGGCCAGTCCCTGTGACAAGCAGTAATGAGTCTTATCATCCGCAGCCGCTTTTAAATAAACAGAACTCATTTTATGTGAATTAACTTGCATGAGCATTACCTGGGATCCTTTCACCACATCTCTCTTGATGTTATTTTGCTGCTTATACCAATGATTAGACACTAGAGATGAGCAAACCGGGTTCGGGTTCGAGTCGATCCGAACCTGAACGTTCAGTATTTGATTAGCGGGGGCTGCTGAACTTGTATAAAGCTCTAAGGTTGTCTGGAAAACATGGATACAGCCAATGACTATATCCATGTTTTCCACATAGCCTTAGGGCTTTATCCAACTTTAGCAGCCACCGCTAATCAAATGCCGAAAGTTCGGGTTCGGATCGACTCGATCATGCTCGAGGTTCGCTCATCTCTATTAGACAACTATAGGGACTGCACAGGTGTCTCTTCTGTAGAAGCCAGTCCTCAAGAAAAGTCTCTAAAATAGAAGCCAGCCCCTACTGTGTCTGTTCATGACTGCCCCCTTAGCTAGGACTCACCCTTCCTGCAGCTCCAGAGGCTGCAGGAGGCGCCCGTCGGAGGATGCGCGCGATAACTTCAGCACATTGCCAGCGTTGGGGCACTTCTGAGATACTTCTAGGCCACAGGCTAAAAACTGAATGCGGCCTACGAGATTATAATATGGGTGGTCCAAGCAGCTCTACGGACCACCCATATTATAACCAGGAAAAGAGGGATGTCCAGCTCCAGATCCAGTTGCTCATATGACGAAGTTAATAGAAGACTCAATTAAAAGCACTCCATAGTCCTTGCAACACATGTTTCGGGCTATGCGCCCTTATACGTGGCCACATACATACCACGTATAAGGGCGTATAGCCCGAAACATGTAAGTGTTACAAGGACTATGGAAGGTTTTCAATTGTGTCTTCAATAAACTTTGTTATATGAGCAACTGGATCTGGAGCTGGACATCCCTCTTTTCCTGGTTCCTGAACAGCTGTCGCCGACCAGAGTTTGACATGACTGCTCTAGTGGAAAAAAAATGTTTTCAAATCAACTGGTGTCAGAAAGTTATACAGATTGGTAAATTACTACCATTTAGAAATTAGTATTTAGAATCCAACATGCCGAACGCTTCTCTCCCCGATCATCTACTGTCAGGGTGGGCTCCTATAACCTTAAGATGGTTAGCTGATCCTGTCTGTCTACGGCATCTTTACCTTCTTCCCCATTCATAATGGGTTTTTTATTGGCAACAAAGGCTAAACTCAGTCTCAAATCTTCCAGTACTTATTAACTGCTGTATGTCCTGCAGGAAGTGGCATTTTCGTTCCAGTCTGACACTCTCTGCTGCCACCTCTGTCCATGACAGGAACTGTCCAGAGCAAGAGAGATTTTCTGTAAGGGGTAGGGGGGTTGTGTTTTCTACTGTTTTGCACAGTTCATGGCACAGACAGAGGTGGCAGCAGAGAGCACTGTGTCACACTGAAAAGAATACACCATTTCATGCAGGACATACAGCAGCTGATAAGTACTGGAAAACTTGAGATTAATTTTAGCCTTTGTTGCCAATACAAAAAAAAACCCATTATGAATGGGAAAGAGGGTAAAGATGACAGACAGACAAGATCATGTGTATAGGAGCCAACCCTGATAGGAGATGATGGGGGAGAGAAGCGTTGGGCATGTTGGAGTTAAATATGCTGTTCCTTTTGTTCTCACAAGAGATAGGTGACAGTAGATTTCTTCCCTTTGAGAACCTGCAATTGTCATACTATAAGGAGCAGTGATACAAGGTTCACTGGGACTCATTTACTCATTTTAGTATATATGTAAAGTTTTATTAACAAACAATGCATAGACTATAAGCAGGTTAAGAGATCATTTTAAATACATTAATATATATATATATATATATATATAAAATCAAGGCAAATAATAATACTTACAGTACATTTTCATACGTATACTTCACAGCCACCCAAGGAATGATAAATAAAACAGGGGCACCTATAAGTAGACACAGAAAGTAAGGTAAACAATATCTATCTGGATGTGGTTTGAACTTAGAGGGACATTTACTAAGGAGTCTAATGTGTGCAACTATTCTAATGGGGATCGGTGTATATTTTGTTCCAATATCTTGCGACTGATTTATTAACATGTAGCACTGCCATAGCAAATGTATCTAAGTAAAAAGTCGCAAAAAAGTCGCTCAAAAAGTCGCACAAAAAAGTCGCAAAAATGCGCAGGCATATTCACCTGGTACTGACCAGACGTAAACCTGCACCTGTTTGTGCGACTTTTTAAAAAGTCGCAAATGATAAATTGGGCACTAATCCCGGATTAAGCAAACTTTGGGGTGAATACTCAAAACAGGCAGAATAAAAAAAAGTTGCATCTAAAAAATATTCGCTTGCTGAGTCCTGGTTCATAAATAGAACTTAGACCAAAACTGGGCAAAAAATCGAATTATTCACCTAAAAATAGGCGCAAAACCCTTGATAAATTTCCCCCATTGTGTTATCAATAAAAAAGGACATAAAGTTAGGCATGGTTCACGACAGCGTTCTACCGTCTGCCACAAATCCTTTTCTCTTTTCCATTGTGGAAAAGTGGATCAATCTTAGGCTATGTTCACACTACGTGAGAGACCAGCCAGGTCACGGAACGGCCAGTCTCAGAAAAGATTATCCCGGCCAATACTGCAGTACCGGCCGGATGATCTTTGCGCTGCAGAGTTCTGATGCAGGCGCATGCGTGCGCGCCCGCATCAGAACTCCCCACTGCACACTACATAGTATGCACTGACAGGGTTTTCTGCGGCCACTATTCAATGAATAGCGGCCGCAGAAAACTGACATGGTTGCTAGGGGCAATTCTACTTTACACCAGTTTGATAAATCTCCCCCAATGATTCCATAATTCCATAATGCATAGTGTCACCTAGAAAGTCTGATGTTAGAGACTGATGCTCGGAGGATGTTTTTCTTGCTCACCTCAAAGCACAACATACAATATAATTTTACTTTATAGTAACTTTTGTCCCATAATGGCAATCCCCAAAGGGAAGTCAGTATTCCAAGTTGTTTCTATGGTTGTATTTTTGAGTGTCCAATATTTTTGGGCCCTAATAATGTTTCTGCAATGTAGTATAAGAGCAGCAGGAGAAGAATGATGCAGCCTCTGATCATGGATATGACTATTATTTCCTTCATGCTGGCTTTCACCTGTTATATATATTATATCAAGGTAATAAGCAAATGCTAATGAAGTTCAATTTAAACCTATTTTTATTAGTTTTCTTTTAGAAAAATGGTCCATCCATGTTTAAAAGTTCATTCTATTCTGACAGAAACATGCAACAGCTGTTGGCAAAATTGCCAATTAGAGGTTATGTTCACACATGATGGCCGTTTTTTTAATGGATGGATGTAGTGGCTGTATATCTCTGCCAGCAGCAATACCTCTCCCCATATAAACAGGGGATATACTGTGACAAGCAATATAAGTCTATGGAAGGAGGGGTTTGAATAAACATTTGTAAAAACAAATGTTTATTCAAACCCCTCTCAATAATAAAAGTATATAAGTGCCAATGAGCTTTACTGGCGAAAAGTTTCAGGTTTCTAAGCCCTACGTTTCTTAAATTACCTAGACAACTATAAATCTACAGTTATAAAGAGATACATTCCTGGAATCCATATTAGTTCCTCACTGGCCAAGTTGGTTGTTCAGGAACCTGTTAAAGCTCAGCAGCCAAATAAATTGTTATCTTGCAGTTTATCTAGAATTAGGCTGGGTTCACACTTAGTTTTTTCATCCGTTTTTTTTCATCCATTATTTGCAATTTGGAAAAAATGGATGCGTTTGTGCATCCGTTTTGATCCATTTTTCCATTGAATTCCATTATAATTAGGTCGACTACGTTTTTGTGTACGTTAAAAAAAAACTGATCCGTTTTGATCCGTTTTCTTTACAATGGAAAAACTGAACAAAACGGATGCACACACATGCATCAATTTTTTCCATCCGTTGCAAAAGTGTAGTGTGAACCCAGCCTAAGTTGGATAACCCAGACAACAGTGCTATGTAGAACTAGTAGGAAAGTGGTGACGTTGCTGTCAGTGCTGCAAACAACAGTATGCTACATAGGATTGAACACAGTACTAATAATCAGGAACTAATACTATTGTGGTCTTGGAGGACAGACATCAATAACAGTTCGATGTGACCTCTTCACTCACCCCATCCAATGCAAACATACAGAGCAAAGTAACTTCTCTCCGAGAACACAGCCAGGACCAGCAGGTTGTGTAGATATATCCCTTCCACCAGCAGCCAGCAGTAGTTAGTAATGATTCCGTACTGCATGAGAACAGAGGCCGCTCGACAACCAGCCTGGAAGATTGCAGGTAATAAAGAGGAGAGAGGGAAGAAATATTACAGGGATGAATGGAGCGAACATCGGAACTAACATTGATGACACAAGTTTTGTTTGGGCTTTGGAGGCTGTTTACTACATTGTTCACACTACGTATATTTCAGGCAGTATTTGGTCCTCATGTCAGGTCCTCATTGCAACCAAAACCAGGAGTGGATTGAAAGCACAGAAAGGATCTGTTCACATAATGTTGAAATTGAGTAAATGGCCATCATTTAATGGCAAATATTTGCTGTTATTTTAGAACAACGGCTGTTGTATTGAAATAATGGCAGTTATTTACTGTTATATGGCGGCCATCCACTCAATTACAACATTGGGTGAACATAGCCTTTCTGTGTTTCAATCCACTCCTGGTTTTGGTTGCTATGAGGACCTGACATGAGGACCAAATACAGCCTGAAATATACGTAGTGTGAACCCAGCCTTATCTTGTATATATTGTCCATTATTATCTAGACCTGATCTGATACCACACTGGGGTAAGCGGATCCCCCATATCATCTCCAATGACTCGATCCACCACGACTAGGGGCTGTTTTATAAAACCACAAGGTGGACTAAATTCTTATATTTTCCTCAGCCCATTAATGGGGTTTTCTATTTATATGTATGTTTAGAACTTGACAGCTGTGACGGATGTTGCTTCCCTTCTAGTAAGTTAGCAAAAAGCGAATCCAGCTTTAAAGGGAACCAATTAGCCCGATTATCCTGATATGGTTCCCTGGTGCACAGTATAGATCTGCTGTGCAGCTCCCCGAAAGTTACCACCCACATTTGCGGCAGTAGCTTTACAGTGGGGAAAAAGTTTTATTCTGCTGCACGAAGAAAGGAGAGGGGCGGCAACTGGTCATGTAGGCGGGAAGTTGTCTGTGACTAATCACAGCTCTAAGCCTGTCAGCACGCAGTGCAGGTATGATCGGCAGGCAGAGAGGCCACTAACTGGTCTGTTGGCCTGTCAATCATCCCTGCACTGCAGAGACAGGCAGAGAACTAGTAACTAGTTATGGATGGCTCCCTGCCCACATGACTATTTGCTGTCCCTGTCCTCGCACGGCAGAATATGGGCACTGTCATGTTAAAGAAAACAGACAGAAGATGGAAATCGCAATGAGTTGGGGAGTGAAGCAATTACAATTGCTAACAATTAGAGGGGTCTTAACACCCAGACCATATCTGATCAAAACTTTCAACTCTAGAAAAGTAGTAGAGCGAACACATAATAAATTTATCAATTCTATATAGAATTGTATAGTGTTCTTGTGGATGACTTTACTTGTGTGAGGACAGAAGGAGGATGGGCTGAAGAAGCCAAGATGTCTCCCAGATGTCACATAAGAGACATATTGTGAAGGCTTTGAGTAAGGATTGTGACGTTTATATGGTGGTTCATCTTGGCCCAAATCACTTGTCCCAGAAAGATGAAAATTTGGTTAAAAGGGAATTCCTAAGGGCCTGTTGACATGTTAATTCTTTGAGCGGAGAGCAGATGCGCCTTCTATGTAACATTGAGACAATAAGGCAGGCGAAACTCCCAGCTGAGTCCGCTGCGGGGATTCCACTCAGAATTTACACCTGTTTTCCACAGTGTAAACGGGGCCCTAAGTCTCAGCCTAGAGCTGGGCAATATGACAGGTTCAGTTATATTTCAAGAGGTCTTGTCTTCTGCTATCAGAATAACAAGGCATGTTGCATCTCAGAGTTTAATGTGTGGTTAAGGAAATGGTGTAAAGCAGAAGGTTTTGGGTATGTTAGTCTTTATCTTAGCAGGCAGTCTACTAGGGAGTTGTATAAGCAGGCTCGGACTGGCCCACAGGGGAGCAGGAGAATTCCCCCGTAGGCCCTACGTGTAGTGGGCCCCTGAGCAGGAGGTGGGCCTCCCTGTTTAGCAGCTTCAGGACTATGCAGCTGGAGGAGCTGCAGGAGGCTGGCAGCACATGGACTGGTAAGTATACTTTCTTTATTATCTTTCCGCACCCTCCTGCTTGCTTGAGATTTGTTAGTTTCATGGGACTTCTCCGTTCAAGAAACTTAAGTGGCAGACTATGCTGTTTGCATAGAGTGACTGACATGTCTGTGCAAAGTCACTATAGTAATATGAAAAGTTTGGCGCTGGTAATATCTAGTATGTGTAGGGTGGGGCCTTAGAATCAAATTCCCTGGTGGGACCAAGGTACCCCAGTCTGACGCTGCCTATAAAAGAGATTGTTTGCATCCTTCACATATAGGTACATGGGTACTTGGAGAGCAATTCAGATGGTGTTGTTTTTTTATTTAAACCAGACAAAGGGGACACAAATATAATTGATGAGGAGGATTTTGGTGTCCGACCATTTAAAACTATTCAGTGTATTGGGATTTCTGAAAACACTGTGGTTGGTACAGCAGATGCAGTTGTTGGTGGTGGTGATATAAGTAAAACAAAGCACAGTAATGATCTTTGTGTAATGTATATAAATGCTGCAACTTAGGCAACAAGCTCTGCGAGTTAACGGCCATGATATCTAGAGATAATTTTGATCTGGTTGCTATAACAGAGACATGGTTCAAGGACTATAATCACTGGGAAATAGCTATACAGGGGTAGTCACTGCACGGATAGAAATATAGAGTACAGACAATGGGAGATGCGGTAGCCATTTATGTTAGGGATCATCTAAAATCAACAATAATCCATAATACACATAAGGAGATGGGTTTCTCTGGGGCATTTTTTATTAGGATAGGTGTTATCTACAGGCGTCCTATATGAAACATCTGGAGTGAGTGCTCAGTGGACAGCATTTTAAAAAGCTATCTTACAGGCAAATACAAGAAATAAAGAACAAACCAATATGATTTAAAGAAAAACAAATGTTATTCTGCTCAGTTTTTCTTTTTAAAAGAAGGCTTTCAAAATCACAGTATAGTGATTCCAGTTGTAAGGCTGATATTTAAAGGGAATATGTCATCAAAAAATAACCTATTGTTTAGATGAAGTTTTTACTTTAAAGCGACTCTGTACCCACAAACTGTACCCACAAATTAAAAGCTGCTTTTAATCCAAGATCTGTCCTGGGGTCCGTTCAGCAGGTGATGTCGTTATTGTCCTAAAAAACCCTGCCCCTCGGCAGGATTTGTTCTATTCATCACCTGTCTGAACACTGCACAGGTGCCTTAATGATGCATTACATGTGCAGTGTTCACACAGGTGATGAATAGGAGAAATTATTCTAGGGGCATTCCTAATGATGAAGAGGGCAGGGAAGAGGGAGAGAGGGGTGTCGCAATCCTAGGGCATGGTTACTCTAGGCCACGCCAATTGGACACAGGGCTGCAATTTGACACGTATAAAAGTTGTTTAGGACAATAACTGCATCACCTACCAAACGGACTCTAGGACAGATCTTGGATTAAAAGAAGCTATCGGCTGGTAAAGTGGTTTGGGGTGGTCAGATTGTGGGTACAGAGTCACTTCAACTGCCTATATTAGCAAATAATCCTAAAATCTTGCAGTTTTCATTCTCATCATTCTAAAACTAAGCTGAGACTTCCTGTCCTGTCTGTGGTGATAAGAGGAGGCTGCTGTAAAGTGATCTGTACAGCAGTACAGTGTATTCCGAGCAGAGATTTACAGATATGTAATTATTGGCAGACATGTGCAATAATGATACTGCTATGTGTTCCCCTTTGTACCAGTAGGACGTGAGTGATGTGACATTGTGCTGCATTTGCTCCAAGAGAGAAGTTATGGTATATGTTTTAATTGTTTTTAAGCTTTTGGAGGTTTTTGTCTAAGCATAATTGTTAATAAAGAATATTGATATTTTTTCATTATTGTGGTTCATACGGTATATACCTGCTTCCCTTTTCCTTCAGGTTGTTTGCTAGTGGGGATCACTGCTTGTCGATATATATTTTATGACAGCTACAGCCTTTTATATAAGGTACAGTACAGTTCCTAGGACCATTATGGGGTTAGGAGGGCACTTAATGTTCAATGACATCTACTGTACATGGCAACTTCATGCAGTCATATAATCGTCTCACCTCACTACTAAGCCAGACATGTAGGTACTCCTCATCAATTTTCTCACTGTAGCGAGTCTTTAGCATGGTGTCGATTACTAGCACAGACAACCCCTTCAGAATGAACGAGATGAACAGGTTGATGTGAATGTAATTCCTCATACAGTGAAGTTTACTGTAAAAAATGGAAGTGTGAAGTCAGATATAAGGAAAGGGGAATATAAGATAAAAGACCACAAGGCAAAACACATTTAGATCCATAATCTTTCCCAAGATGGCCAAGTTAGCACAGGTGTAATGAAAGTACTCTTAGTTTCTGAAGTGTCTGAATAATTACACATAATTTTTCTAGCCAGAAATGTGTTCCTTGTTCGTTATACTATAAAGATGGTCACAGTCATCAGATATTTGTTGCCAGATCACACCAATTTTATTTATTACTTAAAGGGGTATTCTGCTCAAACATAACTTTTCATAAGTTACTTCCCATGGTGAGATTAACAATTTATTCCTCACTTGTTATTATCTATTTAGCGGCATTCCCCCAGTTTTGAGATGCTGCTTTCTGCTAAAGGCACAAAAAACTGTGTCTTAGCTGTTCAGTGCTTCTCTGTCCTCAACCCCCTCCTCCCCTCTCCTTTCCCAGAGGGCTGATGAAAACATGTCCCTAACTGCAACTTTGTAATGCTGGGAGGGATAATGACAGTGTGTTCATCAGCAACCTGACCTTAGATTAACCCTCCCAGCATGATAAAGATGCTACAATTTGCAGATAAAGCAGGCCAGGGACTTGTTTACATCAGCCGTCTCAGAAGGGATGGGGGAGGAGGGCGAGATGGAGAGAGCAGCTCTTACACAGTTTTTGGTGTCTTCAGCAGAAAGCAGCAGCTCAGAACTGAGGAAAGGAGACTGTTTAGATAATAACAAGTAAGGAAAGACTTGTTAGTCTCATCCTGGGCAGCAACATATTAAAAGGTATGTTTGAGTGGTATACCGCTTTAAAGGGAATCTGTCAGCTGCAATCGACTTTTCAAATTGCGCACACTATGGGGGACATTTATTAAGTCCAGCATTTTTTGCGCCAGGCTTAAAAATGTCCCTGCAGCTCTGACACTACACAGATTTATGTAGAGGCGCACTGCCTCTACATAAATCCTGAGCGCAAGTAGGGAAACCTATGCCAGCTCTGAGCTGGCGTAGGTTCCCTTATCATTTTTCCGTGCGCAAAATCATAAATTCAGCGGGCGTAGAGTCAGTGCCCCCCGTTCTGCCCCCTCCCCACCCCTCTGGCACAAGCAATATAAACTGGGCTGATGCGAAAATTGTATTCTCAAAACAGGCTTTTGTGAATAAATTCGTTCGTATCTGCCCGTTTTACGCCAAATTATATAACTTTTTACGTTGATAAATCTCCCCCTATGGTTCCAGTTACACAGAAAAATTATCTGACAGATTATCTGCCAAAGATTTGAAACCAAAATCAGGAATGGATTTAAAAAGAGGCGAAATCTCAGGCTTTCCTTCATGACCTGATGTTTATTTATAGTCTGTTTCTGGCTTTGGCTTCAAATCTTTGGCAGATAATCAGTCAGATAATCTTTCTGTGTAAATGGACCCTATTATATAGGTATTATGTGTCTCCCTGTCCTAATAGCTTTCATATATTCATTAGAGATGAGTGGATTGTCAGACTTTTGGTCCGATGGCATCGGCACTCTCTCGTCATGCCTGTCATGCCGGCAAGGATATTCCAGGGATTTCAACATCGATTCCCTGGAATATCCTGGCCGCATATTCCCGGGAGCGCAACTATGCGGCCGGGATCACAGGCATGACGAGAGAGCAAACTGCTTTCGGACCAAAAGTTCGAACAGTTCGCTCATCTCTAATATTCATCTGGGCCTCCAAAATACTTTCATTCTTCAGAACAAAGAGTCAAAGAGGAGTTCCCGAGCACCTTGAGGTGCTGAGGGCTGTAACATCTCCCCATTCCCCATCCCTGACCCTGCTTGATTTTCAGTGAACCTTGGAAGCCCCTGGTTTCTTCCCCTATGGTATTTGGTTTATTATTATGCATATTATTTCAATAGAGGGTTTTGAGCAATATATAAACTGTGAGGGTGAAATGGTTTAGAAAAAGTCTACGGTCACATTTAGGAGGGAAGACCCACAGTATACAGACAGATCAAAAAGAGTTTTCATCCACATCTACCTACCTGAATCCTACAAGGATAGCAAGTGCCAGTATGAGTGACCCCACAGACATAGAATATCCTACAGTGTACATGATCTTAAAGCTTTCATATGCTTTGGCAATCCTTTCCTGTAAATTAAAAAACAGGTCTGTTACAGATAAAAAAAGACAGTCACAGATATTAACCATAAGGGGTGAACCTGCTAACCCCATTCTCATTATCCCAATACAAACCCCAATAAACTCAGACAACTTTATTGGCAGAAAATATAGCCATACGCTGCACTTTATTAACACAAATATACAGATACAACCAGGAAGGCCCGATGCAAATCACAAGAAAAACTAAAAAGTCTTTATTGAGAGCTGCCGGCCAAGACATGCCCTTCCCTTTAACATTGGGCTGTTTCTTAGCAGAAGCTTCCCTGCCAAGGGGCCCCTAGTCCTACCCCTGCCATCCCTGGATGAATGATTTTCTCCTCACAAAGTAAGTTATCAATTATTTAAACATTTCAAACAAACATACATTACAAACAAGAACACACATTGCAAATACATAGGGTTTGTGGGGGCAATCTGAAAACCCTTTTGTCTCTGACCTGGCTTACCTGTCCCTTTTATACCTATAAACCCTGCCCCCTCTTTTCCCATAATGCCTCCCCCAGTCATTTCCTTTGCATAGCTAATCCATTTGTTCCTACACAAAGCCCGGTCCTGCAGACTTTCCCTCTGTCTGTCATCCAACGGCCATTTTACCTATCCCTCACATGATCTCTCAGAAAGGACAACCTCCATATTATTGTGGTCTGCTTTCCTTTGTATTGTTTTGTTGTGTTTCATCTTCTTTTTCAGGATTTTTATGCACCTCTTAATCCCCATGTTAAGAAAGAACCTGGACATTGTTTATATTATGTTACTCTCTAATAATAATACACATTTTTATTTAGATAGCACCAACAGATTCATCAATTTGCCTGAAAGCAGAGCTGCAATAGACATAAAGTTTTGACAACTATTCGGTCTACCGTTCATTCAGTTGGAAATCCATGAACTGCAGAACTACTGTATGTTCTCTATGTGCACTCGATCACAAGTCCATACACAAAGGACAACGGGAAACAAACCCCTAAAAAATTTTAACCTACGAGAAACCCTTCTTTCTAGTCATAGGCCTGACATTAGTGTTAGGAATTATTTGCCTAAAAGAAACTCATGCTATAGTGTCTAGAATTTATGGATTTTAATCAATGTCTAGATAACATTGTCTCTTCTATAACATTCTTGGTACCCTCTTATAGAGGCAAATAAGGGTAATCGCAGCACTACCATAGTCCAAATAAATTCAAAGGTGTTTATTCATCCAGTGTTTCAGAACCTAAATGGATCTTATTTCAAGTTTAGGAAAATGAAACCTTCTGCTTTTTTCCCCGTTGGCTGAATAAACACCTTCAAATGTATTTGGACTACTGAAGTGCTGCTTTTATGCGTTTTTTTTTTATCCATTAGAGTAGTCTTCAAGTTAGTCTTCTTAGCAATGGCACCCACTTAATTTCACTAATATATACAACTGGGTCGTCAACAGAAGCACAATCCTGGGTCCCTACTGAATTTCAGTCAAATGAAACAACTCAAGCAACTAGATTTTTGGCAAACTAAAGGCCCAACCTAAGGTCCATGGAAATGAATGGGTAAGGTGGGTTAATCGGCAAAAAACCCAGCACCCATCAGAAACTGCCAGCTAGAGAAACAATGAACCACAAGGATCCATCACATGAAATTAGTTCATAGAGCACTAGAAAACAATAATGTTGCCATATAACATTGGTAAATTGTATGTGTAAGGCATCTTATATAATTGTACCTGATCCTCCACATCTGTTGGGTCAAGTTCACATTCCCGGGCATCGCGTAAGGGAAGGCCATGCACCGTGGCTGCCCATTGCCCATCTGGTCCGCAGTGTTTGTACACATAGCCATGCTGCACTAAGGGGAGACAATCTTGTTATTGTATAGCCAGATCTATGTAGCAGTAATTAAACCATTTGAGGGCGTCTTACCTTTCTTGTGCCAAGGCAGGAACCAGGGGCAAGAGACATTGACAGTGGTATTAGGTTGAGCATCTGGCCAGCAGGAAAACTTATCAAATGTCCTGTTGCAGACCAGTCCTGAGGAGGCAGCAATGGAATTGATGGATACCATTTGCGGAAAGTCAAAATTCACTTTTTGTCTTTCTGTGGACGAGCCTTAGGGCCCTATTCCACCGGACGATTATCATTCAGATTATCGTTAAATCGTTCAAATCTAAATGATAATCGTTCGGTTGAAATGCAATTAACGATTAACGAGCGAACGAGAAATCGTTGATCGCTTTATAAGACCTGGGCCTATTTTTATTGTTGCGCGTTCGCAAAATGTTCGCAAATCGTTCGCATTGAAGACGGTGTTCGGTCATTCGCAGTAGATACGAACGCAATAGCGAAGAAAAAACTCGCAAATACGATCATAAGTAACGATTATCGTTCCATGGAAATGGGTGAACGTTTTCAGGTCTTTCGCAATAGCGGTCGTTAGAGATAGTTATTTGTTAACGATTATGCGAATGATAATCGTCTGGTGGAATAGGGCCCTTAGAGTAAAGACAAGTGTGTGCCTCCTTTTATGTTGGGCCATGATGACCAAGGAAAGGTAACAGTAATGTAATGTATTTTATCAAGTTATATGCTAAAGTGTTGATCCAGAGGAAGGCAAAAACCCATGAGGTAAAAAACAATTATCCTCCTTTCAGGGAAAAACAATTCCTTCCCTACTCCTTATTTGTTAACAGAATAAACCTGTGACTCAACAACCCTTCTGTAGAATTTATTAAAGTGTCACTGTCGTGAATTTTTTTTTTGCAGAAATCAATAGTTCAGGCAATTTTAAGAAACTTTGTCATTGGGTTTATTAGCCAAAAAAATTATTTTTATGATGAAAAAGCAGTTTGAAGCTCTCCCCCCTGTCTTCATTGTTCTCCTTTGAAGAGAGCTAAATAAAACACCAAAACAGGACAACAAAGAGTTAATCTACAAATACATCACCCTCTATCTCCTCTGACAGTCAGCACTGACCTCTCTGAGCTCTGAATACAGAGTTCGCCCAGCTCAGTGCCTGTATTCCTCTGTTATCTGCTTTCTGCTGTCAGATAACTCCCTCCTCACCCCTCCCCTCTCCCTAGAACAGACTGGGTACGTCTGATGCAACAAGTCACAATTTCCTGATTTTTTGCAGCGGATGGAAAAGAGGAAAGGGGGGGGGTCCTGGGAAAAGGCTTTTAAAATGCAGATAATGGCATATTTGGCTAATAAACCCAATTACAACGTTTCTTAAAATCGCCTGGACTATTGATTTCTGCAAAAAACAAAAAAATACGACAGTGACTCTTTAACTATATCCTGTAATATTATTCCTGAAATGCAAGTGGTAAAGAGGTCCATAGTTCCACACTTTCAGTAGAAACCCCTGTGATTCATCAGGATAGCTGATTAGGGAATCTTCTATGTCTTGTACATAGTATTTCATATGTGGCCTAACTAGTGATTTGTCTTTAGAGAAGGTTGCAGCTATAAACCCACGGACACTATGTTCCGTCAGATATCTCATAAGACAGATGCTGTACTACAGTGGATTATACTCTTGTATCTAGGTGTCATATAACCCTGTATAATCACTGATAACATCAATAAAATATGATTGTTCAGCTGTATCAGATGATACAGTCTTGTGTCTACATTATGTAAGCATAAAGAATTGTAATTTACCTGTTGGAGGAGGCTCCATAGACATATTCTGTTGGCACTCGGTCTCATACTTCCTCCAGCTGTCATACAGGTAATCCATTATCTGAGCTGAGACAGCCTATAAAGAAAACAGACATGGAAACCAATTCACCGACATGTAGAAAAGTGGTGTTATACAGAGGCTAATCACATTATACAAGATTGCTTCCTAAATGGCAGTAACCTGATGCACGGCTCGTATCTTGTGCATGTGAAACAGCCTACAATGATTCAGATTAGAGTTCCATTACAAGTCACATGAGAAAATTATATACAGTATATATATATATATATATATATATATATATATATATATATGTATATCTACCATGTGAAGCTCCACAACCCACCTTAAAGAGGCAGCCCTATATGAGGGTAGCAGAGAAGCTGAACAGAATATTGTATCATTTACATTGTTCTGTGCAGCTGATCCATAGATATCCTCCTCAATAACATGGACAATAAATAGTCCTTTCTATTATGTATATGAGCCCAGTAGTCCTCATTATTCTTGGGAAGCAAAAAACTCCACCCACCAGCTGCTGATTGGCAGTTATCTATCCATACTGTATACAGATAGTCAACTGTCAATCAGCAGCTGAAGGCAGGGGTGTGGGAAGAATCCTATTCTCCTGCATATTAGGAGAACAGCTGACCAGAACAATGTAAGTAATACACTGATCTGTTCAGCATTTATATCACTAGTTTATGCTGCCCTCATTTAAAGCAGCATAAACCAAGTGACAGATTCCCTTTAAATCCCTAGACCCCCCCCCCCCCCCCACACACACACACAAACACACACCCCCACTAACAGCTGACAGCAGCCACAATAGTGCATAACTGCACATCCGGCCATTCTTTGCTTGGCCAACTTTCACGGTAAAAGCAAAATTATGCGGAAAAATACAACATAAAAAATTTTCTCACTATGCTTAAGAAAAAAATATCTGTAGGACATTCATTTCTGTACATGAAGTAATTATACAGTATATATATATTGATCTTGGTTTTCTATACAGGCAGCAGATGATGGATGTAATTGATGTAATTCTTTTCTTCTACTCCCGTTCTGTAACTGTAATTGTGTCAGCTGATCTATACTCATAAAGCAGAATGTTTAGGATGAGCAGTGATATAAGGTAAGGTAGATAAGATTGGAAGGACACATAAGAGGTGAGATACACTTTACAGCAAGCCCCATGGCCCATAGGACACTATAGACAGGACTTGTCCCATTCAGATGAAAAAGTAATGCTTCTGGGCATGCCTAGCAACCTTTTATAGAGGTTATATAGAGGGGGAAGTTGAGTTGTGAGCAGCAACTCTTGTGTGTACCTCTGTCATCTATACACTAGGGTCACCTGTCGCTGCACTCCTGTCTTTGCTGATAAGGAGGAAAAGATCTGTACAGAACAGAACGTCTCAGCTTAGTTGTAGGCCTAGTAGCCAGCATGAAAACTCAAAGATTTTAGAATTATTTTAAAAACAGAAAATAGTAAAATTAAAAATAAAAAAAAACACAGAAATTCTTAAAAAAATATGTTTAACATAAAAACTTGTTTAAAACATTAGTTAATTTTTTAATGACACGTTTCTTTAATAAATCCAACCGGAAAATAACTCTAAATATCTTGCGTTATATTGGAATCAATGTTGAGACTCTATAAGACATAATGTGCTTCCAGCATGTCTTTACCATTTACCTTGGAAAGTTTACTGTTATGTTGATACTAATATCAGCTGTGGATGGTGATGCCCTTTAAGGCACACCTGCAGTTCATTAGAAAGACATTGCCTGTGAACTGTCACTGTTATTTACATCCATGTATGATACATGTCAGTGAGTGTGCACGTCTCCCTCTCACACAGAGGATGTGACCTGCACTCCTGGTCATTCCCTCATGAGCACAGTTGGAGGACTTCCAGGAAACACTGGTCAGTCTGTGTGTTCAGGCGGATCATCGGGTACATAGTAAATGAAGCAAAATCACATCTTTCCATTTATATTGGTACCTGGCAGAGCACTAATAGCACCAGCAAGACTCGGAGTAAGGCAGTCAGGGGCATCACTGGGCACTGGTAACCTCATCTGGAGGATCTTCTGCTTTCTTCTGATGGAGCTTTCAAGGAAAGTGCACAACACAGAGGCCAGGGCTGAAAAAAGGGACACACAATGTTAACGCCTCACTCTTCAATACTTTCTATTGTAACTTTGTATCTGTCACCACTTAATCCCGCTTCTAAAGAACCTATGAACTGTGAATGAGATCTTCAGAAACCTCATTCATTTGCTGCAGATGGAATTGGTCCAAAATCAGCACGGAAACTGACCAACCGGGTGGCTTTTAAAGTTTGCAGGATATCAATTTATGTCATGGACCTATTGCAGATTTAAAGGGAACCAATCAGCACATTTGTCCTGATCAGGGTCCCAGAACGGCTGCACACACCTTGTAGCTGGATCTCCTATCATATTCTGTTTCAGGTCCCGGTAAATCGTTTTCCAATCACATGAGTGAGGCAGGTGGAGAGCAGCGACTAGTCATCTGGGCGGTGTCCTAGTCACGGCTCTCTGCTCTGCGGGAGTGGTTGAAAGGCAACATGGCCTCTAATCCAAAGGGAAACCCCCAATAATTAATAAAATGCCATTTATATTAAACAAATTCTTACAGAATCTTATTTGACTATGCTCATATCAGATGCTCACCTGTACAGATTCCCCTTACAATCAGGCTAGCTTAAAAGGGCTGTCTACTTCATACCCACCATCAGTAAGGCAGATACAAGAACCACTGTCAAACTTAATGGAAAACCATAAAGCCAGCCCCCATCAGGTATGTCACCTACACAGGGAGTGGTAGGAAAGTACTACTGTGTCAGAATAGCAATCACGGAAGTCCAGGATCGCAATAGAGGCATTAAAATAGGATTATCCGGGCAGATCCGAGAAGTTGTGGGCAATATTGTCCTGGGTCCTGACATTCATATCAATGTTATTTTGACAGTTACCACCTACCTAAACATTGTACGCATGAACTGCCCATCTTCATGGAAGTGTGAGAAATTATCTAATAGCAGTGGCCTCTTTCAACAGGATACCCAGATTTTCCAGAAGCCTTGATAATGGAAAATTTTTCACATAATTAAAAGCAATCTGTCCTATCACTGGTGCGCTGTAGCTGCCAGGCCCCTAGTGAGCATGGTGCTTTTTGGTAATTTGTCTGTGGAGTGGATTATGTCCAATCTCAGGTCTCCTACTGTCATGAAGAGTTGTGTGTGCCGCATTTTGGCACGCCTCTTCACTCCTCTTTCCTCCCTCTCCCTCTTGAATAACCAATGCTGCCCGGCATCCTGCTCGCCCAGTTGTCAGTAAGTATCTGCCAACAAGGGACTGATCTGCAATCAGATATAGTTGAATCCCCTAACCTGTTTTGTAGCTGTGGTCTAGGGGTAAATCACCTGTCTGGAGCCCTTCGGCTGTTCTTTCTTTGGTTTGAATCCCCTGATGGAAATGAAATATAACTATTAAATTTTTTTTATTATTTATTATTATTATTATTATTTTTATGTTTTTTTTTTTCATTTTTTGCATTATTGTAAAAAACTAATTTTAAAACTAATTTGGACCAGATTTGGAATTCTTTGCACTTTTTAAAAATTATACAATAATGAGAAAAAAAGAAGAAGACTTATATTTCATTTCCATCAGGGGTTTGGAATCAAAGAAAGAACTTATGGTGGCCTCTAGACAGGTGAGTAAACCCTAGACCACAGATCCAACACATTTGAGTAGGAGATTCAACTATATCTGAGTGTTTCTTTCAGACATAACAGAGGACTGATCTGCAGAGGACTATAGAGGACTGATCTGCAATCAGAGACTCTGGCTGACAGCCGAGCAAGCAGAAGGGCGGGTAGTATTGATTATTCATTAAGGAGAGGTACGAGAAAGGAGTGGTGAGGTGTGCCAGAGTGAGGCACAAACACTGAGCCAAAACTCCTCTTTGACTCTTCATTACAGTAGGAGACAGTAGAGCATAATGCACTGCAAGGACAAATTACCAAAAGTCACCATGCTCACTAGGGGACGGCTACAGCACACTGTCAGCACCTTGGGTAAGACCTGGGTGCTGACAGATTCCCTTTAAAGTTCATTTGTGAAAATCCTAATTTATCTGGAGCATTCAAAGGAAGCAATAAATGAGATGTAAGTCCAGGTAAATCAATAGACACCTCTCTTGTCTATAGGGGGAACACTGGGCCCTGTACTAAACCCAGTCCACTGTCCCCACCTACTTAGACAAACTGCCTTACTGTAGGTGGCAACACCCAACTGAGTGACGTTCCCTTCTGAAAAAATCGGAAACAAGCCAGGGGTCAAAACCAAGAGAATAATATCAAAGTCCGAATCCGAAACACAGACATTACCAGTATACAGAACCAGAGTTAAATGCAAATGGTAGTGCAGTACAAGATTAGCGTCAAGGTCGTAGTCAGGAACCAAGTCAAAGGTCAGAAACAGAATCAATATGTAGAAGAACACTAGTGCTGAATGGCAGACGCCAAACAATTATAAGCAACTACTGTGATTTGCCGATCCTTTTAATCTCCTCTAGCTGTCAGTCTGGACCATCGGGTCGCTCATGAGTCCCTGACAGGCTGTCAAGCTGCCGCATCACTTAGACCATCTGGCCTAACACATCTTGGATTATGATTGGTTGCCTGGACATTGCTTATGATGGCCTAGGATCCGTAGCAACAGACTCCCGCCTCCCTCAACGTATGAGGAATCAAGAATCGAGCAGCACAGGAGCGTGGACAGGTGAGTTCCTGACATTCTCACTCCTGTACTCTCCAGTCTTCCGTACCAGAACTCTGTAAGATCAACCCTAAGGCTTTGTTTACACACAGTAAAATATAACCAAAATACAGCAAAAAAAAAAAAAGGCCGTATTTTGCATAGGCAGGTCATAAATAGTGAGCATGTTATTGATGCTATTCTAAATTGACGCCCGCCCGCCCAGCTGAGCGGTATAGTGCTCAGCTGACTGGTGTCGGCGCTCAGGGTGAGAGGCAGACATCTCTGCCACTCGCTCTGCAGCGCTGCATCTGATTGTGGTAAGGACTCAGGAGTACGAACTAATTACATTCTGGTCTGGGTTCCTGGTCCTGTATTTAAAGAGCCAGCGGTCATTTCTTGATCGCTGGCTATTCGGTTTCATACCCTGGTCCCAGCTCCCCCTGTCTATTCCTGCGATCCCCGTCCTACCTCCCTCTGCTCGTCCGACTTTGTTACCTGACCTCTGGCTTGACTTTTTGACTATTCTGTATTATGCTGCCCATTTGGTTCTGACCTTGCTTGTTTGACTATCCATTATTATTTTTGTCTGTCTGTCTTGTTCTGTGTGCATGTATCTAGTACAGCGAACGTCTTTGTGGTTGTCCATGGCCACCTAGAGCCGTTTGAGGCAAGTAGGTAGGGACAGTTGGTGGATTTAGCATCAGGGCTCACTGTTGTGTCTTGTCTCTGCGTCCTCTGTCCTGACAGATGTGGTGGGAACTCTATAGTAATCCCTAGTTTTAATAAAAGCTGTGCCTTACAACACATTTCGGTTTCCAATATTTTTATGGATCCTCTACAATTTTGTAGTCAGTCACAAGTTCTATTATTTTCAGGTTTTGTTGATCCAGAATAAAGCAAACACAAAACCATTTTAAGATATGTGCTAAGCCAACGTGCAGCAAGGTTAAAGGGGTACTCCGGGCAAAATGTATTTTTTTATATTTTATTACATATGGAAAGTTATACAAATCACTAATATACACTATTTATGGGAAATGCACATAAAGTGATATTTCCCCCAATGGGACCAGGTGGTGGGGTGAGTGCTCCTGTACAGGACCGGGTGGCGGGGTACGGAGCCGCAGGGGGTCATAGAGGATAGGAGGGCACAGGCAGTTTGGGGGCAAATAGAAAGAAAGTTTTCAGTGCTAAATCTGACTTCATATTAGCACAATTTTATAGAAATATTCTGCCTGCAGCATTGTTTCAGTACCAGGTAAATGATGCTGGCAAAAATTTGTTGTAGCTGACGTATTTAATGACAGTGATTAAATGTTTTGCTACGTTTCTGGGCTGCGGAGATGGTGGGAGGTACAAAATTCAGCGATTCTTTGAGGATGAACAAACAGTAAGTGATAGTAAACAACAGATGGTGCAAAACGTAACAACGTTACAGCTAGAAAACAAGGCTGAGCAAACTGTGATCATCCATGCAGCGACGTATGCTTGTCTAATAACAGGCAGACATGCTTTCCGTGGCTGAATATAGAATTACAATTACAGTTAATAGAGGGGACTCTCTGCTCAAGAATCTCATTTTCAGGTTGAAGAATGGTTACAAATGGTCTCATGCTCTGAAGGACCTGCTCTGTTATGCATTAGGCAGGGTAAAGAATGGTTTTAAAGAGTGTCTCTCGGCCTGGAGGACCTGCTCTGTCCTCCATAGACAGACATTCCATTGATCTGAATAGACATTGTGTAATACTTAGCTTCTCCTGTGGAGGCACTGCAGGAAATTAATACAGTTACTGTAATGCATAAATAAACAAACAAACACATTTTTGGTCACTTCAAATATCAGAAAAAAATGAATAAAAAAGTGATCAGAAAGTCACGTTTACGCAAAAATTATGCCAAAAGGCAGAGTGCAAAAAATGAGTCCTCCACAAAGTTCCATAGATAAAAAAAATATAAAGTTATACGGGTCAAAATAGGGAAATTCAAAGCAGAATTTTGTTTTATTTTTTGAAAGCAGTAAACATAGTAAACAAGTAAAAACTTGTATGCAGTTCAATATTAGGTCAAGAAAATAGGAAGTTCACAATGTATATGCACACAATGTGGTTTTCACTTGGCCTCTATCACAAGTTATCACATGCTATAATCATTCGTAGAAGTAGAACATTTTTTTTCTCCAGAAACATTTATTGCAAAAATAATACATAATAGATCGTAATTAAAGAGGTACTACGGAGAAATGTTTCTTTTTTTCCCCCTTCAAATCAGCTGGTGATGTCCTACAGGAAGTGGCATTTTCTTTCAACATGGTGCTCTCTGCTGCCACCTCTGTCCCTAACAGGAACTGTCCAGAGCAGTAGCAAATTCCCATAAAAAACCTCTCCTGCTCTGGACAGTTCCTGCCACGGACAGAGGTGGCAGCAGAGAGCACCATGTCTGCTGGGAAAAAGGACATGGACATATGCTCCTCTATGCTCGGCCAGGTAACGGTGGGGAAGCTTAATATGTCAAGACCAAGGAACAGCGGCAGTTCCTCACTGTAAACTAGGAGCCATAGCATTACTAATAAAGTACACCTCTAGATATAGAGGATTTCCCCTTGTTATAGATCATACAGATCATATGAGAGATATTTGTAGTGGCCCAACATATTTAGTAGTTATTAGGTCACTCCTTTTTTTAAGCTAAATAGTACTGTAGTCCTCAATTCCATTTATTGCTCATTTTAGAACCCACACTATCTCTATGGGGGAGATTTATCAAACTGTGTAAAACACAGGTGTCAGACTCAGGCCCTCCAGTTGTTACAAAACCACAATTCCCATCATGTCTGGACAGGCTGTCAAGGCATGATGGGAATTGTAGTTTTGTAATAACTGGAGGGCCTCAGTTTGACACCCCTGGTGTAAAATATAGACTGGTGCAAACTGCCCACAGCAACCAATCACAGCTCAGCTTTCAGCTCTAGTAAAATGGAAGAGGAGCTTGGTTGCTGGGGGCAGTTTACACCGGTCTATATTTTACACCCTTTAATAAATCACCCCCAATGGTTTTTTCTGCTTTTTTGCTGAAGACAAAAAAAAAACTGTATGTGATTTTTCCTCTTTGGCTCCCCCTCCTCCCTTAGGAGAAGGCTGATGTAAAAAAAAGTGCCTGGCTGGCTGTATCTGCAGCTTTGTAGCTTCTTTTTAATGCTGGGAAGGTTAATCTGAGACGAGTTGCCAATGAACCCACAAATGTCTTGGAAGGGAGGGAAAAAAAGGAGAGACAAAGAGAAAAGCTCACACACAGTTTTTTGTGTCTTCATCAGAAAGCAGCAGCTCAGAACTGGGAGAAGGAGACTGAATAGATAATAAGTATGGAATAAATTGTTAGTCTCACCATGGGCAGCAACATATGAAAAGTTATGTTTGAGCGGAATACCCCTTTAAAAGAGATCTTGTCCTTTGTGGTCAGCATTTACCATATAACCATAATGCTTGATAGACAAGTGTGTAGAAGAATGGCACAGGGCTAGATATTGCCTTAAACCATAAGGATTTGGACACTTGCCTTTATTATTATAATAGGTACTAAGGTTCCCAAACATCTTAAGCTTAGAGGACTGACCATGTGTAGGTCACAAGGAAGCCGCATGTAAATTGGTCACTTGTAAAGAAATCTTAAAAGACGTGGAGCATGGGAGAGAGGTGTGAACTAAACCGGATGTATTATAATCTGATTTGGGCGCTGGGTCTGTGTTTGAGCAGTACACATGTTCCACGCACCACATGGTAGAGCCTTAGCGTTTGCTTAAACAATAGACTTGTTCATTAGGCAGATTAAACCTTTTCACATTTCTATGCTTAATCCGGCTAGAGAGAAGATTTGACACACGTAATATTGTTCTTATCCACCCTTAGGGGTAGCATTCCAGAGCCAGCTCAAACCAGATTGCAACGCAGGCACCTCCAACCAGATAGGAGGCTTTAAATAGAAAGAGAAACTACTTCATAGAAAGTCTCCAACATTCAAGATAAGGTCATGGCGTAAGCCATCACCCTCCTAGGCGCACACAGGAAACATTGCTAATTGCTAAGTAATTGCTCAATATTTTTCAGCGTTAGATGTGACCTGTGACCTCTCCATAACTTGAGCTCCTTAACCCAAAACATGAAGCCAGGACACCTGTAGAGGAGCAGTATGAGTGACGATCCAAGTTCAGGAAACATTGCAAGCGGATTATGGAAGGAGGGACAGTCTCCTACTGCCAAGCCCCAAGTAGTGCCCCTGTCCATGGTCTTAAGCATGAACAATTACTTCCAATGATGGAAGAAGGTCAGAGGTTGATAACCAGCGGCAGAAAATCAACCATGGAGAACCGGTAAGGTCAAGTATGGATATTAAGTATGCTTAACTGAGTCCATTAAGACATCAATGAATAACCACATCCCCTGTCGTATCTATATAGAATTCTTGAGTGACTTACAGCAAGAAAATTATCGCAAGGGGTCAATTTTCTTGATAGGTAAAATGGTTTCCCACTTTGCTTTACTGCTGAAGGTTCCATTTGTAGCATTGACCACAGGTTATATACATTTCTAATTCACTGTATGCAACATTTTCCCTGCCGCCTTAGAGAAAACATATTGATTGTCTATATACATATACAGCTATATACGTATAATACCTTTTACCTACAATTTCTGCTGTTCCTTGCATCTATAAAAATTACAAGAGGTATTAAAGTGAATCTGTCACCTAAGAAAATGCATTGTAAACCACTGGTAGCTACATACATTGCAATAAAAGGGTATACAGTATCTGTGAAATCTGTCTTTGTGACTTTTACGGCCCTTTCAAGGGACAGAGTGTCCGAGAGTTTTCAGTGTTCTAGGGCCGCAACATGTTTGTACTGGTAATTCCTACCCTCCTGTTCATTGCAAACAGGACTTGGCTTACTGTGTCAATCCCTATGCTTACTACGTGCATGAACATTAGTGTAGGGTCCCATTGTAAAGAAGCTTGGCTAGCATATCAACAAGCGCTGAAGGGCATTAAAGACCCTAGATTGAGCCCTATAAAGGCTCTGCAAATAAGTTACTAGTGGTGCAGGGTTAGCCTGTGTAAAAGACC
Organism: Dendropsophus ebraccatus; assembly: GCF_027789765.1. Classification (NCBI taxonomy): domain Eukaryota; kingdom Metazoa; phylum Chordata; class Amphibia; order Anura; family Hylidae; genus Dendropsophus; species Dendropsophus ebraccatus. Next base: position 43,912,846 of record NC_091467.1, read on the forward strand.
CCTTAGACTGGCACTATTGGACCACTGGTCCACTCCCTCTATGGGAAGTGGCGTTGCAGTGATGGTGGTTACCACCTAGCGATACACCACTTACCGTACGTTAGGGACACATAAGAAACAGGAACCTTTAGGGTATATTCACACTGAGCAAATTCTGGGGTGGAACTCGGTGAAACTCTCCGATGCAGAATCCCGTCTGCCTCAGAGTGAAAATGCTTCTCTATGGGAGGGCTTGGACACCTACTCGTGCTTCACTCTCCGCGTAAAGAATTGACATGTCAATTCTTTGCATGGAGAGCGGCGGGAGGAAAGGCAGAGTTCTGCTGCGGAATTCCACCACATTTGCTCAGTGTGAACATTCCCTAAAGCGGTCTGTAGGCTTATACTATTTGATCAAAATGTATACTAGCTCCTTACTAAGAATAGATTCGGTGGAGGCGTCTTTGCCAAAAGAAGTAAGATTAAATAAATTCTGTGAACTATTGTCGCCCATTATTAGCCTGCCTCTGCCCCACATAAAGGACCATATAAGACGTTGCTTCAATACAACCACATGGTTTTAGAACAGAATCTCATAGAGAATGACCTAAAATTATTTTAAGCCTGTGTTCACCCGCTTCACCCTCTAATTGCCACCAGGATCCGTAAGTCTCCCCCACCCCATCAATGTTTTTAGTTGCAGTTCAGTGCAGTGGACCTCATAACTAATTAATGTTCTGGAAAGATCTTCTTATTTTTCCTTGCCTATCATACTTGGAAGCATCTAAGTCCTCCATCAACAGAAAGAATCTCCGCTCAGCTATTCAGCGGCCGAGGCGGGACTCCGCTACGACTGAATGGCTGAGCTGCCTTGAGACGCAGCTTAGACTAGGAATCAGCTGCGGGACAGGAAAACGGGGCGGCGCAATCCGGGACCCAGTGCTGGAACCGGGGAGGTAAATGACTAGCAGTGTCTATATCCACCCCCTCCCCGACCATACACTGAAAATACACATAGCCCACAGTACCTCTTTAACTTTAATGCAAAGGACGGCTTCATCGAACAATGGCCGTTGTTTGCTACATTGTGTGCACGAATGGACGTTGTTTGCAGTTAACGCAATGGAAAACATCAATGTTAGAAAACAACGGCTGCTGTTTCACCTGACAAGAACGGCCATTGTTTTACGAAAAAGTCAGTTGTGTGAACACAATAATGATAACCACCAAGATTCACCATGATTGTTCAGCTATGAAAACTTATGGCCTATTCTCCAGAACTCTTCTACCTTCTCTCTCCCCCCCCCCATGATGTTATAGTAAGATAAATATATTTAGTAAAACCAGTAAAAACAAGTTTGAACAAAAATGTATACTAGCTTAGATGGTAGTTCTTATTTTTCAGAGAAGCAATGAATCAATGCATAGCAGGTACATGTGCTGCAATGTCTTTCTTCTCGTCATAGAGTTATCTCTGAAGGTGTGATGTTCTTCTGACTTTCATTGTCTCAATGTTGTGTAACTTATCATGGCCAACCAGTAAACTGAGAGCTCCAAGTAGTGTGCAGAGCAACCTTGGGGTTATAAGGAGGGGGTAGAAGGTTATCTTTTCTGATTAGTTTATGATGGTTTCAACGGCTGATCATTGTCTCTATTACACGAAATGATAATCGTACAATTATTGCTCCATGTAATAGGGCCCTGAGGATAGATATATGTTTATCCCAGGCATGTTTAAATTCTGTTATTGTACATTTACCTACCACCTCTGCTGGAAATTTGTTCCAAGCATCTACTACTCTTTCAGTAAAATAATATTTTCTCACGTTGCTTGTGATCTTTCCCCCAACTAACCTCTCACTGTGTCCTCTTGTTCTTGAATTCAGTTTAAAAAAACAAACAAAAAAAAAAACACTCCCCTCTTGAATCCTATTTAGTCCTTTAACATATTTAACGATTTCAATCATGTCCCCCATTTCCCTTCTTTCCTCCAGATTATACAGATTCAAATCCTTAAGTCTTTCCTGATATGGTTTATGCCTCACACCCTCCACCATTTTTGTAACCCGTCTTTGGACCCGTTCTATTTTATCAATATCCTTTTGTAGGTGAGGTCTCCAGAACTGGACACAGTCTTCCAGATGTGATCTCACCAGAGCTCTATACAGCGGGATCACAATCTCCCTCTTCCTACTGGTTATACCTCTAGCTATACAGCCCAGCATGCAATTTGCTTTCCCCACCGCCTGGTTGCACTGGTGACTCATTTTAAGGCTGGAAAAGAGTCAAAAAGGCGTTCCTGAACTCCTGAAGTGCAGCAAGCTGACACCTCCCTCTCTCGTACCTGATGCCGATGGAGACTGAGCTTCCAGGTGTCAATCAAGGGGGGGGGGGACACATTACAGCTTACAGCTATTCAGGAGCTTGGGAAAGCCTCTCTGACCCTTGAACTAGAGAATAAAAGTATTTCTACTTGTTTTACCAGCTATCTAGCAGTGTCAGCATTTTGGAACATGAATTACAGCTGATAAATTACCAAAGAAATTGTAAACTTGTGCAGGAAAACCACATAGATAAATAGTTATGCATAACGTAAACCACTTCATCTACGCCTTGTTTGTGTCGACTGAAAGGTCATTTCACCACAATTTGTGACATGCTATTCAGACACACACCATTAATGCACACACTACATCATTCGCATGAAGGTTTTCTTGCAACTTTTCCTGCACTTGTGGTCTTAGGTTTGACTGGAATTGTTTTTATCTAAAACTATGAAAAAAGAAAGACCAGTGCTGCAGATTTGTGCAAAAATATTAGGATTTTTCACTGGCGTGTGAGATGGAAAAACGTATGTACTTATGTGCATCCATTTTGATCCATTTTTACATTACAAATTAATAAATAAAAACGGATCCTTTCTTTTAACGGACACAAAAAGGAGGTTGACTTCGTTTTTGTGTACGTTAAAAAAAACACATCCGTTTTGATTCGTTTTTTTATAATGGGAGTCAATGGAATAACGGATCAAAACGGATGCACAAATGCATACCTTTTTTTTATCCTTTTTTGCAAAAACAGATGACTAAAAAACTGATTGCAAAAACGTAGTGTGAACGCAGCTTTACTTGCCTAGTTAGCGGAAAAGGGACTCCGCAGTGCCCCAGTGTAGACTTCCCTCTTGCGCCTCTTGATAAATCCAGCAGAAAATGCGGGAGGGGGATTTCAGATTACAGCAGCATATGAAATGCAGCTCCTGATAAATACAGCAGAGAAGGGGGGGGGGGTTAGATTACAGTGGCATATGAAATGCAGCCCCTGATTAATCCGCCAGAGAATGTGGGGGGGGGGATTTCAGGCTACTACAGCAGCATATGAAATGCACATCTTGATAAATCCAGCAGAGAATATTGTGTGTGTGTGTGGGGGGGAGGTCAGAGTCCAGCTCCTGATAAATCTGACAAAGAATAGGGGGGGGGAGGATTTCACATTACAGCAGCATATGAAATGCAGCGCTTAAAAAATCCCCCCCTGACGGAACTTTTGAAGAATTTTTTTAAACTTGAGAGTGAGAAGTTACCTTGTACCTGTGTTTAGACTGTGTCTGACCACCTTCTTACCTAAAGTGTCAAGTTACCTGTCCTAATAGGGTGATACAAGTCCCAGCTGTGGTTACCTGGGTGAAGCTAAGCCTTCCCCAGTGTCACCTGCACTGCAAGATAGAATAAGTAGACCTGCTGGTATCTTTTGTTCTATCCAGGCTGGTTCCTCTTGTAGCTTAGAATTCTGCTCTGCACTTTTAAGAGTGGTTCTCGGCGTGGGCTGAGATGATCCCTGACTTTTCTCCCTCTTTGGAGTGTCTAGCACTGCATAGTAGCTTTAGTAGAAAGATTGAAGAAACTGAGTCTCTGGCTGAACTAGACTGACCTAAAATTCCTGTCCACACAGGGCTAACTAGCTATTTCCCCAGGAGTGTGTGTGTGTGTGTGTGTGTGGAGAGCAGAGATAGGTAGGAAAAGAGAGAGTATCTCCTATAGGTCAGCACAGACCACATGGTACAATAATACCAGTAACCCTTTGGTAATTATAGCTGTGCAATAGATAATAACTCACATACAAAACACTGTCACCTAGTGGTGAAACTATAGAATGCTACCTTTATCACCATTTAACTAAAGAGAGAACTTTGCGACAGGTGCCTAGAGCACTTAACTGTGGGATACCACATAAACACAGCCTTAATTTGGCAATAGCTGCATTGTTCTATAGCCAAACAGCAGTTTATAATCCCAGCAGTACTGATTATATTGCTTGTAGCTGAAGTTACTCCACTGGGGCCACGCGTCAGCTTTGTTGCAGTCACTGTGTGATAACCGAACCAACATATTCCACAACACAGTACAGGGATTGCCACCATTAACATGAATCTTTGACTCATCCCTTTCTCTATCTTTTTATCCTCTGTCAGGTCGATTCCTATTTCAACCACACACTAGTTAATTATTATCAGTGTGAGAGAATTTTTTATGTTGCTGCTTGGGCTGCAGCAAAGAGGTATACTTACCTGACACGCTCCCCGTCGCTGGTGGTCCCTGTCACAGTCTTCTTCTAATTCTAATGATATTTTGTGTGGACAGAAAATGACAATTCTCATTTCCTGTCTGCACAGAACGTCACAGGAGCTGGTAAAGAAGTAAACCAAAGCAGGGACCAGGCACGGGCCACTTGTGTGGGTGTGCGGGGCGAGGTTGGTAAGTATGCCTGTTTGCTATTTTCCCTGCAGCCCTGGCCACATTTTAAAACAAAACATCTTTATAGACAGGATCTGAAAAAGGGTATTCCCATCTCAACTAACATAGTTAATTGTGTAGGGCAGTAGGGAACTAGTTATGCAAATACATTTAATTTGCAAACTTGCCTCTCTGCCACCCATTGTTGACAGTCCATTGTCTGGGTTACCAACCACCACTCTCCTCTAAAAGCAGTGATCTGGATGGTATGTATAGCTATATTACACCTATTTATATTATACATCATGTATACACTATTGGGGACAGTTATGAGATGGCAAAACTCGCATTTTCTGGCTCATAGGGGCCAGATGCAAATAAGCTTCTGCGTGTGTCATTTTTCCACACTATATTGATATACACCAACCAGACCACTGCTTTTAGAGCAGAGTGGTGGTCAGTAGCCTCGACAACGAGCTGTCAACAATGGAAAAGGAAAGAGTGAACATATCAGGTGAAGGAGGAAAGTTTGCTAAATTAATGTATCTGCATACATATTTAACCTGATGAGTCCTGCAAGTATAACAATGTTAGTTGAGATGAGAATACCCCTTTGTAGTTATATGTGGGTTACTTTTTAATGTAATTAGTTCTAATTTTATATTAGTACCATTTTGGGGTATATATGTATAATAGGTTGACAAAGCCATATTTTTCTATTACATTTTTGTTCATAAAAAATTAAGTTTATATTTATTTTATTATACGTATTAGTTTTTTTTGTCAATCTTGGGAACTTGAAGTAATGATCTCTTGGTAGCTTACATCAATATATTGTCAATCTATTAGACTTCAGGCATTTGCTAGGGCCCCTACATCCCTTGATAACTTGCCTTTTCCCCCACGATTGTGCTGCAGGTCTCCAGTCAGCAAACACATGAAACCCCCTCCGTTTTTAACCTCTTTGATCTACAGTCATAATTGGCTACCACTGTACTATCTAAGGGGGTCAGTAATAAAGATTTGATAGGACATACATGTACGTTATAGAGTGTTAAGGGGTAAAGGTGATAGAGAAACAGAGAACAAGGAGCCACCCAAGGAAACAAATTACAAAGCAAGAATACACAAAACTCCATTTAGATGTTGCTTATGGTCAACAAGGACAAACCCTGTGCTGTAAAATCCCTAAGCGAAGCGAATGTCCCCCAATAGCTTGGTATTATCAGAGCACCTGATGGATATTTTCCATCCATACATCGTATACAGTCAACCACCTTTATACCATTGCATTTTAGCCCTTTGGTCACCATCTCCCACTGCTACATTAGTGGAATACATCTGTACCACATAGTGTTCCTAAAAATGATTTGCAAATTGATTTTAGGGGTCTTTGGTTTACACCCTGGGGACCCCAGGATTTCTGACACATCATAAATGGGTAACACAGCTTCAGGCACCTTGATATCTATACAAGAAATTGGTCTCATTGCCCCCATGTTGATCATCCTCTTCAGCACTTTGATTATATAGAATTCCATGCTGAGAGAACATCACACATGAAATTGAAGAAACTTGATTGAGAAGCAAGCACTACTGAAACCGGTATCATACAAATGTGCCGAGCATGCTTAGTTCTCCTTATAAATCCATACAACTCACTCAATTTTACTGCAAAAATTCAACTATTTAAAAAATGCACAAGCCCTGTGAAATATTCTCAATAGACTCTCTGAGGATTTGCAGAACATTCAATATATTTCCACAAAAGTAGCAACAACAAAAAAAGTGTCAGATTAGCATAGTCCAGATTATAGAACCTACTCTTTATAGCCTAGCCTAGTGCAGAACATGAATGGCTGAAGAATGACCAAATCATTGGGGGAGATTTATCAAAGGGTGTAAAATTTAGACTGGTGCAAACTGCCCACAGCAACCAATCACAGCTCCTCTTTCCTTTCAGCACTGCCTAAAGCTGAGCTGTGATTGGTTGCTGTGGGTAGTTTGCACCAGTCTAAATTTTACACCCTTTGATAAATCTCCCCCATAGTGTCTATATTGTGTCATGCTCCGTCCCATCAGACTCTCCACTAGGCATAATACCATAAATCAGCCTGAAGTGTTCCTTTAATATAAGAACCTAATCTCGCTCCTCTTTTTTATCTTCTTGGTTTAGTTTATAGTCTGTCCACATCATTTTTGCATTGCTAACCTATGTGATTATTGGATTGTGTCTAATTCTACAACCATGAAGCAGTCACACTTTTCCGGTCCTAAATATATATATTTTACCCACTGGTCTATTACTTAAAGCCTACATTAGCCTTACTTATATAGCATGGAATGATGATTCCACAGAAAGATATCCTGAAACATTAGGCGCTCGGATCAGGCTTTATTTTCCAGCAATGTTCGCGTTGCTAAATGCTCTGCTAGTTTCCTGTGAAATTTGCTTTTCACATGCAATCTACACAATGTTATGCTTATTTTTTATATTATACAGAACATTTCCAATTTTCACTACTTGTTTTGCCAAGACTTTGATAGCCCAAACCGGCACCCCCTAGTGGTCACATATTCCAGTAAACTAATAAAATGCCTGTGTTTAGATGGTTTATTACTAGGAAGATACTTTTAACGAAAAGCTACAGCAGTGTTTCCCAGCCGGACGCTCTTTAGCTCCCAGCATGCAGTTGTTAGGGCATGTTGGACATTGCAGTTCGAAAGCTACACTAACCTAATGACTCCCAAATTGCTGATAGCAGAGAGGGCTCACACCTTTACATTCATTCATCTCTTTTCCTTACATTGACTTTGAAGGTATGACATGAACTGTCTCTGAGCTTAGATGTGGGACATTATGTCATCTATATTACATACACAATGTCTCCCTCTAAACCATCCTCCGTAACTTGTAGAAATTGTTGTTCTGCACATCTACTTTCAAGCAATGTAAATTTTTACCGCCCCATCCCCAGTAACTCCCATGTATGTATATTTGCACACACCTGGTATATCCCAGCTTCTACCCACACTACTTTTAGAGTCATTGGGTGATCAGTAACTTGTAGCTCATTGCACAATTCAGGAAATACACCACTAACAAGAAGCATTATAAATTAACAAAGTCCAAACAAGCGCCTGCAGCAAACAAGTAGCTGCCAGTTCCGGAGCAGCAGACTTGGAATGCTTAGAGGGGGTTTGGAATGAGTTGACCAAGAGCTGAAGCAAGTCACAAACTCTGGGATATATGAAAAAACCCTTATAGCCAGTGTGAATCCACACAATTATTATTTCTATTGGGGCAGCGGACATCAAAACTACTAAATCTACTAAAATAATAGAATATACCTTGACTTAAAATATCATACAACAAGATCCCGACATTGGTGTGATAAATCTGTTCATCTTGGTAGAATGGGACTTCAAGTTCAATAATATATACAACTACTATCCGGAGCCAGACACCCCAAATGCCATAGCGATTATGGGATCAGCCTAGTGAGGGTCCCCTAGCAGTACACAGCCATTCTCTAGTAAACCTCCTGTCTCTTGTTCCTCATCAGTCATTGATCTGCACAGTAGCTGCTTCCCACACAGGAATACGTGACTTTTCACCCAAAATCCCATTGGGAAAACTTCAGATACACAAATCTGTGGGAAGAATAGATGGCGCGCATACACACGACTAAAGTCAGTCCCCCCATTAATACTGCTCTAAAATCGGGGGGGGGGGGGGGGCAAACATTGCTACAATTCCTATAAATAAGAGGATAAAGATGATCGACCACTATATAAACCTTAACCCTCAGTTGAACAGAACATAGCTGGGAATTGTAGTTTCACAGCAGCCATAGAGGAACACGTTACTAAAACTTATTATAAGGGATCTAGACGATACATCCTATAGAGTTTATAAGTTATAAGTATATAAGTATGAGTTACGCAGACCTATAAGTCTTCACTATAGTTACATCTCTCAGCTCCACTCATTCTATCGATTTCATGGATGCAAAGAGTTACTTAAGAGCAGAATAAAACTAAGCCCACGGTCCAATATAAAGACATAGATAAAGAAGGTTGCACTCACAAAGTTCTTGGTGCAGTTTGAAAGAAACACTTGTGGAATTCTACTGCCATGAGATTTCAGCAAGTCATCCCTCAGCATCCCTGAGCTCAGCCAGGTCCCATAGTGCATAGAAGGAGGCTTCTCTTCTCTTTCTCCTTCTTCTTCTTTTACACCCAGAGCAGGTTAGATGTCTCACCAGGAGCCGGTGCGTTTGCCAAAGTCTCTAACTTGACAGATGCAGTAAGCAGCCTGCCCAGTGGGTGGGGATACAACCTGTCACTTATACAGCTGAATCGCCAGAGGGAGCAGGCTCTGCTGCTGGGTCCTAAAATCACTGATTCAATAAGAAATGTATTGCAGTCAATGAACAGTTACAGTGTGACGCCCACATAAGCGTGAAATAATATGACCGTAAACAGTACACATCATAGTATTTATTGCTTAGAAGACTCCAGATGCCAGGGCGAGGGACAGACGGAGACTTTTTGTAGCCCTATAGGAGACTGAGACTTTTTGTAGCCCTATAGGTGACTGAGACCTTTTGTAGCCCTATAGAAGACTGAGCCTTTTTGTAGCCCTATAGGTGACTGAGACTTTTTGTAGCCCTATAGGAGACTGAGACCTTTTGTAGCCCTATAGGACACTGAGACTTTTTGTAGCCCTATAGGACACTGAGACTTTTTATAGCCCTATAGGTGACGGAGACTTTTTGTAGCCCTATAGGAGACTGAGACTTTTTATAGCCCTATAGGAGACTGAGACATTTTATAGCCCTATAGGTGACTGAGACTTTTTGTAGCCGTATAGGCGACTGAGACTTTTTGTAGCCCTTTAGGACACTAACACTTTTTGTAGCCCTTTAGGAGACTGAGACTTTTTGTAGCCCTATAGGACACTGAGACTTTTTGTAGCCCTTTAGGAGACTGAGACTTTTTATAGCCCTTTAGGACACTGAGACTTTTTGTAGCCCTTTGGGAGACTGAGACTTTTTGTAGCCCTATAGGTGACTGAGACTTTTTGTAGCCCTTTAGAAGACTGAAACTTTTTATAGCCCTATAGGACACTGAGACTTTTTGTAGCCCTATAGGAGACTGAGACTTTTTATAGCCCTATAGGTGACGGAGACTTTTTATAGCCCTATAGGTGACTGAGACTTTTTGTAGCCCTATAGGACACTGAGACTTTTTGTAGCCCTTTAGGACACTGAGACTTTTTGTAGCCCTATAGGTAACTGAGACCTTTTGTAGCTCTTTAGGAGACTGAGACTTTTTGTAGCCCTATAGGAGACTGAGACTTTTTATAGCCCTATAGGAGACTGAGACTTTTTATAGCCCTATAGGTGACTGAGACTTTTCGTAGCCCTTTAGGAGACTGAGACTTTTTGTAGCCCTTTAGGAGACTGAGACTTTTTGTAGCCCTATAGGACACTGAGACTTTTTGTAGCCCTATAGGTGACTGAGACTTTTTGTAGCCCTTTAGAAGACTGAAACTTTTTATAGCCCTATAGGACACTGAGACTTTTTGTAGCCCTATAGGAGACTGAGACTTTTTATAGCCCTATGGGTGACTGAGACTTTTTATAGCCCTATAGGTGACTGAGACTTTTTGTAGCCCTATAGGACACTGAGACTTTTTGTAGCCCTTTAGGAGACTGAGACTTTTTGTAGCCCTTTAGGAGACTGAGACTTTTTATAGCCCTATAGGTGACTGAGACTTTTTATAGCCCTATAGGAGACTGAGACTTTTTGTAGCCCTATAGGAGACTGAGACTTTTTGTAGCCCTATAGGACACTGAGACTTTTTGTAGCCCTATAGGTGACTGAGACTTTTTGTAGCCCTTTAGAAGACTGAAACTTTTTATAGCCCTATAGGACACTGAGACTTTTTGGAGCCCTATAAGAGACTGAGACTTTTTATAGCCCTATAGGTGACGGAGACTTTTTATAGCCCTATAGGTGACTGAGACTTTTTGTAGCCCTATAGGACACTGAGACTTTTTGTAGCCCTTTAGGAGACTGAGACTTTTTGGAGCCCTTTAGGAGACTGAGACTTTTTGTAGCCCTATAGGAGACTGAGACTTTTTGTAGCCCTTTAGGAGACTGAGACTTTTTGTAGCCCTATAGGAGACTGAGACTTTTTGTAGCCCTATAGGACACTGAGACTTTTTGTAGCCCTATAGGTGACTGAGACTTTTTGTAGCCCTTAGAAGACTGAAACTTTTTATAGCCCTATAGGACACTGAGACTTTTTGTAGCCCTATAGGAGACTGAGACTTTTTATAGCCCTATAGGTGACGGAGACTTTTTATAGCCCTATAGGTGACTGAGACTTTTTGTAGCCCTATAGGACACTGAGACTTTTTGTAGCCCTTTAGGACACTGAGACTTTTTGTAGCCCTATAGGTAACTGAGACTTTTTGTAGCCCTATAGGACACTGAGACTTTTTGTAGCCCTATAGGAGACTGAGACTTTTTATAGCCCTATAGGAGACTGAGACTTTTTATAGCCTTATAGGTGACTGAGACTTTTCGTAGCCCTTTAGGAGACTGAGACTTTTTGTAGCCCTTTAGGAGACTGAGACTTTTTGTAGCCCTATAGGACACTGAGACTTTTTGTAGCCCTATAGGTGACTGAGACTTTTTGTAGCCCTTTAGAAGACTGAAACTTTTTATAGCCCTATAGGACACTGAGACTTTTTGTAGCCCTATAGGAGACTGAGACTTTTTATAGCCCTATAGGTGACGGAGACTTTTTATAGCCCTATAGGTGACTGAGACTTTTTGTAGCCCTATAGGACACTGAGACTTTTTGTAGCCCTTTAGGAGACTGAGACTTTTTGTAGCCCTTTAGGAGACTGAGACTTTTTATAGCCCTATAGGTGACTGAGACTTTTTGTAGCCCTTTAGGACACTGAGACTTTTTGTAGCCCTATAGGAGACTGAGACTTTTTGTAGCCCTATAGGACACTGAGACTTTTTGTAGCCCTATAGGTGACTGAGACTTTTTGTAGCCCTTTAGAAGACTGAAACTTTTTATAGCCCTATAGGACACTGAGACTTTTTGGAGCCCTATAAGAGACTGAGACTTTTTATAGCCCTATAGGTGACGGAGACTTTTTATAGCCCTATAGGTGACTGAGACTTTTTGTAGCCCTATAGGACACTGAGACTTTTTGTAGCCCTTTAGGAGACTGAGACTTTTTGTAGCCCTTTAGGAGACTGAGACTTTTTATAGCCCTATAGGAGACTGAGACTTTTTGTAGCCCTTTAGGAGACTGAGACTTTTTGTAGCCCTTTAGGAGACTGAGACTTTTTGTAGCCCTATAGGACACTGAGACTTTTTGTAGCCCTATAGGTGACTGAGACTTTTTGTAGCCCTTAGAAGACTGAAACTTTTTATAGCCCTATAGGACACTGAGACTTTTTGTAGCCCTATAGGAGACTGAGACTTTTTATAGCCCTATAGGTGACGGAGACTTTTTATAGCCCTATAGGTGACTGAGACTTTTTGTAGCCCTATAGGACACTGAGACTTTTTGTAGCCCTTTAGGACACTGAGACTTTTTGTAGCCCTATAGGTAACTGAGACTTTTTGTAGCCCTATAGGACACTGAGACTTTTTGTAGCCCTATAGGAGACTGAGACTTTTTATAGCCCTATAGGAGACTGAGACTTTTTATAGCCTTATAGGTGACTGAGACTTTTCGTAGCCCTTTAGGAGACTGAGACTTTTTGTAGCCCTTTAGGAGACTGAGACTTTTTGTAGCCCTATAGGACACTGAGACTTTTTGTAGCCCTATAGGTGACTGAGACTTTTTGTAGCCCTTTAGAAGACTGAAACTTTTTATAGCCCTATAGGACACTGAGACTTTTTGTAGCCCTATAGGAGACTGAGACTTTTTATAGCCCTATAGGTGACGGAGACTTTTTATAGCCCTATAGGTGACTGAGACTTTTTGTAGCCCTATAGGACACTGAGACTTTTTGTAGCCCTTTAGGAGACTGAGACTTTTTGTAGCCCTTTAGGAGACTGAGACTTTTTATAGCCCTATAGGTGACTGAGACTTTTTGTAGCCCTTTAGGAGACTGAGACTTTTTGTAGCCCTTTAGGAGACTGAGACTTTTTGTAGCCCTATAGGACACTGAGACTTTTTGTAGCCCTATAGGTGACTGAGACTTTTTGTAGCCCTTTAGAAGACTGAAACTTTTTATAGCCCTATAGGACACTGAGACTTTTTGGAGCCCTATAAGAGACTGAGACTTTTTATAGCCCTATAGGTGACGGAGACTTTTTATAGCCCTATAGGTGACTGAGACTTTTTGTAGCCCTATAGGACACTGAGACTTTTTGTAGCCCTTTAGGAGACTGAGACTTTTTGTAGCCCTTTAGGAGACTGAGACTTTTTGGAGCCCTTTAGGACACTGAGACTTTTTGTAGCCCTTTAGGAGACTGAGACTTTTTGTAGCCCTTTAGGAGACTGAGACTTTTTAGAGCCCTATAGGACACTGAGAATTTTTGGAGCCCTATAGGTGACTGAGACTTTTTGGAGCCCTATAGGAGACTGAGACTTTTTATAGCCCTATAGGAGACTGAGACTTTTTGTAGCCCTTTAGGAGACTGAGACTTTTTGTAGCCCTTTAGGAGACTGAGACTTTTTGGAGCCCTATAGGACACTGAGACTTTTTGGAGCCCTTTAGGAGACTGAGACTTTTTGTAGCCCTATAGGTGACTGAGACTTTTTGGAGCCCTATAGGACACTGAGACTTTTTGGAGCCCTATAGGTGACTGAGACTTTTTGTAGCCCTATAGGAGACTGAGACTTTTTATAGCCCTATAGGAGACTGAGACTTTTTGTAGCCCTTTAGGAGACTGAGACTTTTTGTAGCCCTTTAGGAGACTGAGACTTTTTGGAGCCCTTTAGTAGACTGAGACTTTTTGGAGCCCTATAGGACACTGAGACTTTTTATAGCCCTATAGGAGACTGAGACTTTTTGTAGCCCTATAGGACACTGAGACTTTTTGTAGCCCTTTAGGAGACTGAGACTTTTTGTAGCCCTTTAGGAGACTGAGACTTTTTGGAGCCCTTTAGGAGACTGAGACTTTTTGTAGCCCTTTAGGAGACTGAGACTTTTTGTAGCCCTTTAGGAGACTGAGACTTTTTAGAGCCCTATAGGACACTGAGACTTTTTGGAGCCCTATAGGTGACTGAGACTTTTTGGAGCCCTATAGGAGACTGAGACTTTTTATAGCCCTATAGGAGACTGAGACTTTTTGTAGCCCTTTAGGAGACTGAGACTTTTTGTAGCCCTTTAGGAGACTGAGACTTTTTGGAGCCCTATAGGACACTGAGACTTTTTGTAGCCCTTTAGGAGACTGAGACTTTTTGGAGCCCTATAGGTGACTGAGACTTTTTGGAGCCCTATAGGTGACTGAGACTTTTTGGAGCCCTATAGGAGACTGAGACTTTTTATAGCCCTATAGGAGACTGAGACTTTTTGTAGCCCTTTAGGAGACTGAGACTTTTTAGAGCCCTATAGGACACTGAGACTTTTTGGAGCCCTATAGGTGACTGAGACTTTTTGGAGCCCTATAGGAGACTGAGACTTTTTATAGCCCTATAGGAGACTGAGACTTTTTGTAGCCCTTTAGGAGACTGAGACTTTTTGTAGCCCTTTAGGAGACTGAGACTTTTTGGAGCCCTATAGGACACTGAGACTTTTTGTAGCCCTTTAGGAGACTGAGACTTTTTGGAGCCCTTTAGTAGACTGAGACTTTTTGTAGCCCTATAGGACACTGAGACTTTTTATAGCCCTATAGGATTGATTTTAACTGTCGGGCTCCAGGGCAAAGCAGGAGGTGGTATTAGATGCGTTCTTGTGAACCGCAGTTGTCGCTTAATAGTTAAAATCAATCTTGTGGCATTGCAAAAAGTATAGCTGCGGTTTAAAACTAGGGCTAAATGAATTTTGGTCACAACTGGCTGGAAATATACACCTGTCTGAGTTCCGGTTGTAGGTCTAAAGTTGCATAGACAACAATGGAAGCTGTACATAACTATATGTAGCTTGTGACCTGTTATATGGTTGTTTTCTTAACGAGCAAATAATAAATCTAAAATAGACACATATTGTACACATATTTCTATTGCTCGTCTAAGAGTCAATGTTGTGTTGTTAGGCTGTGTTCACACTTTAGGAACATAGCAGGGAAAGGTGTCTGTCTCCTAGAATAGATACCTGCTAATAATGATCACGAACATTATTAGCGGCCGTCCATGTTATGAGATGGTCACCTTTCCCCGCTATGTTCCAGAAGTGGGAACATAGCCTTAAAGGGTACTCCAGTGGAAATGTTTTTCTTTCAAATGAATTGGTGTCAAAAAGTGCCAGATATTTGTAATTTACTTCTATTAAAAAATCCTGTCTTCTAGTACTTATCAGCTGATGTATGTCCTGAAAGTGGTATATTCTTTCCAGTCTGGAGAGCAGGAGAGGTATTTTTATGGGGATTTGCTCCTGCTCTGGACAGTTTCTGACATGGACAGAGGTGGCAGCAGAGAGCACTGGAAAGAATACACCACTTTCTGCAGGACATATAGCAGCTGATAAGTACTGGAAGACTGGAGATCCTTTAATGGGAGTGAATTACAAATCTCTGGTTCTTTCTGACACCAATTGATTTGAAAGGAACACATTTTTGCTGGCGTATCCCTGTGCAGCCTTAGCCTATAGTGAATAATAGTGAAAGGACACATCTGCCTTACTTATAGTTGGTAATAATACATTTATTACAGTGAAACTTCAGCTTTTTTTTTATAATAGGAGCCTCACATTAATAGAACTCAACTTATATTTAAATTATTACAATTTTTGATACTTTCTAAATAAACAAGCTATGAATTAAATACTAGAGATGAGCGAACCGGGTTCGGGTTTGAGTCCATCCGAACCCGAACGTTCGGTATTTGATTAGATGGGGCTTCTGAACTTGGATAAAGCTCTAAGGTTGTCTGGAAAACATGGATACAGCCAATGACTATATCCATGTTTTCCATATAGCCTTAGAGCTTTATCCAACTTCAGCAGACACCGCTAATCAAATGCCAAACGCTCGGGTTCGGATGGACGCGAGCATGCTCCAGGTTCGCTAATCTCTATTAAATACATTAATTATGTAATATGACAGTTTTTTTTCTATATAAGGCTGGGGATGCATTAACGTACATTAAACAAAAGGTCATACTCACCTTCCTTTGCAGCGACATAACAGTTGGTCTCTGCTCATCTCTGCTCTTTCCTGGTTCCTGTGACAAGTCATCTCAGAAGGAACTGCTCACTCTCTGGCTACAGCAGTGTCCATGACTGGCTGAGTGGGCAGTTCCTGCTGGCACTTCTCAAAACCAGGAAGAAGAGGTGATGAGCAGGAAATGAGAGGTGATAGAGCGGCAGCTGCGGGAGGTCAGGGTAGGGGAGTATGGCTTTTATTAATTTACTTTAAAAGATATATATATATATATATATATATATATATATATATATATATATATACACTTATTTTTTTTACTTATTTCACTCCTTTTGCAAAAAAAAACAAAAAAACAAAAACATAAAATAAGAAATAACCTGGTTAAGAGTACTAAACAAAACATCTTCGTTTTACTTTCTTCAAATATAAACTAAACACCTATCAATACATCTGGCATCAATAAAGAAATCACATGAGAATTTAGATATGTATGCCCAAAAACTTTATTGAAAACATCGCAAAAAAAAGGGGGGAAGGAAAGATATTAAAATCAAAACCTGGGAGGTGGGAGACCATGCAAGAGGACAGGTATATGTTAACAATAAAGTGCAAGTGCAAATATTAGGTATAAATACAGTAACTCATTACAGCCAGGTTGTAAACAAAAAATTATATATTAAGTGCAAGTGCTAAAGTATATAAACCACAGACTCGCTGAGGAAGCGGTACAGCGAAACAACGTTGGAGTGTGAGGTGGGAGGCCTGAGGCTTTAGGGATTCCATCCCCGGGTAACTTTGTTTGCGTGCATTTACTTACATATGGTGAACATCTAGCTTATACAGCCTGTGGTTTATATACTTTAGTATTTTTTTTATATATATAATTTTTTGTTTGCGACAGCGGCTTGTGTCCGTCATACTCTTTTTGGTGAACGATAAAAAATGTCTCTAAATTGTAGAGTAAAGCATTTCCTGTATATTCCCCAAGAAACAGTTATGATATAAAAGTGATCAAAACAGAATAAGTAAGTAGTATATGTACTTTTATGCAAATGAATTCTGTATGTAACTAGGTACACTATAACATCTTGGTGAACGTCAAACACGTAAATAAACCTAATGTGCCCAAACACATGTATGCAGTTATATGGTCATATAAACCAAGCTAACTTTTAGGGAGCCTAAAAATACACTTCCTCTATTTGCTATATGCGGAATCTTAGAGTTATTTAATTACTTTCTAAACTCTACTTCCGTCTGCAGAATTACTTACAGTCTATTTTACGTGTATAGATAACTGTATATTTCTTCCTACAGTGACATTACGGGCAAATCTAAACTTTATAAATTCCATACAATTTTCATTCAGCCATTTCAGTCTAGGGAAAGGTTTCTTCAATGGGATGACTGAAAAGAGGTCTCCACCACCAATCCTTCACATCTCTAGTGTTGAGAACACGTAGAAACATTTACACATATGGGAATGATCTTGGCAGCTTTTAGTGGCCCTTTAACTGCTTATAGAAATAAACATTTATATTCCAGTGTTGGACTGAAGGATACAGTGCTTTGTCCCCATCCGCTTATTATAATATTTATCTTCTCACTATTTTTTTTTTAAGTTGATTAAGGTATGCACTCTCTCAGAGGTACCATTCATCTGCTGGGCAATGCTACACACACACACGGCCACCGTGGGAGTATAAATGTTCTCAAGACCAGTTGGAGTCAAAGTAGGAGATTTATCAAACTGGTGTAAAGTAGAATTGTCTTAGTTGCCCCTAGCAACCAATCAGATTCCACCTTAATTTTTCAAAGAATCTGTGAGGAATGAAAAGTGCAATCTGATTGGTTGCTAGGGGCATTTCTACTGGTTAAAAAGGACTCACAGTCCCTAGGGACAAAGTGAATGTATCATTTTTATTTTACTTTTTACCAAAGCCAGAAACTGGAATATGTTCTTGTTTTCCTATCTGTTTCTAAGTTCTAATTGTAATTTTTTTAAATTCTACTTCTAGTACGTTATTATGGGAGGGGGGGCAGACAGCCGTGGGATGTTTTTAACAGCATGCTTTACAGCAAGCCCTATGGACATAGACCCAATACACTGGCC
This sequence comes from Dendropsophus ebraccatus, assembly GCF_027789765.1. NCBI lineage: Eukaryota > Metazoa > Chordata > Amphibia > Anura > Hylidae > Dendropsophus > Dendropsophus ebraccatus. Next base: position 43,930,982 of record NC_091467.1, read on the forward strand.
GAGGTCCTATTTATTGTAATTGGATTGTTTACTAGGCATGCTCTGTGACCTGCTGTACAAAGGTCATTCCACGCTTTCCAGCTCTGAGCTTCATCTATTGTTAGCCTGTGTTATCTATATACTGGTATCGCCTTTTACTGTAACCCTGGGTGTTATGATTTGCCATCACCGCCAAACCTATGACCACCGAGTATGGCAAAGGAAAGGGGGCTCAACCAATATATCTCACTCCTGACAAAATCTTTCTCCAGGGATGGCTGCTCCATGGTCACTTTAGCACTTATGGCTTTGTAATTCTTTATGTGATAGGTTACTTGTGTATTTTGCATATATGTATCACGGGTAGTTTCATTTTGGTAGTTTATTTAATATACAGTGTATTTCATTACAATATTTTTGTTATTTGTCTGTGTTATGGTCAGTCCTCTGGTGTTGGATAGACCTTAATGTCACACAATTTTTGACATTGTGACGTCCTCATTGAGCAGTTACTTGCATTGATGCATGTTTGCACCTTATTTGCATATGTTTACATGAATTTTATATTAACCATTTCACGTCTTGCCCTTTATATTGATTAGGTATTTTTGATTTATATTACTATTGGTTGCCCCAAGCATGGTAGCGATAATACTTGCAACCCTCTGTAGCTTATACACCCATTACTATTTTTGTTTGGGTTAACCATGAATTCTTTGTTTTCCTAATTGGGACTTTTTATGTTTTTAATCATGTTTTTTGGTGTTCCTATGTGATTTTCAATAAATAAAATTGTGATTTAGCATATGTATTGTTTGTAGAGTGCACTCTAATTATGTGTCTAGCCTTTTCACAGCATCTCTAGGGGCCCGGTGTTCTAATGTTCAGCCAGCTCACTGTAGTGAAGGGTGAGAACTAAACATCAGAAGACACAGGAGATGGTGCAGGACCTGCACAGAGAGAGGAAAGGGATAAGGACCTGATCACATGACCGAAAGGTCCTCAACCTTACAGTGTGGAGAGCAGCCCGACAGAGAGAAAGAGGGAGAAGACTGAGCTGTAACTGATATGCCAGTGTCTGAGAGTGTCTGTGTCAGTCAGTCAGTGTCAGTCAGTCAGTGTCTCTATCAATAATGTATGTTTGTATATGTTTGTGGTGTCTCACGTTATTGTGCATAGTGTGTGGAGAAGGGGCCCGCTGAGGCTCTGTCGCCCAAGGGCCCAGAAAAACCTGGAGCCAGCCCTGCACAGGAGTTATGCCATTTGCCTAATTCTTATTAGGCTTCATATACTGCGTAATACTACGGTATCGCTTCTGGAGTTACATAAACAGAGTAGCTTGCAGGGCTATGTCATTTGCACAACTCACATTAAAGTCATTTATTGAAGAGTCAAACAGACGGACAAGTGTTAGATGTGAGTTGTTCTTCTAAGGCAGAATTCGCGGGAAGTTCTCTGTGCGGATTGCGTAGTGTGAACGCACCCTAAGGCTATGTTCACACTACGTATATTTGAGGCTGTATGTTTGAGGCTGTATAGCAACCAAAACAAGGAGTGGATTAAAAACACAGAAAGGATCTGATCACACAATGATGTAATTGAGTGGATGGCCGTCATTTAATGGCAAATATTTGCTGTTATTTTAAAACAATGGCTGTTATATTGAAATAATGGCCATTATTTACTGTTATATGACGGCCATCCACTCAATTTCAACATTGTGTGATCAGATCCTTTCTGTGTTTTTAATCCACTCCTGGTTTTGGTTGCAATATGAGGACCACAATACTGACTGAAATATACGTAGTGTGAACCCAGCCTAAGGGCGCCATTTCATTTGCTCATTGGCACTCATGAAGTTCTCTGTTGCATTCACTACAGGTTCTCCTTTTTTCACTCTTCTGTAGGAGTTGGGAAAAGAGATAAAACATAGATTTTACATATAATAATGCATAATTCTAATAATTCTTACGATGCTCGCAGGAAGAGCAGAGTGACCAGGACTGTCGCCAAGAGTTTATTCCTATGAGAGTCAGGTATTTGAGAGCCAGGCTCCATAGAAACAATGAAGCTATTGCATACAATTACCTTGGTATTTTGCCTCTGCTACAAGGTACATCTCATACGTGCGGCCCAGGGAAAGAGATTTGCATTGATGTGGACCCATTGTGATTATGATCGGCAAAATAGGAACAGATTCCTAAATGCGTAATACTATGTAAGAGAACAAAAGCAGCAGGAATAATAGATACGATACAAAAACAAGGCAGGAGCGAGAAGTGCAAACAAAAACAGATCACAATCAGCGGAACCTGGCATGAAAGGGGGAAGCTGAACAAACTGAAGCCCAGGACTCGTCTTCTGTTATTCAGTTGTTTCTTAGCTCACTTAGCAGCTATTACCATGCCCATGGAGCTTCCCACATGACTCCAAATAGCTACATATATGTCAGTCTATACTGTAGTCCTGGCATTCTATTCATCAACTGGGAATTGTGCAGTCAGTGGATTGTGGATAAAAGAAAGAAAACAATGATGTAAATGATAACGGGTGTCGGGATGATAACTTGTTTGCATAAGGACCTATAAGTGCTTTCTCGGATCCCTATACAAAGGCTCTCAGAGGCTACTTTGTGGTAGTGTACCTTGACCACTGGACATGCCATTTTTTCCCAGATGACCGAGGTTGATAATGGGCGCATCTTAGGAGAAACATCTAGGCCTTTCTGAACAAACTGTTAGGAGGTTTTGGAGGCAGTTGTAGTAGGACTAGACAGGCTTGGACAGGCTTTGATCCACTGACAAGCATGAACAGCTCCCATAGTTTCCTTGAGCCCCATCTGGATACAGGGAGCACCTTCAGAGGTAGCTGTACTTACTATACCATTGTGGCCAGTACATGCTCCCAGTAATATATGGTGAGAGTTGTTGGTTCATTACTAGACCAATGCCAGACACCACCACTTTATTTTAATTCTTTTTAATCCCGTTTCCTAAAGGTTCTGGGTAGAGATAATCAAATTTAGACATAAACAAATATATGAAAATTCACTGACCTATTTGGTACTATATTTCCTTGCATATCTGAGAATAGAGGCCAAATTGCTTATTACGTTTATTGCTATAAACATTTCCATTTTATCCAAATAGATTTTCATTTATTACCTGCATATGTCAATGACTTCTTTTTTTTACGTATAAAAGTGATAATAGTATTTGTCTCTGTTTGTTTTTATTAGTACGGTACTTTCTATAGGAAAACACCTCCTGGGTGACAGGTATTATTCACTGGATACACATTAGTGTGAACTGTGTACCAGGTACATGCCAATGCTGCCTCCCACACACAGACGTCCCAGCAGGCCGTGCACAGTCAATACTGGTTACACAATGGTTTCATACCCGTTGACTTCATGCTGGCTTCCCTAACAGGAGAGCGCCGACTTCGTATATTTACATAGGCAGATCAGCCGCAGTTGCCTGGTCATACCTGATACCCACTTATCAGGTGACAGCCCACTCTTGATTCATGGGCTTTGAGCTAATGTTGCAGGTGCAGGTGCACTTCTCTGTAAATATTCATGGTAGTCATCAAGCTGTTACGTATACTCGGATATTGAACTGCTTTCCATCAGATACAGCATTTACTGTATGTGGTCAGTATTACACCTCTATCAGCCAATCCATTAACCCCTTACATACCTTTCTTGTGGCAGTACACCTATAAACAATGGAGACAAAAAACGCACAATGCCCCTTTACACCAACCGCAGTGCCCCCCATATGTGACTAGATGTGCAGGATTACACCACTGACAACAACAGCAGGGAAAGTGCACACCTTCTGTTTTTGCGGTGTAGCAGACCATTGTAAGCTATACACCAAATCTGCCGTCTGCATCAGGTTTCAGACTGCTGACACTGTTGGATAGCTGTTAGGGCAAGGAGACACATGGTACCTTTCTTATATCATTCTGTGCTTCCAGAACATGGATGAAAAAAACAGTCAAAGTTATTGAAATGTATGACCACTAGAGATGAGCGCAACCTGAACTTTCTGGAGTCATATCGTTCAGCATTTGATCTCCGGTGGCTGAAGAAGTTGGATGCAGCCCTAGGGAGTCCTGAAAAACATGCATACAGGCTGTAGTTGCGTTCATCTCTAGTTTGTACCTAACAGAAAGGCAGAAGATAAACCCTCTGGAGCTATAGGGATAACTATTAAAATGTTTTTTTTTCTTTCAAATCAACTGGTCACAAAAAGTTGTAAAGATTACTAATTTACTTTATCTAAAAATCTTCAGTCTTCAGGTACTTATCAGCTTCTGTATGTCCTGCAGGAAGTGATGTATTATTTCCAGCCTGACACAGTGCTCTCTGCTGCCACCTCTGTCCATGTCAGGAACTATCCCGAGCAGTAGCAAATCCCCATAAAAACCTGTCCTGCTCTGGACAGTTCCTATCACGGACAGAAGTGGCAGCAGAGAGCACTGTGTCAGACTGGAAAGAATCACCATTTTCTGCAGGATATACAGCATCTGATAAGTACCGGAAAGTAAAGATTTTTAAATAGAAATAAATTACAAATCTATATAACTTTCTGACACCAGTTTATAAATTTTGCTGGAGTTCCCCTTTAAGCCTTTATACTTATTTAATCAAACATGCTATGGTTTGGGTGAAAAGAGAATAATATAAGAAAGATATATATAATATAAGACTCTTACATAAAACAGCAAAAGGGTGTTGTGGGTGATAGAGGTAAAATACATTTGAAGTGCTAACAGGCACTAGGCAGCCAGATGTTTATAATATTACAAGAGACAGGTCTGGGGAGTGTTTTTGGGAGGCAATTTGGCAGGATATGATAGTTTATAGATGAGATAACATGCGTATTACCATGTCTGAAGTGTATGTCTATTGAGAGATTCCAAAATGTTTTTTTTTAAATGACAACACAAGATATTGGTTTCACTATTGTCCCCCTAAAAGGTGTTGTGTGTGTACCTTGCGGTACACTGTGACCACACTGTGACCACTCCGAACACAGCCCAAACCACGCCTCATTTCTTCTTCCATAGCCATATATAGCTTATAATCCTGGCAACATGAAGTGGCTATTGGTGAAGAAATGGGGGCTTCTACCTATACTAGGTTTTTGCTTGTGGTGAGAAGTCTTAGAGGACTCCATTGACAAACACTAGACTGACATAAATGTTACCTGCTGACAATGATGTATACACATAGCCACATATTACATGACAGCATCTACTAACCCAGCCCAGACCTTGCTAGGACATAGTTTAAATAGAATCTGTCAGCTGTAATTCAAATACAAAACTGCTGACTCTCTTAGGTCCTATTAGACAGCCCGATCATAAACTGTAAACAAGCGCTAATCTGGTAAGATCAGCGCTCATTTACTGAGCAATTACAAGAGCCGATTATCAGGCAGCGACGGCTGCACGGACATTGTTAGCAATGTCCGTGCAGCCCTTGCCTTTAATGTAAAATAATAAAGTATTCACTTATCTTGTTAGAATATTCCCTGGTGTCCTCAGAGGCCTTCCCCGATGTCTTAACCGGAACGTGGTAAGGTAAGTGAATACTTTATTATTTTACATTAAAGGCAAGGGCTGCACGGACATTGCTAACAATGTCCGTGCAGCCCTCGCTGCCTGATAATCGGCTCTTGTAATTGCTCAGTAAATGAGCGCTGATCTTACCAGATTAGCGCTTGTTTACAGTTTATGATCAGGCTGCTCGCCCGCTCATCGCTATTACAAGTAGTGATGCGCATCTGACTCCCAATGATTTTGGGTCTGGACCTAAAGAAATGATCAGCTGATGATCATTTCATCAGCTGATCATTCTTTCTATTAGGATATATGGTCATGGTGTAATTCTCGCAGAAAACTGTGCAGAATCCATTGCTCGCCACATCAACGAACCCCCCCCCTTGCTCCCACTTAAAGTTGGGGCCATTGCATAGGCTCCATTATATGCTCAGGCGGATTCCACTGTCCGCCCAAAGAAATAACATGTCAATTCTTTGGGCGGACTGCGGAATCCACCCAACAATACAATGGAGTCTATGGAGCCGGTGGAGAGGGGAGCATGTGGGGGCGAGTGTCAGATTTCACATCGTTCCATATAATTGGGTGAACGATTTCAGGCCATTCGCAGTAGCGGTCATTTGAGATCGTTTATCGTTAACGATTATGCAAACAATAATCGTCCCGTGGAATAGGGCCCTTACACAGCGATAATTGGATTATCTCTCCATGTAATAGGGCCCTTAGATAGCTGTTAGAATAAGGAAACACATGGTACCGCTCATATATCTGTCTGTGCTTCCAGAATGTAGAAAAATGCTTTTATTCCTGGGTGCAAAGAGTCAAAAAGGTTATCCTAAGCCCCTGAAATGCTGGAGGCTTTCATGCCCCCTCCCTCTCCTATCCCTGCTTTATTAATAGCTGAAAGCTGAGCCCTGACTTATAATCTCACACCTGCACATAATTTGTATGCTCAGCAGTGTGTACCTACAAAACAAACTGAAGCTAACCACCCATAGTAATCCTATATATAGAATGACATTTTCATTTGTTCAAAGAAAACTGGGTCTATATATAATCCAGCTGTGAACAATAGTCCAAACCACAAAACCTACAAAAACATACACCATGGCATCCACTAAATAAATATTCCTTTATTGATTATTTATGTTTTTACCATAACACATATTAAAAAGATGAACTAGAACAACTGACAGTGGTTGCCACCATGGATTTTCCTCAGTAATGTAAAAATACACAGTCTACCCATGTGTCATGAAAACTGTAATTATTCCCATGTGATGGCACATATATCCACACTGTTATTGTAAACACTTATTCTATCTATCTATCTATCTATCTATCTATCTATCTTTCGGGCTGGTTGGGGTGTAATTTTTCTATTAAATTTTCTCTATTTTATAAATATATTTTTCTATTAAATTTTCTCTATTTTATAAATATCATATTGGCGTAAGAGAAAATCTTTGATCGCTTTTTATAAATCTTTTCCTGATATGTATAATTTTTAAAAATCAGCAATCCTGGTGTGCTTTTTTTTTTCATTCATGCCGTTCACCATAGACCGGACCATTCCGCACGCTATAATATGTAATAAGTTTATTTATTTATTTTTTTACATATTTTTATATTGGGCAAGGAGGTATTTTAAAGAGGATGTACCATCAAGTACACTCTCTTTAAAATCACACATGAATGAAACGGTGCCAGCACGGGAAAGCTGGTGCCGCGGACCTCTTTTTAGGCTATGTGTGAGACCAGCCATTCCGTGACTCCCGCCGGGTCACGGAACGGCCAGTCTCAGCCCGGATAATCCCGGCCGGTAATTAAATACCAGCCGGGTGATCTTTCCGGCCGTGGAGCTCTGATGCAGGCCCATCAGCACGCACCCGCATCAGAGCTTTACATAGCCCACAGTGAAGCAAGCCGCCGGAGCCGCTCGCTTCACTGTGTGAACTGACAGGTCCCTCTGCGGCCGGAATTCACTGAATTCCGGCCGCAGAAAACTGACATGTCATTTTTTTCCGGCACCACATGGGATCCCGGCCAGAGCAAATACCGGTGTGTACGCTCCAGCCGGGATCCCATTAAAAATAAGGCTATGTTCCACCCCTCAAAACTACGGCCGTAGTTCTGCGGCGAGAACTACGGCTGTAGTTTTACGTAGTGTGAGTGGGTGGAAACCCCCGCCCCTCCAAACTCTGTAGGGGTAACAAACTAATTCTTTTTATCTATATAGTCTCCCCTTCTCTGGTTGAATTTGATGGACATTTGCTTTTTGTCAAGATAATAATGTCAGTGTGTGAAAATAAATAAGTTGTGACTGCGAGCATCTATAGTGTCCTACAGAGAGAAGTTGTGGTAATGGTCACTACAGCTGATAATGCAATAAAAATGTTACAGTAGTGTTTTATTATACTTTATTCTCATCTTGTTTCTTGTCTTATATGATTGCATTTACTACGTAAAACTTTAAAAATGACTATAGAGGGAACCCTCATAGGGAAACCCCCTAGTTCCCAGGGCTGGTGCTCTTAGGGCCTTGCAGTGTGGCTTGGATGAGAGTCCAGGAATATTTGCCCAGTATGTGACCCAGCACTCCTCTGGGTGTAGAGTTTGAGGAGAGGAAAGACAAACATCTCTACTGCCAAGAAAGACAGATCCCACCATAGAAAGTACTCGTTTTATCGACAGGTTTATGCAGGGAGTTGAACCATAGTTTTATATTCTCCATAGACTTTCAGTAGCAATGTTGGTGGTCAAGGGTACATGATGTAATGGAGCTGCCTGTGATTTGTGCTTCCTGGATAGTGAAAGTTTCTAGTATAAAGCATGCATTTGAGTTTATCTTTAGTGCTCCAGATGATTAAGGATGTGGAGCTATGTGGAGCATTTTACTTACAGAAAGGAAAACATCATGTAGCAGCCATCTGTAATAGAGAATAACATGATCCAACAGCCAGCCATCTGAGATATTACTCCTCGTTAAGACACGACATTCTGAAGAATTTCTATTCATGTGGTTGCCAGAAGAAAACAAAGCAATTTGTTGGCAACATAAGAATACCTGATAATAGCCATCACACTAGTCCTATTACCAGTTGACCTGATGGAGATGCTGGTCTTGGTACACATCTTGAGTGTGTGGTAGAGGGTTTATGTGGTGAATCCCATTGCTAAGAGACATAGGGGGAAATTTATTAAGGGTTTTGCGCCTATTTTTGGGCGAATAATTGGACTTTTTGCCCATTTTTGGTCTAAGCTCTATTTATGAACCAGTGTCGACAGATTTTTTTTAATCTGCCTGTTTTGAATATTCACCAAAAAGTTGTGATAATCCAGAATTTGCACCCAAATTATCATTTGCAACTTTTTAAAAAGTCGCACAAAGAGGGGCAGGCCAACGTCCGGTTAGTACCAGGTAAACATGCTTGCGCAATTTTCGTATTTCTGCGACTTCTGTCACTATGGCAGTGCTACATTTTAATAAATCAGTCACAAGATATTGGAACAAAATACCCACCAATCCCCATAAGAATACTCACACACAGACTCCTTAGTTAATGTCCCACATAGTACATCCTTTATAGAGTAACTGTATATGTTAGATACTAATGTCACCCTGTCTATACCTGTAAAGATGGAGGCACAGATAGTGCTGCCTCCTTGTCTCTCACTTTGAATACTAGGCCAAGCTAGGACTCTCTTCCCCATGTCTCTCACTTTGTGGGAAGCAATGGTGCAGCCTATTTAATATACAGAATAGTAAGCATTGCAAATATGAAGTTTCTCGTAAAGAAACTGAATAAAGAAACATGGCTGCCATGCTCAGACATTTATAACGTGAATGTTTTTGGAAACATGTTGAACTTAACATAAAAAAGTAAAATGGACAGAATAGAATGCCAATAGAACTAGAGAAAACAGTAAATTTATCTGCTGGAAAAATCTCTTGTGTGTATGGGGCCTTATGGGTTAAACCGGCTTTTCTTAGAATGTATAAATATTTAAGGACTTGTGCTGAACATCATAATATAGAAAACTCCTACTACCATTGTTATAACCTGGAAACCTTGAGGAGCCTCCCTCTCTGTTCTTTCGATACCAACCTTACCAGCTGATGCTAAGGGTGTATGTGAATGTGTATTCTTGAATATTGGCAGGAGAATAGCTGGAGGCTTGGGAAAGGCCTTAGATCGGAAATCTTAAGGAAGGAAATCAGACATTAGAAGAGAGTAGCTTAGCATTCCATGAGTGAAAACTACTTAGACATGGCACCATGGTGTTTTTAACATGGTAATTCACATTAACATGGCAATGCTTCCATGTATTTCCTTTGGGCACAAGAGCTTCCTCTAACAGCACAAAACATTATGTGGTATTCCATATTTCAATAAACTAATGTTAAAGGTATGGTAAGAAAATGAGATCTCATTTCTTCAGAAACGCATACAATGTGAACCTGTGAACATAGAAACATGTCACTACCCCTAAATCCTTCTCTTCTGAAGTCTTTGCCAATACAGAACTGCCGATATGTTACTCAGAGGAATCTTCCTCCCCAAGTGCATTATTTTACATTTGGAAATATTGAACTGCCGTTTCCATTGTTTTTATCACATATCTAGTAACTGCTAACTGCACACTTTTGTGTCATAGCATATTTGCATACAGTGCTATTTAGAAAATGGGGAGAGGAGTTGGGTTCCCGTCACCAATCTGCATAATCAAGAAAAATGTGTGTTAATTAGAGATGAGCGAACCTTGAGCATGCTCGAGTCCATCCGAACCCGAACTTTCGGCATTTGATTAGCGGTGGCTGCTGGAGTTGGATAAAGCCCTAAGGCAATGTGGAAAACATGGATATAGTCACTGGCTGTATCCATGTATCATTAGCTTTATCCAAGTTCAGCAGCCCCCACAAATCAAATGCCGAGCGATCGGATTCGGATGGACTGGAACCCGAACCCGGTTCGCTCATTTCTAGTATTAATCGTTCGCTTATCTTAGTGTATGTACACATTGTACATTTGTAATTACGATCATTCGCATACTAGAGTGTAATTATGATCGTATATAACAACCATTGTTCTGTGTATTATGATGAATGATTTCAGGTCAATCCCAAAAGTGCTTGTTTGCAATCGTTTATCGTTTATTAGAGAAAACAAAAGTCGCTTCATCTCATAGGACCCTTTCTGTGGCTCTGTATTTAGGCTAGGTTCACATAGCGATTTTGCTATCTGTTCAGATTGTATAGAAACGAATACTCGAACATACCCATTCATTAACATTATAAAAACATATGCAATAAATGTCACTGTATTGATCAGCGTACATTTTTATACATTTTTTTTTAAAACGTATCCAAAATCGTTCACCACGTTTTTTTCTCCGATTTTACAAATGGATGAAAAAGGATGTTTTTTTAAAAATACATTGCAGTCTATGGACATCGTATGGAAACGTATACAATCATTGCGGAATCCGTTTTAACGTATACCTTTATTTTAGGGTGCATGCGCAGTAGAAATATTCTAAAATTGTCATGAAAATTCTGGTACATTCTAGAAACTTATTTTCAGTGAAAGATACTATTGAAAAGAATTTATAGATGGCACTCACCATTAAAAGTAAAAAATTCTTTATTTCATCTTCATTAAAACATCCACGCTAAATTCAGCAGTGAATGGGATTGCCAGAGCCCTGTCGATTGTTCAATCATTACAGCTGTTCCGCACATAGGATTGTGCTTCTACAGATGCTAGAAGCTACGTGCGAAACAGCTGTAACGCTGAATTTAGCGTGGATGTTTTAATGAAGATGAAATAAAGGATTTTGGACTTTTAATGGTGAGTGCCCTCTATAAATTCTCTTCAATAGTATCTTGCATTCACTTACCATCTTCAAGAGTGAGCACCTCTGTATATAATTTTTCACTCCCAACTGCTACCATGACTCCTCTATAAGTTACCTGGTAGTTCCAAATCACTATATCTCACTTGGTGGCAAACCCTGGTGGTCTTGAAGGTAGGTCATTTACATTAGATAAAGGTCAGCCACACCTGCCAATTTTGGTAAGATCTACTTAGTATCTAATCTTATATTCTGATTAAACCTTGGATATGTTTGATTTTATGAAGGATATGTTGGATTTTATCCAACTTGCTACTCTCTCCCCATTTAAAAAAATGCATGCCCACTAGAGATGAGCGAACCTCGAGCATGCTCGAGTCAATCTGAACCCGAATGTTCGGCATTTGATTAGCGGTGGCTGCTGAACTTGGATAAAGCCCTAAGGCTATGTGGAAAACATGGATATAGTCATTGGCTGTATCCATGTTTTTCAGACAACCTTAGAGCTTTATCCAAGTTTAGCAGCCCCAGCTAATCAAATACCGAACGTTCGGGTTCGGATCGACTCAAACCCGAACCCGGTTCGCTCATCTCTAATGCCCACCTAAGTTGGGCGTATTTTTTGAAGACAGGGACAGCAGACTATGGCACCACCCACTGTGAAAGGGCACACAAACTAGGAGCCTCTCAAGCAAAAGGTCCCAGTGGCCAGGCAAGATCACGGCCTAGAGGGAACTCACCCAGTGCCATGACCACAGCTGATAGACAGGAGTGGGGCGGCAATTTGCAGCCATTGCTTTAGAGAAAATGAATGTCAATACACAATACTAAACAAGTACTATATACAGGTAATGGCTACTCTATCACAATGCAAATTACTGTAAAGGCCACAACTGACCCTGCTTTAGCCATTATACACACAAGTCTTGAACTGCCCTTGGTAATATGTCATTAAACATAATTGTAGGTGAAATGAGGTATAATAACCTGAGGGCTCAGACTAACAGCAGGTCCCAGTGCAGCAACAATGAATATATAAACCCTACAGTCTGCTAGTCCCTTACATGTGTACGCAGTGGTGGAGGAATGGTGTGAGTTGAGTGAGCACTCGGCTTACCGTTATTTCATGTGCATGAGTGGTATACAACTCATCCTAGAAAATCTATTAGCCAAAACTGATGTTTCTGGGCACGGTTGTAGTGAGTCTCGGGCTTACAGAAGAGGCCTAATAAATGTCTACAGTCTAGAAGGAACACTTGTGGAAGGTTTACAAGTATTTACACTTCACTAACATTCATCTTCTTAGTTTTGTATGAGCAAAACACAGTGTCAGGAGGGGAGGGTGCCGGACTAGAGAAAAGTCTGCTTTTTCAACTAAGATTTCTAAAAGATAAGAAGCACATTTTGCGATTATCCTTATTTAGCAGTCTAGCTTGGTAACCAGGTCTTTCCTACTCTTCATTAGTTATCATATAAATAACAAGGCACGGGGGCCACAATGAAAAGGAAATATAGTCATTTTATTCATGGACCTTATTTTTTACTTCAGGGGTATTCTCATTTTGGAAACGTATCCCCTAGGTCAGCATTCATGAATGTTTGGAAGCCCCAACAGAGAATGAATGAAGTTCCGGCCACACAAGTACACTGCGCTCCAGCCGTCGCACCCCCCCCCTGTCCTATGGATAGGGGATAACCTTCCAAAATAAGGTAAGCTGCTAGGGCTAGTCAAGTTATTTTTGCTAATACATCCTCCTCCTATGAAATGGGAAAACCCCTGTAACTAAAATTATCCAAGTGCACAAAACCATATTACCTTGTTCTGAGACCAGCTGCAGTACCAATTAGATTGCTGGCATGGAGTACTCCTTTTTTGTTTAAACCCCTTAACTAGAGATGAGCGAACCAGATTCAATTTCGTATGAAGAAAAACGGATCTGCGCCATAGCTGTATCCATGTTTTCCAGACATTTTTTAAGTTACCATGGAAAACACGGCACTTCCTGTTTTCTGACTTTTTTTTTTCTCAATAAACAGGAAGTCCTGTTTTTCCCAAGCCATCTGCATGCTCACAGAGAGAAGTCAGTCATGTGATTGATGGACACATTGAGCCGTGACTCTCTGTACTGTCCGTAATTCCTGTGTTTAGTCTGTTTTTTGTCAGAAAATCTGCCTTCAGGAGACTGGACCTGGATTTCTGGTAAGTTCAGCTTTGTTTTATAGCATGATAACAAAAAAAAAAATAATGAATGTATATTGCAAACTTGCTTTATATCCCATCTACTGTTGATTTAGATTTTAAGAGTTATAACGACAGGAACACTTTGATAAACCAACCATGTGACTATGGAAAAAATTATTGTAGACTATTTTAGCTAAACATTATTGAGGAGATAGCAAAGATTTTTGAGGTCATAGGGCAGTATTAAGAGATCCCAAGACTCCCAATACTGTTCTGTATTGGCAGCCTGGCTGTCCCTATGTATGGATTACAGTAGTCACTGTCACTGATGGTGTGGCCAGTTTGGTCGTACTCAGTGGACACACTGTGGCATCACAATAGTCTGTATATTGGGGGAGGGGGGTGCACAGTCTGAATGAATAACCGGTTCATCACATAGAGATTGCAGCCTCAGGCTCTGCCCCGTTGCTGGCTTGGTTCTCAATAGTTCATGGTACATCATCTTGTTTAGAGTAAAGGTCATTTTGGCCTCCGGTCCATAGGACAAATAGCTCTGCTGAAAAAAGAAAACATGACTCTTTCCCAAGATATTCTTCTTGCTACTGACAAATCGAACCAATGAGTTATTGTTTGGTAATGTAAGCAGTGGTAAATATTTAGGCTGGCACAGTCCCTTTCCCTTCTGTAGATGCCAGCGGACTCTCGCCTGGGTACTTCAGAAGATAACTTTGGCCTCCTGCCCTTACTTTACTCTTGCACAAGCTGCTTCCTTTCAAAACACTTTTTTTTGTAGTTGCATGAGAAAGTGTATTCTTAACCAGGATGGCCCCTATACCTTCTCCTGCAGACGACTCCCCTGCTGACACATGATCTGACACTAGGGTTCCCTTCAGAAGGGTCTACTTTATATATTATCAGGTCTGGAGATGTTGGCATCCTGTACCATTCCCCTAAGGTAAGGACTTGATATGTGTAAACACAAGATACAAGGTTACGGCTTTGCTCAGACTATGAATGACAGGAGTCACCTTGTTCGTACCGTATAACAGATTGATCTTACTTCCATGTTTAGCCCCATAAGAAATAAATTGTCAGGGATCATAAGGTGTAGCATGGAGGAATGGGAAAGATTGCCATTGCCCTTGCAAGACTTCACCCACGCACTTTTATTCTTGCATTTTTTTTTTAATGGATGGATGTGGACTTAAGCATTGCTAAGCTTATGTGTTGTATAGCTGTTCTGTTCTTTTGCAGGTTACAAACAAGTTGCAATAATGTGGACTAAGGAGTGAGAATCTTCTGGGAGACAGCTATTGGAGGAGACAGAAAAGGTGAAGCTAGGAGCCATCAGGATGGTTCCTATAGGCAGCTTCTCTCCCTCCCACCAACCTCGATTGAAAGATCTGCCACCAGGGCCTCCCCAATGACTCCTGGTTCAGGCAGCATGAAAGTGATGACAGGTCCCTTTTAAAGAGACCCTGCACCCCTAAGGGTAAGATATATATATATATATATATATATATATATATATATATATATACACATATATACACACACACATATACATACATACATACATACTAAAGAAAATGTGTTGAGGAAACTTTGAAACAAAATCTGTATGTCATTGCTTTATACAGTAAGTTAATACTATAGCTTTTTGTATTGGAAAAATACACAACATAATACTTTAAAATGCTATGCAGTAGTATGTAATACAGAATAATGCTCAGGTATTAACAAATCTTAATACACAGTGCCATCTTCTGGCAGTATTGGGGAATTGCAGTCACAATACTTTTAGAAAATTAATCACTATGGGTATGTGCACACTACGGAATCCCGGCGGATCACCCACCATGGATTCCCCAGCTTGCCCCTGCTCTTGGACACTGGCGGCCACGCGCATCTCCGCTGCTCCCATAGGCTTCATTCTATGGTTTGCCAGATTGCGCCGTCCGTCCGAAGAATCAGTCGGTTCATTCTTTGTGCGTACTGAGTAATCTAGCAAACCATAGAGTGAAGCCTATGGGACCAGCGGAGATGCGTGCGGCTGCAGGCAAGGTTGAGCTGCTGAATCCGCAGCGGGTGATCTGCTGGTATTCTGTAGTGTGCACATACCCTAAGACAGAAGGTACCTAATAGGTTGATATTCATAAGCTATTCCTTCTATTTCATTTTAGTCTGCAGTGTATACAGACAATTGGTCAGTGCACACAACCTCTCATGATACTTCTTCAATACATATATACATCATAAGCTATTGTCTCTGAGCAATTCTGCCTTATGACATGCACAATAGTATGGAAGTCATTTCTATCAGATATTTATTGGAATGCCCAATGACATTATGAATTATATCCAAGGTTGCATAAATTATTATGATGAAGGAAATAATAATGGTGGTCTCCAAAAGGAAAGTGTACATATAGATTTGTTTTATATAAATAGGGCTCAGAATTAAGATTCACACACATCTCCCAATCCCCAAGTTATATTGTAATACACGGTGTTAATTCACATCAATGGGGTGTCTGTATGGCAGAACAATTGTCTTCAGTAAAAGGGTAAATGCGTTGTCAAGAGTTCATTTACGGAATGTCTTGCCTTCATAATGTGTTTGAGACCTTCACTTATGCAGAGGTGGGATAGGAACACAGCTCCTGTGTTGAGCCCTATAACAACTACAGTTCTAATTCACATTATGGCAAGAACCACTCAACTAAGTAAAGAGAAAGGAGAAGCCATCATTACTTCAAAGGGGTTGTCTGGCGGTCACTCTTTTTAATATACTGCAGCTGAATATAAAACAATGAATATTTTATCCTTACCTGTCCACACTTCCTCTGTGTGCTCCTTTGGTGTCGCCGCCGACTGCAGAGCCTCCACTTCCGAGATGATCAACCCGCTAAACCAGTCACTGGCCGTGGGGATGTCCCGTCTCAGTCATTGATTGGCTGAGCGGGCTGTAAGAGCAGTCTTTCCCATTGGACAGGGTAGGTGGATGCCCGGGGGCCCATGACTCATAGGGGGCACATCTGCGCTCTGAATTGATTGTAAAACACTGACAAAGAAGCGATGAGCAATATGTTTCTCGGTCTGTCAATGTCATTTTCTCTTGTAAGAACAGGATCACAGACTGTCACAGAGAACTGTTTCCCCCGTGTGCAGCACTTACTAGCAGCTACGTTTCATAAATCCCTGTGCAGAGAGGCCGACGGACTCACGGACCGCACGTTTACATCATTATAATCATTGTGAATGCGTGGCTGGAGGTGGTCTGGGGGAAGGAGTAGTGTCGCTTCTGATGTGAAAGGCGGGAGGGGTCAGAAGGTCGGGGGGGTTTAGTCAGCATGAAGGGGCCCAGTTCACGGCTTTGCCAGGGGCCCAAAGCAAGCCCAGCAAGCTGTCACTCCCTAGACAAGTTTGTCTAAAAAAGGGAGGCTCTGCAGTCAGCGGGGACACTGGCGATACCAAAGGAGGACACAGAGTAAACGTGGACAGGAAACAGGTCAATTTTTTTTTAGTGCACCAGTAGCAATATATTAAAAAAGGTCAACCCCCGGACAACCCCTTTAAAGTCATAAAAATAAGTTAGTTCAAAAAAATTACAAGAATTTTCAAATCAAACGCTATGATGAACCCAGAAGTCATGAGGACCGACCAAGTAAAGGAAGACCAAGAGTTACCTCTGCAGCAGGAGATAGGGACATCAGTTACCAAGCTAAGAAACAGCAAGTTAACAGATCCTGAGATTACATATAACAAATAGGACAGTACTAGACTTCTCAACTACTGTTCAGAGGAGACTGTGGGAATCAGACTCAGGCCTTTATGGGCAAATAGATGCAAAGAAGCCACTAAATGAGAAGAAAACGGGTTAGGCCAAGAAACACAAGAAATGAATATTAGACCAGTAGGAATCTGTACTTTTAGATTTTGGGTTCCATCACCATGTCTTGGAGAAAAGATAAGCGAATGGTTTCTACATGTGTGGTTTTCACTGTGAAACATGGAGGGGGTGGTGTAAAGGTGCTTTTCTGGTGACACTTATCCTTGGCTATCACAGCATTCTGCAGCTACATGCAGTCCCATCTGGTTTGCACTTAAAGGGACCAACACATTACCGCTACTAAACAATGACCCCAAACACACTTCCAGACTATGTGAGGGCTACTTAACCAAGAAGGAGAGTGATGGAGTGCCAGGTCAGCTGGCATGGCCTCAATAATCAACTCACCAAACCCAAGATTAGTAGAAATAAGGCAAATCAAAGAGTATGGGAAATGCAGCCAACAATTGCTCAGCATCTTTAAGGACTCCTTCAAGACAGCTGAAACCCATTCCAGGTGAACAAATGAGCTCCTTATATTGTGTTTTTTTTTGCCTTATTCCATATAGTTTTCTTCATATTTTTCATGTCTTCTATATGAATTTACACAATGTAATATTTTAGTGTCTCAGATAACTCTTAAATATATGTCAGCTATACATATTCTATCCTATGTGCATACAGATGTAATCATAAGTATGCCCTTTTGCACTATATTTTACCAGTTAGGTATATGGGTATGTTAAAGTGTTCCCATTGTTTCAACATACTTATTTTAATGGTTTTGTTAGGTTATTTTAACCCTTCAGGGTGGTGACAAGGTGATTTAGTGCTCTTGTTGAGGTTATTTAGCCCCTGTATGTCACCTCCAGGGTGCACAGCTATTTCTCATTCTCTTACTTCAGGAGGCAGAATCAGAGCTGGGTTGTTTGGCAGTGGTATAAACAAAGGCAAATTTCCAGACTGCTATGCTATAACATGACTGAACAGGCTAGGAGATCATTTACAGTACAGCACTAGATGGCATGTAGACAGAGAAGGGGTTACTGGTGCACTGGGAGGTGCTAAAAAAAAAACAAACAAAAAAAAAAAAACATAGCAGCAGCTCAGCAAGAAAAGAATTATACTGCAACTGCGCCGCTTAGGGGAGAAGCACTATGAACATTCAGCAGTAGGTACACTCAAGGTACAGCTACCCTGAGATTTATCAGTGGTCAGAGAAAAGCGTTGATTTACTTTTCAGGAACAGTGTGGATCATCTTCAGCAGGTAGCCGGGTTCAGTTTGCAGGTACACAGCCCAGTCTTTTACAGTCTCTATCTGCTGCATATAAAAACACAGAAGATTGTCGGAAGAAAAAGACCACTTACACAGAAGTGTAAGACTTTATTCTTCTGTGATCTGAGGAAGAAGGTAGTCAAGTCTTTAAATGCATAATCCCTTAATATGTGTTGTTTGAATGTCGGTATCTCGCTCTCCATGTGGACACCAGGGCCATATACAAGCGCTTTTAGACCATTCCTTTTCCTTCAATATGTGTATCTTCTATTTATCTTGGCAATTTATACCATGGTATGGCTATTTCCCGGTCATTACAGTCCTTAAGGGTACAAACACACACACCGTATACGCAGCGTATTTACTGCTGCGATACGCAGCAGATTAGATCTAAATAACTGAACACAGCATCAAGTCTTCACCATCAAATCTGCTGCAGATCTGCTGCGTATCTGCTGCGTATACGGTGTGTGTGTTTGTACCCTAAACCACGTTTCTGTTAAAGCAACCAGATCACAATTATCATTAGATTACCACAGCCATTAACTCTGAGCTTGGTGCCTAAGCTGCAGCTTTTGTGCAGATTAAACCAAGCACAGTACTCGGTTTTACTCTTATCGCCAACAACTGCAGCATTTTCAGAAATCCCACCACACCGATTTATTCTTTATAAGACACAAGCAAAGCACTGTCCCCACTCGGATGAATTTGTCCTGCACTTCCTGTTACTAGAGACAGACTTTCCCTGACAACAGGCAGTGGCATTGTGGTACAAAAAAAAAACAACAAAGTGATTAATAAATATGTTCGGATTCACACTGACTATCTAATGGAGGAATGTAATATGTTTTAATGTTCTAAAGGGCAGATAGCAATGGGATGCTGCAAACACTAAGATAAGTGTAAATGAGCCTATGGCATGTAAATAACATATAGCCATCTTGCATTAACACAACTTGATAGAAGCAGGCCTATAATGCAGTCTGGATCAGGAGGCCTGATCCCCATAAATCTATTAGCATAAGTATTACACTGATTTTTACAAGTAATAAAACCATTGATTTTATTCATTATTAGACATATACTGATTTGAAGAACACTTTTGTTTCAATTCATGGCAATATTAACCATACAGTGGGGAAAACAAGTATTTGATAGACTGACAATTTTGCAAGATTTCGCACAAAATCAATTTAATTTTTTTAATAATTTACATTTTATTGCATCAAATAAGTATTTGATCACTTACCAACCAGACAGAATTATAGCTCTCACAAACCTATTAAGTTTTTTTTTTTTTTTAGTAAGTACCTCCTACTCTGCACTCCTGTCCACATACTCAGTCACACTCTAACCTCTCCACAATGGCCAAGACCGAAGAGCTGTCTAAGGACACCAAGGACAAAATTGTAGACCTGCACAAGGCTGACATGGGCTACACAATAAGCAAGCAGCATGGTGAGAAGGCAACAACTGTTGGCACAATTATTTTAAAAAAGTGGGGAAAAAAAGAAACCACACAAAGGCTGACTGTCAATCTTCCTTGGTCTGAAGCTCCACGCAAGATGCCTTAGGGCGGGTTCACATTACGGAATTCTCGCGGACAATGTCCGCGGAATTCCGTCAGCTGTCCGCCCGCACGGGCACGCGCTTTTCCACCGGCTCCATAGAGACCATTCTATGGGCCGGCGTATTCCGCGATCCGCTAAAAGAAGTGACATGACACTTCTTTCAGCGTATAGCGGAATACGCCGGCCCATAGAATGGTGTCTATGGGGTCAGCGGAAAGGCGCCCAGATGTGCAGGCGGACAGCTGACGGAATTCCGCGGACATTGTCCGCGAGAATTCCGTAGTGTGAACCCGCCCTTATTGAGTAAGGAAGATTCTGAAAAAGTTTAGAAAATCAGCCCAGAACTACACGGGAGGACTTGGTCAATGACCTGAAGAGAGCTGGGGCCAGTGTCAAAGACCCCCTGTTCAAGCCAGCACATGTCCAGGCCAGTTTGAAGTTCGCCAATGACCATCTGGATGATCCAGAGGAGGCATGGGAAAAAGTAATGTGGTCAGGTGAAATCAAAATAGAACTTTTTGATAATCAACTCCTCCCTGTTGCAGTGTCCGCAAACCTGGTCAAGAACTACAGGAAACATCTGACCTCTATAACTGCAAACAAAGGTCTCCGTATCTATTATATTCCGTTTTTCTATTGTATCAAATACTTATTTAATACAGTAAAATGCTAAATATTAAAAAAAAAAAAAACAATGGGATTTTCTAAAATGTTTTTTACAGAGTTGAAGGATACCTACTATAAAAATGACACACCCCTCCATTTTTTGGAGGTGAGAAAACTTGCAAAAGTCGGCAGTGTATCAAATACTTACTTCCCCACTGTATGTTTTACCTAATCACAAGTGTTATCTATTAAAACATTATTTCAATTCATTAAAAAAAAAACACATTACTACTAAAGAGACAATTATTACACAGCCAAGGCAAGTATCCAATGAACCCGATCAGCAGGTCAGGACTACAGCAAATGCATTATGAATTACAACACATGACTGGCTACCATTAATAGGCAAAATACTGTATTAATCCAGAGAATCATATTCTATATTAGTTTCCATTGCTTCACCTCTTCTGGATGGATACAAGCAGTTTGGCTGCTAGGTCTTTGTGCATCTTTGGCACCTAAAGTTCTAGTAACCCGGTTTTGTTACTTATGGCTCATGTCAACCTTGTTTCACATAGAAGGGTTACTGTAAAGTTTTTTTTTTTTTTTTTTTATTTTAAGTCGTGGTATCTAGTAAGGAATCTTGTACGCCCCATGATTAGATCTTTAGTTATATGATCATGTGGTGTTTAATCTGTCCTGGTTGGTTTGTTGAAGAAGCCTCCTGCACACAGTCCTGTTATGAACTCATCCACTTCATTCTTGGGGGATTGACATCACTGAAGCAGAATCCATCTGCCCAAGAAGAAGCAATGGCACAGGTAACGCTGCTGGTCCACATGTCCTGTTCAGTGGAAGCTGGAGCATGGAGAAAAGGTCGGATCAGTCATGATCCCACAACCAATATTATGCAGGAACGCGGATTCCGAAATACTTCCTCAGTTGCTCCAGGAACACAAAGGTTAAGACGGTGTGAGGGACCAGTCTGATGCCAGCAGGAACAAGACCCTGAGACCAAAAGTAAAAATTATTAGATGGTACCATCTAAGACCATTTCATCCCAGAATTCACCACCATTCTCATGCACGTAGTCACCTTATAAAAGGCCAGTGGTCCCAGCTTTGCGGTCTCCATTGCACAGTGTACAACCCCCTAGACCACAAGAATTATAAAAAGAGGTTACAAC